>NC_136926.1:74254270-74854270 GCF_949752795.1 Hyperoodon ampullatus
GACATCTAACTAGAGAAAATTTAGCTTTATCCATGTTAGCTGGAAATGTTAATCTGCATAACTAAAGGAAGCCAGGTGGTCAGCGGCCCTCACATCCACAGCACGATTTTGCTCAACAATAACAAGTTGTATACAAATCCGTTTCCATGGTTTGTTCATTGCAGCCGCTTTGCAGGTGGCGGAGGAGACGCAGCTTGTCTCTGCATGTTAAGGGGTGAGAATGTCACATTTCCCCACAACACGTTATAGACTAGTGTTTCATACATATGAGGCTCTTTGTCTAAGAGGGGAGTTTTATCCTGACAGGTTAAGATCCTGACCAAAGATGGTCCTGACCTTACTATTTTGTCTTCTCTCTTTTCAGTTTCAATTGCCTTTTGTTTTTCCTGCAAGAAACATTTCTCTCAAGTGCCTGCAGGACACTGATGAATTCCTTTCTGATCTGAGTTCAGTGGAACCCAAAGAATATGCTCAAAGAAGTAAGTAGGTTTTTCCTAACCGGTTGGGTAGGTGAACACAGGGCAGACAGGTTTGGGCTGGGGGCTAGAAAAACTCCTGAGAATTAAACACCCAGAACCAAATAGGAGAGAGAAGATGATCCTCAATTTATAAATTGCTCCAGGAATCAAGGAGGGAGGAGGAATTTTTATTGCAGAAGGCAATAGAGGGCGTGGTATTTCTAGCCAGCAGGAATCTCGTGAGGACCAATCTCTTAATAAGACGAGGATTACTTGTAAACTGTATGATGCTGTTTACTATTCTGAAGTTGATAACATTTCACTGTCATAGGGGATGGCTTGGTTTATTTCTTTTTCTAGACATTTAGTCTGCTTTGGGTAAAGAATAGCTTCATTATTCAGGAAACAGGTCTTGCCCATTATAGGTCGGATAGTAAATTCTGAGGAGTATTCTGGTGAATGCATTGGCTCAAGCTGGAAGAAGTTCAATGGTAGCCGGACCTCTTTGCATGTGATATGGGTGGACATCAGGCTGCTGTAATTATTTTTGTTAGTTTCCCAAAACTATTTTCACAAATAAAGGGACATATATTGATATCTTCCTGACGGAAAGGGACAGGAAATCAGATTCAGTTTCAGTGGGATAACCTCTCTCGGAGAATGATTCATTGTTGATGCTGATGTAAATGACTAACAAGGAAAAATGTAAAAAGTCACTCTTTCCAAAGCCAGAAACACTATCATAGCAATTTCCGTTTCTGTTTTGTACACATGACTAGTTTATTTTGTATTGGAAAAACCTTGTAGCGTAATATACATTATAAAGAGAAAACAAGTTTTGATCTAATATTGAGTAACTCAAAATGGCACATGGTTTGAAGCAAGTGCCATTCTACACTGAATTATGTGTCCTGATAGTTAATGAAATGGTAGGGAGATTTGAATCCAATGGATTCAATAACCACCTTCAAGTTGTATTTTGGAATTGATTATGTTTTGCTACAACATTTGGTGATGTTTGACAGGGAACATTCTGACAAACCCAGGCCAAATAAGCTGGCCAAGAAAATCCAGAAGGGTGCAATGATTTCTGGTGATGCAGTGGTCGTACATATTGTCATCATTAGTCACAGGCTTGTTGATGCTTTATTTGTCTTATAAGTTACTCTAGTCATGTACCAATGATGTTTCATCTGTAGGCATCTGAAAATTGAAATTCTTTTTTTTTTTTTTAGTTAAAAAAATTTCCCTGTGTTGAATGGTCCAAGAAAGAATTGAATGATGTACATAAGTGGATAGATGACAATAACTTAATTTAATAGATGAATACTACTATCTAGTGTTTTAGCTGATTTTCTTTCTAATGCACCCCAAAAACACTTGACATCGTTGCTTTGACATTTTGCCTGAGATTTCTGAGCACAGAACATAGTTCTGACCTTTGTTCTCAGCATGGTTTTCCTGGCAGTCATGTGGATGCAAAAATATGAGTCGATATTTAGAGAGTACTTTTACATGGCAGGTACTGTCCCCAGCCCTAGGCAAAAGTTGTCTCACTTAGTCCTAATGCACCCCACCACCATGGGGAGGGTGTTATTATCACCTCTATTTTATAAATGAACCACGAAGTTGTAAAGTATCTTGCCGAAATAAGTGGTGCAGATAGGATTTCAACCCAGATCATCTGATCCCCGAGCCTGCATTTTCAATCACTGCCTAATGAGCAGCAGCCAGAGAAACAAGACAAAAAATCGTCATCAGCAAAAAAAGGAATGAAGCAGAGATACATGTATCAATATGGAGGGAATATACTGAAGTAACATCAAGAAAAAAAAGTTGTAGAAGGATATATATAGTATGTAAAGTTTAAAAAATGCAAATTAAGGTGTTCTCCTTCTTTGGGAGACCTATGTATGTAGTACAAATGGAAATGATAACCTCCAAATTCAGTTAGAGGTTGCCTTGCCGTGGGCATGGTGAGGGTGCGGTTGTCCTTGGGGACCCACCAGATCTCAAACGATGGGTCAGGCTGTGTTTTTTTAAGCTGGTGATTGAAACATAGGTGTTTCTTACTGTTTCTCTTTATGCCTTTTTAAGATATTAAATGTTGCCTAATAATGTTTCAAAACTCCATCCCCAATCCAAAGCACAGAGATGACAATAGGAGAACCTCTGAGGAATAAAGTGGAGAGAAAGTGTTCTTGAAATTCAGGCTGACATGCTTTTGCACAAGGGAATTGGCATCATTGCAGCTCAGGAGCAGGGAGAGAGCCTGATATTAGAGCCTGAGACAGACAGTCTGGCAGTGGGAGGGCGGATTAAGCAGCATAGAGCTTATGAGAAGGAAGCGTATAGTAATACAACTCCAAAGTGAAGTTCCTGTGGTTCCTTCCCGCCATCCTTCTCCATTCACTTTCACGCCCACCATCTTAACGGGAACAGAATCCATCAAACAGTATTTGTATGCTTTAATTTTCCCACGCTCTTGGGTCCCTGTCTGATTTTATCCTTTCTTTCACTGCTGAAGTCCTCAGGCCAGTGTTCTGGCCCCTTTGCTTCTTTTTTTTTGCGGTACGCAGGCCTCTCACTGGTGTGGCCTCTCCCGTTGTGGAGCACAGGCTCCGGACGCGCAGACTCAGCGGCCATGGCTCACGGGCCCAGCCGCTCCGCGGCATGTGGGATCTTCCCAGGCCGGGGCACGAACCCGTGTCCCCTGCATGGGCAGGCAGACTCTCAACCACTGCGCCACCAGGGAAGCCCTGGCCCCTCTGCTTCTGATTTTGTTTTTGTTTTGTTTTTACACTCCATAATCCACAGAAATCTACACTGAATCCCTTATTACATATAAAAATTGCAGCCTAAAAATCTCTGTAACCAAGTAGATACAACTTACATTATCAAGAAGAGAAAAATTAGATGAAAAACTATTGAGCATCTAGAAAATAAAATATTATGAACTAAAAATAATGCCTTTGAAAAATATTTAATGGTATGGAAGATAATCTTAGTATTTTATTAAGGAAAAAAATCAGGATACAAAACAATATGTATAATATAATACCTTTTTTGGAAAACATATAGAGATAACTGTGTGTATATGTGTGTATAGATATATATATATATTTATACAGAAACGTATATTTATAGAGACAGAGAGAGAGAGAGGTGCTATGTCTCTTTTGTAGAGAGAGATTGTCTATCTTGTTTTCCTTTGCAAACTCAAAACCTAGCACGGTGCCTGGAACTCAGAGTGTGTATTAGGTGTATACCACATCAATCACATATATATAAATGAATGATTAATAAAAGACTATGAAAACACTCAAAAAAAATCTCTGGCATCCTCCCTCCTGATTAGTCATTTTTTTCTCTCAATTTCCTTCTCCTTGACCACTGTGGGATTCACTTCCTTCTTAAAACTCATCTGTTTCTAATTCAGGGATGGTCTTTTCTGATGGGGATCCTTCTTCTCTCTCCTGCCCTTTCTCTCTCCACCTGATCGCCTGTACCTTCCCACCTGTTCCTTTCCTCATCGCACATTTCTTGTAAACAAATCACATTTTAGAGACAAGGTGTTGGCCCACAGACATCCTGATGCCTGGGCTCTCATCCTGTTTAGGCCGATAGTCAGCTGTGCAGTTGGCCCTACCCAAGCCATGTCACTTTGCTGAACAAGTTTCCTCACCTATGAAGTGGAGAGGCTGTGTTTCTCCAAGTCTGAAAATCTACAGCAGCTTAAAACATGTTCTAATTCCTGCACCCACCAATCTGCTCCAGCCGGGGTTAAATGTTCAATCTGGTTGTCCAACACAGTGACTTTTAAGGGTTGAATCACATAAATTAACAATTGAGTAAATTATGTTAAGAGCAAAAGGAATGAATACACCAGGTTCACCACTTCCTAACTGCCGTATGCACTTGACCATCATCTGTACTCTTGAACTGAGTCTGTGTGGTAGAAATGTATTGCTGTGCTACTGCACATCATCCTTTAAGCTCAAGTTCAGGGATGTCAGGCTGGGAGCTTGAAGTCAGCGGTGGTAGAAGTATATCCACCACACAAGTCAGCAATCGCTGTAGGTCAGGGCTTGATGTTTTGTTGACTGTCTAGGCTTCAGAAGTTGATGGAGAAAATGTTACAAATTAAAATAAAACTTATATGTGTGTTATGTCTACAGCCTTTGCATTATAAACAGCACCCAAAAACTGTTATTCAGCAAAAGCATTGCTCACATCATGGACAAATGAGTGAAGTTCTGACATATATCTTTCTGGCTTCACATCCGTATTACTCATTAAGGAGGACAAAAATATCACCCAACATTTATGTGGGGATGACACTCACTGGTGTCATAGGTAAAATCATAGGTTGGCTACAGATATGAGAGTTTGGCAAAAATTAGTGAACGCATTCTGTGAGAATCAGTTGGCTATATATGGAATTTATAACAAGGAATATTATTGATTTAATTATTATTTGTAATCTGTGCGTGTTATGGGCTGAATTGTGTTCCTCCCAAATTCATATGTTGAGGACTTAACCCCAGTACTTCAGAATGTGACTGTACTTGGAGATGGGGTCTTTAAGGAGATAATTAATGTGAACTGAGGTCATTGGGATGGGCCTAATCTAATATGACTGGTGCTTTTATAAGAAGAGGAGATTAGGACACAGACACACCCAGAGGGAAGGCCAAGTGAAGGTGCAGAGAAGGTGGCTGTCTACAAGCCAAGGAGAGAGGCCTCAGTAGAAACCAACCCTAACAACACCTTGATCTTGGACTGTTAGACTCCATGACTGTGAGGAAATATATTTCTGTTGTTTAAGCCACCCAGTCTGTGGTATTTTGTAATGGTAGCCTGAGCAAAGTAATACACTATGCTCTACATCCTTTATATCAGTATAATGTATGGTGTATGTGTGTGTGTATATATATATATTTTTTCCCTCATTTTGGGGAGAGAGCAGATTATTAAACATTTATCTTCACTGCCCAGCCCCACCCCACTGCTAGCAAAACCTCTAGGAGCTGGACTTCTTTTTTTTTTTGGCTGCGTTGGATCTTCGTTGCTACGCATGGGCTTTCTCTAGTTGCAGCGAATGGGGGCTACTCTTTGTTGTGGTGCGCGGGCTTCTCATTGCGGTGGCTTCTATTGTTGCAGAGCATAGGCTCTAGGCATGTGGGCTTCAGTAGTTGTGGCATGTGGGCTCAGTAGTTGCAGTGCATGGGCTCTAGGGCATATGGGCTTCAGTAGTTGTGGTGCACGGGCTCAGTAGTTGTGGCTCGTGGGTTCTAGAGCGCAGGCTCAGTAGTTGTGGCACGTGGGCTTAGTTGCTCTGTGGCATGTGGGATCTTCCCCGACCAGGGCTTGAACCCGTGTCCCCTGCATTGGCAGGTGGATTCTTAAGCACTGCACCACAAGGGAAGTCCCTAGGAGCTGGACTTAAGAATCTGAATTTTAAGGAAGCTTCTTACCTGATTCTGATCATTGTGATAGTTAGCTGAAATTAGGGATGTCAGTTTTACTGGTAATTACTGGTGAAAACATACGTCAAACAAGATTCCAAAAGTAGACAAAAAACCCAACCCCCTGTATTAGTTTGCTAGGGCTGCTGTAACAAAGTACCACAGACTGAGGGGCTTAAACAAGGGAAATTTATTTTCTCACAGCTCTGGAGGCTGGAAATTCAAGATCAAGATGCTGATAGGGTTGGTTTCCTCTGTGACCTCTCTCCTTGGCTTGCAGATGGCCAATGACCGCCTTCTCCCTGGTGTCTCTCTGTGTGTCCAAATATCCTTTTACACAGACACCAGTCAGATTGGATCAGGGCCCACTCTAACAGCCTCATTTTAACCTAAACACCCCTTTTTGGGACTTCCCTGGTGGTCCAGTGGGTAAGACTCCAAGCTCCCAATGCAGGGGGCCTGGGTTTGATCCCTGGTTGGGGAACTAGATCCCTCATGCATGCCGCAGCTAAGAGTCCGCATGCCACAACTAAGGAGTCCACATGCCACAACTAAGAAGCCCGCATGTCGCAACTAAAAGGATCCTGCATGCTGCAACTAAGACCTGGTGCAGCCAAAAAATATATATATATATTAACCTACTCACCTCCTTTTAAAGGCCCTATCTCCAAATGTAGTCACATTCTGAGGTACTAAGGTTTAGGGCTTCAACATATGAATATCGGGATGGGGGGAGGTGTGTGTGTGGAACACAGTTCAGCCCATACACCCTGTAAAAGCCCATTTTGGATTTCTAACCTCTAGAACTATACGATAAATAATGGATGTTGTTTTAAGCCACAGAGTTACAACAATCAAAGTTACATTTTTTTACAGCAGCCATAGGAAACTCATACAGACTTGCAGGAAGCTCACTTTGATTAGTGTGGCCACACATCCCGGTGACCCCATTTCTTACAGTTTTTCCTACCCCTTTGTTCTATCACCACTTTTGGTTCTCCACTCCCAACATCTACTTGTTTTCCTTGCTATGTTTTTAATATTGGACTCCAGTATAAAATGGTGAATTTATTTAGTAAATATGTGATCCTTATTAAGTATATGTAGAGGTAGAAGTATATCTATATATCCATATATCCTTTTCAGTTACTCTAATCTGGGAACTTACTGCCTTTGGCTTTATCATATGTGTTCTAGAATAATGATTTCACGTCTCTTGTCTGAATACCTTGTCTTGTTCCATCTTTTCTCTGGAGGAGGGGCACCTGGAAACTAAGAAGGGTTTATGCCCTCCTATGTTGGCAGTTGGTATAAATGTATATAATTTAAAAAGCAGATGACCAGACCACACAATAGAAAAATGATTGAAAGGGGGCTCTGAAGCCATGTTGTGTGTCTTTGGTCCCATCAGGCGTCCGATCGGTTATTTCTTCAGGTCTTTCCATGGCCCACTGTGTTCTCCAATTTCCACCCTCCTGGGATCCTGTCTCTCCATAAACTTGTCATACCTTTCCCGAGCACATGGCTGCTGCTTCTCTCTAGGCTTGTAGCTTCCCCAGCCACACTTCACAAGCTAGTTAGTAGCATCCTTGGCTTGGATTAGAATCCCCACTCTGAGAGTGTTGCAGGTTGAACTGTGTCCTCCAAAAAGATATGTTGAATCCCAAACCCCTGGTACCATGGATTTGTGATCCTATTTGGAAATAAGCTCTTTATAGATGTAATCAAGTTAAGATGAGGTCATGCTGGATTTGGAAGAGTCCTAACCCAGTGACTGGTGTCCTTATGAGGGAACTACACACGCAGACACAGAGACACACAGGGAGAATTGATGCGTAACGACTGAGGCAGAGATTGAAGTGATGTGTCTAGAAGCCAAGAAATGCCAAGGACTGCCCACATGATTTCAGACTTCTAGTCTCCAGAACTGTGGGACAAAAAATTTCTGTTGTTTCAAGCCACCCAGTTGGTGGAAATTTGTTAAGACAGCCCTAGGAAACAAATACAGGGAGCTATGGCTTCCTAAAACCACCATCCAGAAGAAAAAAGCATGTGTTTATTATCTGAGACAAAAATAAAAAAGCAAAACAAGCAGTCTCAGGTAGGTCCTGGAATTCATTTTCCTTGAGATGTACCAGGCCCACCCATGGTCATTTCATCAAGTCCAAGCAGACCCATTTGTAGCACTGTCTGCAGCGGAGGCCTTTCAGAGGGAATCTATTTATATGGAATTAAAACTTTGCTTAGCATATTGAGGGCTTGATGGTTTCACATGATGTCTGCATTTTCCTGTACTTTGTTCCTGGGGTGGGTGCGGGGGGTGCGTGGGTGGGGGGGAGGTGGGTGGAGAGAGGCTTCGGGTTCCCAAGCAGCCTGCAGGGTTTTTCATTTCCTGTTTTCTCTAATCTCCTCACAGCCTTGAAATCTTCCCCAAGCAGCTACTTTTGCTATGAAACTTTTTTAACCCTTCGAGTCCCTTCTCCCTGGTCCTCATCCCTCAGCCCACCCTGATGGCTGGGTTGCCGAACTTCCTACTCTGATCACTTACTCCCTTGGTTTCATCGTTTATCTCTTGAGGTGATTATTTCATGTCTCCTATCTGTGTGTCTCATCCTCTCTCCTGGAAGCCAAGGCCTGTGGTTACTCTCCTGGCATAGGAGGTAATCCATAGGTGGCACTCACTGGGCGAGCCAATCACTGGCCCCAGCCCTGCCTTTGTTCTCTGGTCATCAGTGGACGACTGACCATCTACATGATTTGCGTTCTCAGAATGTCGCCTCTTTTCCCATCTGGCTGCCAGTCTAGAGGGCATTTTTTTACTCAAGCCCAGCCTCTCCACTGGTGCTGGAGCTAGGGGCAGAAAAGATGCTGAAACCAAGAAAATCTCAGAATAGAGAAAGGGTGACACAAGGAGCTTCACTGAAATTTCTGGGTTAGCTGGATTTCAAACATCCATGTTGTGGTAGGCTGAAACATAGATCCCCAAAGATATCTCATTCTAATCCCTGGGACCTGTGAATATTACCTTATACGGAAACAAGAGCTATGCAGATAAGTTTAAGTTAAAGATTTTTTTTTTTTTTTTTGCGATACGCGGGCATCTCACTGTTGTGGCCTCTCCCGTTGCGGAGCACAGGCTCCGGACGCGCAGGCTCAGCAGCCATGGCTCACGGGCCCAGCCGCTCCGCGGCACGCAGGATCCTCCTGGACCGGGGCACGAACCCGTGTCCCCTGCATCGGCAAGGGGACTCTCAACCACTGCACCACCAGGGAAGCCCCATATTTTAAAATTTAAGACCATTGACCAAGGTCTCTCTTTCCTTCATTTAAACCCAGAAATTAATCAATTCTTCATTTTAATATCCGCATATCGTTGCCAAGAAAGAAAATGTGTCTGCTAATTCGCTCAGCAGAATTGAAACAAATTGTTTTTAATCTTTTGGAAATGAAAACTTGGAACAACTGCCATGCAATTTGAAGTAACAGGTGGGCTTAATCATTAGTTTATTCTATCCTTCCCTCCCGTGACAATCACAATGTATTTAGATTTGGACAGGGCCCATGGCCTGGCACCTCAGGTTCTTGACAGAAACTAATTAAGGATAAGGCAGGAAAAGAACAACCTGTCCATTCGATTTCATAACCAGAAAGGAAGCAAATGCAACTGAAAATCTGCACAGCATACAAAATAACCTCAGGTAGAAAACCATAAATCCAATCCATTTACAAAGCAAAACACCAATTGGAAAGAGAACTAAAGTTTAATCTTCTCAAGTGAAGAATTAGGTATCTCTCTACATTTGTCCTTCAGGGATTTATCCAAGGGTCAAGAAAGGCTCTTATAGTTCCAGATCCTTAAACTTTAGGCTATCAAGTTTGGGATACTCAGTGATGGAGAAGGGAATTTGGAAATCATGCAGTCTATTTATAATAAATACATCCAGTTTTGTTTCTGACACAGAGAGGACCTTACAATACATTTGTGGAGCTGGATTTGGGGCACTTGCACTTATTTTTTTCAAAGTTTAATTCAATTAGCTCAGCAAATGTTTATTGACCTCCTCCTCTGAAATATCCACTGATGAAGACACAGCCCCTCCCTCACAGGGGAGACAGGCCAACAGCTACAGGCCTTCTAGTCTGATACACTAAGCTAGAGTCTGGGCTGCTTCCTGGGCAGACCATCTTTCAGCCCAGACTCAAAGGATGATTCAGCATTTGCCAGGCAGACAGGAAGGAGGGACATTCCAGGCAGAAAGACAGACAAGTGCGGGCCTGGTGCGTTCTGTATCATGGAGCAGAGGAAATGGGCGTGGGTGTGGGACGATGAAACTAGAGGCAGGTCTGGTCACGAATGGCCTTTTAAACCGAGCTTGGAGTCTGGAATTAAGCTGAAAGAGCACAGCAGTCAAGGCTAGCCGCACATAGCATCTCCTGGGAACATTTGAAAAACAATTAATGCCCAAGCCTCACCCCTGACGGATTAAGTCATTCTTTGTGAGGGTGGAGCCTGGGCTTTAGTATTTTTAAAAAATTGCCCCAGGTCATTCTAAGGTCTGCCCAGGATTGAAAATCCCCTCTCTAGATAAGAGATCTGCAAAAGTTTCCTCTAAAGAACCAGATAGTAAATATTTTCAGTTTTGTGGGCCTTACAGCCTCTGTTGCAACTACTCAACCTTGCCTGTATTAATAAAGCAGCATTGACAATAGGTAAACAAATGAGATGGCTATATTCCAATAAAACTACTTACAAAAATAGCAGGGCCATAGTTTGCCAACTCCTACTCTAGAGGATGGAATATCTTTGAAGAATTTTTCAAAATATTGATTTTAAAATTCTGTTCATATTTTATTGTTTATACACTATATTTGTTAAATATGTGATTCTATTCTCATTGTAAAAGAATGGAAACAGGGCTTTCCTGGTGGCGCAGTGGTTGAGAGTCCACCTGCCAATGCAGGGGACACGGGTTTGTGCCCTGGTCTGGGAAGATCCCACATGCCGCGGAGCGGCTGGGCCCGTGAGCCATGGCCGCTGAGGCTGCGCGTCCGGAGCCTGTGCTCCACAACGGGAGAGGCCACAACGGTGAGAGGCCCGCATACCGCAAAAAGAAAAAAAAAAAAAAAAGATTGGAAACAATACAGACAAAGCTCAAGTCTTTTTTGTTCACTCATTCAATTCTTAGTCCCCTTCCTGGATAACAGCTGTTTAGCAATAGGTGTGTATCCTTCTAGAACTTTCTCCTTGCATTTTTGTTCATCTATATCTACCAGAAAGATATTGTTTTGTTTTGTAAAATTGAAAAATATATTTATTGTTCTTCATCTTTTTTTTTCCATGTTATAGTGTCTTGGAGCATTTCCCACAGCAGCAAATATAGATCTACCTCATTTTAGTTGTTGCACATGAAAGTACTGTAGCTCATTTAACTTTTTCCTGCTGAACGATTTGAAACTACTGACATTAAACTGTTTTTGTCCCCAAAAACGGATCTTTCATGTGGTTCCACCTAACAGTTTGTGTCCATTTTTCTGCTTTTACAAGCATTAATGCCACAAGCATCTGGCAATTCTGTGCTCATATGTGTTTCCCTGGAGCAGATTCTGAGATGTGGAATTGCTGGGCCACTGGGGATACGGTTAGAAAGGAGCCTTCGGTTAAACCACAGACATCAACCCTGACAACCTTCAGCAAAAAGGGGAGTTTCTCGGCAGACGCCGGGCGGCTCACAGAAGGGAGAGTAAGGCCTGCTGGGCTTGAAACCAGTCACTGGACCAGCGAGGTCCAAACAGCCTCCACAGCGGCGCACATGCTACAGCCTCTGAGGAAACCACCTGTGGATGAATGAAGCCCAAGCTTCTCTTCAGGCCTTGGCTCACTCCACACTAGTCCTGGGACCTCATGTCACAGGGACAGGAGGGCAGAGCAGGAGCGGCCTCCAGGGATCCCATCAGCTTCCGTAATGAGAGGACACAGCACCTTGGTATTTTTTCAAGACTCCATGCAGTTGGAAAGTGGCAATTTTCCAAAAGAAAATTTAGTTGCTATTAGGAAGGAGATTAGCTCCCAGGAGGCCAGATTGAGAGAACGATTTCTTCATATTCTTACCAACATTCAATTTTATCAACCTTCTAACTCTTACCAATCAGATGGCTAGAAAAAATTGGAGTCTAATTGTGGTTTCTTGGTGAGACTGAACAACTTTCTCATATTTATTGGTCACTTGGATTTCCTTCTCCAAGAGTTGCCTGTTCATATCCTTAGCAGGTTTTAAATCAGTTTCTTTGACTTTTTAAAAATTACCGACTTGTATTTGCTTTTGGTTTTTTTTTCTTTTGGCCACGCCGCACAGCTTGTGGGATCTTAGTTCCCCAACCAGAGATCGAACCTGGGCCCACAGCAGTAAAAGTGCCAAGTCTTAAACACTGGGCCGCTAGAGAAGTCCCCCCATATTACTGATTTGTAAATCAACCATACTCCAACATAAATGCAAAAAAATAATGAAAAAAATAAAAATAAAAATTACTGATTTGTAAGGGCTTTTTATATGATCAGAATACAATTCTTTATCCGAGTTATTAATACAGTAAATATGACCTCTCCCTTAAGAGTTACGTTTTAACTTTGTTCCTGGTGCCTTGGAAGCGTTGTAAGGAGAGGAGGGATGTGGTCAATCTTGTGACTCAGGCAGTTTAGCTTAAAAGATGATCGCTGGCTACAAGTCACTGTGGATACCAGCTCTAAGGTTCTGGGTGTGGTCAGAGCCAAGGAGGGTCACATTCACAGGAGGGAAAAGGGGAAAGTAAGTTTCGCTTATCACAGCAATAACCTGGAATACTTAGAAGCATAAAAAAGAGGCCAGTGATAACAGACACCCACTGGATGAGCCCAAGTGGCCAGAGCAGCAGAACTTGCCAGAAGAGGAGAGGGTTCATGGTGAAAGTCAGTTTACCATGGGCAGCTCAGCAGGGGCCATTTGCCCAATTATGGCCAGGATGTTTTCAAAATAACATATTACTTTCTTAAAAAGCACTCATGTAAGCAAAATGCAATTCCTTCAACCTGATTTCTACATTACACTTGGGAACTCAATTATTAGTAAAGACAGAGACAGAAATGCAAGAGGAGCTGTATAATTTGCCCAGCTGTATTTGGGGTTTTCTCCCCACTCACTCTAAGGAAGATCATTATCTTTAGCTATATATAAGAACCGACATACCAAACTGACAAACAAAAACAGGGTCTTTTTGTGTATTTTAGAGGGCAAGAAGTTAGGGGTACAGATTAAAATGGGTTTGAACACACAGCTCTGATCCTTATTAGCTGCTTTGAATACTCAGCTCAGATTCTTGCTAGCGATTAAAAAGAGGTAGATTTGTATTGCTGTGTATATTACTTATCATCTCTGTGCTTTGGTTTTCTTACTTGTTCTATCATTTAACAATGATGTGACCCTGGGCGAGTGACTTGACTTCCCTATGCCTCAGAAATTAACATTGGTACGTGTGTGTGTGTATAGTTCTATGTCATTTTAGCACATGTGTAGATTTGTGTAACTCATACCACAATCAAAACCATAACTATCCATCACCACATCCCTCTTGTTACTGCTTTATAGACGTATGCAGCCCCTTCCCTCCACCATCACTAACCCTTGGCAAACAGTTATAATTACAGTTGTTCCAGAAAATAAACTCACGTTATACATTTGACTATAACTTTGATTCCAAAACTAGAAAAGGAAAAAAAAAATAGTGGTCTAAAGATTAGAAAGAAAGAAATAAGAAGGTAGAACTATTAAGAAAGTTCAGCAAATTCTCTGGATACCAGAACAAATTACAAAAATCGATAGCATTTTTCTACACCAGCAGCAATCAGTTGGAAAATATAATTGAAAGTAAAACACTGAGGAAAATAGCCAACTCTACACTACCTAGGAATTGTTTATGTAATCTGTCTTAAGATTATCAAGGAAAAACATAAAGTTATAAATAAGGACACAAAAGAAGACTTTAGTAAATTGCATGACATCCAATGATACCTTGATACAACAATGATGTCAATTTCCCCATATAACCTATAAATTTGAAGCAATTTCAATCAGTATTCTAGTTGGATGTTTTGAGGAACTCAATAAACTTTTTCTGGGATTTTCTGCAATTTCTAAAAATTTTCTGAAATTTTCTGAATATGAATTTTCTGAAAGTTTCTGGATATGAATTTTCTGAAATTTGAATGATTAACAGTCCACAAATATTAACTGGCTCAACTTTGAAAAGATGACTAAAGGCTGAATACTTAATATACCTCAAATCCGTAATAATAAAAACCATATGGTTCTGGTATTAGAATCAGACTGGCTTCGTAGGCATGTGACCTTTGCAGTCACACTGCGCCCCACACATAAAAGGGCCCCATGCTTCCTTTAGCGTGATTTGGTGTCACCATCTTGAAATGCTTAATTAATTTTTAAACAAGAGGCCCTGCATTTTCATTCTGTATTAGCCCTGCAAATTATGTAGTCAGTCTTGACTAGAACAGAGATTGTTCAAGACTAGAACAAAAATTACAGGCTCAAAAGAACAGGTTTCTATCCAATAAGGAAACCAATAGATAAAGAACTGACAGATAACTGACAGAGAGTAAGTATTTTCGATAACTCAGGTAGACTAGGACCAATAGATAGAATAATAAGGAGCTCTTGCAAATCAAGAAAAGAAAATTCATTAAGAAGTAGGCAAAGAGTACAGACAGGTAATTTACAGAAGAGAAAATTTAAATGGCTTAGCTATTTTAAACAAAAATATCCTGACTTATTTGTAATTTGATAGACAAAAATCCAAACAATTGGATATCATTTTATATCCATTAACCACCAAAAATGGGAAAGCTGGACAATGCAAAGAAGAGATAGGAATCAACATCCCTGGGGATGTAGATTGGGGCAGTCACTCTGGAACACAATCCGGTGGGATTTACACAGTATTTGTATACCTTCTGATCCAGCAAGCCCACTCACAGGTGTGTATATCTGAGCTAAAGCCTCACGTAGGTTTATACAGGGACACGTATGAGGAGTTTGTCCCTGTGTGTTTTTGTGTGTTAGAGGCCATCTATGTGTCCATCACCTGGGGAATAGCTAAGTCTAAGATGATGATGAGTTATTATACAGAAATCAGAAGCTCTGGACTAGATGAGCACAGTAACACCATAAATAATACAAATGTAGCTCTGAGTTACATATGTGGAAACAGGAGATCTGAAGCACAAGGCCATTCATATAAATTACAAATACATAAAATAAAAACACCTATAAATGAGATGATATCTATCAAACATGGGGGTGGAGGGAATTGGGGGAAAGGAAAGAGAAAGAGAGAGATGAAGAAAGAGGAAAGGAAATGAATTATTTAAAATGAAGGGGAACAGGACATATACGAGCACGAACAAACAAAATAAGAGCTTTACAGGACCAGGGCTAGAGAGGCGTTAACCGTGGAACTTGATTACTGCACGCTTTTACTCCCAAGATTAAAAAACAAACAAACAAACAATCAAAAACCTCTCTCCAAAATAAGGTCCTACAAAATTGGATTAAAAAATGTTAAGATATGAGTATTTTCTCCTGGCTGTATGGAGGAGAAAGAAAAGCTACGAAATTTTAGTTACATCTTTTTTACTCCCCCAAAGCATTTATTTTTAAAAAGATTTCAAACTCTTCATTTTTTCAGCAACAGGTCACGTGTGAGAACGTAGGTCATGTGTGAGAACGTACATCATGGTTCTCCTCAGTGAAGAGATGGGCTGTGGGTGCAGAATGCAGGCCCAAGAGTGCCATCTGAATACATGTCTCTTCTTTTTTTGATCATTTAAATTTTAGAGGTTTAGAAGGTGGAGCTGAATGCTGATAAATTCATTTGAAAGCGACACAAGGAAGCTAAATTTGCCCACTTCTTTTGCTTTGAAATTCAGTGTATGACTCTTTCGGGAAACTGGGAAGCAATATATATATATATTTTTTGAGTTATGCGGGCCTCTCACTGCTGTGGCCTCTCCCGTTGCGGAGCACAGGCTCCAGACGCGCAGGCTCAGCGGCCATGGCTCACGGGCCCAGCTGCTCCGCGGCACGTGGGATCTTCCCGGACCGGGGCACGAACCCGTGTGCCCTGAATCGGCAGGCGGATTCTCAACCACTGCGCCACCAGGGAAGCCCGGAAGCGATATTTTGAATGGCAATGTGGACAGGCTGGCATCTTCCAGTGAGTGTCTCTCCACCCACGCTCCATCGGGGCGTTTCCAAGGGCAGTACTGCAAGCTTCACGTCCTGCATGTGAGCGTGGTATCTACACACACACTCTTAAAAGACTGATGAACATTGGACTCATGATATGAAACCTGATACAACTCCACTGGTTGCTTATCTTCGGGGAAAAAAAAACAAACTATTAAGATGTTTTGCAAAAAGTTAAATTTTAAACAGTTGGTGGAAACTTGCTTGCATGTCCTGAGTATGGGACATTATAGGAGGTAGCTGTCCACAAACCAAACAGGTCTTCAGATGTTCCTCCTACCACATTGCATGGGACAAGACCTCCGGATGACCTTTGTGGGGAATCCAAGGTCAAGTTCCAGCCAATATTCCTGAGCATTAACTCCTGACTCACCATCAGTGTTTGGAATACCAAAGAAGATGGACTTCACATTACCCATAATCCTTTCCCAGAAACAGAGCTCTGAGACGTGAATCTGAGGTTATCCTAGCAGATGGGTTGGAACTTTTACAAATACATCACTAAATAGGTTGACTGAGGTCACAGGGCTCACTATCTTCAAAGCATGTTAATTCTTTTACTTCTTGGGGGGAAAAAGCTAGGAACAGCACAGCCTCCTATTAAATACAAAGATATACTTCATGCCTGGCACACAACACTAAGAGAAAATACATTACTGGTTGGCTAATAACAGTTGTATAAAATAAAAATAAGAAAACCAAGCTCTTTGAGGTTACTGCTATAAAATGGTCTTACAATTGTTAACCAATGCAGATAGGGAGATTATCACCCAGCTCCATCTGTCATGCTGAGAATTTGACAGTGATTGCTTGAGGGTTCATATCCTATTTTCAAAGCAGACTAATGATTTTGATATCAGAGCAGAAGGTAAAACCTACACAATCATGTAAATTATATGCTCAGAAGAAGCATCCCAGCAATTTTTATTTATAATTTGATCTTTGCTTTGTTGGGACCGGCATTCTAATTATTGGCTTGTTTTATTAATAAAATCTTTACTTGGTACATTGTGTCCTGCTACAAAGAAACGACAACTTGGCAAATTTGTTGAAAATTGTATGAGTTGTTAACTCTTAATGACCTGTAATATAGGAGAGAGATGCACTGGGGCAGATTACCCCACACTAGAGGCTACTTTTTTTTTCCTTTTAATTTTTAAAATGTTTTGGCCACACCGTGGGGCATGAGAGATCTTAGTTCCCCAACCAGGGATCGAACCTGTGCCGCCTGCTTTGGGAGCACAGAGTCTTGACCACTGGACTGCCAGGGAAATCCCGAGGCTGCTTTCTAAATAAGCAGCTATGTTAACCCTTGGAGCATATTTTTATTTAAATATGGGTACATCTGATGTTCTGTAAGTTGACTTGAAATACTCTGTAATGGAAAAGCCATCTCCAAAGAAGTCAGCAAAGTTTTCTTCTTTCAATAATTTCTTTTTTCCTTCTCCCAATCTGCTGGATTCATGGGTAGTACAGCAGCAGCCTTACTTAGGAACGATCGTGCATATATTCTATGTATACTAACATTAAAGAACATTGTGGCATTGTGTTCCCAGGATGGAGCTGACTACAGCGTGGGCGTGTGTGTCCCCAATTCTTGTGCTGAAGAAGATGGGACTGAGATGTCTCGGCTGGGTAGGTCCAATAGAATACCCAGTGAACCTGTTGTCTCAGCATCAAGTTTGAAAAAACCCAGCCCCTTGGAGCCTCTTGGCCATTCTCTTGGGATTGAACCAAACTTTCATCCTGCTAAATCCAGTAAAACGAGACTAATGGAGTTTGGGGGTCTTGGGAGTGGAGGTGGAGAGGAGGAGAAAGATATTAAAGAGAAGGTAGGAGCTGAATCTTTATGTAATAACCTTTTTTTTTTTTTTTTTTTTGCGGTACGCGGGCTTCTCACTGTTGTGGTTTCTCCCACCGCGGAGCACAGGCTCCGGACGCGCAGGCCCAGCGGCCATGGCTCACGGGCCCAGCCGCTCGGCGGCATGTGGGATCTTCCCGGACCGGGGCACGAACCCGCGTCCCCTGCATCGGCAGGCGGACTCTCAACCACTGCGCCACCAGGAAAGCCCAGGTGGGTACTTCTTTTTTTTTTTTTTTTTGCGGTACGCGGGCCTCTCACTGCTGTGGCCCCTCCCACCGCGGAGCACAGGCTCCGGACGCGCAGGCGCAGCGGCCATGGCTCACGGGCCCAGCCGCTCCGCATGTGGGATCTTCCCGGACCGGGGCACGAACCCGCGTCCCCTGCATCGGGGGGTGGACTCTCAACCACTACGCCACCAGGGAAGCCCATGTAATAACATTTTAAACTTAATCTTCCCTCACTGCCTTAATCAGCCTCAGCTGCCTGGTTAGGTCTGAAGGAAGGAGCTGGATGGTATCTAGTTTCCATATTGTGAGGGTTCTCTGCTGTGGCCCATGTGTGGAAATCAGTCAGGTGCCAAATCCGGAAAGACGTTCTAAACTGGGATCGTGTGAAGCCAATGTGTTGTGATGGATTAATGCTAAGAGGCCAGCGTTTGATCCTGGTTTTCACCTCCCAGCTGTGTGATCCTGGGCAAATCACTTAATCTCTGCCTGCTCCAGCCTCTTCCTCTGTACAGAGAGGGGTGGACCATGCTGTTCAGTCTGGCCCTAACTCTCTACAGGCTTACAGTCCCCTTCTGACTTTAGCCAAGTGGAATGAAAACATTTTAGTCCACATGGAAACTGGTTAGATTTCCTCGAAGACTTTCAAAATTTTCAAAGGAAGAGCTTTAAAGCCTAAAATTTTTACTGCGAGTGTCTTTTGTACTTATTCTTGTCATCCATCCAAATAAGAACTAATGTGACACATTAAAAGGAAGACATTGTTTCTCTACATACAGAAACTTCCAACACCAAATGTGTGGGTTTCCTCCTCACATTATGAATTGTGACACTAAGTATCTGGAGGTGGTGCTGACCCCACAGATTCAGGGCCAGTTTCACATGACTGCTCCCCACTCCAGACACCAATTGTGTAAGTAGTGGGTCCTGAGGTTACCCACTACTTCTGTCCAACTTGGCTACCAATCAGGGGTTCCCATGACTCTGATTTTTTCCCAGGATCCTCTCCTCGGGTTTGATAATTTGCTGTAATGGCTCACAGAACTCAGGCAAACACATGACTTACTATTACTGGCTTATTATAACGAATAAAACTCAGGAATAGCCCAGTGGAAGAGATGCAGAGGGCAAGGTATGTGGAAAGGGGCACAGAGATTCCACGCCCTCTCAGTGTGCACCACCCTCCCAGCACCCCAGTGTGTTCATCAGCCTGGAAGCTCTCTGAACCCCTTTGTTTAGGGTTTTTATGAAGGGTCCATTATGGAGGCATGATTGATTAAATCCCCGCCCATTGGTGAGTAACTCAATCCCCAGCCCCTCTCTTCTCCCCAGAGGTTGGGGATGGGTCTGAAACTCCCAACCCTCTAATCACATGGTTGGTTCCTCTGACAACCAGCCCCTCTCCTCCAAGAGTCACCTTATTAGCTTAAACTCAAGTGTGGTTGAAAGGGGCTTATAACGAACAACAACAGATGCCCCTCTCAGCCCATCACTTAGGAAATTCCAAGGCTTTAGGAGTTCTGTACCAGGAACTGGGGATGAAGACCTAATATATATTTCTTATTATATCACAATATCACACACGGTATTAAAAGCCTCTTTTAAGTGTTGATATTGCAGTTAGTTTTCTTTTTTTTTTAAATTAATTTTTATTTATTTATTTGTTTTTGGCTGCACTGGGTCTTTGTTGCTGTGTGCGGGCTTTCTCTAGATGCGGCTAATGGGGGCTACTCTTTGTTGCGGTGCGCGGGCTTCTCATTGCGGTGGCTTCTCTTGTTGCAGAGCACGGGCTCTAGGCGTGCGGGCTTCAGTAGTTGTGGCGTGTGGGCTCAGTAGTTGCAGCACGTGGGCTCAGTAGTTGTGGTGCTCAGGCTTAGTTGCTCCACCGCATGTGGGATCTTCCTGGCCCAGGGCTCGAACCCGTGTCCCCTGCATTGGCAGGCGGATTCTTAACCTCTGTGCCACCAGGGAAGCCCACAGTTAGTTTTCAATAACCTTAAATTGTCCTCTGAATTTATGATTATCCCAACAGCTTCAGGTACATTACCTCTCTATCTAAACCAAATATTTCAGGTGGTATTAAAAAGAAAACAACAACAACAACAACAACAAAAGAAAACCAGTTGTTATATATCAAATTTAAATTTCAGTTCTTCTTGGATAAGCCATAAATATCCTAGAAACAAAGAAAAACTTGCAGTTATTATATTAGCATAGCAAGTGAATAAATGACTCCCTAATGAGTTAATGGTCATTATTATTTAAGAGATTCATCTGTTAGTCTAGTTTTTCTGCCTAATGCTAAGCTTATTAGCTAGAGCTGATATTAGAATAAAATGGAAGGTTGGAAATTATTATCAATACAAAGATATTTTGATGATTCCCTCTGAGGAACTAGAAAAATAAAGGGCCCTGATTAAGGTGAGCAGTGTTGACTTGGGTGAATAAATTAGTGGAATTTAGTCCTCACTGCCAAGGTGTTTATCCAGCTTCTACACAGAGGCAGCAGATAGAAATGGGAGCATCTGTGCTCAGGAGAAAGGATTTGTCAGCTGTTCCTTAAAGCTTTTTGATGGGTTGCCAATATTTCCATTACAGATGTGGAGGCAACCAGCTCAGCAGTAGCTGCTTGTGCGGATTTTTTTCATCTAGATCACGAGGGTAGGAGTCAACATGAGGAGAAGACTGTGGCAGAGAAGCCAAGAAGAAATGAGCCTGGTATAGCAGAGAGAAGGAATATTCTGGGCAGGTCAGAACATATTGCTTTTAGGAAAAAAACTGCATAGTGTGGCTGCCATAGGATGTTATAAAATTTCAACCAACAGACTTTGTGTGAGTTCCTGATAGTGAAAATGTGGAGCACCAGAGGGTCTAGATAAAATTTGGGTGTGATGATCACAAGCCTAGTTATAGGCTAGTTCCCTAACAATTCACATCTGTGTATTTTAGCACCACTTACTGTGTTCTGTTTCCTGGGATTCCTGTAACAAAGTACCACCAACTGGGTGGCTTACTATTGTAAGCCACATTGCATCACTTCCATCTGTACCTCCATCATCAGGTAGTGTTCTTCCCTGAGTGTCTCTCTGTGTCCAAATTTCCCTCTTTGTGTAAAGACACCAGTCACACTGGACTTAGGACCTACCCTAACCTAGTATTCAAACCATGGACCTCAGATTGAGACTTGAATACAAGTGCCGGGACTCAAACCCGGCCAGAACCCAGATTGGGATTTGAACCCACGGTCTTTTAATTGAGATCACGCACCTGGTCTCAGGACTTAATGAAGCTCAGGTTCTTGACGTCTCCTCTCAGAAAGAATTCAGTGAAAGACAAAGTAATAGGTAAGAAGTGGGTTTATTTAGAGAGAAATACACTCCACAGAGTGTGGCCCATCTCAGAGGGTGAGAGGCCCTGAAATATGGGGTTGTTAGTTTTTATGGGCTGGGTGATTGCATAGGCTAATGAGCGGGAAGATTATTCCAAGTATTTTGGGGAAGGGGTGGAGATTTCCAGGAATTGGGCCTCTGCCCACTTTTTGATCTTTGATGGTCAGCTTCGGAACTGTCATGGCGCTGGTGGGTGTGTCACTTAGATTATGCTAATGTATTACAATAGTGTATAATGAGGCTCAAGGTCCACTGGAAGTCAGATCTTCTGCCACCTTGGGCCTAGTTGGTTCTAACCAGTTTTTGTCATGTCCTATGGCTATGTCATTTTTTTTTTTTTTTTTTGCTTTACGCGGGCCTCTCACTGTTGTGGCCTCTCCCGTTGTGCTCCGGACGCGCAGGCTCAGCGGCCATGGCTCATGGGCCCAGCCGCTCCGCGGCATGTGGGATCCTCCCGGACCGGGGCACGAACCAGTGTCCCCTGCATCGGCAGGTGGACTCTCAACCACTGCGCCACCAGGGAAGCCCTCCATTCATCTTTGACTTTGTAATTTCTTTCATTATCTTTTCTTAGAAAGCCACTCCTAACCCTTAAACCTGATAACGCTTGCCTACATTTCAGTAGGGGGCTGGAGAGGGTTTTTTCCCCCTGGGCTGTTTTCTCTGCATCTTACCATGGTGCTGGGGTGAGGTCAGGCTTGGTCACATGTGTGTCATCTCCCTGCAGGTTCCTCACCTTGCTGGGCCTCACCCTTCCTCTGGCTGGAACTGTCTACGTGGTAGCCACCGGGTGGAGGTCAGACCACAAGGCATCGCCCACACACGGAGCGCATTCGGCCACTTAGGCAGGTGAGGAGTGAGCAAAGAAAGAGAATCCAGTGGACTGATTGCCTTGCCCATCCCTCACTGTCAGGAACCCCGAGCAGAGGGAAAAGTAGGTATTTATTATTTCAAGACCGCTCATGAGAGGTGACTTAGATGACGACACTATTAGAAAATAATCCCTGCAGAGCTGGGGTCTAGTGATGCCCGAGAGCTTCTAAAAGCTGGAGTGAAGGTTGGGTCTCTACTCTTCACAGTTCAGTCTTTGTTTACCATCAGTGTGTTCAGGAGAGGTTGCTGAAAATGCTGCTTTCTTTCTTAGATACAATTATCCAGTGTGTTTTTGTGCAACTCAAAGTCTAGGTCAGACCAGAGATTGGGTTGCACTATGGTAATCCTCCAAGGGACCATCCCATGAGCATGATGTCTATTTTCAGTGACACAGATGACTCACAGAACCTTCCTGGCATTCCTGAGGTAAATGATTTACATATAAGCTGAAGCCAGGGGAGTGAGTGTGCAAAAAACATGAGGGGATTACAATGGGAATAGACAACCTGGCACAGCGTAGTGACAGGCTGGGGAGGGATAAGTCACAGTGGGTTGTGTTTTAGTTAAAAATCAAGAGCCTTACCTTTATTTCCACCTGCGCATATGGCAAGGCAAATACACACGCACACACACACACACACACATTCTGAAACAAGAATAGCCTCACATGCAAGTAATTTTAGAAGATGTGGAATAATTTTTGGCAGAGCCTCTGAGGTCCATGCGATTGTCCTTCCTTTACTCCAACGAGAGGGAAAAAAACAAAACAAAATTTCAATGACTGGACCAGAAGAATAGGAATATGTGCTCAAGTAGCTGCAGGGAATACATCCAGTGTGGAAGGCACAGTGATGACTTTATCAGATCCTATTTGGATCTTCAGGCAAAACCAAAAACAGCAGCAACATCAACAAAAAAACCCCAAAATGAGAAAAACAGCAAAAGCATGTTTGTATAAAGATGATATAATATAAGCGCTGAGAAGGCTTAGAGGTCCCTGTGCAACCTCCTTCCCAAATCGGAAGCCCTCGGAACCCATCGTGATGGGAGGTTTCATTGTCAGGCTTCTGCACGGCGGCAATCCCTGCTGCCCTATAATTTCTACTTTTGGGCCCTGGTTTTTGCCCTCTGGGGTCTCAGAAAATAAATCTACTTACTCTTTTGTTTCTATTATGGCCCCGTCAGATGTTGAGGACAGTTTTGATGGCCTCCCCCAAGCCTCAGACCTCTCCATTATTTCTTACCTCATGTGGTTCAAGAACTCTCTCTGCTCCCTGGCTGCCATCTAGAAGGTTCCAGGGTGGGCTTGGCAGAAAGAGCATATGCTTAGCAAACCTGCCTTGGTTTCTAACTCTGCCCTTGGTCAGGTGGTTTGACCTCTAGGAACCTCAGTTTCCACATGTGTAAAATGGGGGCATTTCATGGGATTTGTTGAATGAATTCAAAGAGATAATGTGTCCTCACCTCCTCCAATTCGTTCCTCTTTTCCTTGTTCTTCCAGTTAAACCAGGAGAGGGAGGAATGGATAGGGGCTTTAATTGGTCAAGACCTCTTACTGGACTGACCGTGCTGAGGTCAGCTGGGTTCCAGGGACCTGCCACATGCTTCTAATTGTCAGCTGGAGGGTGAGCTTACAGTCACCAGAATTCACCATTGCTTATCATCGGGTGAAAGGCTAACCCACGAGCCTGCATTTTAAGACCAGATCACAGGCAGACACACCTGGTATGGTTCTAGTAATCAGCCCCTGAAACTTTAGGTTCTTCACCCAAAATAAGGCTCTCCCTGATCGGGACACTAAGCTTGTGTTCACTTTTTCAGCAGCTACATTTAACTGTGGTCTCAAAATGGGGGGTTTCTGTGTTCCATTGCTATAACGATTTTTTTTTTTGTATTTAATACCATCAGAGTAAAATATCACATTCCTGAATGTTGGAAATAATCAAGATGGAGAGACCCTTAGGTTCAGCATTTTTTTCTCTCTACTTTTACACTCACCAGGAAGTCACATCAACGTAAGACCACTGTGTCTTCTAGATGTTTAGAGCCAAATAGGGTATTTCGGATTCCTAGTTCTTTATACTCCAAATAATCTTTGCATTTGCTTAGAATGGTTTCCTGTTACGTGAGCCTGTTGTTTACTATTTAGATGAGAAAAATACCAGTGAACGTTTGAGGACGTCTTCATGAAGTAAATAGCTATGGGTTTCGGCCCCAGGGCTCTTACTCTGTGGTCTGTTGCTTAAAGTGGACTCACAGTAATGATCCCTGAGAAAATCCAGAAATTCGAAGCACTGTCACACCCGTGTTTCTCAGACTTGGGTGAGCGCTAGAATCACCTGGGGGCTTGTCACCATACAGATTCCCAGGCCCTGTCCCCTAAGATTCTGATTCAGTAGGTCTGGGGTGGAGCCTGGGACTGTGCATTTCTAACAAGTTCCCAGGTGATGCTGAAGCTTCTGGTCCAGGGACCCCCACTTAGGTAACCACATGCATTGTTTCACCTGATCCTCCCTGTGCTCCTGTGGTTTATGATACTTTCCATTTACAAATGAGCGAACTGGGACTCAGAGAGGCTGTCTTCTCTATAGGCCAGTTATTTTCAGATGATCTGATAGCTACTGCTAGTTAAGTTCACCCGCAAGTAGAATTTAGATGAAAAAAATAATAATAATGATACCAAAATGTATTCAGCTCTTGCTTGCCAAGTTAGGCATCGGGCCAGATATTGGACAAATATTGTTCTTGAATCCTCACAACAGCCCTGCCAAAGATGTGCTTGGTTTAAAAGTGCAGAAAGAGGGCTTCCCTGGTGGTGCAGTGGTTGGGAGTCCGTCTGCCGATGCAGGGGACACGGGTTCGTGCCCTGGTCCGGGAAGATCCCACATGCCGCGGAGCGGCTGGGCCCATGAGCCATGGCTGCTGAGTCTGCGCGTCCAGAGCCTGTGCTCCGCAACAGGAGAGGGCACAGAGGTGAGAGGCCTGCATACCGCAAAAAAAAAAGGAGTAAAAGTGCAGAAAGAGGTTCAGAGAGGTAAAGGAATTGGCAGAACTGGGCAAAGCCAAGTCCCGTGACCCTGCTTTGCAGTTTGTGGCTTCTCGGGGACCGGAGGGGAGCCGGGATACGAGGTGTAGGACACTGCTGGTTGTGCTGTGACCATGCCAGTTCCTGGGGAGAGAAAATTCTTCTAAATGTAAGGGTGCGCGCTTCGTGCCTTCAGGCAGGCACATCTGAGAGCGACGCCAATGGAAAAACTCATCTTTACAGCTGGAACCTCAAAATGCTAGTTAATTATGCTCTTGCATTTAAGAAATTGATTTACATTTCCAGAGCTTAGTTATAAGCCAGATCTCCATTGTGAATAAGTTTCAATTCTGCAAGGACTTCTTCTGCCCACGATGTTTAAGGCACCTGGCTGCGTCCTGGAGAAGAAATGAGTCTCTTGGAGCCGGCTTGAGTTTTGGAGGGTCCCGTTGCACAATTCCAGATACTTAATTGGCTCTCAGGATGAGCCAAATCAAATTTGTTTTAAATTAAAGGGAATAAATTAAGTGGAAGGGATTCACCCTTCTTAAAGCAATAGGGCTTAAAAGAGTGAGTGGTAGTAGCTGTGACACTATCTTATTTGTTTTTCACAATAATCCCATGATTATAAGATCTACTTTGATTCCCATTTTGCAGATGTGGAAATTTAGGCCAGAGAAGTTAATTCACTTGCCAGAGGTCACAGAGCTAATACGTGACAGCTAGATTCAGAGCCGGGAGTGTCCAACTAACTATAAGGTCTGCACCCTTAGCTTCCTCTCCACCTGCTGCTCTGTTTTCATACCGTGACAGGTAGGGATGTTGTTGGCAAGTGATTCATTCTTGGGAAAGCACTAGGGATGCCATTTCAAGTGACATGCTGGCCTTATGGAGCATGTGATTTCTTAATGATGTCTAAATCTCCCTTGCCTCAACCCTTTGTGAAACAGGACTGGGTCGGGGGGTGGCAGACATTGGCATTTTGGGGACTGAGCTTGGGGAGCGTATTCTGTACGGGACAGTGGGGTCACCAACCTCAGGTCAAGACTGTTAGGGAAAGTCAAGGTTCATAGGGGGGGGAGACAAAGTCCAAAGGTCCACAGATAGACCAAGAGGGGACCACGGAGAGCTGAGTTGAGCTTTCCAGGGTCGCAGGGAGGGAGCATCTGTGTGGCGGCCAGGACCACTGGTTTGTGTCTTTTGCCTCTTGTCTGTGGGGCAGCGTGTGGACTGGTCTGGCTTTCAAGGTGGACAGTAACACCTTTGCTCCTGCCCAGGATTTCTAGGAGCCATGGACCGTGCTCTGAAATGCTTTTCTTGGCAGAAGAATGTGCCGGCCCTCTGGACCACAAAGACGCCAGGCAGCACGTGCTCTGCCCTGAACGGCCTCTGAGTATTGAGCTTCCTCTGGATCGTGTCTGGGCACGCCGGTCAGATGACCGCATGGCTGTCTTTGGGTGTGGAATGCTGAGGAATCTTTACGAGCCGTGGAGGAAGAGAGGAGCTTTTGTGTAGGGGCATCACGTTGGGCCCTAGGACGGGAGGCTGCAGCCTTCCACTCGAGCAGCCTTCCTTCTGTTTTAGAGACAGAGCCATGACTTCCCATAAATGAGTTTTCCAGGCCAGTGTCCAGTGGTTGTTTTACCTCCTCTTGGGTGTAAGTCAGGCACCTGATTACCAGGTGAATAGTGATAGCTGAGTATTGTGTTTTCATCGTCCAAAGAGCTGGGTTCCCTCTCGTCATGATTAATAAATCCAGAAACTTTTTTCTTCTCTCCTGGAAAAATTGGCCAATATAAATAAATACTGTGCACTAGTATGAAATCAGTGTTTCTCGACCTTCTTTCTGCTGCTATACTCCTGACGCACTCCCATCAACAGAGTGCAACTCTCTAAGTGGGGAGCAAACACACATATCAGAATTGAGGGGAGGGGCCCGCCCGGCATAGTTTGAAGATCCTCCCAGGATCTCTGAACCATGAGGAACAGGTGATGCTGCTACAGCCCCAAGGGCGCTGCTGGCCCTGTAGAGGCACAAAGGAGCACAAAGCTCCGGTTACGATTAGCTACCTCAGGCATCTCTCTCTCTTTTTTTTTAAACTTTTTTTTTTTTTTTTTTTTTTTTTGCAGTACGCGGGCCTCTCACTGCTGTGGCCTCTCCCGTTGCGGAGCACAGGCTCCGGACGCACAGGCCGAGCGGCCATGGCTCACGGGCCCAGCCGCTCCGTGGCATGTGGGATCTTCCCGGACCGGGGCACGAACCCGTGTCCCCTGCATCGGCAGGCGGACTCTCAACCACTGCGCCACCAGGGAAGCCCTTTTTTAAACTTTTTATTTTATATTGGAGTATAGTTGATTGAAGTATTTGTTGTTGTTGTTTGTTTGTTTGTTTTTCACCATCTCTTATTCCCAATCCAAGTTCTCCTCTTAAGTGAATTACGGGGATGCATAAAACCCTCTCAATACAACTGAAAGCTAAAGGTGTTCTTCTTGCTTCTTCTGAAAAGATAAATCACATGATCTTCTTCTGTTAGATAAAAAGATTGCTTTTTATGTCTGTTCCAGATAATGTGCTTGAATAGAAAGCCAGAGTGCTTAAAAATCCATTGTACCTTTATTCTCAGAGTGGCCCATTCTATCTTGGCGTTGACACATTTTTCCTGATCAGGTAATATGGTGTTTTCTCTGCTGTTGTGCTTGTGGCTGTTTGTTTGGGGATGAGTGGATGTGGATGTGTGGTTGTTCTCACTTTAGTGAGAAAAATTGAATGGCTCACGTTGACTCACCTTGGCCTTTGCTTCTGTGCGTCTCTGGACAGTACTGTTGTCACCGGTTCCTCTCTTTCATATCTTCAGTTTATTAAA
Source organism: Hyperoodon ampullatus (assembly GCF_949752795.1). NCBI lineage: Eukaryota > Metazoa > Chordata > Mammalia > Artiodactyla > Ziphiidae > Hyperoodon > Hyperoodon ampullatus. The sequence continues at coordinate 74,282,728 of NC_136926.1, forward strand.
TGATTTAGGATGGCTCTCTAAAATGGGCCTTTTACAAAAGGTGATTTTATTTATCAAAATTGTTTATTTCAGTGGTTCTCAAATTCTGACTCATGATATGATGCAAATTCATGATCAAGTTGTCAGTTCTCACTACCGTGAAATGTGAAGAAATAAGAAAATGATGTGATATTCCATAAAGCTATATTTATTTAAATTAACTACTAAGAGGTAGATTTTCTTAAATGTTTGATAAATGTAAGGCACTGTGTTAAGTCCTTTGCAGCATTACCACATTCAGTCCTCATACTGTTCCTATACAGTAGGGACAACTGTTATAATAAAATCCCCAGGTTTTTCATTCTTCTTCTGGTTGAAGTGAAATTCACATAACATAAAATTAACCACTTAAAGTGAATGGTTCAGTGGCATTTAGTACGTTTACAATGTTGTACAACCACCACTTCTGTCTATGTTCATCATCCCCAAAGGAAACCTCATACCCATTAAGCAGTTTCTCCCCAGTGCCCCCTACCTCCAGTTTTTAGAAATCTGCTGTCTGTGTCTGAGGATTTACCTGTTCTAGATATTTCATATAAATGGATCACACGATACGTAGCCTTTTGTGCCTGGCTTCTTTCCCTTAGCATGATGTTTCTGAAGTTCACCTCTGTTGTAGCACAAGTGTAGTACTTCACTCCTTTTTAACGGGTGAGTCATATTCCTTGTATGGCTAGACCACAAAATCTCCATTTTAAAGATAAGGAAATTGAGACTAAAGAGGATAGTCCTGGTGGACCCATCATCTAAACCCAGGCAATCTGACTCCAGAGCCTGTGTTCTAGCCACTGTGCTGGCCTGCCTCTACCTCTTTTGGGTTAAATATCCCTTCCTTCGTAGGGAGATGGTGCTGGTAGATGGCAGCTATTTTTATTAAATGCTAAGCATTCATCCATCCAACCGAGCTCTATTGAATGCCTATTTGCCAGGCATTGTTCTAGGTCCTGAGGATACATCAATGGGTAAAACAAACAAGGGCTTCTCATGGGGCTTTCGTTTATGTCTGTGTGTGTGTGTGTGTGTGTGTGTGTGTGTGTGCGCGCACGCGCGCGTGCATGATTGGCAATAAACAAATAAATAAACAAGAATCAATCTGTAGTAATAAACATCAGGAAAGAAATAGAACAGGGGGTTGTAGCTGTTTAGACTAGGTCAGAGAAGGCTTGTCTGATGAGAGGCTATTTGATCTGAGACCCAAATGGCAAGAAGGAGCCGGCCATGGGAAAATCAGGATGAGACAGTTTCAGGCAGAGGGAGCACCTAGTACCAAAGTCTACGGCAAGAGAGGGAGAGCCTTGTTAAAGGAGCAGAAGGAAGGCTAAAGCATGGTGAAGGTGGAGGAGATGACGACAGGAGAGACGGGCAGGGCTGGACTGTGTAGGACCTTGCAGCAATGCTGAGGAGCTTGAACGTGGGTCCTGGCGGACTGGGGAGTTGCTGGATGGCTTTAATTTGGAAAGTGATATGATCTGACATTTTAAGAACAATCACGCTGGCTCCTGTGTTAATAATAGACCTAAGAAGGTCAAGAACAGAAGCAGGGAGGTCGATCAGGTGACTTTTGCCATATTTCAGATGAAAAATGATAAGGCTTGGACTGCAGTAGTGGTGGTTAGACTAGAGAGACAAGGTCATGTTCAAGATATGTCTTAGAGGTGGAAATGTTAGGACCTGTTGATGGATTGGATGTGAAGTATGAGGAAAAGAGAAGTGTTGAGGATGATTTCTGCTTTTTGCTTTGGTAACTGAGTAGATGGTGATGGTATTCATTGAGACAGAGAACACTGGAGAAGCAGGGTTTGGAGGGGAAAATCAAGCTTTCTTTTTTGGACCAGTTAAGATAAAGGGACCTTTTAGACATCCATGTAGAGATGGTAAGTAAGCAGTTCGCTGTGTAAGTCTGGAGATCAGTGGAAATGTCAAGGTTGGAGATGGAAATCTTGGAGTCCTTGGGATACATGAAGCATTTAGAGCCTTGGCACTGAATCCTAGGACCCCAATCTGTAGAAGCTGGGAAAAAGGGGAGGAGCCCCAGAGGAGTCTGAGAATGAGGGACCTGTGAAATGGGAGGACAAGTAAGACACCTCAGGGACCAGGAAACCAAGAGAAGAGAGCAGTTCAAGAAGGAAGGGTGTGGTCTACGGGGCTCACGCTGGGGGAGTTGAATATGCCAAGAAGTGATCTTTGCCTTTGGCAACATGAAGGTCTCCTGGCGACCTTGTCCACGGTGCCTCCGTGGAACGATGGAAAAGGAAGCCTGGCTCGATCGGGGCGAGGATGGAAGGATGTGGAGTCGCTGACTGGGGAGTGGAGCCAGATGGTTAGTGGGGGTCAGAGGGGTCATTAAAGAGGTGATTCAAGGACATGTCTATGTAGGATGCCGGGAATGGCTGAAAAGGAAGGCACATACTGATGGGTGCTGGAGAGCTTGGTGTTGGCCAAACAACAGAGCCATCTTCTGATCGTGCCTCATTAAAAAAATTTTTTTACAAGTCCGTGACATTAAAAAGTGTATGAGGGCTTACCTGGTGGCGCAGTGGTTGAGAGTCCGCCTGCCGATGCAGGGGACACGGGTTCGTGCCCCGGTCTGGGAAGATCCCACGTGCCGCAGAGCGGCTGGGCCCGTGAGCCATGGCCACTAAGCCTGCGTGTCTGGAGCCTGTGCTCTGTAACGGGAGAGGCCACAGCAGTGAGAAGCCCGCGTACCGCAAAAAAAAAAAAAAAAAAAAGTGTATGAGCCACTGGCTTAGGTGAGAACTAGCTCCCAAACAGGGATTACAAATACCCGTCCATTTTCTGCAGCCGCACTTTTCTGCTCTCCTGGTGGCTCGCTCCCTCTCCTCCTTCAGGTTTTTACTCAGATGTCACCTTCACAGCAGGTCTTCCTTGTCCTCTCTATTTATTTTATTTTATATATATTTTTAATTTTTAAAAATGTTTATACAATTTTTAAAATAAATTTATTTCTTTCTTTAATTTATTTTTGGCTGCGTTGGGTCTTCGTTGCGCTGCGTGGTCTTCTCATCACGGTGGCTTCTCTTGCTGCAGAGCATGGGCTCTAGGTGCGCAGGTTTCAGTAGTTGTGGCGTACGGGCTTAGTTGCTCCGTGGCATGTGGGATCTTCCCGGACCAGGGCTCGAACCTGTGTCCCCTGCATTGGCAGTTGGATTCTTAACCACTGCGCCACCAGGGAAGTCCCAAAAACGTTTATACAGTTTTTAAAGGTGACTTTCCGTTTGCAGTTATTACAGAATATTGGCTATATTCCTTGTGTTGTATAGTACATCCTTGAGCCTGTCTTATACCCGGTAGTTTGTACCACCCTTCCCCACCCCCATTTTGCCCCTCCCCCCACTGGTAACCAGTAGTTTGTTCTCTCTGTCTGTAAGTCTGCTTCTTTTCTGTTATATTCACCAGTTTGTTGCATTTTTTTAGATTCCTCGTATAAGACTTCATGTGTCCTGACTTATCGTTTTTCTTTATCTAACAGACTATAGATGCCACTTTATTTATATATTTATTTTCTGTCTCTCTCCACTGGAATAGAAGGCAGTGTTTTTCTCTGTTTTGGATACTGCTGTTATCAGCACCTAAAGCAGCGCTAGGCTTTTAGTACTGCTCAATACGTAGTAGTCGAAATGACTTCTTAATTGTTTCATGACTCTGGCGCGGTAGGTTCTTGGGGGTAACGCAGAGGAAGTAGGGTACAGAATGAGCTGAGACCTGACCACTAGGGCAGCAGCTCCTGCTCGGAGGTGGTCAGAGTGACAACAGAGAGTAGCCCAGACAGGCAGGGGTCAGAGTCCACCGTCTGCACTGAGCAAGGTCATGATATGGGAACCATTGGGCACCAGACATTCCAAGAGGGCATAGCTGGGTCTAACCAGGCAGTTGAAGTCCAAGTGCAGGGTGGGAGGCTCTGGAGGGTGGGGAGGTCCGCCCAGGGGACAGCAGTTCAAAAGACCAGAACTCTGTTGCCTGCAAGGAGACTAGTAAAAACAAGAAAAAGACGCCTTAGGCTGGCTAGGACTGGCTGGCAGAGCTCCAAGTTCACAGAGGGGAGCTGGCGAGGACAGGGATGGCTGGACCCAAAGCAAAACTCAAGCTGGAGACTTGCCACTAGGAGGGAAGAATGGAGGGCACGAAAGGCCACTGGTCATCCCAGGGCCATCCGTGGGAATCAGAGACAGCAGAGAGCCATTGGGTCAGCCCTGAGTTATCCACAGCACAGGCCAAGGCTACAGAGATTTCAGATGTCCAAGAAAACTACAAATAAGCACCCTTTTTATTATAAAGATGACATACCTGACCCTGGGCTCAGTCTGGGCCCCAGGGAGGGCTTGCTTTTATCAGTGCTCCTCAGAATATGGTCTCTTCCAGCATCATCTGGAAGCTTGTCCGAAATGCAGATTCTCGGGCCCAACCCCAGGTCCACTGAATCAGGCACTCTGACTGTAACAAGCCCTCCAGGTGATGATGCTGCCCGCTAATGTCTGAGAACCACCGTGCCAGCCCTGGCGTGAAAAGCTGAGAGTGTCAGAGAGTGGGAGCCAACAGATCCCGACACAGTGCAAGAGATCAAGACATACGTTTCTTTTTTCTTTATTCCTATTTGCTTCTGTTTCTCAGTGCCAGTCTCAGTAACTGTTTTTTCTTTTCCCCTTCCAATTTTCATTTTATTACTTTAGAAAGTGCACATCGTCTTTTAAATAAAATTTTCATTCGAACAATGGAAATATTACTAACAGTGATACGTAATATTGCCACCGTGCTAAGAGATTAAAGTCTTTTATCTCATACAAATCTCACAATGAACCTATAAAGTTGGAAGCAATATCGGGCCCATTTTTACAGATAAGGAAGTTGATGTTTAGAGATGAAATAACTTGCCCAAGTCCTCCCAACTAGGGAAGTTAGAATCAGAACTAAAACATAATGTTTTTTCATGGCATATCTATGTCTTAACCACTGTCACTAATATATTTACATAGTAATACTAAACACTTCTGATTATCACTGGTGATGGTTTTGGAATCCTTTTCTGTCTCTCAGGCTGACTTCATACATCTGTGTTGCAGGATCTTATTCTTTCCCAGTCTGTTTAGGTCACTGGGTCTTTTTAGCCTCCTGGCATGAGTTCTCTTGCTCAGAGTGGGTTTTCCTGCCAGCCTTTCTCTCTGTTCTGTCTTTGTGAACTTAGGACGGTGCATGCCCGCACACAGAGCGAGGCCCTGATTCATTCTTTCCAGAAATTAAGAGGAGGCTGGAATTAGAATTGGCTGCGCTACTTCCTCAACTCAGCGCTCTCTTTTACATGTCTCTATAAATTTTGTTCCTATTATAGTGAATCCAATTTGCTGCATCTCAAAAGAAACTCTTGCTGGAAGAGAATAAAGGCATTCTCCAACCCTCCCTGATCCCTTCCAAGTCCTGTCCAACACACACACAGCCTTCTTTTGCAAGAGGAAACACATTTGTTCTTTTTATTTATTTATTTATTTTTGGCTGACTGGGTCTTCGTTGCTGCGTGTGGGCTTTCTCTAGTTGTGGTGAGCGGGGGCTACTCTTCGTTGTGGTGCACGGGCTTCTCATTGCAGTGGCTTTTCTTGTTGCGGAGCACGGGCTCTAGGCATGCAGGCTTCCGTAGTTGTGGCTCACAGGCTTGGTAGTTGTGGTGCACAGGCTCAGTTGCTCCGCAGCCTGTGGGATCTTCCCGGACCAGGGCTCGAACCCGTGTCCCCTGCATTGGCAGGCGGATTCTTAACCACTGCGCCACCAGGGAAGTCCAACACATTTGTTCTTTAGTGGAACACCCACAAGGGTCATCGGCATAAGTGTCAAAAGATTGGGAAACTCAAAAGGTACAGACTCGCAGTAATGAGACCAATAAGTACCAGGGATGTAATGTACAACATGATAAGCATAATGGGCACGGCTGCGTGTTTTATATGAAAGTTGTTCAGAGAGGAAATCCTAAGAGTCCTCATCGCAAGGAAAACAATTTTTTTTCTATTTCTTTAATTTTGTGTCTCTATGAGATGACGGATGTTTGCTGACCTTATTGTGATCATTGCTCCACGATGTATGTAAGTCAAATCCTTATGCCGTACATCTTAAATTTATACTGTGCTGTATGTCAATAATATCTCAACAAAACCAGGGGAAAAAAAGGTTGGGAAGCTCACTCACATACTTGCTTACCATCAAGTTATAACCCAAAGGCATCGCCTCAGTTTCTTTAGCTGAACGTTCTGGGTAATGAATTTGTCATCAGGATATGTTGGTTAAGAATTCTAACTGGGGTCTTGGGCAGCCCACTTAGTCTCTGAGTCTCAGTTTCCTGACGAGGTAGGCAGGGAGGGTAATCTTTTCCCTTTTGCCTAGCAGGGCTGTTTATTCATCTATTCAGTCATTCACTCAACAAACATTTCCTGCAGAGTGGTTTGGTATGGCTGGAGAAGCAAAACCAACACCATTAGTGAAAGTGCTTTGAAAATGATGTGACACTACAGAAATGGAAAGCCTTGATGTTATTACTTCAAAAGACCAATGTGGTAGTTATTAGTGTCAATCACCAAGTGTTTCTGGCTCTCCTCCCTCCAGGTACTTGGTAACATTCCACTTCCTGGCCCCATGATGGTTGGGTGGCTTCCATCACTAGGTTTGACGCATGAGTAGTACCTGGTCCTACTATTATGCTAACAACTTTAAGCATGTCACGTCTGGGCTAGAACATTTACTTATTAACTTGAGGCCCTCCAGAACGCTCTTGTCCCATGTCCTCTGCCATGGTCACTGCTGAACTATCAGATAGTGGCCGCTGCATCAGCCTGCCTCCCATAGTGAGGAAGTTGCTGAGCCCAAGGTGACTGGCCATGGACGTGTACCATGAACAAGAAAAAAACCATTATGGTTTTAAGCCTTGAAGATGTTTTGTTACTGCAGCGTAACTTACTGTGTCCTGATAGAGACAACCAAATTAACCCATGAACTGTATCAGTGATAATTCATTCCTGTGATCTATCTTCTCTTTCTTTCAGTGGCTGGTTAAGTGCAAGGTCCTTTTTAAAGATGCATCAGAATTGAGACAAAGGAATAACCCCTAAAGTCATACTCAGATACTTTCTCAGTCGCCTTACGAGGTAGGTTATTTATATAACTTCTTAATTCATTATTGCTGTGTAATCATTTATTATTTTTTAGTCTTTAACCCTCTTTTGAAAGAATTTTCCAAGAAAAATAAACTGAGAAAAATAGTTTTCTTCCTTAAATACGGTTGCTCTTGCTGGTATAATGGCTTTTGCCAGTGGAAGATACCGGTGTTCATGGTATTTTTTTTAGATTTTATTTTAAATTTATTAATTTTATTTATTTATTTTTGACTGCATTGGGTCTTCATTGCTGCACGTGGACTTTTCTCCATTTGCGGCAAGTGGGGACTACTCTTGGTTGCGGTGCACGGGCTTCTCATTGTGGTGGCTTCTCTTGCTGCGGAGCACAGGCTCTAGGTGTGCAGGCGGCTTCAGTAGTTGTGGCTCGTGGGCTCAGTAGTTGTGGCTCGTGGGCTCTAGTGCAGGCTCAGTAGTTGTGGCGCACGCGCTTAGTTACTTTGTGGCATGTGGGATCTTCTCAGACCAGGACTCTGGTGTTCCCTGCATTGGCAGGCAGATTCTTAACCGCTGCGCCACCAGGGAAGCCTTATTCATGGTATTTGTCCTAATAGAATTTGAACTATATTAAACCAGCAAAAACACCCTTATTCCTCAGCTGATGGACAGCAGATTTCCATAAACATACAGTCAGATTCTCATGGAATCTGTGTTCGACAGAATTTGTATGACTCATGTAAATTAATAGCAGTTGGATCCTGTAAATAAGAGACTAATGGTAATGATAAAAATAGAATAAGATACAACTGGGAGAGGGGCTGTTTGAAGCTTGGGATGATGGTCATTCCGCTGTCAAGCAGAACTAATGTGTGGTTGGTCGGAGCAGACAGGAATACAATATTGGGACAGAATATGGAACCAATGGGATAGCAGAGTAGCAGTGATGTAACGCGACAGCAGAAGTTTAAAGAGAAAAGGGAACTTCAACTCATGTAACCCAAACCCTTCATTTATACACTTTCTAAATCATGGTTTGTTGCGGAGCCCAGATCTCATTACTTAGGGTCCATGGCTCTCTCGTTACACTGCACTGTCACAAAACAGGAAGGGAAGCGTTGAAACAATCTTCTGGGTTCGTCAAATGGACTAGGTAAGGTCTGACTCTGGTCTGCCTGGGCTTGCATTCTGGCTCAATCATTTACCAGCTGTGTGACCTTGAGTAAGTGTCTCACCCTTTCTGTGCTTGAGTTTTCTCATCTCAAAAATGAAAATAGGGACTTCCCTGGTGGTCTGGTGGTAAAGAATCTGCCTTCCAATGCAGGGTACACGGGTTCGATCCCTGGTCAGGGAACTAAGATCCCACATGCTAAGGGGCAACTAAGCCCGCACGCCACAACTATTGAGCCCGCACGGCTCAATGAGAGAGCCTGAGTGCCACAAACTACAGAGCCCACGTGCTCTGGAGCCCGCACGCCACAACTATAGAGAGAAAAAATTTAAAAACCCTGCACGCCACTACTTGAGAGAACCCGTGCACCACAAGAAAGATCCCGCGTGCCCCAAGCTCTATTAAATCTAGTCCTCGTTCTGAATGCTTGACAGAATGCTTACTCTTTCAATATCTTTTGGACATGTGGCATGTGGGTTGAGTAGCCTGTCCTGCCCTGTGGTCTTCTGGAGGAGAGGGGCTGGCATGCAGGCCAAGGGCTCTTAGTGATAAATGCCAAGATGGGTTGTTAGGGGTTGGGGTGTGGGATCCAATGGCCTGGTGGGTTCTGCCTGGGAAACTCGCTTCAGAAGAAAACTCCTGGAGCTGGGGATTGAAGAGCAAGACGTGTTTTATTAGGCAGATAAAGCAGTCATCGGGGGCAGAGGGAGCACAGGGTGGGGGGTGAGGTGGTGAGGCCTCATGGAGCAAGATGGCGGCGAGGGTCCCAGTGAGTAACTTGTTGCAGGACGTGCACTGGCGATGGGCAGTGGGAATGGAGAGGGAGCCCATGAAGGACACTCAGATTTTCCAGCTCAAGCGACATGGAGGACGGTCATGAATTCTTGAGATGGGGAGCTCTGGAAGAGGGCCAGGTGGGAGCCAGGAAGAGAGTGAGTCCAACCGGGACAAAACTTTGTTGAAAAATAGGGGAAGTAGGAAAATTCCCTGGCGGTCCAGTGGTTAGGACTCTGTGCTTTCACTGCCGAGGGCCCGGGTTCAATCCCTGGTTGGGGAACTAAGATCCCACAAGCCAAGCGGTGTGGCTAAAAAAGCAAACAAACACACCAAAAACAAAACAAAATGAACACACACACAAAAGAAAAATAAGGGAAGCATCACCAACCTTAAAACACCCTCTTTAAGGTAAACCCAGTGAAAAAGCAGCCATGCTCCTAGCTATTCTGATGTTCTCATTCATGATGGCAAGACTCACTGTTCTTACTCAATTACGATTTATTACTTGCCTTTTTCTTTTTTTTTTGTGGTACACGGGCCTCTCACTGCTGTGGCCTCTCCCGTTGCGGAGCACAGGCTCCGGACGCGCAGGCTCAGCGGCCATGGCTCAGGGGCCCAGCCGCTCCGCAGCATATGGGATCTTCCCGGACCGGGGCGCGAACCCGTGTCCCCTGCATTGGCAGGCGGACTCTCAACCACTGCGCCACCAGGGAAGCCCTATTACTTGCCTTTTTAACTCCAAGAAGAGTGGAAGTAAGATCATTTGCTCACTCACTCTTTCTGTATTTATTGAGGGTCCACTATGTACCCGGCACCGTTCTAGGCTCTGAGGATTTAGCAGTTGAGAAGCCATGCAAGTGCCTCTGGCATGGGGGTTACAGTCTAGTGAGTAGAGATAGACGTTAGATACATACACAAATATGCAACACTAAGTTGCAATATGCAAATCCATTTATAATAGGTCGGTGATGCTAAGAGCCACAAAGTGATAATTTGGAGAAGGAAGCAAGACAGAGGGTCTTCCTCTGGAAAGGTAGTCAGGGAAGGTGACATCTTTCGAGAACCCTGAAGGAATTAATGGAATGTTCCAAGCCAAAAACATTCCGTGAGCAAAGAAGGATCCACGGAAGGGAACCAAGAGCAAATGTCCTGAGGAGGGAGCCGTGGTGGATGTGTTTGCAGAATCTCCAAGAGCCCAGAGGTGCCAGAGTGGAGCAAGTGTCTTGGAGAACAGAAGGAACGAGGGCCGAGGGGGGGAGAGGAGGGGAGGGGAGGAGGCGCAGATGGCCCAGGTCTATGGGGCCAGGGGGCCGTCCTTCCCAGTTAGTCTGAGAGCAGAAGCCTTCGGAGGATTCCTGTAGGGGAGTGGCCTGGTCGCATTTACAGTTTGCAAGCATCACTCTGGCTGCAGGGCAGAGAATAGACTGGGGAAAGGGCAGAAGAGGGGGCCCCAAGTGCGGGCTACTGCACGTTACAGAAAAGGCAAAGCCCCAGTTTCTAGGGGTAAGCCCTTCCAGATGTTATCTCACGGGAACGAGGAGGGTGGAGGCTCCAGACCCTTACAGCTGTGTGATTATTCCAACTGGGAGCCACATGTTAAACATTAGTTTAGTAGACTAAAAAAATTGTTGATAATAATGTCTAACTAAAACAGAGGTCACGTACTAAAAATAAAGGCACCCCTTCCAGTCTTACCTCCCACAGGACACCTGTGTTAACAGTTTCTTATGAATTGGCTCTTGCAGGGATTTTCCACGTATTGTTTACATGTACTTTCCCCACCCCCTACCCTGTCCCCATGAATAGGATTACACTTAATGCAGCATTATTTTGCACATAGCTTTTTTTATTTAATGATTTAGTGCTGGCATATTTCTCTATTTGCATGCAAGGGCTCACCTCACTGGTTTTAAGGTTGCCTGGGATGGCGCCATGTGGGTGGCCCATCCGTCACGTATTTAACCGGTCCCCACGAATGGGCATGAAGGTAATTTCCAAGTGTTTTGCAATCTTAGACGATGATACAAAGTCTATACATTTTTTTTTTATAAGATTTATTTATTTGTGTTAAGAATGGTTTTAATAACTCACACATTAAACTGTCTAAGCCTAGCACTCTTTCCAGACGCGCAGGCTCAGTGGCCATGGCTCACTGGCCTAGCCACTCCGCGGCATGTGGGATCTTCCCTGACCGGGGCACGAACCCGTGTCCCCTGCATTGGCAGGCAGACTCTCAACCACTGCGCCACCAGGGAAGCCCAAAAGTCTATACATTTTTGCACAGTTGTCTGGGCACGTCTGCAGGGTAAATTCCTACAAGTGGAATCCATGATTTGGTGCATCTAACGTTCTGATGGATATCTTCCAACGGACTTCCCCACCCGCCAGGTACGAGAAGGCCTGTTTCTCACACCCCCATGACACTGGCTGGTGTCACACTTTTTAATCTTTGAAAACCCACTTTGACTTTAAATCTTCAAGCTCGGACAAAAATGAAGCACATGTACATTTATATGACGCTTCCCACGTTTCAGTTTTCTCATTGATCTCCTTTGATTCTCAGAAAATCTTAGGAGGCAGGAATCATCCTCCTTCTTAGAAGAATTTAAGGAACCATCGGCCCCCTTTTCCACAGAAGAGCAAAGGGAGAAATTATATGATTTTCTCAGTGTGAAAAACTTAGACAAAACTAGAAATCATGTTTCACGTTCCTTCCCCTGTACCTCCCCAGGCACGGTCCACCCAGCAGCCTCCACCCACCCCCACTGGCCCCAGCTTGGAGGCTGCCTGGGGCTGGACACTGCCCTCTCCTGAGGACATCTGACCTGAACTCTGGTTCAGAGGGGAGCAGGGGGCTGACTTCCTCTCCCTGGGGAGATGGAGGCGACAGAGGGTGGGAAGGGAGGCCGGGAGGTGAGAGCCCGAGGCCTGTGGGAGCAGCTGCAAAGCAGCGTGGTCAGATGCCTCATCTGGCAGGACCCAGGACCCAGTGAGGGCTCTGTGGCTGTCGCCTGAGCAGATCTGGGAAGTTGCATCTTGGCATAGCTGGCGTCCTTTCTCTCTGAATCTGATCAGCAATTTCAGCTCTGTTCTCCAATACCCACCACTCCCCCGCCCACCTGGCGCTCTCTGTGAAGGATCCCCACAGGTCCGGGTCCGGGTGCAGACCAGAGGCAGGGTGCTGACCCCTGTCTCTGCGGGGGGTTGCTCCTCCAGCAGCCCTGCCCTCCCTGTCTGTCATACCCCACCCCAGGTCCTGACGCCCCTTCCGAGATGTTCAGAGGTGCTGCTGGGCCACGTGCTCTATCCTTGTTGCACAGACCTGCAGTCTTACGTATGTTCTTTAAAAAAAGAGGGCTCTGGGCTTCCCTGGTGGCGCAGTGGTTGAGAGTCCGCCTGCCGATGCAGGGGACACGGGTTCGTGCCCCGGTCCGGGAAGATCCCGCATGCCGCGGAGCGGCTGGGCCCGTGAGCCATGGCCGCTGAGCCTGCGCGTCCGGCGCCTGTGGTCCGCAACGGGAGAGGCCACAACAGTGAGAGGCCCGCGTACCGCAAAAAAAAAAAAAAAAAAAGAGGGCTCTGATGGAGGCCCACTCAGAATCCACGCCAGAATTGCACGTGCCTCTCACAGTGTCCAATAGGGGCCACCAGACACGGGTGGACCAGTGAGATGTACTACAAATGTATAATACACACCGGCTTTTAAAGACTTGGTAAGGGAGTTCCCTGGTGGTCTAGTGGTTAGGACTCTGCACTCTCACTGCCGTGGTCTGGGTTCAATCCCTGGCCCGGGAACTGAGATCCCGCAAGCCACATGGTGCGGCTAAACAAAGACTCAGTAAAAGAAAAATAATGTAAAATAGCTCAATATTTTTTTATATTGGTTATCTGTTGAAATGATAATATTTTGAATATATTGGCTAAAAAAGTATATTATTAAAATTAATTGTACTTTTGACTTTTTAAAATGTGGCCACGAGAAGATGTTAACCAAGTGGCCGACTGGTCTCCAGTTATATTCTATTGAACAGCCCCGGTCTAGACATCTAGTGCCTTATTCATCATCATTGTAGCTGCTGCAAATCCTGCTTGGAAGCAGGTAATGTATGAGGGAAGGAAGGAAGAAATAAAGTGAGGAAGGGAGGGAGGAGAAGAGGGAGACTGGAAAGCGATTTTCATCTGGTGAGGCCTCGTGGAAGGAACACGCAACAATGTACAGATCTCAGTACTGCTATGTGGTTGGACCATCTGGGGCAAGTGACTCAAACTTCTCTGAGCTATAATTTCCTCATTAGTAAAATCAAGGTCATAGTTACCTGACAGGAGTATTTTGAGGTTTAGAAAGCTCCTAGCACAGTGGCTGACACGTATGACTTGCTCAGTGAGTAACAGTAGTTTTGCATAAGTAGCACCTGCGCCAGCACATGACAGGTGCTCAAGAAAAGCTTTTGAACCCACAAAAGTATGCAGGTTTGGGGGGGTGTGGGGAGGTGGTCGCCCACGCAGTACAATCTGTTTTCGAACATCTTACCTGTCATTGCTATGTGCCCACCCAGGGGACCGAATGGAACCTCTGTGGAGAGTCACCCTCTTGCCCAGCTTTTTCCTGCCAGGTTGCAGCCTCTTCACCTGTATTCAGCGTGCTTTTCGGTTAGATTGGTCTCCCTTGTGCCCTGGAGACCCGTCTGGGAAGTGCCCGAGTTCCACCTGGAGAACTGCCAGCAAGCGTGGTGGCTGAATTTGCTGTTGCTAGATAACTTCCTGTCGGTCCAGGATGCAGTGAGTTTTAAGTCATTGGCCGTGAAAGGGCAGAGAGGTGCAATCCGGTGTCTGCCTTCACATGGTTTGGTGAACTTTCCCAGAGCCAACCTGAGTCTGATCCGCTTTCTTCTGGCATATTCTCTGGAGTAATAGTGATGCTGTGGGTGGGAAGACTAGCCTCTGGTGATGGGGTGGGAGTTACGGCACCATCCCTGACGGGGCAGTTGCTGTGAAAGCGGAGCGGGGGCAGGGGCGTGGGTCTGGGGGGACAGTTGTCTCGGTGGCTGCCCCGGATGCAGCTGCCCGCTGCTCTGTCACGGTTCCGTTCCGGTCCGTGTCACCCCAGGGGGAAGGACACTTTCTTCACCTCCGCCCAGAGAACCAGTGATGAGACGGAACGTGGCCCCACCCCCTCCCCAGAATGAATTCTATCCCATGTCCAGCAGGATCTGACGGCAACAACGTCTGTATATGTTGGTCATGGCTTCCTTAAAGCCCTCGTTTCCTCCTAATGAGCCTGGAGCAACTGGAAGTGAAATAGCTGTAATGAAACCATGTCACTGCTTTCGCCTCGAAAGCACAGCTGAAAGGAGCATCGCTACAGCGCGGCTACATAACCGCTGGCCAACCAGACGGCTGCCTCTAGTTCACAAGTGCCCAGCAGCTTCGACGGGGTGTACATCACTGTCTAACTGCCTTCAGGTGCACCCACGTCTGTGACGGGGTCCAGGAGGAGAGGCTGGGCTGTTTTCCCAGAGTCAGACTGGCTTGGGCCATACGTGGGACAAGGAAAGCTGTCACTTCTCTTGGATAAGTCTGGTCTCCCTGGGACTGAGGGCGTGGGAGGGGAGGCCAAGGCGCCTTTTATCTCTGAAGCCCTGGAGAGAACTGCCCGCAGGAATTGCCTCACATTGAGTTAGAAATACAGGTAACCGCGTGGTGGCTTTGGCCGGCCGATCTCCTGTCAATCATGCGTGGGACCTCGGGGGTTTCCCACAAAAGCTCGCCTGCAGCCGGGCCTCCGTTCTAAATGAACACATTCTCTCCACCTGGAGTTGCGGGAGGGCAGGAAGGCAAGGAAGAGAGAACAACATCGACCCTCTGACTCCAGCGCACCATAAGGATAATTAATCCTTAATCCGTGAAACGTGATGGAATTTAGTTCCCACCACTGTCCTGGGAGATGAGCTATTATTGTTGTTTTCAACAAGAGAGAAAAGTTGTCTGAATTTCCAGTTTGTAAAATGGTAATAATATCTACTCCCCCGGGATTGTTATAACGATTGGCGGAGCTGAGGTATGTGAAATGTCTGTAACTCAGAGTCCTCTCTATTCCCGTGGACATTTCGGCCACCCGCCTCCTGAGTTCCTCCTCCTGGTCCAGGAAGGTGAACCGATGCAGAGCAGAGCTGGTACATGAAGGAGAGAAGTGACCTTCGCTGGTTTCTTTCCAGTGCAATGGCTGGACGTGGTATCTTGCCAATGACTTTCAGTTCCATCTCATGACCCCGGTGATCCTCTTCATCCACGGAAAGTGAGTCTAATTGGAGCAAGTGTTTCTCCCCGTGTGGCCTCTTTCATAAAACTGTTAAGAGAGGCTCCAGTTCCGGACAAAGCAGCTTTTACGATTTAGGAAACGAACTTTCCAGAAGAGCGTGGACACCAAACCCGCCACTGTTTACTTCTTCCAAGTTCTCCTCTAATCTTTGTCCTACACAATCAGTCTGTATCTTTGCAGAGTTATAATCAGTGTGTCTGTCATATCTAGGCTCAGTTTTTTCCATTTCACTGTTCTTAGAAACATTTCCGCATCTGGACATGACCTGCTTACTTGTCAGTTTCAGGATTTATATACCATTTTTTATGGTGGGCACCTAGATTGTTTCCATTTTTAAAAAAATTATTATATATATATATATTTATTTATTTATGGCTCCATTGGGCCTTCGTTGCTGCACGCGGGCGTTCTCTAGTTGCGGTGAGCGGGGGCTACTCTTCGTTGTGGTGTGCGGGCTTCTCGTTGTGGTGGCTTCTCTTGTTGTGGAGCATGGTCTCTAGGTGTGCGGGCTTCAGTAGTTGTGGCATGTGGGCTTCAGCAGTTGTGGCTTGCGGGCTCTAGAGCACAGGCTCAGTAGTTGTGGTGCACGGGCTTAGTTGCTCCGTGGCATGTGGGATCTTCCCGGACCAGGGCTCGAACCTGCGTCCCCTGCATTGGCAGGCGGATTCTTAACCACTGCGCCACCAGGGAAGTCCCTGTTTCCAATTTTTTATGATTATAAGTGGCACCTCAACGAATGTCTTTGAACATGCTACTTTTTCCTCTTCTGTACTTATTTCCTTGGGGGGTTATTTCCAAGTGGAATTACTAGGTCAAAGGGTAGGAACAATTTTGAGGTGCTTGTTACATATTGTGAGATTACTCTTCAGAAAGGTGGAGTAATTTATAGTGTCCCAAGCAATGCATCAGTGTACCTGCTTTCCCACGTTGGATGTTTATCACCTTAATTTTTGTTAGTTTTAGAAAAACTCTTAAGGGCTCAGTAATTCACGGGAGAATTATAGTTTGTGGATTGTCCATGCCATATTTTAAAAGATTTATGATCCCTTTTGTTAAAATACATGTTCAATTTAAGAAACATTGGACAATATTAGGATAAAAAAGGGAAAAAACAATCACCTTAGACCTGTTTCCTCACTTAAGGAGCAGTGATTTTGCTATCCATATTTTGATGTTTATTCTTCTGATCTTTTATTTTGCACAGTTTTTTATACACGAAAGGATTCTGCATATATACTTTAGATCTTTCTTCTAATAGTTTTATGATATAAGCATTTTCCCATATTATTTTATTTTTTAAGTTAACATACTTTTAATGTCTGTATAACATTCCATTTCATGAATGAACTGTAGTTTACCTATATCTTCCCCTAGTGTTAAATACTTAGATTATTTCCAATTTTATAAATAACCGTCTCATAAACATTTTCGTGGTAACCATTTGTCTCCAACTCTGATATTTCTAGAATGCATATCCTAAGAAGAATTACTGGGTCAAAGGGCATGAGTCTTTTGGGCTTTTGAAGTATGATGACAAATTGCTTTCCTTAAAGGCTGTATCAATATTCAGTCCTCTGGCCATCTAATTACACCATTGCCAATATGGACCATTAATAATTAAAAAAACCCAAAATGCAAACCTTGTTATTTTAAGATATGTAAGAAAAATTCATTTTTCATATCTCATTTGTAATTCTTTGATTACTAGCAGTGGAGCTGAATTCCAAATATGTGTTGACCAGCTCTGTTTCACGATTACCTGTTAATGCCCTTTGCAAGGAGACATTTAAATCACAGGCTGACCCATGATGTTGCCCACTCCAGCCACATGCAAAGACTCAAGTATTCTGGGCAAGGAAAATGCATCCAGTTTTTTTTTTTTTTTTTTTTGGTGGCGCTGCACGGCATGCAGGATCTTAGTTCCCAAACCAGGGATCAAACCCATGCCCCCTGCACTGGGAGTGTGGAGTCTTAACCACTGGACTGCCAGGGAAGTCCTTCCAAATTTTAATGTATCCTAAGAATTGAATAATTTTTAAAAAGACAGATCTGTCTATTTACATGCATATCTGAAGCACGTGAAGTTTCCTAACTTCAAATGTAGAAGAGTTTTTGGCTGACCGCTTAAAAAACATTGTTCCATGCTTCCACTAGGTACAGAGGTAGTTTGCTGGTATAGTGAGCTTGAGTCAGAAGATGTGGTTCAAATCATGACTGATAAATTACCAGCTGGGGGACCCAGTGTAAGTCACTGGACTCTCATCTTAATTGTTCATGTCTATGAGATGGAGACGATACACTTCACATCAGGGCCAGAGGAGAAAGCGAGATCGTACATATGGGAGCTAGCACAGTGCCCTCTGTGATGGGCTATGGCTGCTGGAAGGGCTCTGGAGACATGGTGGGTGCCTGCAGGTACAGGTGGGCAGGTGCATGGCTCAGCCAGCCCTGAAGCCCCAGCCAAGGAGAAAGGGCAAGCCTCTACTGGCTCCCTCCGAGGTACATTGGCAGCAGGATGCCCTGACTGCTGGTCAGGGTGTTTAGTGGAGAAAGGGTTGGTTTCTTCTGAGGCCTCTCTCCTTGGCTTGTAGATGGCTGTCTTCTCCCTGGGTCATCACATGGTCTTCCCTCTGGGGTATCTGTGTCCGAATCTCCTCTTCTTATAAGGACACCAGTCATATTGGATTAGGGTCCATCCCAATGACCGCATTTCACCTTAATTATCTCTTAAAGACCCCATCTCCAAATAGAGTCACACTCTGAGGTCCCGGGGTTTAGAATGTGGGTGGGTGGGTGCAGGGGTGGGGACACAATCCAGCCCATAATAGTCTGTATTAGGAAGCTTTTATTAGAGTCTTTGTAGCGGTGGTAGCTAGTGGAGACTTGTCTGAATCCTGAGAGGAGGTGCCATGGTTTGGGCTCCAGTCCTTCAGGGAGTTAAACAAATATTTCCTTGGGTGGATGTGGGTTTTTACTGGATGGCCTGACTGAATGGTTTACCACCCACCAAGGACAGTGAGTTCTTAGTACCTCCCCACTCTAGACCTGGTGGAAACCTACTTGAGTGTCCTTATGACTGAGGCATCCCGGCCCCAATGTCAGCATCTTTCCAAGAGGCTGTCATGGAAGGTAGATTTCAATTCCTCAGCTAAAAACCAGCACTACCCAAACTTGTGACTATGCTACTACATTTAGCCTCTAAATGGATATAAAAGGTAGGGCTTTTTTTCCTTCAGATAACACACTCTTACAGAATTCTAGTAATTCAAGGAGGACTGAACTGGAGGGTCTGGCAAAAGGCACGGTAAACATACAGCATTGTTACCACACCTTCCCTGCCCACACTCATGGCAGACATTACTAGTCAATCACTGCACCACTGAGCTAGGATTCCTCTTCCATTCCAAGCATTAACACTAAACTAGAATTGGCACTCTAGATAAAAATAATTTGCTCCCTGTATCACTGTGGTGTTAAGCAAATGGTATCTCATCCCTTCCTCGTGAAGAACCATGGCAACTTCGAGCACTGGAATAGGACTGCTAAAGGCAGGATTGTGCTGGTTGGTTTGGCACTCATGTTTGACAATTCTTCCATACCACTGCAGAGCCTCCTGGTCCTGATCCTCACAATCCCAAGTAGATACAACCAAACAGTGCCTTGCTCTGTGCCTGTGTCCCGAAATCTCATTTCCTGCCCCAGAACTGCCCACATACTACAGCTGGGACTCCTTCAGGAACCCTCTCAGCCTTACACGTGCAGAGTCCCAGACTGTGGAGGAATTAATTTTTGTGGGGCCACCTTTGACCCAAGGGGGTATAGAAGACAGTAGGAAAATGCTTCTTTCTTTCATCCCCCAGGACAGTTTTGAGTTGCATTTCATAAGGCTCCACAGAACATTCTGGCATTGGCCACCGTGATACTGCATCTTTGCATTGGCCTTCCTGCTTCCCTGTTCCAACCCCATCCTTTATTCCTCCCTCCACATGAACTACCTGCACCCTGATATTTGTCAGATTCTCCGTTCGGGTGGGTGGAGGATCCCTGTGTCCCATCTGTGCCTGACAGTCATCTCTCTCCTGAATCAACCACCACGTCTGTCCATACAGTGCTTCATGGGTGGCAAGGGAGATTCCCAAGCATGGTCTCCTTTTGAGCTGCACAGTAAGTTTCAGGGTGAAGATGAAGAAATTCAAGTTCAAGGTCCTGCCCAGGGCCTGGCAGCTAGTAAATGGTCAAGACTAAAGGCTAACTGAGGCTCTCTAACTCCAGCCCAGCTCCGGCCCCCATTGGCCACAGCTGCTGCGCCCACGGCAACCTCTCTCAAAGGCAGGCTGGCAGGAAGCGCCTCTGATTGCCAAGGTTGCGAGTCTTTCGTGTCCACAAATTTTGCGGTGAAGGAAAGTGAACGTCCTTTCTTCTTTGCAGAAATCAACACGCCCTTGTCCTCCTCGGGGCCACGCTGTTCTTGGCATCTTTCACCGCCTCTGCTCACACTGGCTTATAACCTTCCGGTGGCAGCTCCGTCAGAAGCAAGGTAACCGCGGTTCCCAGCCCGCCCTGCTCTATCCCTCGCCTGCCCTCGGACTGTCCAGGACCTCCCAGGCAGGGCTGCTGTATGGATGCCAGGCTCTTTGCACTGTGCACATCGGCTCCTGGAAAAACTGGGTGGGAACTGTTCGGCCTTGATGGGAAAGTTGATTGCGTGTTTGTTTCCAAACTTCTGAACCTTTCAACTTGTGCTGGGCGTCTGCTCTGAAAACACAGGGAACTCACTGTTGCCCATTGAAATACTTCTCGGAGGAAAGGAGCGCCCCCAGGTGGCTGTACTGCGTTTCTCCTCCAGCGGCGAACTGCCGCTTGGAATCTCTATTATGGAACGGAGAGAGTGAAATTTAAGGAAGCTGGGGTTACCTCTTCAAGGTCACACGCCTAGTAAGGGATACAGTTGTGAGCTGAACCTGGGACCTTACCCACTATGCTATTTTGCCTTTCCAATGGGGGTATATATAACACTTCTTCCTTATAACCACCCTGTGTCTTCTACAGGAAAAACTGGTAAGATTTCCTGCTAATCTATTCTCAAGGCAGCAGTCAGAGAGATGAAAATGCAAATCGGATCCTGTCAGTCATCTGCTCACATTCCTCCATTGGTCCCAAGGCAGAATCCCTGTGTGACCTCATCTATCACTTCCCTGCCTGCTGACGCAGGACCAGCCACACTGGCCTCCTTCCTTCCACGCACCCAACATGCTCCCTCCTCAGGGCCTTTGCACGTGCTATCCCCTCACAGGAGAATACTTTTCCTTTAGAATCTAGATCTTGGCAGGGCTAGCTCCTTCACTTCCTATAGGTGTCTGTGCATACATCACCTTCTCAGAGCAACCTTCACTGACCTCCTGATGTAAAATAGCCCAGAACCGTGTCTGGCACAAAAGTGCTCAAAATGTATTGTGAGTGGAATAGATGAATGAATGAGTGACAGACTACACCCCAGGCCTTTTGACCAGGGAAGCATCGTGCCCTTCTCGTCATGACATCAGCCTCTGTGGGCATGGCCAGGTGACCGAGAAGGAGGCTCGCCCCTGTGTAGCCCAGTGGTGTTCTCAACTCCAGATGCAAATGAGAGTCACTTGGGGAGATTTGAAATCCCACTGATGCTTCCAGCAAGCACCATCCTGGACCAATGGAGTCAGAATCTCCGGGGGTGTGGCCCAAGCAACCGAATTTTGTAAGTGCTTCCATGAAGAGGTTCACGCCTTTCAGAAGAGGGTCACCTCTGGAAACCACATTTTTGTTTTTGTTTTTTTTTTTGCAGTACGCGGGCCTCTCACTCTTGTGGCCTCTCCCGTTGCGGAGCACAGGCTCCGGAAGCGCAGGCTCAGCGGCCATGGCTCACGGGCCCAGCTGCTCCATGGCATGTGGGATCTTCCCGGACCGGGGCACGAACCTGTGTCCCCTGCATCGGCAGGCAGACTCTCAACCACTGCGCCACCAGGGAAGCCTGGAACCACATTTTTAGAGCTATCCCAGCATACCAGCCACGAGAAACAACTATTTAAAATGAACACAGCCATCATATTTCCTTGGGAGCCAGTGTGGAGGGGCCCAAGGGAATTTGGAACTTTAGGAAGCCAGCTGTGGCCCAAGGCAGGATCATGAGGTCACTGTGGATTATTACTGAGGAAATGAACAAATGTACACCCAGTTTTCCTTTGGGTTTGCTGATTGCTCCAATGGACATCTGAGGGATTCCTTTTGCCACGTCCAGATCAAACGTAACCTTTGGCCTTACGTCCTTGTGTTTTTCAGTGAAAATGCAGCTATGTTATATATCTTGGAGTACTACACGAAGCCCTGTGGCCGATTTGGGCCATTCTTTGTGGGCCTCTTTCTGACCATTTACATGCACCAAAACCACGAGGCAAACATTCTCAAAACCAAGGTATATGGTTTCCCCATACCTCACTGTAAGGACTGGGTCTGCTTGGGACTGGAGGCGTCCAAGATGAACACAGGTTTCTGGCTTGACTAATGACATTGGATGGTGAATCAGAATGATGACCCACAGGAAAGAAATTCCATCTGGAAGGCAAAGTAACAGCTTTCCTCCCTCTGGACACCTCACGACCTGATTCCCAGATGGAACTGTCCAATCTGACCAAGAATCTTATCTCTGGAAACCAAAGAGCTTGTGCTATTAAAAATCCAACCCGGGCTTCCCTGGTGGCGCGGTGGTTGAGAGTCTGCCTGCTGATGCAGGGGACACGGGTTCATGCCCCGGTCCAGGAAGATCCCACATGCCGCGGAGCGGCTGGGCCCGTGAGCCATGGCCGCTGAGCCTGCGTGTCCGGAGCCTGTGCTCTGCAATGGGAGAGGCCACAGCAGTGACAGGCCCGCGTGCTGCAAAAAAAAAAAAAAAATCCAACCCACCTAACCATGAAGTTCCATGGGGTTTGCCATTGCCATCCTACTGGGTGTGTTTTCCCATATCAGTGGTTTCTCTGGCTCTGTACCAAGACTCTGACGGGTGGGATGCCTCCTCCTCGTTGCCCACTCCTGCCCACGCGATCACCCACCAAGCCCCGCGGGTTGTTTCTCCTGCCATCCTCTCGTAGCCTTTCCAACTGACCTTGTTGAAGCTTGTCTCATCTCTTACTTGGATTTCTTCACTAGTTTTCTTGCCTCTTGTCTTCTTGATCTCAAATCCACCCACAGGGCAATCTATTTAAAATACTACCTTGGCCTTGAACTGTGCAAAACTTTTTCATATGACTTTTGTTGATCCATAAGACCTTGAGGGCAGAACATGTCTTATTCACCTCTGAATTTCTAGCACCTGGTTCTGAAATCACTCAATAAATGAATGACGGATAATTTGCTTCTCAATGGAAGAAAGGCCCAGAATTCCCTTGCATTATTAGGGGGCAATGCTGACCCCAGATCCCCACTGCTAGGCCCGACCTTGGTTTGCCTAGGTCTTGTGGGTACCTCACCTAAACGTTCTAGAGATGAGGCACTGGTCCTTGGAAAATCTTGTGTTGCTCATAGCAGGAACAGGAGCTAGGGCTTTATTGGAAGGAATGGATACACAGGTGCTCCATGTGTATTTTCCTATAGGTTGGAGTTATGATATTCCCCTGAAAATGCACAATTCAGTTGTAGATTACAACAGAGGACCATTCAAGAGGTGCTTTTGCATAGTCCAGGTTCATGGTGCCCAGGGAGAAATTGGGTGTGAGCAGAGGGGAAAACCTAAGATGATGATGGAGCATTTGGGAACACTCAGAGGACCAGGTCAGGACCAGGGAGCATGGAGCTAGAACCCAAGTCAAGCAGAGCTGGAGGAATGACTTCGATGGGATGAGTAGGCCAAGTACAAACTGTAGAAGCCAGAAAATAAGAACACAGCGTCCCAGCTGGAGGCAGCTGAGGCATATTCCATGTGGTAGGAATAAGTCAGTGTGCATTCTGAGTAAGAGTGAAGGGGACCCTAGGCTAAGAGGAGGCTTGTGGAGAGCCCCTGAGGAAGTAACTTTGTTCCCTGTAGCCAGAACCTAGGGCAGGAACCTGAGACCCAAGGAGGGGAGAGCTTCTCTTTAGAGACAAGATGGTAGAGTGATAAGATGCTAGTTCAGGTTGATGTAGATGTCATCATAGCACCTTGAGAACTGGAACAAAGAAGCAAGAGAGACCCTTGGAAGATAGATCTGGGCCTAAAAAGGTCAAGTAAGGTGACATCTAAGATCTTGAACTGAGCCCAGTAATAGGATTTAACTCACGGGGTTATTCTGTGAGCTGGAAACATCTCCATTCTCCCATTCCTTCCGCCATTTTATGTCCCTAGTGACAGGTGCAGCCCAGGTACAGGCTGTGTGCCGGGGCCCCTCACATTTATGGTAGGGAGCAGAAACAATCAAGGAGCCGTATTTGGCTAAGGAACAGAATGGGAGGTTAGGAGTGGTGGGAGTGGGTTGGAGCATTACTTGTTTCTTTTAACTTTCATCTAAAAATGACTCAAGAGTCACCATAAGTCACAAAAATAGTAGAGGAGATCTTGTGTACCCTTGACCTGCGTTTCCCCACCAGGAATATGTTAGGGTAACTATGGCACATGATCACAACCAAGACATTGACATTGACACAATCCATAGACCTTCGATCCACCAGTTTCATGTGCACTCGTTTGTGTGTGTGTATAGTTCTGTGCAATTTTAGCACGTCTGTAGATTTGTGTAACCATCACCACCACAATCAAGGTACAGAACTCCTCTGCCACCACAAAGGTCACCCTTGTGCTGCCTCTTCGTGGCCACACCCCCCCACTGTCCCCTACCCCCGTAACCACTAATCTGAACTTTCTATTCGGTCAGATTTGGTCATTGACTGAGGTTTACAAATAGACCCCTAAAGTCACTAATAACACACAAAAAGTGAGCGTAAAAAGAATTAAATACACAGTGGCCAAAACGGGCTGTGAACGGTGCCTTTCCTTTCCCTGTAGGTGCAGGCTCTGCTGCGGTGGATTTGCTCTCTGTCGACTCTATCCCTAGTGGCTGCCCTGGCATACACAGTGGGTGACGCGTCCGCTGCCTCTTCAGTTGCCGCTGCCGTCACCAGGCCCTCCACCGGCCCCTGTGGGCGGCCCCTGTGGGCTGGGTATTGTTCGCGCGTCAAGAAGGCTACGGAAGTAGGATGCACTGACGCAGCACGGGGCTTGCTCTGGGCTCACACACTGGCCTGTTAAAGGCGATGGTGTGAAAACACACGTACCCAGAGAGACTTTTATTTGCCGCTGAATGACTGATAGTGACTCAAGAACATCCATCTGTCTATATACTTGGGGAAACCCACTCACATATTCTGGTTTAGATGTTTACACTGGTTTATATACAAATGCAGGTTCTGAAAGAAAAATGTGCAGCCTCTCCAATGAAGCTAGTTTAGAAATTGGAAAAGAACAGGTAGGGGGTAATGTCTTGAGAAAAAAAATTACCAGTGCTGGGACAAGAGTACTGACCACACCCAGCCTGGGCCTTGGTCTCCTTGGTCTCCTCATCTGAGCTTAGGGACTGAAGAGTTGGCAACACCCCCTTCAGCCCTTTGATGACTGGGGACACTGTTTCTGTTGAGCCTGGCTTTCAGAGTCGGGCAGAAAACGAGCTTAAATGGAAAGAAAGGGATCTTCTCCAGATTAGAAATGTCTATTCAAGTCACCTGACGTTTTCCCCCTTTTCTCTCTATTTGGCATGAGGTGCTTGAGGTGTCAGCAAATGACAGAGAAAGGCTGGCGGGAATCACCCAGCAGAGGTTCTGGCCCTGCACTGCCCAGAAGCCCTGAAATGACGGAATCAGAGCCAGGTGGAGGCAACACAACTTTATACCCCTGGGAGATAATCAGGGTGAGTTTAAACTTTGGCCTGTGAACCTTAACCTCAGCAAAGGTGGCTGGAGAAACCTGATGAAGTGAACATAAGCAAGTCCTGCTTACTGAGCACAAGCTTATGCCAGGCCCCGTGGAGAACTTCACCCCTGTGGTCTCGGGCAATACTGGCCACACCGCTACAGGTAGAGCTATAATTAGCTCTGTTTCTCAGTGAGGAAAATGGTGCCTGGAGATGAAGCAGCGTGTGAAGGTCACTCAGCTAGAAAGTGAGCCCAGGCCTGAGGGCACCGCCCACAGCCCCTGCTCTTCATTTCTGTACACTAGCCACGCCCACCCCCAAGATGTTTGATTGTTCAAATTGTTCTTGAGTTTTATGAGTATCTAATGATGAGGGATTTGTTCTTTAACTTCAATTTAAAAAAAAAATATTTTATTTATTTATTTATTTTTGGCTGCGTTGGGTCTTTGTCGCTGTGCGCAGGCTTTCTCTAGTTACAGCGAGCAGGGGCTACTCTTTCTTGTGGTGCATGGGCTTCTCATTGCGGTGGCTTCTCTTATTGTGGAGCACGGGCTCTAGGTCCGCGGGCTTCAGTAGTTGCAGCACACGGGCTCAGTAGTTGTGGCTCGTGGGCTCTAGAGCGCAGCCTCAGTAGTTGTGGTGCATGGGTTTTGTTGCTCCGCAGCATGTGGGATCTTCCCAGGCCAGGGCTCGAACCCGTGTCCCCTGCAATGGCAGGTGGATTCCCAACCACTGCGCCACCAGGGAAGCCCTAACTTCAATTTAAAAAGCTTTCTCTTCTCTGGAGAAATGATGTTAAAGAAGAATCGGTTGCATTCTCCTTGGCTGATGTATTTGCGTTTATGGGCGGCTGTTTGGATCACATGACCTCCACTTGGTGACAGTGACCCTGAGCTGTTGACAGAGCCTCAGAACATAAACAACTGCTCCCCCTGGCCTGGTACAGGCCACCTCTCATGTGGTGGCAAACAACACAGTATTCCTGTCTAACGTGACAGTCCTGCTGGGTCAAACTGGTTAATGTCCATCAGGATTAGAGAGGAGTGACTTAGGTTAAGTTAGAACATGAAACAAATTTGCAGTATTACCAGTACAGTGGAGCTAGTAAATACTATCAGTCATTAGCCTGAGTGTGTATAATACATACCTCTTTTAATCCGAATGATGAATAAGCCCTCTGGCTCATTCTTGAGCAATTTATCATTCAAAGGTGTATTGTTATTAGCCAACCACTATTATAGGTGTGACTAATGTTCTAGGTTTGTATCTCCAACACTATCTGTAAGATACCAAGATTGATTAGTAGATGAATGTAGGAGGTGATGGTTTAGATAAATGTTTTAAAAATGTGTCCACCTGATGACCTTTAGAAAAGTATACTTATAAAAGAACATGTTTTTCCTCTTCATAATTTTATTTATTTATTTTATTGAAGTATAGTTGATGTACAATGTTATATAAGGTACAGGTGTACAATACAGTGATTCACACTTTTTAAAGATTATACTCCATTTATAGTTATTATAAAATATTGGCTACATTCCCTGTGTTGTACAATGTATCCTTGTAGCTTATTTGATATGTAATAGTTTGTACCTCTTAATCCTCTACCCCTATCTTGCCTCTCCCCCTTTCCTTCTCCCCACTGGTAACCACTAGTTTGTTCTGTATATCTGAGTCTGCTTCTTGTTATATTCACTAGTTTGTTGTATTTTTTAGATTCCACATATAGGTGATATCATACAGTATTTGTCTTTCTCTGTCTGAATTATTTCACTCAGCATAATACCCTCCAAGTCCATCCATGTTGTCACCAATGGCAAGGTTTGATTCTTTTTTATGGCTGAGTAGTGTTCCATTTTATGTATACACCACATCTTCTTTATCCATTCATCTGTTGATGGGCCCTTAGGTTTCTTCCATATCTTGGCAATTGTAAATAATGCTGCTGTGAATACTAGGGTGCATGTATCTTTCCAAAATTAGTGTTTTGGGGTTTTTTTGGATATATACCCAATAGTGGAATTGCTGGGTCATGTGGTCATGTTTGAGGAAGAAGACGTATTCAGTTGAGACTGTCAGGACAAGGAGGGATCTTGATGGTTCAGATCATTTTTTCCATCATCTTCAGTCATGGCCAATGCAGACCATGCTGGTCTCGTTGAGTTGCAAGAGTCACCTTCTGACCATGTCACTCCTTCGATTAAAACTTCTCAGTGCTGGGACTTCCCTAGTGGTCCAGTGGTTAAGACTCTGTGTTCCCAATGCAGGGGGCCTAGTTTTGATCTCTGGACAGGGAACTAGATCCCACATGCCACAACTAAAGATCCTGCATGCCGCAGCTAAAAAAGATCCCACATGCCACAACTAAGACCTTGCACAGCCAAATAAATAAATAAATATTAAAAACAAACAAACAAACTTTTCAGTGATGCCCTGTCACCTACACCAATGGTCCTCAAACTTAAATAATAGGCGGACCCATTCTAAAGGAATAAGAATTCTTTTGGATCCTTAGTATTGGCTTAAATTATTTTAATCCTAATTTTACCTAAACACTAGCAAGCATAAACCTAGATGCAAATTTTTATGTTTATAGCACATATATTTATAAAGCCAAAACAAATTTATAAAGTAACCATAAAACCAATAAAATCTGAATTAATGTTAATTTAATGTGATTAATTGGCTGGAGCCAGTCCTAGTTCATGACATGGTATTGTTTGTGCTGGGGCACATTCTTTTGTGTTTGGCTTACCTGTATGACATGGGTTTTTTACTGACTTAATTCTACAGCTATTTTGTTTGTTCCACAGTAAATATCTTGGTTCATCTTATCATTTGGGATTCGGTTGGGTGCAAATGCACATTTTGTCTATGAGTCCATTTGTATTTATTTACTTGATTATATAAGATACTTATTAAATGCTTGCTGTATGCTGGGCACTGCTGTAGATGCTGGGGATATCACAATAGGCAAGAAAAATCCCCCTCTTGTAGGAGATTGCAGTGGGGAAGGGGAAGTGAGAGACCAGGAGACTCTAGTAGCCTACATAATAGCCTCCAAGTTACCAGGTCCTAATCCCTGGGAACTTGCAAATGTGGTTAAGTTAAGGATCTTGAGAAGGGAAGATTATTTTGGATTATTTGGGTGGTCCCTAAACGCAATCACATGTGTCCCTATAGGAGGGGGACAGAGGGAGACTTGACACACACATGGAGGAGATGGTGATATGAAGATGGGACAGAGAGAGAGATGAAAATGCTGATGTTGCTTGGAGTGATGCAACCACAAGCCAAGGAATGCCAAAGCCACCAGAAGCTGGAAGAGACAAGAAATAGATTCTCCCCTAGAGCTTCGAAGGAGAAATGTGACCCTGCCAACACCTTGATCTTGGCCACTGATACTGATTTTGGACCTCTGGTCCCCAGAATGTTGAGAGAATAAATGTCTGTTGTTTTAAGCCACCATGCTTTTGTAATTTGTTACAGGAGCCATAGGAAATGAATCCAGTGCCATATTAAGTAAATGTATTTGTAATATAATTTCAGATGCAGATAAACATGGTGAATAAAAATAAATCAGAGGAATTCCCTGGTGGTCCAGTGGTTAGGACTCCGTGCTTACAGTGCTGAGGATGTGGGTTCGATCCCTGGTCAAGGAACTAAGATCCTGCAAGCCGCACAGTGAGGCCAAAAATTAAAAGAAAAAAAAAATCAGGGGTGGGAGGATAACTGGATTAGGGGTGCATTTGCAAATATGTGGTACAGAAGCACTCCAGGCAGAGGGAATGCTAAGGCAGCATTGTTCAGTCTGGAATATGTTTAGTGGGTGAGTGGAACAGCGAGAAGACCAGTGAGATAGGGCTCAAAGATCAAGGCAGGAGGGAGATGGGAATGAGGAAAGAGCAGAAGGTAGTGGTCAGGTCATGCCGGGCCTTCAAGGCCATGGGGAAGAATCTGGATTTTATTCTAAATGCCATGTGGCGTGATCTGGTTCGTGATTTTAAAAGATTACTCTGGATGTTTTCTTTCTTTTTTTTTTGTGGCTTGAAAGAACAGAAACTGATTCTCTCACAGTTCTGGAGGCTAGAAATTCAAAATCAAGGTGTTGGCAAGGTCCTTCTGGAAGCTCTGAGGGGGAATCTCTTCCATCCTCTCCTGTGTCCTCAGCATGCCTTGGCTTGTGGGTGCATCACTCCAAGCTCTGTCTCCATCTTCACATGGCCATCTCCCTGTGTCTCTCCTCTGTGTCTGTGTCTCCTTTTCTGTCTGTTACAAGGACACTTTGGATTTAGGGCCCACCCTAATCTAGGATGATCTCACCACCCATTACTTACCTTAATTACATCTGCAAAGACCCTTATTTCCAATTCTGAGGTTCCAGGTGGACAAAGCTTTTGGGAGACCACTATCCAACCCACTGCAGAGAGCCACTGGTCTTATTCATTGTTTTACATTTTCATTCATTTAAATTAAATAGCCACGAGTGGCTTGTAGGTCTCATATGGGACACCCAATTGTAGAAGATATACCAAGTTACAGAAGGCGAAGGGTCTGAGGCCAGACAATGTTAACAGCCTCGTCCCAAGGCCCAGCAGCTGGTGGTGTGCGCCTTGAATCAGAGCCCAGGTTAGCAAAGGGACTTTGCATCCTGTTTTATATGTGGAATGTTGTGTGCTCAGAGGTTGAAACCCAGTAAGGATTAAACTGGCCGTAAGCTCAATGTTAGCATCCCTTATTATTATTTTCATATTGCTGCAGTGGGAAGTTGGGTTTTTTTTGTTGTTGTTGTTTTTGTTTGTTTCAGTACATTCTCTTAAAAATTATAATGAAAAAGACCTTCTTAGTAGAAAGTTCACAGACTTAGAGGCAGAACCCAGAGGGAGCAGTGATGACACAGCCTCTTCCCAGGCCCAGGGAGGGGCTCGAAGCTCCATGAATCGGTGCCTATTCCCTCCAGGTCTGGTGCACCGGCTGCTTTCCTGGGATATCTGGAGTTTCCTGGCCAGCATGAGCTACGCTTGCTACTTGGTGCACCCATCCTCATCATCCTCTACAGTGGGCTCCAGGAGACGCTTCTTCACTACACTGACATCAACATGGTGAGGCAGCCCCAGCGCTCAGCTCATTGTAGTGACACAATTGGCTCTCCCCTGGAGCAGTGCAAACTATTGGCTTCATTAGAACCTTATTTTCTGTTTGTTTGTTTGTCAAAAGCCTATTGTTCTTTGTTTTATTGGCAGGAGGGCTTCAGCACAGGATAATGTCTTTCTTTTCTTCTCTTTATTTTTTATTTATTTTTATTTTTATTTTTTTGCGGTACGCGGGCCTCTGACTGCTGTGGCCTCTCCCGTTGCGGAGCACAGGCTCCGGATGCGCAGGCTCAGCAGCCATGGCTCATGGGCCCAGCCGCTCCGCCGCACGTGGGATCCTCCCGGACTGGGGCATGAACCCGTGTCCCCTGCATCGGCAGGCGGACTCCCAACCACTGCGCCACCAGGGAAGCCCCTTCTCTTTATTTTTAATGTTTAGGGCTGTTTGTCTTACAGAGCTATTTCATATAGCCAGGATGGTACACGTATTCCAAATGCACTAGGAATCTTGTAGCAAGACTGTGTCCACTCTGCCCCTCTTTCTCTCTAGTTCTGTCTTTTCTCTGGACACTGTTTGCTGACCTTCATCACTGGGCTGGCCCTGACGCTGTTCATTGAGAAACCATGTCAGGAACTGAAGCGGTGCCTGCTGGGATCAGTGCCTGCAGGGCCGTGAGCTTCCGGTAAAACCCGAAAGAGTGGATGGCCCTTTGTGGGTGCTGATGAGCAAAGGCAAGTGTGGCCTTGTTTATGTAACGAATGCTTGTGTTCCCAAAAAGGGGCGTGACTCTGATTTTTGTGAATGTTTAAGGTATACAAGTTCTTTAATATATAAAACAGTTCTGAGTGTTTACTATGTAAAAGAGTTCTGTGTTAATCTGTTCAGTAGCACAATAATTGCCCTCCAATGTAACTTTTTAGCAAAAAAATCTGGATTTTTGTGGTCTCATACTGCATGTATTTTCTATATCAGTGATCATAGGAGAACATCAAATGTAGTGAATTTAATGTACTTCAGGTTTTAATGCTCACTTTTCTTGGTAAAATCACAGTATGTCGTTTTGTACATTATAACTGTTTTTGTGTTATTATGATACCTTTGTAGACTCGTAACTTTATCCTGGATGGTATGACCCACTAGTGTGCACAAGTCATGGGTTTGTCATTATAGGTCTTTCAAACATTGTTCATTTTGCAAGGTGGTCTATTTTTGTTTTTGTTTTGTTCTGTTTTGTTTTTTGGCCGCGCTGCATGGCTTAGTTCCCTGGCCAGGGACTGAACTCAGGCCACGGCAGTGAAAGCGCCGAGTCCTGACTACTGGACTGCTGGGGAATTCCCGAGATGGTCTATGTTATGAGTTGAATTGCGTCCCCTGAAAAAGATATGAAGTCCTAAACCCCTGGTACCTTAGAAAGTGACCTTATTTGGAAATAAGGTAGTCAAGTTAAAATGAGATCATGGGGGTTGGGGAGTGGTGGCCCTAATCCAGTATGACTGGTGTCCTTATTATTATTTTTTTTAATTAATTAATTTATTTTTGCTGTGTTGCGTCTTCGTTTCTGTGCGAGGGCTTTCTCTAGTTGTGGCAAGCGGGGGTCACTCTTCATCGCGGTGCGCGGGTCTCTGACTTTCACGGCCTCTCTTGTTGCGGAGCACAGGCTCCAGACGCGCAGGCTCAGTAGTTGTGGCTCACGGGCCCAGTTGCTCCGCGGCATATGGGATCCTCCCAGATCAGGGCTCGAACCCATGTTCCCTGCATTAGCAGGCAGACTCTCAACCACTGCGCCACCAGGGAAGCCTCTGGTGTCCTTATTAAAAGGGGAAATCTGGGCACAGAGACAGACGTGTACAGAGGGAAGATGATGTGAAGACACAGGGAGAAGATGGCCATTGGCAAGCCAAAGAATACCAAGGATTGCCAGCAGACACATAAGCCGGAAGAGGCAAGGAAGGATTCTCCCCTAGAGCCCTCAGAGAGAGCATGGCCCTGGTGACACCTTGATTTAGGACTTCCAGCCTCCAGGACAATGAGATGATACATTTCTGTTGTTTTGAACCGGCCAGTTTGTTGTGCTCTGTTACAGGAGCCCTAGCAAATGAACACAGTCCCTCAACACAACCTCTAACAGGGAAGGAAGAGACCCTAGTAAGTGGCTTCTATCCCCTGGGTTTCCAGCAAAGAGGTAGAGAGATGGGAGAGACTTGTAAGGCCAAGTGGAGAACATGGATGTCCCAGTTCTCAGGCTTGTGTTCCTTCCTGGGTGTGTAATTTCTTCTTTTTTGGGGTGTGTGTGTGTGTGTGTAATTTCATGTTGACCATCCCTACTTACATATGTCTAACATTACTTATAATAACGCCTTTTGTGTACTTAATAATCAAAGGATTTATTAACAACCACGGGGTTACCCGGAGCTTATTGGCACAGAATGCTCCCCAGCTGTGTAGGCTCTCTTTGCCTTCAAGTGGATTTGCAAGGAAGACCACTGGGGTGAGGAGGGCTGCAAACCCCACATCCTTTGACAGGGCAGTTGACAGCTAATCTTGTCCTTTTCCAGGCGGCCTTGGGGAACGAGCCACATCTCCCCGAGGTCTGATCTACTCTGCTGGCAGAATCTGACCTGAGTGAGAAGCCAAGTCCCAGCCGGGTGAGTTCTGTCTGTAATAAAACGCGCACCAAGTTGGCTTTTTGGGCGACTGTGAAGTTCATTGGGTTCCTCGGGAGCCCCCTGGTGGCCGATTCGGCACCTGCACCCTCTGACTTAATAAATTAGGCCTCAGAGGAGAAGTTGAGGGTGGGTGACATTTACAGAAGGAACACTGCAATCCCGATGGACCCCAGTGGGAAATGACTTGCCTGCCAACATTGCTCGGCAGTCCAATTGCCAAGTGCTTCTAGTTATGAGGCAGGAAACCCGGGGCCCTTGGAAACAGCTTTCCAACAATTACCAACAATTACCAACAAAGCCTTTGAACGTTTTTTTAATAAGAAAAAAATACTCTACCCACGATTGCAATTTCACAAAACATAAAGTAGGGATAAAGAAGTCCAATTTTGTTCTGGCTATTGTTTCAAGCCAGAATTCCCTAGAAGTTTAAGATGTATAAAATGTGTGGACCTTATTTGGATTCTATAACAAACTGTAATAAACGTATGACATTTATGGGACCACTGGAAATTGAAGCCCTGCCTGGGTATTTGATGATATTAAGGACTTAGTAATCTTTTAATGTGATAGTGGTATTGTGGTTACGTGTTTTTAGAGTGCTTATCTGTTAGATGCCTACTGAAATATTTATGGACAAAATGATATAAAATGTAGTATTTATCTCAAAATAATATCGGGAGGAAGTGGGATAGATGAAACAAGATTGGCCATTTAGTGATAGTTTTTGAAGCTGGTGATGGGTACATGGGACCTCATTACACTGTTTTCTTTATTTTTGTGTATGTTTGAAGTGTGTATAGTAACAAAGTCAAACAAATTTATAGAGGCAGCAGGATCGGAGTGGAGTGTCAGTTGATGGGTGTCTCCTCTAATTCCTCCTAAATTCTGAAATCCGTGTTTCATCCCCACATACCTACCTGTGGATAAAAATAGGTCACATCAACAGTATAGGATCACCCCCAGCAGATCTAAAGGAACTCAGCCCTCCTTAAATTCCTCCTGACTGGTTTTGGGAGAGTCCGGGGACATCTTGCTTGTTTTGAGAGCGCCTGGGCTCTGCTATTTCCTTTCTTAATGAGCAGGCTCTCCTCAGCTGCACCACCCCTCCCATCCCTGCCATCAGAGCTGCTGCTGGGAGCTGCTGGCGGTGGCCAGAGCCTCTTACACCTGCTGATGTCCCCACGCCACTCTCCAAAGCATGCCGCCTCCTCCCGTGACTTGTCTGTGCAGGATGTGGGCTGAGTTGCCTCGGTGCTCAGGGCCACCGTGTCCATTCTGAGCACAAACGGTCTCCACAAATGCCACAAGCAGATACATCCCCGTGCCCCGACTTGAGCCATCTGTGCTTTCTCATTCAGGCTTTGACGCAGGGCTGCTGGGTGCTCATCGTGTTTTTATAGAAACTGCTCTTGCAATTTCCCTCTTTCTAATATAGGTCTGTCTCCCTTGGATGCCCTAAGTCTACGGCCACTGGTATGGAGGCGACCTGTGTGGCAATCACTTCCTCTTTACATCTGTCCTGTTCACCAGGACATCTCTACGTCACCACCATGACTGGCACACGGTTGGTGTTAAAGAAGTGTCAGTTGGGGCTTCCCTGGTGGCGCAGTGGTTGAGAGTCCACCTGCCGATGCAGGGGACACGGGTTCGTGCCCCGGTCCAGGAAGATCCCACATGCCACGGAGCGGCTGGGCCCGTGAGCCATGGCCGCTGAGCCTGCGCGTCCGGAGCCTGTGCTCCGCAACGGGAGAGGCCACAACAGTGAGAGGCCCGCATAACGAAAAAAAAAAAAAAAAAAAGAAGTGTCAGTTGACACAGTGATGGAATCAACCCTTTCTTCCTTTAGATGACTTTTTTTTTTTTTTCAGGAGGCTTCTTTTACAGATAGGCAGGCTCTCTCAACGAGGTTTCAGATATGTTCAATTTTGTAGGAATCTTCCCCCCAAATGACCCAACCAGACGCCTTCCAGGGAAGCTCAAAGTTGAGAAGCCCCAGGGCATTTGAAGGGGTGAGAAGCCTTTACAACTTTAGTCGCTTGACCCCGAGTGGAATTTAAACAACGCTGTGCTGATATAGGCTGAGAGGCAGCCACTTTTGGTAACCTACCCACATTCGTGTCCCCTCCTCCCTCTCTTTTTTTTTTTAAAGTTTGCATTTTCTGATTGTGGGAATTTGTAAGAGTAGCTGACCGTTGAAATTGGAACTCTTTTTTAATTTTTATTTTATTTATGGCTGCGTTGGGTCTTCGTTTCTGTGCGAGGGCTTTTTCTTTGTGGCAAGCGGGGGCCACTCTTCATCGTGGTGTGCGGGCCTCTCCTGTTGCGGAGCACAGGCTCCAGACGCGCAGGCTCAGTAATTGTGGCTCATGGGCCCAGTTGCTCCACAGCATGTGGGATCTTCCCAGATCAGGGCTCGAACCCGTGTCCCCTGCATTAGTAGGCAGATTCTCAACCACTGTGCCACCAGGGAAGCCCTCCCCTCCTCTCTTGCAAAACAAACTCTGAAGTTGTTCTAGTATCAATGTGCCCAGACAGAGGGAAAGTTTCATATTTAGTATAAGACAATTTCATCTTCCCGTGTGCCTTTGCCGATGGTTGGTCCAAGTGTGGTCATGTGACTCAGCTCTGACCAATGAGGTGTAAGGAAAAGTGTGCTG
Organism: Hyperoodon ampullatus; assembly: GCF_949752795.1. NCBI lineage: Eukaryota > Metazoa > Chordata > Mammalia > Artiodactyla > Ziphiidae > Hyperoodon > Hyperoodon ampullatus. Next base: position 74,318,465 of record NC_136926.1, read on the forward strand.
GAGGTTTCTAGGAAAGATTGTCTTCCCTGAGTAGGGAGGAGGGTGGAGCTTCAAGGAGACGGTCCTTTCTGTCCTCACCTCTATTAATCTTGTGAGAGTACAGTGTTATTTAGAGTTGTTCCTGTCACTATTAGGTACTATTTTTTCATTTTTCTTTTTTTAAAATTAAGATATAATTTGCATAGAGTAAAATTCAAGCATAAAAGTATATGTTTCTGTGAGTTTTGACAAATGCATACAGTTGTGTAATCACCACCAAAAGCAAGATATAGAAGAATTCCATCACCCCTCAAAATTTCTGGAGTTCTTTTATAGTCAACCTCTGTTCCCACCCCCAACCCTTAGCAACTATCCGCTTCTCATTTTTATAGTTTTGTTTTTTCCAGATGTATTTATTTTTAAATGTTTATTTTTTTAAAATATAAAATATTTCAAATATTCAAACAAGCTAAAAAAATGAAACAATGGGTACCCCACATAGCCATCATGGCTAATAAATGTAGGTTAACATTTTGCCACTTTTCCTTTGGATGTGTTTCTTTTTGTTTAAAAAATAAAACATTGTGAGCACAATGATAGATCCCTGCATCCCATTTGCTTCTCCCTTCTCATCCAAGTTTCATCCACATTTTTTTTTTAGATTTTTTTTTTTTGATGTGGAACATTTTTAGTCTTTATTGAATTTTGTTACAATACTGTATCTGTTTTAAGTTTTGGTTTTTTGGTCACAAGGCATGTGGGATCTTAGCTCCCCGGCCAGGGATTGAACACACACCCCCTGCATTGGAAGGTGAAGTCTTAACCACTGGACCACCAGGGAAGTCCCCACATTTTTATATTTTTACTAATAACATGCATGTGTCTATCAATGGTATATAGTACTTTGTTTTTAAACACTATATAATTTGATCCATACTGTAATATCCTTTTGAAATATGATTTTCCCCTTTAAACATTGTCCACCTAGCTAGCCCATTCACTTTGAATGTGAATGGTGTTCTATTGTGTGCATGTGTGCCTTAAATGTTTATCAGTTCACCAGTTGGTAGGTAGATATTTGGTTTGTTTTCAGTTTTTTGTTATTGCAAACATGTTTGTAACCAACTCCTTGTAGGTGTGTTTCCTCATGGAGATACATTCGTTTTCCAGGGTATATAGTCAGAAGAGTCATTGCAGAGTTATAGGGTGTATGTATACTCAACCTTACCTGATAATGACACACAGTTTCCTAAAGTGATTTTCCAAATTTACACCTTCACTAGTGGTGGTTGGGGATAGATACTATGACTCAGAGATCCTCCCCAGCACTTGATACTATTGACCTGTTAAATTACTGTTCAATCCCAGATGAGTCTAAAGTAGCCTCTCATCACTTCACTTTGCATGTCCCTGTCTACCAATGGGCTTGAGCATTTTCCATGTGTGTTTTGGCCATTTAGAGTTTCCCCTTCTCAGGCTGCCTGACTATCCTTTTCCTATTCTGCTATTGAGTGTTTGTCTTTTTATTATTGATTCTGAGATGTCCTTTATGTATTCTGAAGACTAATCCTTTATCGATTGTGCTGCAAATACGTTCTCTCAGGCTGTGGAAACTTCGTATATGATATGAATGCTTTACCTTTTAATGCAGGCAAAATTATCAATCCCTTCCTTTTGGCTTGCACTTTTCGGATCTTGTTCATGAAATCCATAGAAATGTTCTTTTGTATTTTTTCCATGGGGGGAGGAAAGCTTCCGTGTAAGTTTCTGATCTCGTGCTGAGAGTTCTTTGAGTTCTTTGTAAGGTGGATGTGTAAGGTTAGAGCAGTTCTGGGTAGGGGAAGGTCGTTTTTTCTCTCCAGGGAAGATTTGGCAATGTCTGCAGACATCTGTGTTGTTTTTTAGTGGGCAGAAGCCACGGATGCTGTTAAACATCCTACAATGCACAGGATAGCCACCTCCCAACCCCAATCGCAGAAATATCCAGTAAAAAATGTCTGTAGTGCCCAGGTTGCGAAACTCTGAGTTAGAGAACAACAGTGATGATTGCCGGGTTCACACAAACCAGGACCCTCACATTCAAAGCTCCTGTGTGGGGAGGACTGAGGTTGTGTCTGGGGCTGTCAGCACTTAGACAAGTAACACTGGCTCATTCTGTGTTGAACTTGGTCAATATGCCCAAGCCAAGTGCGTTAAATCTACACAGGAGGGAACTTGACCGAATCTGCCAAACAACCTAATATTTGCTCTAATCACAGTAGGAGGGGAGGCGGTGCTGCCAGAGCTCTTTAATCAGGCCTTACTGCCATGCTAATGAGCCCTAAAATGTATTATGTGCTCTTTCTGGAAAGGCACAGCATGTATCATATTTTCTGGTCCCAAACAAGTTATCGGTTCACTTCGTTGTTCATTAAAAAAATCGTGCTCTCCATCCTGATGTGGTGTCAGCATGCCTCTGTTTCTTTCTCTGAAAAATGATGGAATTTGACAAGATTCATGGTTCTCAGATGCTGGTCTGTGTAGGCTGCTTGCAGCAGAGTCACCTGAGGTGCTTTTTTTTTTTGCGGTACGCGGGCCTCTCACTGTTGTGGCCTCTCCCGTTGCGGAGCACAGGCTCCGGACGCGCAGGCCCAGCAGCCATGGCTCACGGGCCCAGCCGCTCCGCGGCATGTGGGATCTTCCCGGACCGGGGCACGAACCCGTGTCCCCTGCATCGGCAGGCGGACGCTCAACCACTGCGCCACCAGGGAAGCCCTCACCTGATTATTAAGGACCTCGTATGCAGTGGTGCTCTTTGGTGACAGTCACATGGGATACAATTACTGTCACACGTGGGGCTCATTCTGAGAGGATTTTACATGTAACTTTCCCGCACATGGTGTCCATACTTCCTGTAGTCTTGCTCCTTCCAAGCTTCCAGTCCTCCAGCCAGATGGTCGTTGCTGCCCAGGAATTAGTGAAGAACCCTACCTCTGACCATCTCTCCTTTAAGGAAGTTGAAGTTCTGCTCATTGCAAGGATTTCTTTGTCCTGCAGGGCTACCCCCGACTGGGGCTGTAACACCACGTCAGTCTTCTGCCTTGTTTCAGAATCAACCGCTTCTTCTTAGTTATCTGGTCCTGGGGAACCACCTATGAACAGCCATGGCCAGGAAGCTGCCACAGAGCACCAAGCAGGTCCAAGAGGTTTTCCAGCAGATACTACAGAAGCGGCAGAATTTTTGTGTTTATCTCACGTCTGCCTTCCAAATCTCTCCTCGAATATTAAATCAGCGCCCAGGACACGTGTGCAAACTGAGATTCGGGAATAACCCCACAGTCCCGTGGCTACTCTACGCCAGTGGTTCTTAAACTTTTGATCTCATGACCTCCTAACACCTTCAGAATTATCTGGGGTCCCACAGAGCCTTTGTTTATTATGAGGGTTATACCTATTGATATTACTGTATTAGAAACTACAACTGAAAAAATTTAATATTAATTTATTTAAATACAACAATAAATGTATTACATGCTAACATAACATATTTTTATGAAAAAGTACCTATATTTTCAAAACCAAGAATTAGTGAGAAGAATGCCATTGTGTCACAGCTTTGCAAATCTCTGTAATGTCCAGTTTAATGGAAGATATATCTGCTGCTTCTATCGTCTACTACTTTCAGTCTATTGCAATATCACACATCGTGTAGATTCTGGAAAACTCCAGCGTATACTCAGGAGTGAATGGGAGGATAAAAAGGACATAATGTCTTAGTATTATTATGCAAATAGTTTTGACCTTGTGGATCCCCTGGAAGGCTCTCGGGGACTCTGGGTTGTGGGGTGATGGGTGGGTACCAAGATCATATTTTGAGAATCACTGCTCTAAATAATATGCAAATTAAAGCAATAAATGACTCTGGTCATAAATATATCCTGCCTAACAGGGTCTCTGTGATAAAGCCCAACACAACAGCTACTGAGCAGGAATTTATAATTTGCAAAAATGAAGGACATGGTAAGATACATGCATATATCATATACATACAACATATATATATGTATGATATAACAGACATATATATTCATATACGTAAACATGTTTTCTTTCTTACCTTCCAAATTTTCTCTTAACATAGCCTAGAAAAATCACTATTACCTGCCTCGATTTCTCTTACCTCCTCTGCTCGCAAAACATTATGAAACAAGCATAACAACAGTTTCAGACCTGTGGATCTGTGTCATGGCAGACTTTCATCATCTTTCTGGTGGGAGAAGTCAATTCCTGGCCTCTGCTTGCTTTGATTTGAAGAAGTAGACGTGCAGAATCCAAGAGAAAGCCTTAGTTGCAGGTGTTCAGGTGGCCACAAGAGGGCAGCACCTGAGAGAACAGGGCAGGGCTCCATTGCCTTTTGAAACTCACCAGAAGCTTCCTAGAAAAACTGCAGACTTGAACTGTGAATTAGAAGCATCAGAGGATTCATGGTTTCCAGCCTACTGGGAAATTTTGATTGTCATGAGGACCAAAATAAAGTTTCTACTTAATCCTTTTGGAAATATATCTATGATTTCTAACCTAATATATCCTATATTTTTCAACTGAAAACAGCTTATGTCTTTTCAGTGATTTCCACTGCCTTCTTCCTGAGGAAGTTGAAATGAAACTAATGTTTCATTTTTTTTTTCAATCGTTAATATGAGGACTGCCTGTCTGACTTGACCTCAAAGTTCCTGCATCTTTTAATACCCATCGCATCAGACAAATGCCCGGATGTGCCCTCCCCACTTCCACCCCCACCCGAGCTGAGGGATGATGCTGGACCTCCATCCTTGGTGACAGAGACATCGTGGAGGGCACTGGTGCTCCTGGTGAGAGGACGGCTTGGGGAACTGCTCAGCTCCAGGCTGCTCTGGGCGTTCCAGGACCTCAGATCAAAGCCGACCATGGGGGTCAGCTCAGAGATATCACATACCCAAGGAAACATGGAACCCACACCCACTTGAGGAGTGAGGAAAGGTTCAAGTGCCTCTGGGACCACTTGGGACCAGATGCTCAAGACTTGGTGCCCTCTGGTGTTGCCCAGCCCTCAGCCTGATTTCCACAGTCCCCCTTAAAAGCTTCACTGGTACATCTTTGGGTCTTGAATGGAGTCCTGCAACATTGACGATGAAGCTGTCCTTGGTATCACGATGAGACAAAAGTTCAGAGTGACACTGGCTAAGGCAGAGCTTTGTCTAAGCAAGTACTTCTTTCTAGCCTGGTCCCTGTAGCAGCAGCATCACCCGGGAACATGCTCAAAATGCAAATTCTCAGTTTCCACCCCAGACCACCTGCATCAGAAACTCTGGGGATGGAGCCCAGCAATCAGTGTTTCCACAGCCCCTCGGGATAATTCTGATGCACACTCAAGTTTAAGAACTAGCAAAGCAATATTTAAGTGGTTTGTTCATGGTTGCAAAGCCAGATGAAGCTGGAAGTAAATGACAGAGAAAATGAAAGTGAGAATACAAAAAAAAGAGTAAAAACAGAAGAGAAACATTTTTCAGGCAAGTGTAGAGGAAGAGAGCTCCCCGCCTGGGTGTGTGAGAAACGATAAGTTGCACCTGCTCTAGAACATTGTCAGCAGCTGAATATCTATCCAGAGCTTTCCACCCCGCTATGGCAAATTTATCTGGCTAAAAACAACTCTTGGGTTAGTGACCTTTTATTCAGCTAACATTACTCCTCTCATGGCCTCCAAAGCACACAGAGAAATTGGAGAACTGATGAAAATCTTTAAAGTCTACTAAATACCAAAGCCTTCCCAAACACTGGGTACTTTTCAGAGTGAGTTTCTTTTTATTGGGATTTCAGATTATTGAAAGGTTATCTGCCTCCTGTTCCTATAGGGATTAAAATAAAACAAAGGAGAGGAGAACATGCTGTGATACATGATGTGTGCTTTCTTCCCTCCACTGGCCGGGCCTGGTTGACTGCCGCTGTGGACAGTCAGGGGGAAGATTCCGAAGTGCTTCCCAAAAGGAAGCTGCTTCCCCATCAGCAGCTCCCCCACCTGGAATGAGAACTTTCACCGGCGTGAAGTGATACCTTCCAGGTCTTTGCAGCTCTTGCTGTCAGAGGTGCGTGTGGCTGCCTTGTGCCTCAGTTTCTTTTTCTGGAAAGTGATCACTTTGGGGTGTTCCTACCCCGGACAGCCACTGTGCCCCTTCTGTTCATCTTTATCCCTTTTCTCTCCTCTCATTACTCTCTGGCTCTTTTCTGTTTGACAGCTATCCCTACTCCTTGAATTTCTCCCTTGCATCCAGCAAACGGAGTTTTTTCTTCCACTTGTAATTTTCTCTTCTTCTCCATTCTCATTTCTCTTTCACTCTCTAATTCCTGCCTCGGTCTTCTCACCTTTTCCCTCTTTGTGAGAGAGATGGTTATTTATCCACCAACACACGCGTTTGTTTTTGTTCGTAAGAGCAGACACATAAGAGCAGATACTTAATAGTGAAGCACATGGTTGCCCAGCTGGATGCCATTTCCCAGCCTTCCTTGCAGGTATCGTCACGTGACCAAGCTCCCACCAATAGAAGATGAGCAGAAGTGGTGTGCGCCACCAGCTGAGACATGTGACAGCTGCTGTGCCTGCTTCCTGTGCTCTTCCTTCTTCCTGCAGCCTGGACCTTGGACATGGCAGAGACCCATCCTTGACCAGCCATACAATGCCAGTGCCATAAAAGATACAGAAGGGAGCCTTTCTGCAACCTGTCTCATGAGAGTGAGAGAAACTTTGTTCTTTAAAACACTCTACTGTTGGGCTTCCCTGGTGGCGCAGTGGTTGAGAGTCCGCCTGCTGATGCAGGGGACACGGGTTCGTGCCCCAGTCCGGGAAGATCCCACATGCCATGGAGCAGCTGGACCCGTGAGCCATGGCCGCTGAGCCTGCGCATCCGGAGCCTGTGCTCCGCAATGGGAGAGGCCACAACAGTGAGAGGCCCGCGTACCGCAAAAACCCCCCCAAAACCAAAAAAAAAAAAACCCCAAAACACTCTACTGTTGAGTCTCTTTGCTAGAGCAGCCTTGTATGGTCCTGTGATACAGCTTTCCCCCCTGCCTTGTCCTCTCTCTACTGCTTCACACTCTTTGTTCTTTTCCATCATCACCTCCCATCCACCCACAGGGTCCTAGAACCAGCTCTGCTTGAAACTTCTTGACAATCACATAAATGTGAGGGCTCCCTTTATCTTAATTAATAGAAAAGTAGGGAGAATGTGAAGCTAACTGTCTCCATCTCAGAAGACCAATCTCAAAGAACTATTAAAAGTGAATTATTTTCTAATTATAAAATAAATACTGGAACTAGTAAGTGATTATAGCCGGGTTGCAGGATACAAGGTTAATATACAAAAATAAATCATTTGTTAATAAATCATTTTTCCAATATGAACAAGTGGAATTTGAAATTTAAAGATACAACACTGGGACTTCCCTGGCAGTCCAGTGGTTAAAACTCCACGCTTCTACTGCAGGGGACACGGGTTCTATCCACGGTTGGAGAACTAAGATCCCACATGCCGCGTGGCACGGCAAAAAAAACAAAAACAAAAAACCCACCACCACCAACAACAACAACTAAAAAACCAAACCACAAAAAAAAAAAAAAACCACAAAGACACTATGTACATATCACCCAGAAAAATGAAATCCTTAGATATAAATCTAAAAATGTATGTACAAAATCTATATGAAGAAAACTATAAAATTCTGGTGAAAGAAATCGAAGAACTAAGTAAATGGAGAGATATTCCATGTTTGTGTGTAGGAAATCTCAATACTTTAAAAATATCAGTTCTTCCCAAGATGAGCTATATATTCAGTCCAATTCCAGCAAGTTATTTTGTGAATATCAACAAACTGATTTTTTTTTTTTTGCTTTTGCACCATTTACTTATTGTCTTCACCGTGTTACAAGAGGACTATTAATGATAGGTAGTATTTAGTGACCACTTACTTTGGGACCCTCCATTCCCTGTGCAAAAACCACCTCTCTCCCTCCTGACCTTTCTCCTCCTCTTGAGCTGGGAAGCCTGGGCTGGTGGTTTGGGGGCCATCACCCCACAGTGGCCCGGAGGCTTCAGAAGCACAACCATGCATAGCCTCTCAAAGAGGCAACCAACAAACTAATTTTAAAGTTTACATGGAGAGGCAAAAGATCCAGTATAGCCAACACAATACAAAAGAAGAATCAAGTTGGAGGACTGACACTATCCAACTTCAAGACTTACTATAAAAGCTGCAGTAGTCAAGACAATGTGATATTGGCAAAAGAACAGACAAGTGCTTCAATGGAACAGAATGGATAATCCAGAAATAGACCCACATAAACATAGCGAACTGATTTTTTTTTTTTTTTTTTTGCGGTACATGGGCCTCTCACTGTTGTGGCCTCTCCCATTGCAGAGCACAGGCTCCGGACGTGCAGGCTCAGTGGCCATGGCTCACGGGCCTAGCCGCTCCGCGGCATGTGGGATCTTCCCGGACCGGGGCACGAACCTGTGTCCCCTGCATCGGCAGGTGGACTCTCAACCACTGCGCCACCAGGGAAGCCCACAAACTGATCTCTGACAAAGGAGCAAAGGCAATACATGGAGTAAAGATAATCTCTTCAACAAATAGCGCTGGAACAACAACAGGACATCCACATGCAAAAAAAGAAAAAAGTGAACCTACATACAAACCTCATACCCTTCACAAAAATTAAGTCAAAATGGATCACAGACCTAAATGTAAAATACAAAACTATGAAAATCCTAGAAAATAATGTAGAAGAAAATCTAAATGATCTTGGGTTTGGCGATAACTTTTTTTTTTTTTGGCAATAACTTTTTAGATACAACACCAAAGCCATGATCCATGAAAAAAATATTGATAAGCTGGACTATAAAATTAAAAATTTCTGCTCTGTAAAAGACATTGGAAAGAGAATGAGGAGACAACCCACTGGGAGAAAAAATGTACCAAAGACACATCTGATAAAGGACTATTATCCAAAATGGTACAGCCACTTTGGAAGACAGTTTGGCTACTTCTTATAAAACTAAACATACTCTTACCATAAGATCCAGCAATCACACTCCTTGGTATTTACCGAAAAGAGCTGAAAACGTATGTCCACACAAAACATGCACATGAATGTTTATAGTAGATTTATTCATAATTGCCAAAACTTGGAAGGAACCAAGATGTCCTTCAGTAGGTGAATGGATAAACCGGTATGTCCAGACAATGGAATATTATTCAGCACTAAAAAGAAGTGAACTATCAACTTAGGAAATGACATGGAGAAATCTTAAACGTGTATTACTAAGTGAAAGAAGCCTATTTGAAAAGGCTGCATATTGTATGACTCCATCTATATGACATTCTAGAAAAGGCAAAACAATGGAGACAGTAAAAAGACCAGTAGTTGCTAGGGGTTACTGGGGAGGAAAGATGAATAGGTGGAACACAGAGGATTTTTTCGAGCAGAAAACCACTCCGTATGATACTATACTGGTGGATACATGTCATTATGAATTTGTCCAAAACTGTAGAATGCACAATACCAAGAGTGAATTGTAATATAAACTACGGACTTCTGGGAGATGATGACGTGTCAATGTAGGTTCATTAGTGAACAAATGTCCCACTCTGGTGGGTTGTTGATAATGGGGGAGGCTATACATGTGTGAGGGCAGGGAATATATGGGAAATCTCTGTATCTTTGCTCAGTATTGCTGTGAATCTAAAACTGCTCCCAGAAAGTCCTTAAAAAGGAAGAATTTTCAATTCAGAAACTCAGAGATATTAATGAAAGCTAAAGGAAAAGAAATAAAATGGATAACTAATGAGAACCTGCTGTATAAAAAAATAAATAAAATTAAATAAAAAAAAAAAAGAAACCAAAGAAAATAAATCACTCACAACTGTACCACACAAAGTGGTGGAGAGATGACTGTTAACATTTTGGTGTGTAAACTTGCAGGATTTTTTTCTATGTAGACATTCATCTTCCCCCTAAACAAATTTAAATGTCCATTTAAATTTGCTTCCAGAGTAACTTTATCACTTCGTGTCTTATATGCATGTTTCAGTTGTTGATTTTGACATTACAAAAGAACTGATAACTCTGAAAGCATATGATAGGAAAATTCTTTTCTTTGGTATTTAAAAAAAAGGTCTATGAGTTCATAAAAAAGAAAAAAAAATCCCTCGATAATGGCAGGCATATAAGAAAATTAAAGTTGGTATCTTAAAAAGTTCTTTAACAGACTTATACTTGCCAAGGGGGAGGAGCGGTGAGGGAGGGATCGATTGGGAGTTTGGGATTAGCAGATGCAAACTATTATATAGAGAATGGGTAAACAGCATGGTCCTACAGTACAGCACAGGGAACTATATTCAATATCCTGTGATAAACCATAATGGAAAAGAACATGAAAAAGAATGTATATATATGTATAACTGAATCACTTTGCTCTACAACAGAAATTAACACATTGTAAATCAACTATGCTTCAATAAAGTAAATTTTTAAAAAAAGTTCTTTAGGGCTTCCCTGGTGGCACAGTGGCTAAGAATCCGCCTGCCAATACAGGGGACACGGGTTTGAGCCCTGGTCCAGGAAGATCCCACATGCCGCAGAGCAACTAAGCCCATGCGCCAAAACTACTGAGCCTGCGCTCTAGAGCTCGCGAGCCACAACTACTGAGCCCGTGTGCCACAACTACTGAAGCCTGAGCGCCTAGAGCCCGTGCTCCGCAACAAGAGAAGCCACCGCAATGAGAAGCCCGCACACCTCAGTGAACAGTAGCCCCCATTCGCCGCAACTACAGAAAGCCCACGAACAGCAACGAGAACCCAACACAGCCAAAAATAAATAAATTTTTAAAAGAGGATTAAAGAAAAAAAGTTCTTTAATGTAGTTTACCAAAAATCCATGTCTGTTTATTTAATACATGTGCCAATAAAAGTCCTTAGTATTTCCTGACTCAACAATTAGAGACAGACACATTTGTTCCATATAATCCAGGCAGAGTCTGCCTGACACCTGGCTGTGTGGGCAGAGATGTGCCGGCTGTTTATGAATTCAGTTAACACCCATCTCATCTGCTCTTGGTTACTCTAACCCTCTCGAATTCAGATGCAGACGAGCTCTGAAAGAATGCAATTTCTAGTGTTTCTCTGGCCAGCCAGCTTACTCCCATTACTTCTATGCCATATCTCCTTAAAGCATAAAAATGGTCCCTCTGCATAAGCAAAAGAACAAGTGGCTAATTCTCTGACCTGTGGACGGGCAGGTAACTGCTCCTGTACCTTAGATGGAGTGGGGGGCGTTTCCATTTCATCCACTAGACACGATTTCCTTTCATCCACTAATAAAAATAAGTCTAACAGATATCTCATGATCAGTTTCTAATGGGGTCTGCTCCAGTCCACTACAAGAGAGAGGGAACTTTCACTTGCTGCTGTGAACAGGAGAATGAGTTTGGTTAAGCAAGATGGGGGATGTTTTCCGGAGGGGGGGGGTGATATTTTTATCAGGTATGGAAGTGAGCCTATCAAGGCATTAACAAGGATGGAGGGCCTGCTGTGTACCGGAAGATGTGCTAATCCTTTTACGATGGATTATTCCACTGAAAACCCAACCCAAAGTCACTGCTCTAATTTCCATAATATAATTGAGGAAAGTGAGACTCAGAGAGGTGAAGTAACTTGCCCAAGGTCACACAGCTAGTAACTGACAGAGAAGGGTTTGAACAAGGGCCGGCTGATTCTTGGGCTTTTGCTCTTAATCCGAACTCAAACAAAGAATAGAAGGCAGTCCTTAGCCGAGTAGATTTCAGGCACCGAGAACAAAGATGGTCAAGTGCAGGTAGAGGCTGTGACCCATTGGGCAGCCCCATTCCACCTGATACCTGCCCCTTGGCTACAGGAACATCACCCTCACTGGGACTGGGACCTCATTTGGAATAAGGCTGGTGGCTCCCTTGGGCACATGGGGCTGCTTCCAACACCCGTTGTGTGGCCTGGCTGAATGCTAAGGAAGGGAGGGGACCAAGTGGAGACTGGTGTCCATGCCCCGCCTCATCCCTGCCTGTGCCCTTTCTCTGCATCCAGGCAGGTGCCATTACCCACCTCCTCTCTCCATTGTCTTGACCTTTCCCTGGGAAAGAGTTCTAGAAAAGTTCCTCTGATGGGCTAAACGTTTGCCTTAGGGTCAAGGCCTTCTTGTTTTTCACTTCCAGGGTCATTTGTCTGTTCAACAGCCGTGCACACGATGTGGTGCTGGGACTGTCCCTGGGTTTCCTGACCTGCTTCTCCCAGGTCCTCAGGGATGTCTGGCCGGCCTCCTGTTTACCCAGGAATCATGTTGCTCTTCAACCCCTGACTTCCCTGCCTTCCTCCCCAATGTCCATATTCTTCTCAGGGTTCTGTTTTAACTTTCTGCCTGGTTTGCCTCAAACCCCCTCTTTCTCATGGATTCCTGGTTGTTAATCTGATTTGATCATCCCATTGCTCATGATGGGAGTCCTTCTAGAATCCGTAGACTGAGCGGGAGTCTTGTAAACAGGAACTGGCACCCGTGCTGGGGTCAGACATGGGTAGACGGGTTGAAGGAGAGTCGAGCTTAGGAGGGAAAGGCCTTGGTCAGGAAGGAAATGTCAAGAATCAATGCTGAAATCTGAGCCAAAGAAATAGCAAAATCCCCAGCCCGAGAAAAACCTGAGACAAGAGCCAGCTGGGGCTGCTGGGGCTGGTGTGGATGGAAGTGAGAAACCACGTGTGTTGAATCTGGATGCAATGGGGAGAGAGACATCTGCTGAGATTGGGTGGATTTGGAAGGCCTAAGGTGGTATTTAAAACCCGGCTTCTGGCTGGCCTGGCAGATCTCCTGTACGAGCAAGTGTCTCTCATTCCAGACCATTCTGTGGGCACCTGAAGACAGATCTGCCTTGGGTCCCTCTTCCCAAGGCTCTTACAGGACCTGGCTCCCCTTGGTCATCACTGAAAAAGGCAGCTGATTTGCATAACCACGGTCAACCTGATCCACGGAAAATAGTTTAGTTAAATTGTGTTAGAACTTGGATTCTTCTGCCTGGAAGGTCTTTGGGGTTACATGGATGGTTTGGTAGGGAAAACTTTGAATCATTGGGGGCCATGAATCTAAGAGCCCACCAAGCTCCAGAACCCACTGCGAGCCACGGAGTCCCAAAGGCTTGTGTTTGGAACCCTGATTTGTCTTGACATTGTTCCTTCTCTTCCCTGCAGCCTCCTGCTCTCACTTTATGGCTGAATTGAGAGACAGATGCCAGAACTTTGCTTAGTTTATAGGTGTGAAGCTGACTCTGAAGACTTTTGAGCTTTCCTGAAACATTTATACTGATTTTTGGCAGCACGAGGTGTAATGGATGACATGGGCTTTACAGGTCTCCTTCGCCCCTGTGAATCAGCGTGAAACAGTGGACCCCACGATGGGCGGGACCAATGAAACACGGAGTTGCAAATCAGAGAGAACTTGTTCGGATGTGCAGTGAACCCCTCCCGTATTTCTGATCTCAGAGTGTGGCAGGACAGCACATTACATTTTTTTTCACACTATACATTTCATGGAGGGCTTTTATGTAAATTATTTGCTTACTCCATACAGTGGAGAGGGCTGGGAGGTGTCCCAAGTCACATATGAGGGCCTTGAAGCTCAGGGTCACCCCGCTGGCTAGAATGTGACCAGGCTCAGGTTGGACCCTGTTTTTCTGATCTTAGTGTAGGACTCTTTGCTGTGAAGTGTGCTACTTTTCTTACATCAGTGTGTTTTGTTTTTCTAAAACAGCAGAACTTTTTCTCTAAACAGAAGTGGAACGTAGTAGATAAAACCATCAAAGGCCAAACTGATCTAGTTGCAATAGAATAAGAAGCTTGAAGTCCTGTGATTATTTGAGAGCACTCGAATGTCTTTTGTGTGCCAGGTACAGTGCTAAACTAGCAAATTCACTCGCCCCAGGTGCCCACATGATAGGCATGTTCTAATTTTAGAGAGAAGAAGCCAAGGATCTAAGAGGTGGAGAAACTTGTCCGGGTTACTCACCCTGTGTTATGAATTTGGCTTGTGTCTCCTCCAAATCCGTGTGTTGGAATCCTACCCCCAGTACTGTAACTGAACGTGGGGTCCGGCTGCTCGCCACTCAAAAGCCAATAAAGAGGCAAGGTTGGTGGAAAGGAAAGTTTGCTTTATTTGGGGTGCTGGCAACGGGGGGTAGGAGGGGGAGGACGGACTCCTGTCCAAAGGCTGACTCTCCCACCCCCGACAATCAGGGGGCAAGAGCTTTCATAGGTGGAGGGAGGGGGCTGCCTGCAGAAACAGCGCAGTCGGCTCTGACAGTCGTCTTGAAATTGGTCATCAGTGGTCTGACCAGCATCATCTTGATTGTTCTAAGTACAATTCATCTTCCGTTCCGGGGTCAGTTTGTTTCTATTTTCTTGAGGCCAATTCTTGGAACCGTGGCAGCTTATGTCATGGGTACAGTCTGGTCATCGTGTAGTTAACTTCTTCCACCTGGTGGGCGTTTCAGTGTCTATTGAATAAAAGACAGATCACAGGATATGGCTGAGAATGTTATCCATAGCTCATGAAGAGGAGCTAAAGGCCCTTGACCTTGCTTACTAACTAAACTGTTATTGTTTTGTCCTGTTTGACAGCTGTTCTTTCTTTTTTTTTTTTTTGCGGTACGCGGGCCTCTCACTGTTGCGGCCTCTCCCGTCATGGAGCACAGGCTCCGGGTGCGCAGCCCCAGCGGCCATGGCTCACGGGCCCAGCCGCTCCGCGGCATGTGGGATCTTCCCGGACCGGGGCACGAACCCGTGTCCCCTGCACCGGCAGGCGGACTCTCAACCACTGTGCCACCAGGGAAGCCCTGACTGCTTTTCTTTGCTTCTGTATTTTCTCACTTCTCAGCTTAAACTTGTTCTTTGGCTAAGGTTTTTCCACAGACAAAAGGCAGGCTGAGGACATGGGGGACAAGGACCACAGAGTCCTGCTCCCTTTCAGTACCTCACACTGCGACCTTATGCAGAAATAAGGTCATTGTAAGGCAATTAGTCAAGATGAAGTCATTCTAGAGCAGGGTGGGTCCCAATCCAATAGGACTGGTGTCTTTATAAAAAGGGGAAATTTGGACACAGACACGCACACAGGGAAAATAACATGTGAAGATGAAGGCAGAGATCAGGGTGATGCAGCAGAAACCAAGAAATGCCAATAATGACCAGCAAACCCCCAGAAGCCCGGGAAGAGGCCTGGGACAGATTCTCCCTCACATCCCTCAGAAGACGCCAGCCCTGCCCACACCTTGACCTCAGACTTCTCGCCTTCAGAACTGTGAAAGAATACATTTCTGTTGGTTAAGCCCCCCAGTCTGTGGATCTTTGGTGCGTTAGCCTTAGAAGACAAGTACACCTGGCCTGGAATAGAGTCAGGTAGCAAATCCAGGCCGGGCTCCAGTGTCCCTGCTTCAGACTGTGAGGCCAAGGCAGGCTGCTGGGCGGGAAAGACAGAGTCCTAAACAACACGTTAAACAATAGAGTTCTGTGTGTTCTAGAAGAACCACTGGGAATGGGTGAGTTGACCCTCAAGACTTTGTTTTCTGTACCTTCTGTGTTCCTGGCGCAGGTGGTGAGAAGAGGCAGGAAAAACATAGCTGTTGCCAGGTTTGATGATCGATGCCACGAAGGGCAATAGGTATGGGGGAGTGTTTTCCAAGTGAAGCACTCCCCAGACAGGGCCACATGGTTTCTGGGCAAATAGGTAATTGCAAACACAGTTTTGTCCCTGATATTCACGGCTGGACCTTGTTTGCAGTTTGCAAAGGTTGGTCCCTATTAATCTCCATTGCTTCAACGCAGGAACACACTTCTGGCTAATAGCCAGGCTTCACAGAGACCAACAGTCCTAGAATATTGTTGCTTTCTTTGCCAGCTAAATAGCTGGAATCCTGTATTAGTACGAAGGCCTCTAACCAGCAAGGCAAATAAAGTGATGGGTAATAACGTTATTTTGCAAATTGAAATTAAGTTCAGGGCTTCCCTGGTGGCGCAGTGGTTGAGAGTCCACTTGCCGGTGTAGGGGACATGGGTTCATGCCCCAGTCCGGGAAGATCCCATGTGCTGCGGAGCAGCTGGGCCCGTGAGCCATGGCTGCTGAGCCTGCGTGTCCGGAGCCTGTGCTCCGCAACGGGAGAGGCCACAACAGTGAGAGGCCCGCGTACTGCAAAAAAAAAAAAAAGAAATTAAGTTCAACTGATTGGCGGCATGGAGGAAGGTCTCACCAAATACGGAGAGCGTGTGTGGGTACAGATCCTTGCTCCAAGCGCAGATCATCTTTAATCATTCAGAGGAAGATGCCCTAAGACAGTCAAAAGATGAAGAGAAGAGTCTAAGAGCCAGGTTACTATGTTAGAATAGAAGGAAGAATTTCCTGATGAGTTCTACCCCATTCTCTGTCAAAGGCAGGACGCACAATTTAAGATGCATTTAAGGGACTTCCCTGGTGGTCCAGTGGTAAAGAATCCTTCTTCCAATGCAGGGGGCGTGGGTTTGATCCCTGGTCCAGGAACTAAGATCCCACATACTACGGAGCAACTAAGCCTGTACACCACAACTACTGAGGTCAACTAGAGAGCCTGCGTGCCGCAAACTACAAAGCCCACGTGCCCTGGGGCCCACGCACCACAACTAGAGAGAGAAAACCCGCACGCCACAACTAGAGAGAAGACCGCGCACCACAATGAAGAGCCTGTGCCGCAACTAAGACCAGATGCAGCCAAATAAATAAATATTTTTTTAAAAAGATGCAATTAAGAGTGTCGTATTTAGGGCTTCCCTGGTGGCGCAGTGGTTGAGAGTCCGCCTGCCGATGCAGGGGACGCGGGTTCGTGCCCCGGTCCAGGAGGATCCCACGTGCCGCGGAGCAGCTGGCTGTGAGCCATGGCCACTGAGCCTGCGCGTCTGGAGTCTGTGCTCCGCAACGGGAGAGGCCACAACAGTGAGAAGCCCACATACCATTAAAAAAAAAAAAAAAAAAGAGTGTCGTATTTGAAATCTCATTTCATCTAGTATGACAAGCCCACCAGTGAAAGGGCCTAATTTCATTGTCATTTTAGGGCATTGTCTTACAAGCTTCCAAAGATCATCTGACTCTCGAGATAGGGGAATGCAACTTTGTTCCCATTACTATTTCCTGTTGACTAGGGCCCAGAACCTTACCTAGAAAGTTAGATGTTAGCTTGTATAAAATAATTGCTGATGAGATGCGAATGATTTTTGTTGGTAAAGGAGATAAATCCAAAAGTTGACTTTTTTTTTGCCCTATAGGATATTAAGCCACTTAAAAAATATAATTCAGAAACCATAATCCAACATTCTATCTATTCTATTATCATCTATCTATGTATCCCTTTATCTACACGAATTTCTTGTATCTTCCCTTAAACTGGCTTTGTCAGTCGCATGGTTTTCTCATTAGTGAGTTACATAAAACTTTAACATGTGCTCACTATGTATTTTATGAGACTGTATTTCAACATTTTGGGAAGTATACTTGGATATTCCTGTCTTCAGTGCATGCATCCCATTAAAATCCAAGCTGTATCAGGGATCAAAAAATACCAGCAACAATATTGCTGGTCCTCTGAGTTCAAGCTTTATCATCATTTCTGCTCTCTAAGGGATTCCGTTACTTTCCCGACAGTTCAACTGTGCATTAAATTAAAAAAAAAAAAAAAGTTCAGTGTGCTGTGTTGAAAGAGATCTCTCTGAATATCTAGTCTGCCATATTTGATCAAAGTGGAAGTCCTTCCCATTGACTTTTTAAGCAGTTAGATGTTCATTATGTTTTGCTAACCAGGACCTTCCTGGACAAGGAAAATGCCTCTGTGGGTTTCTCATCATCCACACTTCTAGTTTAACTCTGGGCCCTAGAGGATGGGAGGAAGGCAGAGGTAGGAAGGAAAAGAGGGGGGGTCATTCTGAGCCTGGGTTTGGGCCGCCACAGGACAGCATGGAGGCTCTGGATTCTAAGGCACAGGAGTGAGGGTAGAGACAAAGGAAGGAGGGAAGAGCTGTAGGAGGCGAGGCGCTTCACACCCCTACCCAAGGTCTCCCCTAGAGTGAAACTTGGAACTTCAGCGTGCCTGGATCTGTTCAAGGGTAAAAAGCAACATCAGCAACAGAAATGCTGCCTCCCGAACCATGGGGCTGGCAGTGGATTCCTGTGCTGTCTCCCAGCTGGAGGACCCCCTCCACTGCGTGCTTTCTCCACCAAGGCTGGGTTTGCACTGCGTTCACTCTCAGAGTCCTGCTGGCTCCTTGGGATTTGGGGACTGCCTGTGACAAGCAGATGAGAGAAGGTAACAGCTCTAGGACTGAGCCTGCGGTCCTGATTGTACCACCATGAAGCTCTGAGCCTTGAATTTGCCTCTTGCAAACTCTAGCAAAGAGAGGATAAGGAATTTAAAATAAAGGTAAAATCATAAAACACTTCCAGGGCTTCCCTGGTGGCGCAGTGGTTGAGAGTCCGCCTGCCGATGCAGGGGACATGGGTTCGTGCCCCGGTCCGGGAAGATCCCACATGCTGCAGAGCAGCTGGGCCTGTGAGCCATGGCCGCTGAGCCTGCGCGTCCTGCGCCTCTGGAGCCTGTGCTCTGCAACGGGAGAGGCCACAACAGTGAGAGGCCCGTGTACCGCAAAAACAAACAAACAAACAAAAACCCTTCCAGGTTGTGAAATTCAATGTTTTTGAGCACCTACCAGATGGGAAGAACTACTTGGGGAGTAAAGGATTCTTAAGGAAAAATTGAAGATTTTCCAATTCAGTCCTGATTTCAAAGATTCTGCCCCAATATCAGACTAGCTGTCAGAATTTTGTCTCCATGTTTGCACTGGAAACTATGTAATTGTACCCAGAAGATGTCGGTTCTTTCTGGTCTGGAATCTGCTATATACGGTTAAATAAGCACGGACAGGTCACCCTCGCTCTCAGTCTCTGCCTCCCCTTCTGTGAATGCAGAAATCCCTGCAGAGTGGGTGTCTGTTCGCTGGTTCTGCCGGGAAGCCCCTCCATTTGGGGAACAGCCCCTGTCCCCCCCCAATCATGGAGTTCTGGAGGGGGCTCTAGTCATGATTTCTGCTACCCCTGGCCTCAGGAGTGGCATATATCCCAAACCAGTTAGAATCCTCCATAATTTATCTTCTGGAATTAAATAATTCATTTCCCTTCTATCGGGGAAGCAGGGCAGGTGGAGAAAGACAAGCTGAGAGAATGAAGCTGACATGTTTGGAAGATAGAGAGGGAGCCAGGCTGAGAGGCAAAGGGAAGGGGGAAGGGAGAGGGAGGGAGAAAGAGAGGAGGAGTGAGAAGGACGGGGACGGGGAGGGGGAGGGAGGGAGCCTGGGTCTTGAGGCCCAATTGCCCAGCTCTTCCCCCAGACAAGCTATAAAACCAATAAACGCCCCTCTGTGAATAATCAGCTTTGAGCCAGATTTCTGTCACTTGCCACCCAGACAATTCTGATGACTCCTGACCACAAGGATTATTTCTAGACTCCACAGGATTATGTAAATTTAAGCTAAAAGTACTATGTAAATATATGACAAAATCATCACTGTTAAGCAGCTTCTGCATTCAGGGACAAGGAAGATATAGGGACTCTTACTTGGAATATATAGTTCTCGTGTATGAAAACATACTCATAAACACACAAATCCAGAAAAGGACTAAAACACCTCTGGCGGGGCCGGGGGTGGGGTGGGGGCTGACGGGGGCGGGGCACGTTTGCTGGTGAAGGATGTCTCATGAAGATCCTTGAACTTGTCAGGACCGTGTTCCTCATGGTGTGTGAAGCCCTTGATGGAGGCCGAGTTCTGCCATAAACGCAGTATGCGCATTGCTGAGAGGTTCCTTTTGACAAATTTGAACCCATTATTATTTATAACAAAGTTTACTAAAGAAGAGAATTTGCTTCAAAGAAAAGCCCTAAGAAATGAACTAAACCTCATGGAAAGAGCATTATTTTCTGTCACGTGTGTAAGGGGAGGGAGTGGTGGCTTAAGTATCATTGAAAGTGTAGTGAAGCAGAGAAGGAAAGGCAGTGTTATCACAGAGAACTGAGTATAAATGGCAGATAAAAGTGTGCGGCCGACTTTCCCTCCGGGGGAGGGGTGGGGAATGAGCAGCATGGGGTCCAGGAAAGTGTGGATGCTGGGGAGACTGAGCCTGCAGGGTGGTGGACCCAGCTCAGTGTGGGATTAGGAGGGAGCCTCAGCTTTGTGGGGCTCACTGTGTCTCCTCCCTGCTGCGGGGAACTGGGGGACAATCTGCCAGGTGGCTGTGACCCTCTCCAGGGCTCCCTGGGACCTCATTCAATTTTAACAAACGCACAGCCCTGATGTGCTGGCACTTCTGGCAAAAACATGTTTTGGCAAATGCAAAATTGCTAATGAAATTAAGTAACATTCCGGCTAGCATCTGTTCTGTGACCCATTTACCAGCTTTTGAGTAAATCGGCCCTTGAGCATATCCTCAGGCAGCAGCCTGCTGTGCTTCTCATCCTGGGCTGCTGAGAGCCCCTGGCAGAGAAAGGGTCGGCGGGAGGTAAGAAAGGAAGAATGTCTCTATTAAAGCCAGCACCACTTTTCCATTCTCCCTCTTTACATCCGAGCCCACTTGTACAATTGTAAGAGTGTTCTCTATTGATTAAGCCTTTATTGGTAGCCAGTGACAGAAACCTAGTATTATCCAGTTGAAACCAAAACAAACAAACAAAAAACCAAAAGGGGACTTCATTATAAAGATACCAGGGGTGACGCAGTGGTTAAGAATCCGCCTGCCAATGCAGGGGACATGGGTTCCAGCCCTGGTCCGGGAAGATCCCACATGCCGCAGAGCAACTACGCCCGTGTGCCACAACTACTGAGCCTGTGCTCCAGAGCCCACGAGCCACAACTACTGAAGCCCGGGCTCCTAGAGCCCGTACTCTGCAGCAAGAGAGGCCACCGCAATGAGAAGCCCGCGCACGGCAAGGAAGAGTAGCCCCCCACGGCCCCACCCCCGCTCACCACAACTAGAGAAAGTTCGCACGCAGCAACGAAGACCCAGTGCAGCCAAAAATAAATAAATAAATAAATTTATTTAAAAATATATAAATAGGGGGCTTTCCTGGTGGCGCAGTGGTTGAGAGTCTGCCTGCCGATGCAGGGGACACGGGTTCGTGCCCCGGTCCGGGAAGATCCCACATGCCGTGGAGCAACTAGGCCCGTGAGCCACGGCCGCTGAGCCTGCGCGTCCGGAGCCTGTGCTCCGCAACAAGAGAGGCCGCGAGAGTGAGAGGCCCGCGCACCGCGATGAAGAGTGGCCCCCCACTTGCCGCAACTAGAGAAAGCCCTCGCACAGAAACGAAGACCCAACACAGCCAAAAACAAACAAACAAACAAATAAATAAATAAAATTTAAGGGCTGGATGAGACAGACTACATTTCCAAAGATGCTAGAACAGGTGTAAGACAGATCAAGAGGGAGAAGCAGATGCAAACAACGGCTCCTGAAACTCAGGGTATCTTATCTTAGTTGCCATCTGGGAAGCAATGAAGGGGGTAGGAGAGAATGTTTCAAAAATCTCAAAGTGACCTAGTTTTAAAACTCAAAGGGACTACATTAAGTTTCTGCAAACCAGGAAGAAAGGGGCTTTAATATAATTTTTCTAAGTTATAGGAGTATAGATTTTTATTCCCCGGCAGCCATGATTGTGAGACTTAACACTTGCCATAGAACATCGGAGGTCACAACTTTGTTTCTATAGATGAGGAAACTGTGTTCCAAGGAGAAAGATGGGTGATTCATGGTGACACTGCTATGTGTGGGCACAGCCAGGAGGACAGCCCAGAACTCCTGAGTCTTATTCCAGGGTACGCAGCATCACAGAGGGCTGCTTCCTGTGTCTATCAAACTCTTGCAGATCGTATCAGCCTCACAGATGGAGCAAATGTAAGAAAACATCTCTCTAGCTTTTTTAAAAAATAGAGCATACAGTTAAGCTTAGAAGCCAAATTTCACTGTCTCATGATGGTCAAGTAACAGGGGACATAAATCAAAATGAACATTTTTGGTTAATGAATGTCATCTTCCTCCCTCCCTCCCTCTTTCTCTCCCTCTTGCGCTCTCTCTCTCCCTCCCCCTCCCCACCCTCTCTCCTTCCTATTCCTGACACATTTCTTAGCATAAAATTCCTCAAGGCTGGTTGTAACCACCTTAAATCACAGGGAGGCGTTCAGAAGAGTCAGCTGGGCTACAAGAGGGTGGCAGTTTGAGAAGTGGCTTATTTTGACAGGAGCGCTTAGGTATCCGAGGGGGAGAGAGATTGAGGAGGAGGGAGAGGCAGCCCAAATGTCCACCTTCTGATGATGACATCCCTGGGTAACAGTGCAGTCCTTCAGAGCCATATCCTTCCACAGATGCAGAAGACAGTGACGGCAGAGTGCAGCTCAGAAAGCTGGTGTCTGGTACCATGAACCAGGTGCAGCTGACTCAGATCTGAGATGATGAGACTCATTCCTACCCAGCCAGGCTCCAGTGTTCCTGCCGGGGCTGACCAGATTCCAAGTCATCTGTCAGATGTCTTCCTGTTTGTCATCCATTTGAGTCCCATTTCTCTCCGTGAAGCACAAGTAGAGCCAAGATTCCTCAGTGTTCGTGATGCGGGGCTGACATTGGTTTCCAACACCATTGGTCTGTAGGTGGCAACTTGAACTTACGAACTGAAAGGTAAAACTCCCACCTGGAACTGTGTCTGCTCATGCAGTCCTGGGGGGTTTCAAAGGGCAAAAAAGAGAAGAGGACAGGCTGTGCCACCCAGAGTACCTGTTTGGATTTGTCAGACCTAGAGAATTTAGGAGCTGTTCAATAATGTTTCAATAGAGGCTTGATGGTTGTCCAGACTTTCAGAGGGGATGCCCCCTGTGGGTTGAAATTTGACCCAGATGGATTCTGAATCCCTTTGAAGTATTAGAGGTTGTGATTCTAAATGGAGCAGTTGGTCAATAGCTGGGTGATTCAGGCTCCAAAATCACCCATGGCTGAAGCACACAGAGTATTTTGTTTGAAACGTAGGACTGTTGTGTGATTGTAGAGTGTCACACCAAGAACTGCCTCAGGGCTCCACTTTACTTTGGGTTGACAAGATTTCAATATCTGACCATTATGTTAAATATAATTCCTTAAAGCCTAGTACAACAATTTAAGTATTTTGCCCCCTCCAAGGTTAGCTAATAGTGTGACACTGAAAAGTCCTCTCTCTCTCTGAGCCTTCTGCTCACCATCGAAAAGGCAAAAAGCTTTTAAGCATGTGATTTCTATGGTCTCTTCCAAACTTGACAGCCCATGACTGTCTAAAATCTCTATTGTATGGAATTAGAAATTAGCCTTTCTGGAACGAATTCAAAATTTTAAATGTTCATACTTTTTGGCTCAGTAATTCAGTTTCTAGGCATTTTATCTTATAGAACTAGCAAGACACACACATACACACACATATACATGTACACTCACTGCAGCATAAATTAGAAACAAATTAACAAGAGAGAAGAGACTGGGGTTGGAAGACTACACATCAAGCTCAGGGCAGGAAACTTCTCCCACCTTGTTCGTTTCCATTCCCACTTGAGAATCTATTGCTGCTGCAGCTACCTATCCTTGTAGTTTTGGTGGGTCATAAAATACCTAGTACATGATGGAAAATTCAGGCTGCATGGTCGACTGATGTACCACAGTTGGGCTTTAAGGATCTTCGGAGGACCAATGCAGAAGTTGTTTCTCAAGAGAGTAGCTATCTATGGGAGTTCCCTGACTGTCCAGTGGTTAGGACTTGGCGCTTTCACTGACGTGGCTGGGCTTCAGTCCCTGGTTGGGGAACACACAAGCTGAGGGGCATTGCCAAAAAAAGAAGAAGGAGAAGGAGAAGGAGGAGGAGGAGGAAGGGGGAGGGGGAGGGGGAGGAGGAGGAGAAGAAGAATAGGTGTCTACAGAGGAGGGCATACATTAACTCCAAAATCCTAAAAGTCTGCTCTGTGATGCTCTTTTGGTGCTTGATGGAGTTTTCGAAGAGCATTCTTATCTGCCACCAACACTTTGATGTTGTGTTATAACACTTTATGATTGTATCTATTGGCTCATACAATCTACGTGGTAGAGCAGCTTACACTGGAGCTGAATTTGCTGCAGAATCTTCTCTTGTCATGGTTCCCTCTTAAAACTGGCAGCCTTATGGCCACTTTGTAGGTGGGTCAATATAACACACTCAAAGTGGTCTGCATTGACTCCAAATTCTAAAAATACCCCCCAGTGTTGTTCTCTTTATTCATAGTAGTTGTTTAGAGGTGCAGCGACTGGTCTTTCACCTTGAAAGGGATATCTCAACACAATCCAGACTATTGAACTTCCAGAAACTTCACTAAGATGGCAAAAGTGATTTTTTTTTCTCACTCCCTCTAGTTTGCATGTTTCTGAGGCAACATGCAAGGCACCAAAAGTACTTACTACTTCCTCGGAGTTCCCTGGCGGTCCTGTGGTTAGGATTCTGGGCTTTCGCTACCATGGCCCGGGGCCTGGGTTCAATCCCTGGTCGGGGAGCTGAGATCCCACAGCCTGCATGGTTCAGCCAAAAAAAAAAAAGGTACTTACTACTACATGTTCATCAGCTCCAGCCAGTATAATTTTTATCAATGTAATGGAACAATGTGATGTTTTTCAGAGTGTCATGGTGTGTCAAGAGTGTCAAGATCTCTGGAAACAACATTATGGCAGAGAGCAGGAAAGTTGACATAATTCCAAGGCAAGACTATGAAGGTATACTGATGGCCTTGCCAGGTAAAAGCAAATTGCATATGGTGGTCCTTACAAATTGGATGGAAAAAAAGACTTATTTAGGACAGTAGCTGCATACCAAGTGCCAGGGGCTGTGTTGATTTGCTCATGGAAAAAGTCTGGGATAGCGGCTACAATTGGAGTCACCACCTGATTAAGTTTACTGTAGTCCATAGCCGTTCTCCAAGATCCATGCAACTTCTTTTTTTTTTTTTAAATTTTTTTCTTGTTCTGCATATGCAACTTCTGCACAGGCTGAACATGTGAGTTAATGGAGATGCGATGGATATCACCATCCCTGCATCTTCTAATCCTTTAATGGTGGCCTGGATCACTGTAACTCCCCCAGGGATGGGATTTTGCTTCTGGTTTAGTATCTTGGTAGGGAAGGGGCTCCTTCTCCTTAGCTGGATCCTCAAAATGTTCCTTGTCCCTCCAGCATGAAGGGAAGTATGATGGAGGGGAAGTTGGAATGCAACTTTTTGGCTTTTACTTAGCTCTTCCTACAATAATGGCCCTTACTGGATCAGAGAGACAATGTGGGGATTCTGAGAGTGGGCAAGTATATCTATTCCAAATACACATCCAGGAACTGAGGAAATGGACCACAGGTGAGTCCATACACCAACAAGTTCCACTGTGAGTCAAATTTGAGCTAAGGCTTAGTCTATCACCTGATCACTATAAGCTCCTACTTTGACTTGTGGGCACAGTCATATTTAAGGTCTCTAGGAATACAAAGTCAATTCAGAGACAATGTAGAGTCATCTCCCAAAGACCTGGGTACTTCCTCTTCCTCAGTGTGCAGTCACTCCTGTAAATAGCCATAGGTCCTAGGCAAAGAGTTAAGATATATGCCACCTGATCGTGGAGAAGTTCTCTGAGGTGTGACAGACTGGGGCTGGGAAGGAGGAAGCTGGTACTGATGAGACTCCCTGGGAAGTTACACCCTGGAGTGCTACTTACACTTGCTAGGGAACCATCCTTTGTGGTGCTGAGGAGACTTGTTGGAGGCTGAGCATCACTGGGTGTCTCCCATGCCACTGGAACAAATGTATAATGATGTGTGTCCACCAGTACAGCATCAGACAAAGTAGTTTCACTACCCTCTGTGCTCTGCCTATTTATTGTCCCCACTAACCCCTGGCAACCATTGATCTTTTTCCTGTCTCCATAGTTTTGACTTTTCCAGAATGTCATATAGTGGGAATCATATCATATGTAGCCTTTTCAAATTGGCTTCTTTCACTTAGTAGAATGCATTTAAGTTTCCTTCATATCTTTTCATGTCTTGATAGCTCATCTCTTCTTAGCATTGAATAATATTCTACTGTCTGGATGTATCACAGTTTGTTTATCCATTTGACCACTGAAAGATATCTTGGTTGCTTCTCAGTTTTGACAATTATGAGTAAAGCTGCTATAAACATTCATGGGCAGGTTTTGAGTGGACATAGGTTTTCAACTCTTTTGGGTATATACCAAGGAGCATGATGGCTGGATCTTATAGTTAAGACTATGTAAGAAATTAACAAACTGTCTTCCAAAGTGACTGTAACCAAAGTAGTTTTTAGTTTATGGATGAGGGAAAGGGTTCATGGAAGTTAATCAACTAGTCCAAGATTGAAAGGTACTTGGGGATTTCCACTCAATGTCGTTGTGCATTGATCCTTACCCAGTGCTCAACATATGCAGGAGCATGGAGGCAAAGTCTGAAGGATGTGCCCTAAGGATACTGGATGGGTAAAACCTGGGCGCCACGTTTGTTGGTCACAGCGATGTGAATTCTCACCCTTCTCCTGCAAACCTGCTCTGCCCATAGCTTTCCTTGCCTCATTTGAGGGCAACTCTATCCTTCCAGTTCCTCGGGCTAAAAACCTTGGAGTCAGCCTTAACTTCCTTTCTTCTCTCATACTCTGTATCTATTCTTTCAAAAAATCTTGAGGACTCTACCTTCAAAATATATCCAGAATCTGAACACATGTAAATACTTTCATTTCTACCATCTTGGTCCCAGCAACTGTTAGTGCTGGTTTTAATGATCACCCTACCTTCCTGATTGACTGATGACAATTTTATATTATACATCTGATGTTTGGAAAATTTTTATGTGGATTAGCTTCTGGCTCCATACTTTTCAAGCCTTGTTTCTTTTCTATTATCCACATACTTCCAAGGCCAGGTGCTGTAGGAGACCCTCATATCAGGATACCACCTCTAGTGCAACTTCCTGCCACGATGTCAGGTGAATTGGTACAGCGGGTGGTAGTATTCCTAGAAGCCATTCCTACACAAGGATGGCAGGAAATAGCCATGAACCACAGAAATATATCTACTAAACCCAAACTAAATGTATCTCCAACTCAACTTCTCCTTAGCTGGATCCTCAAAATGTTCCTTGTCCCTCCAGCATGAAGGGAAGTGTGATGGAGGGGAAGTTGGAATGCAAAGAAATGGGAATCAACCAATAGCAATTCAAATATCTTGTTTTTTTAATATTTAAAAAAATATTTATTTATTTATTTGGCTGTACCGGGTCTTAGTTGTGGCACATGGGATCTTCGTTGCCGTGTGCAGGACCTTTAGTTGCAGCATGCGGGACCTAGTTCCCAGACCAGGGATCGAACCCGGGCCCCCTGCACTGGGAGCGTGGAGTCTTAACCACTGGACCACCAGGGAAGTCCCAAATATCTTGCTTTTCAAACTCTTACAAAACCATATGACCATTTTTCTTCAAGGCTTCAGAAGGGGCCTCTGCAAGTGAAGTGTCCCGAAGTGTACGTTTCAGGAGCTTCCTGGTAAGTCAACTTGTGGGTTATTTTAAATTTCCATCTGCTCCCTTCCCGCAGAGCTTCTCCTCTCTCTTATCTGCTTTTCCTACTTCCATAGCACCACCGCTCCTTAGGTACTGTATAATTTACTTATTTATTATGTTTCCCGCTGCTAGATGTTCATTGTTTCTTGTGTCTAGAATAGGGCCAGGTGCATAGTAAATGCTGCAAAGATTTGTGAATAAATGAATGAAACAAATAATGCATAAATGAGTGAGTGAATAAACTAAATATAATCTAGGCTCAGGATTACCGTATTCCAGTATTTGGAAATTTAAAAATTTGAGTTCTGTTCCAGACTCTGCCACTTCACCTTGACCATGTCATTTAACATTTCTAGGCTTCTGTTTCCTCGTGCATAAAATTAATTGGCTATTTTTTCACTCAATTAACATC
The DNA here is from genome assembly GCF_949752795.1 of Hyperoodon ampullatus. Classification (NCBI taxonomy): domain Eukaryota; kingdom Metazoa; phylum Chordata; class Mammalia; order Artiodactyla; family Ziphiidae; genus Hyperoodon; species Hyperoodon ampullatus. The sequence continues at coordinate 74,346,584 of NC_136926.1, forward strand.
CGTTGCGACGCAGCTATGATCAGAGGATACATCATTGTATTCTCTTGTTTCCTTGCTTTCAAATCCTATTACTCTTTTTTTTTTTTTTTTTAAACCCACATTTGTTTATTTATTTTTTGGCTGTGTTGGGTCTTCGTTTCTGTGTGAGGGCTTTCTCTAGTTGTGGCAAGCGGGGACCACTCTTCATCGCGGTGCGCGGGCCTCTCACTCTCGCGGCCTCTCTTGTTGCAGAGCACAGGCTCCAGACGCACAGGCTCAGTAGTTGTGGCTCACGGGCCTAGTTGCTCCGCGGCATGTGGGATCTTCCCAGACCAGGGCTCGAACCCGTGTCCCCTGAATTAGCAGGCAGACTCCCAACCACTGCGCCACCAGGGAAGCCCCCCCTGTTACTCTTGCACAGCGCGGAACTCGGAGGCTTCAAAATTCCCGCCTCTTCCAGGCCCCGCCCTCCCGCCAAGCCCATGTTTAGACTCCTCCCCTAGTCCGCACAGCCTGCCCCAGTGCAGAAGCCCCGCCTTCCCTAGTCGCAGTCATCCAATGGCCTAGATACACGGCTAGGTGAATACAGAGGGAGCTTTAGGTGTCCTCCTGGCGCCTGACCAGAGTCTTGGGGAACTCGGTTGCTCTTGAGTAGTCACTTCCCCGAGCTGGCCGACCCATATGCAGCATCACCAGCTCCCCGAGGTTCCCTCGCAAGGGTCAGACGAGGCTCCCGAGCCCGGTCGCCCCCCTCTCTGGGAGCCCTGGGTCTTCACTGGACGAGGCTCTCGGCCCGCGGAATTCTGGGAGTGGTAGTTTTCTTCCTCCTGGTTCCTTCCAGGTACGCTGGTGGCCAAGACTCGCAGGACTACGATTCCCAGACGCCCGAGCGAGTCTCAGGTCACGTGGCCGGCAAGGCCGTTGGGCGGGGGCCTGGCCGGTGCTCCGCAGCTGTCTGTGACACCTGGAGCCCGCGGGCCGCTTCGGCCCCCAGAGAGCCCGGCATGGTACGCGCGGGCGCCGTGGGGTCGCATCTCCCTACGTCCGGCTTGGACATCTTTGGGGATCTGAGGAAGATGAACAAGCGCCAGGTAACGGAGTCCCGCGTGGGGGGCGCGTCCGGGAGCCGCGACCGGCTGAGACAGCGGGGAGTCGGAGCTCCCCGGATGGGGCTCCCGCGAGGACAGCGCCCCGCGACTGGGGCCGGTGTTGACCCGAGGCTCCCGCCCTGGCCTCTCGGAGGCCCCGGGTTCAAATCCGCACAGACCCACGTGTGGGCACTTTCTTGCACTGACAAAAGCGCAATTAGGGGAGCGTGGCCTGGAAGGGGAAGAGAATAGGAACCCCGTCCTTTGGAGGTCGTGTGGTTGAGAAAGCGGGGAGAGATGACTCTACCGCGAGTGACAGCCTTCTGCATGTATTTGAAGGGCCATCCCGTGGAAAAGGGAACAGATTACTCTGGGGGGTTTCTGAGGCCTGACGTCCTGAAGGAGGCTGCCCGCGGATGGAAGTGGCAGAAAAGCAGGCAAAAGGGGAGAACTTCCTAGCGATGGGAGCTGTCCAGTAATGCCTCCCGACGCGGTTTCTTCCCATCCCGGGGAGTGTTTTCCCGGCCAGGCGTCGGGACTAAATAAAACTCCTCGTGCCGGAGAGCTCACTGGTGGTGCTCCATCACTGTGGACTGAATCAGTGTTCCAAAAGGGATTCCAGATGTCTTCTCTGACTTCATCCTTGGATTCCGTGGTCTGGCAGCACCTTGAATATCGGGGGCAGCTAGCGTGGGGTCTTTGGGCGGCAGGAGTTGATTTCTCACCCCTCTGGGAGAGGGCCTCGGACGAAGACTTCCTTTTTGCCTCGCCTTAGCGCGCCCCCGTGCCCCCTCTCTCTTTCTTTTTTACGAGTAGAATTTCAGACTAGTGCAGTAGCGTGGGGGAATTTGGTGACTTGAATCTCATGAACTGTGTTGAGAACCTGGTTGCTTCTAGGTGTGCGTGTCAGTTGAGCTCCTGGGAATTTCTGTGATTAAGATGAGTTGTGGCAGAGATTATCACTAGCTGGAAAAACCAACAGCTACTGCCCTGAACATTGATGTGGTTTACAAGAAAATCCTCCAGGAAGTAGAGCTTTACTTTAAAAATCTAGATTTAATTGGGTAGGTTTTTTAAATGTCTGTAAAATTGATACCGATTACCGACTGCAGACTACCAGTGAACGCCTTCTGATGAATCTGTCAATCGCTAAGCCAGTTTGTCTTTTGAAAGCTCTATATATTCCCACTCTCAGTGATAAGGCCCGTTAGTAGCTGGTTGCATTGTCTGTGTTTTGCTAGTCTTCTAATTAAAATTCAGAAGCTCAAATCTGCTGCCTCCTTGTACTTTTTTTTTTTTTTTTTTTTAAAGCTTTGTCCTTTTGCTTTTTTCTTTTTCCCTCCACAGTAGCATCCTGTGACACCTTGTCAGGCATGCTCGCTCCACCAGTCTTGGAAGAGGGACCTCCTTTTTCTGCTGCCCTTGCTTACAGTTAATTAAGGAAAGAGCCACATGCAAAAACAAGGACTCTTTGTTTCTGCAGTGAGGAAGAGAGGAAGAAAAACAGCCACTGGCATTTCTGCTGCTCTGTCAGGCACAATATCTGGTCTGAAACATTTGTTTAAAACCCGTAGACATTGGCTATTTCATCTTTGCTTGACAAAGACTGTGAGCTTGCTTCTAAACTCTGCTGGGGTGATTAAGTGCCAAGCATACAGAGTTGGTAGGCAAAGATGAACAATAAGAAAAGGCACCAGTGAAATGTGGGGTGTATATTTCCAATCAGCTTGTCAGTAGTTCCATCAAAATTACATTTTCTAGATTCCAGGATTTCAGTCCTAGACTTAGATACTAGGTCCCTTAAAGATAGGGTGCTGGAAGGGTGATGTGTGGTTTTGCAGTTAGCTTGATTGTTAGGTTTCTATATAATTGGCTATCTCTTGAGCAAATAAATGTCTTGCTCAGAGGAGCTTTTTTTTTTTTTGAGGAATTGATTTTATTTCCTCTCAATGAATTTTTCAAGCATAGAAAATCATACTGGAAAATATATTCTCAGTACATGGTCTTTATTAGATAAGTGGCAATATTGTATAATTTTCTTTTATCAGGGTGGAGCCCGATGGTTTGAAAACGTGTATAAAATGGCAGTCTCTGTAGAAAACCATGCCTTGGGGCTTTCCTAATCAGAGCTGCAGTTCATAATGAAACACCAGTTCTCTACTAAATCCTTTAGGTCAAGCAGAGCAGGTGGCGAAGTTTTTGAACGTGAACGCCAGTGAACAACTTCTGCTTCAGGCTGATGTGACTAGCAAGGCTGATTTTACTTTAAGCAACAGTTTAACATATTATAGCCCAACACTTGAACAATGTCCGTTTAGCACTCCAGTTTCCTTTTTTGCTCTCCTGGGAATTTAATTTAGTTTGATAATTTGCTATTGACACTTAAGCCAAGGAGTGAAAAAAATGGTATGTAATTTTAATTTTGAATTACATTTATTATCCTATTTTCATTATTACATCGAAATAAGTTATTTTAATGTACCTTTTGTCCCCACTTTTGTAACCTTCACGATTACCTCAAGTGACATACTTGCACACAGTTGTAATTTTTTGTGTGTGTGTGGTACGCGGGCCTCTCACTGTTGTGGCCACTCCCGTTGCGGAGCACAGGCTCCGGACACGCAGGCTCAGCGGCCATGGCTCACGGGCCCAGCCGCTCCGCGGCATGTGGGATCTTCCCGGACCGGGGCACGAACCCGTGTCCCCTGCATCGGCAGGCGGACTCTCAACTATTGCGCCACCAGGGAAGCCCCACACAGTTGTAATTTTAGCAAGAGACAGTTTTGAGCTTTGCTTTTCTTTCCTTCCTGTCATATCAGAATGTTTTCATGTTTTGTCACACTCTTCAAAATGATTATTTTAACGGCCTCTATCTTGTCAAATTGCTCTTCCTTTAAATACTTCTCTACCCCCTCACAGATTTTGAAATTAATCTATGCTCATCATAGGAATTTTAAAAGAATAGAGAGTAGTTTAAAGTAGTTTAAATAAGACAGTCCAATCATTCATAATTCCACCATGCTAAGATAGACTCTTAGCATCTCGGGGGAGCTCCTTGTGTTTGCTTTATAAACTGTTTCACAGTTTGTGGAGATCCTACTGCAGCCTACATTTTTCACTCAATACATCTTGAGTGCTTGGTCCTGCCATTAAAGTTCTTTATTCATTGTTTCAAATAGTTCAGCAATTTGCCGTTATTTACTCAGTCATTTCTCTGTTGTTGCTCATTTATTTCCCTTTCCCTTTAAAAATAAGACTGTGATAAGTATCTTTGGGCTATAATTCCCCGTCTGCCTTTAGGTTTAAACTAGTTTAAACTGAATTCCTAGAAGTAGGGTTACTGGGCCAAGAGCAACCTCTTGATACTAATGCTTGACACTAAATTGCTTTCAGAATGGTTATATCAACTTGCATCCCCACCACTTGAATATATGCTTGCCATGCTCTGAGTATTAGCATTAAAACACACACACACACACACACACACACAAAAGCAAACAAAAAACCTTTACATTTACTAGGCCAAAAAGGGCCAAGGGGGAGGCGGGATTTGGTTTAAACACTTTGTGTTTATTCGCCACTTGTGTTTCTTCTTTGGAATATTAATAGTTTTAAGCTTGTACTTCTTTTTTGTTGTTGCGATTTTAGTGTTTTTCTTGCTACTAGTTTGTATGTGCCCACCGTGTATTTCTATTTATTCAACAAACTGAATACTTACTTTTTCCCAGGCGTGTGTTGAACACTGGGGACACAGCTGTGAACAAGGCTGAAATGATCTTTGCCTTTGTGGAGCTTACAGTTTAGTGTGAAAGATGCATTAAATAATTATGTGCATAATTATCAAGGTGATGGATGGTATAAAGAAATACAGGATGCAGTGAGAATATATAGCAGGAGGACACAGGCTGGTCTATAGCAGAGGGTTGGCAAACCCCAGCCCACTGCCCGTTTTTATAAATAAAGTTTTATTGGAATTCGGGCATGTTCATTCTTTTACGTATTGTCTGTAGCTGCCTTCCCACTACAATGGTAGAGTTGAGTCATTTCAACAGAGATGATAAGGCCCATAAACCTAAAATATTTATTACCTGGCCCTTTACAGAAAAAGTTTGCTAACTCCTGGTCTAATGGGTCAGGGAGGGCTTCCCTTGGGAACTGATGTTTAAAGTAGGACTTAAAGGTGAGTGAGTGTTAGGTGTGCTAAGGAGAGTCTCCTGGGCCACGACAGTAGCCGGTGAAGGTCCTGGAGTGGAAAGGAGCGTGTGCTTTCTGAATCACTGACAGAGCCCGCCAGTGGGGCTGGAGTGCAGTGAGCTTTGCTAGCTGACACTGGAGAGGAGAGGCCATATATCAGACAGGGACTTAGAGATCATATTCACGCATGGAGTGTGGGATGCAATCAAAGAGCCTTATGCAGGGCATAGAGGCGACCCGATGACCAGAGGTGCATTTGAAAACCAGTGCTGAGTGTAGCGTGCAGAACGCGTCGGAAGATGCACGCGTGGACATCGGGAGCCTGGTTAGGAGGCCCTCGCGGTGTCTGATGGGCTGTGCTGGTGACTTAGGTGAGCGTGGTGGCAGTGGGAATAGAAGGAACTGAACAAATGCCAGACATATTTAGAAGATAGAGAGGATAGAACGAATGGGTGGGGGGTGACTGCAGACAGCTGGGTGGCTGGGAATGCCATGTATTGAGGTGAGATCACGAGCACTGAAGCCTTTTTGGAGAAGGTAAGTTCAGTTCTGACCGTGTTGGGTTGGAGCTGCCTTTACAGACACCCGAGTGAGACTGTCAGGGAGGCAGTTGGAAATCTCAGTATTGGGAGCAGTTAGCATGCTGGTGCCAGTGCTGGCATTTGAAGGTCCAGTTAGAGGAGGAGGAACTGGCGGGAAGATTAGAAAGAAAGTGGTCAGAGGGTGGACAGTGTGCCATCCAGGAAGCCAGGGGCGGAGAGTTTGTAGGAGTGATCATCTGTGTTGACAGCTACTGAAAGGTCAGCAAGGTGGGGACTGACAGTTGTCCGTGGATTTAGTGAGCATGTGACTGGGTGTGTAGGCTGAGGGGTGACTGTAGATAGTGAGGAAGGGGGGAAACCTGGGGTAGAAGCTCCTGAGGTTTGGCGGTGAAGAAAGAGTGGAGAAGCCTTACGGGGGATGTGAGGTGGAAGGCGGACTGAAGGTGGGAGGGACTGAAGCCCAGGGGAGGGAGAAGGTATAGAACAGTGATCCAGCCCCTGTGCGTCAGGACCACCTGCGAGCTGTTGGAGAAACAGGGATGCCAGCACCCCTCCCCTCCCATTGGTTCCATCGGTCTTGGAGGGAGACCAGGTATACCGTGCTCCAAAGGCTCCCCAGGTGATTCTAATGTGCAACCAAGGTTGAGAACAGCGGTTCTCAAACTGTGGTCCCTGGACCAGCAGCTTCAGGATCACCTGGGAACTTGTTTGAAATGCAAATTCTCAGGCCCCACCTGGGGATGCTAGTGCACACTGAAGTTTGAGAACTGCTGCTGTAAAGGCTGGTCTACACTTTCAGAAGTCAGAGCCGTGTAAATCCACCTGCCACATGCCTCCTGGCCTTCCTGAGTGTCTTCAGCCCCCATTTCTCCGGGCCTTTGCATTTTTAAGACTATTTAAAACTATATTTAAACCGTACTTAAAACTGCATTTTAAACTGTATTCGATCTTCAAAAAGAGTCCTTAACCCTGCATTCTGTCTCAGTTAAACTTATATTTGGATATTTGAGGAAAACAGTACTGTCCAGAGCCATGTGATCTGAGTCCTAGCTCGTAACTCACTTCCAAAGGATATTCTGGAAAGCTGGCCGGTAGTTAAGACGGGATCTAACCTATCTAATAATCTCACTTGCTCTGAAACACCACTAAAACTATATATAGTAAAGGGATTTTAAAAAGTCATCGGTGACTCCAAGATAGGAAGCCCAGAAAGGGAAACGAGCAATCAAATACTAGAAGCTGGAAAACAGAAGAGTGGCAGCTGACAGCTGGAACCAGCAGTGGGGTGACCTGGAGGAGTAAGTCTCCACTGCTTATGCTGCAGATGCCTCCAGGACTCAAGGGCTGGCCGTTCCAGGTGTCTCCAGGATGGGTGGGAGGGGGCGGGGGAGGTGGGGCTGAAATGAATGAGATGGGCAAGAAAGCCGAGAAGCAGTCAGAGCCCAAGCCGGCCTCTCCGACTCTACTCAGAGGTTTCCCCTCGTGGGGAGAGGTCTGGAAGCTTCTTCTCAGGAGGGGTAGACAGAAGGTCTTGGAGTAAGGCGGCTGCCAGGCCTCTTGGGGGTTGCACGCTGCATGCCGAGGGTGGAGAGACGGAAGTGGGTGGTGGAGGCCCCTGGAGGGCCAGAGTCCGGCCGTGTAGGTGAACACACAGGCCAGAAGAGCAGGCTCACGTGCCCAGGTGGAGGGGCTACTTGAGCTAGAGCCGTGGTGGGGGATTGAGTCGTTTCAGGGCCAGGTATGCTGCTGAGAGTGGATGGTTCAGGTGGAGGGAGACGGTCATGGGAGGCCCAGGAACTGGGACACCAGAGTGCTGGGTGGGCCATCCACGCTCTTCAGATCACCCAGAGCAAGCGCAGGAGGCGGGCCGAGGCAGGTGCCACAGTCGGAGCCGTGCTGGAGCACAGTGAGGGCGGGCAGCCCTGCGGGCCCTAGCTCCGTGGTCTCTGGTGGTGTGAGGGCGGCTTAGAACTAGATGCGGACTCGGGTGGCCTTCCTGCCGCGTTCTTAACCAAATATTTGATGCTCATCATTTAAAACATTTATGAAAACCCTAAACATCTAGGTGTTCACAGTTTCTGTTCACTTTTGAATTGTAATTTCCGCTGCAGAATAACCTCCTGTAGGACAGAGTCCTGTAAGACTAGAATTCTGCACCCTCGTTTGGGACCTGCTGGCCGTGGGGCTGAGGAGTGTTCTAGGTGAACTGTGGGTATGTCGGGGCTCTCAGGTTAGACCTACGCCCTGTGCACTAGAGCGGGAGGCCAAGCCATAGAACCTGAGCGGTGGGTCCCCTCAGGGTGGAAGGTTCTGGGGGATTCTGGAGAGGTAAGAAGAGTTGTACAGAGGCCTTAACAAAGCAGGTCTCACAGATTACTCTGGTTTTTTTATTTTTTTCCTTTTCTCTCATGGAAGGAGAGAAGATACATGGGCATTCCATGGTCAGAAGTTGAAATTCTACCTAATTTTGTAGCTTGTGTGAACTAGTTTCATGTCCTAAAATAATAGCTTTTTTTTTTTTTTTTAAAACAAGCACATCTCCAGCTTTGGGTTAGTGAATATTCTGTCACCGGTTCTTACTTTTGGTTTGGCCTTTTTCGTTCCAGCTCTATTACCAGGTCTTAAACTTCGCCATGATTGTGTCCTCTGCGCTCATGATCTGGAAAGGCCTGATCGTCCTCACTGGCAGCGAGAGTCCCATCGTGGTGGTGCTGAGGTGGGTCCCGCCGGCCGGCCCGCCGCTGCCCAGGACCCAGGAGCAGCGCGGACAGCCCAAACTCCGTGTTGTAATTGGATAAAGTTTTAGAGTTTTCTTTATTGATATCTGTTTTGAGAAGGTTTCTTTTTTTTTTTGGCTTCTGTTGAAAAATCTTTTTCAATAGACAATTGAGGCCTTTCATCATGTTGATGCTTGTGGTCCAGTGCAGTGTGATTTACTTTCATGTTTTAATGTTTCAGTCCACGTTAAATGACATTTTAATAAGATAGTAATAATACATTTTTTTTGTGTACACACTGATTTTTAAACATAACTAATTTAAAGCTCTTACTTGGTTCTCTTTGTCCCGCGTGGGCGGGGAGTCTGTGCCCAGCATGGTGTCTGGTGTTTTCTCAAGTTTCTTGAGGAGCGCTGTGGTAGCTGACTCCTCTCAAGACTCTCAAGACTTTTACTCTTAGAAAGCACAGCGTATTCATCTCAGAAAAGTTTATACTTTAACTTCCCAGAGCCATGAAGTCATCCAAGGGGAGAAACGTAACAATCAACTTGAAATTAAATAGCGTGTTTGTGAGCCCTGAGGTGCTTGGAGGTGTTCTGCGCACTGTGTCTTAGGTCGTTGAGTCTCCCTGAAGTGGGAGTGGAGCCCTGTTGTTCCACAGGGGGATCAGCGGGCTGTAGCAGTGACGCGGGCAGGGTCGCCGCTGGCCAGAGCAGGAGAACCAGCACGCAGGCTTCTTGGCTCCCAAGCCAGTGCCCTTTCCCTCCTCTGGGCCCCGCTGTCACGTGATGGGGCAACAGCTCTGGCCCGGGCTTCACCAGGCCGCCCTTCTGTGGCTGGCCAAGGGGCCTGCTTCTGGAGATGCAGCATTTTCATAAACTTAGGAGCCTGAGGATGGCATAGTTCACACACAGAGCTGAGGGGGCCTCTAATTCACTGGTGTTTACACTGTGCTCCAGGGGTGCCCGAGGGTCCAGGTGGATGGGTTAGGAGGGAAAAGGTGACCAAGCTCACGGACTGTAGACACCTTAGCCTTGCTTCGGTTGCGACAGCTCCACTTTTATATACTTTATGTGACTATACTTTACCTGGTAAGATTTCATTTGAAGGAAGGATTTTAAGGCTTTTGAAAAAAAAGAAAAAATGAAACCCCTCAAATTCAGATGGGCCCAACAAACATGGAAGCTGAAGTCCAACAAGGCCACGTCGCCCGCATCTCACAGTCACTTTCGGCAGAGCCAGAACTCGGTCCGAGGTGTTCCAGCCCTGCTTCAGTCACACAGACACACTTGCGTGCAGAGATTATTGTGAAATTGCAGTACATGGGGACTTTTTTTTTAAAGCATCCTTTACAATTCTAAAGCAATTTGGTTTGTCAGCATAAACTGTTGACATCACGAGGGATGTGTGACCTTGGGGAACACTGACCTTGGGGGGATCCCTGGCCCTTGAGGAAAGCAAGTGTAAGTTGTTATTAGTGAAACATTTCAAAGGACTGCCTTCCTAACCGGGCACGATAATGACTCTTGCTGCCAAACTGCAGTGCACTCATCCTGCCTCTCAGACTTGTTCAGGGAGTTTTTTTTTTTAAACTGCTGTCCTTGTTATCACAGACTGAGATGGTTTTCTAGAAACTTCTTCCCACTGCGTGTCTTCAGGAATTTTGTCAAAGGAGTAAAGATGAAGCAGTAGATGAAGAAATTATCCTAAGCATTTTAGCCATCATTGGCTTTTACTTCAAAGAGTCCACGTTTTTCTTAGTTCTTTTTCTACCTAATACAAACTGCGGAGGGACCCGCTAGTGCCCTTTTCATACTCAAATCCAAGAAGAAATCTCTCCCTTTCTCACCACTATCACCTTGAGCAGTCAGAAGGAAATTGCTGTGGTTTGTTTTATAGCTCATAGACCTGCTTGACTGTTGATGAAAGTTGATATTCTAAGTGGTATGTTTGTTGTGTTCTTTATGGGTTGAAATGTTCACCTGGTGTGAACAGAATTCTGATGTGACTTTGTGTTTCTTTCCAGTGGCAGCATGGAGCCAGCCTTTCACAGGGGCGACCTTCTGTTCCTAACAAATTTCCGAGAAGACCCGATTAGAGCTGGTGAAATCGTTGTTTTTAAAGTCGAAGGCCGAGACATTCCAATAGTTCACAGAGTAATCAAAGTTCATGAAAAGTAAAGAGGCTTTACTTATCTCTGGTTTTGTTTTGTAGACAAAACTGTGGACAGTTTGAATGGTTGATTAGAAAGTAGCAGAAGCACTGGATTATGTTCCTAGTTTTGCCATTTAGTAATTGGGTGACTTTGAACCTGCTACTTAACTGAGTCTGTAAGATGGGAATAATACTTTACCCACAGTAACTCACAGGGTGATTATGTGAATGAAATGAACTGATGTTTACTAAAGCACTTGAAAAACTTGAATTGCTGCACAATGTACGCTGGAATGTATTCTTGCAGAATATTAGTTATTTGAAGGAGTCTCAAAGAAAATCAAATCTCATGGTAACTGAGGATAATTTTCGTAAGAGAATTATCTTCTGAAATGCAGAAAGCTACCTGTTTCTCAATGTCACTTTGGACAAACTGGCATTCTCAGCAGTAATATTAGCCCTGGATGAATAAAAATTCCTTTCCCCATCTCTTCCCATGATTTGATCATTGCATATCCTGCATTAATTCTCCCCGCCACAAATGGCTTTGCCTTTTCCTTAAATGCCAGCGATGACTTACTAAAACACTTCTTGGGAACCAGAAACAATGACTTCTAGCTCAAACATACTAAGTTTCCATGAGAGAGTACAGTCACGTGATTAGCAAAAACGTTACGTATGTGGTTATTCATTTACCTTTATGCAGCTTAGTATAGCATTTTACCTGCATGAGTTATGGGATTAAAGTTAGGTATATATATTTGTATTTTTTAAATAATGGAGCATTGCTCATCCTCTGTGTGTGTGTGTGTGTGTGTCTGTGTGTCTAACTATTTGTACATTTCTGGTATGAGATTCTCATTCCATTCACTGCTTGCAGGTGTTCCCCAAAGATGTTTGATACTAAAAATATTCACTTCATTTTACTCTAAACATTAGAATGATGTTTCAGTTTGTATTAATACACTGGTACTGCACTAACATTACTTTGTTAGTAGTACTTGTTAATTTACTGATGAAGAAATATGCTCAGTCATGATGTGACAGAACTCTCACCTGATTTTAAAACAATGTCCAAAGATGGGAAATTGTTCATTTCCTGTAGAGCTGCACAGGCCAATGAATTTGCCACCAGCAATATATGGTTACTGAGCACTTGAAATGTAACTAGTGTGAAATATACACAAGATTTCAAAGACTTAGTACCAAAAAAAGACAGAGAATATCTCAATAATAATTTTAGATTGATTATATGTTGAAGGAATACTTTTGATATATTGAGTTAAATAAAATATATTATTAAAATTAAAAAAAAGATGAGAAATTGTTCAAAGTTAAGGAAATAGTGATGCTTTGCTGTAATTTTCATGAATTGTGAGAGATGGCCTGGGTTTTTCTATTCTTAATTTATTTTATAACCATGGCTGCAAATCAGCTCGCTCTTTTTGGTGTAGTTTCACATCTTTGTGGGCTTTTAATATTTTATCAAATTATTTAGTGCATTTTCTCATTTGTCTTATTGAAAAAAGACCCTCTATAGCTCTATAAGGCTATAATATTGTGTTTCTAGGATCAAGGCTGTGTAAGCACCAGTTTACAATGTTTAAAATGAATCCCCCCTGTCTCTTTAACACAGTGGTTTTATGCCGTTTGTAATGCCTGTTTGTTGGCAAACTGAATTGTAATCCATTTTGCTCAGTGGTGAAGGAAATAAGGCATTAACACATCCCACATTTGGTAAGGAAAAATAAGCTTGAGGAGAGCTAGGAGCACATTTCTGTTTGAATTACCTTGTGCTCAAATCTGTGTAATCTGGGACCAAGTTCATGTGTGGAGTGAAGAGGAATATAATCTGTATTAACCAGTTGGTCCCTGGGGATGAAGAATGGATGGAAACAGATGCTGGAGCTAATCATTGCCTTCCTGGTGCCCTTGTGCTTCGCCATGCTCTTTGGTTATCAGGGTAACTTAAGTGTTTTAGAATTTAAGTCTACAAAATTGTCATTAGATTTGTGCTTTAGTTGAATGGTTGTCTGCCAGCAAGCATCTTAGACCAAGAAAGATCAAGTTATCTTTGACTGCCTTTATCAATGCCCATATCTGCTTATAAAGTGTTGGCCAAGCTAATACTTTTCTAACGATGCTGTGCTGAAAATAATTTTTGAAAGGACATTGTTTTGCTTTCCAGAGATAATGGAGACATCAAATTTCTGACTAAAGGAGATAATAATGAAGTTGACGATAGAGGCTTGTACAAAGAAGGCCAGAACTGGCTCGAAAAGAAGGATGTGGTGGGGAGAGCCAGAGGGTGAGTGAGGATTAACTTTTAAGTTATACAGAAGATTCAGAAGCCAGAAAAATATTTAGAAACAAAGAAACCAAGGTTAATAGAATTATTCATTACCAAGATTATACGTCAGGAGAGTTGTAAGCAGTTTTACTTTGTACTGTAAAGACTAAACAAAATTCAGAACTTCCTAAGGACCTAAAATCTAAAGCTGAATGCAAGTATGCTATCTATATCATGGGTTTAATTCTATTTTTGAAATAAATCCTCACCTAGAGATTATTTATAGATTTTAAATAACAATTATAAGAAATCCTTTCAGAAATAACTACTGTGTAACACTGTGATGAATATTCTAGATATTCCTTGTACCTATATAGATGTGTGTATGCATATATAATATATAATTTTACATAGAAGAGTTTTATTTCTTCACCCAACAGAAAGTTGCAAATAGCTTTCTGTGTCAAATCTACACCTATATCTTTTTTTTTTTTTTTGCGGTACGTGGGCCTCTCACTGTTGCGGCCTCTCCTGTCGCAGAGCACAGGCTCCGGACGCGCAGGCTCAGTGGCCATGGCTCACGGGCCCAGCCACTCCACGGCATGTGGGATCTTCCCGGACCGGGGCACGAACCCGTGTCCCCTGCCTCGGCAGGCGGACTCTCAACCACTGCGCCACCAGGGAAGCCCTACACCTATATCTTTTTAAACGACTGCATGGTGTTCCTCTGAGAATCATAACTGATTTCACTAGTCCTCTTTTGGTCAACGTTTAGATTATCTCCTGGTTTTTACTACTAAGAAAAGTTCTGTGATAAAATTTTTAATACACATCTTTGCATAATTGTTCCAGCCATGAGTTCTGCTTCTGATTGACACAACAGAGAGTCTGTCCTGTTATTAAATACCAAAAAAGGAGATTCTCCCCCTCTCTTGGTGACCCTTTTTATATTTAACCCTTTCTAGAAATGTCTCCTTTTGTTGAAATCCCACCAGCTGTGTAAGGCTGGAGAACACCGGTGACCATTTTCTAAGGTGCAGCTTTATTCATCAGCTCGTAGTTTAAGGCCTCTTTCGACCCCTTTCCTCCCTCTGCTCACCTTTTAACCATTTCTCCTCTATTGCAATAATCCCACCTGAATATCTGCAGGGAGATGACAGAGACCTGTATCTGGTCAGTCCTGTATTTCTAGACATTCTGCTGAGAGGCTGTGTATAAGTGAGAGGTTGATGCTACTGCTTTTAAAGCAGAGTGGAGGGTACTAAGGGGGTGTTACCTTGTTTCCTATCAGTGACATGACTGAGACTTGGGTCAAACTGATTCCATATTGACATTAATTTTGTCAGCATGATCATTGGCTGGTTTATCCTGGCTTATCCTCTCTGGGATCATAATCATGTTTGGGTATAAATTACGGGATTCACATTTGTGTTCACTGCCCAACCGACTTCTTTGTTACATCTGAAGAGTGCTGTGCAATGAAAATGATGAGGATTCCTTCAGTTACAAACTATTGGGTTGGCCAAAAAGTTTGTTCGGGTTTTCCCGTGAGATCTAAACCCGAACGAACTTTTTGGCCAATCCAATAATTATTCATGTGCTTTCAAAGCTCTCTCGCACAGCAGTTTATATATAGGCTATCTGAATCTTACATCTCTACTAAGAAAAACTAAGAACTCGATTTGCCCTTTCTGTCATACAAGTGGCTCAACTAATTATTTTCATTCTGTTAGGGTGAAATGCAGCAAGTGAAGACAAGTAGCATCTCTAGATCCTAATTTGCCTTCTTAAAAAGTTCTCCTGGCTGTTAGTGCTGATGCTTTTTACTAGTAAAACCTTCTGAAACAGGAGTGAATATTGTTTTTATGGCCCCAATCAGTGTTGTTCCCAAGGAAGACTTTTTCCTATGCTGATTTATAGTGTTTTCAAGTATTGCTATCATTATATTACAGACACTTTTTACACTTCTGGCTTTTTATCCCACAATTTAGGTTTTTACCATATGTTGGTATGGTCACCATAATAATGAACGACTATCCAAAATTCAAGGTAGGAATTTATGTGTACGTCTTTATTTTTTAAGAAAATATTGGCGCTTTTACACATGCAACTGTAAAGATGCAGTCTGTTAAGAATGTTTTGCTAGCTAATTCTTCTGCAGAGTATTTGTAGTTAATTACAAATTAATATACTCATTTAAATTATGTTTTAAATTATTGAAATTAATTATTGAAAGTAAGTACTTCCACCTTTTATGTTTATATAGTGTGTTCTAAAATGGCACCTATATATTTTTTGCTTTTTATTATGGAAATCTTTAAACATACGGAAAAAGTCGTACAATAAGCCCAGTAATGCTTATCAGCCCAGTAATGCTTATCTCCCAACTTCAACAAAAATAGTATCCTTTTTTTTTTTTTTTTTTGTGGTATGCGGGCCTCTCACTGCTGTGGCCTCTCCCGTTGCGGAGCACAGGCTCCCGACGCGCAGGCTCAGTGGCCATGGCTCACGGGCCCAGCCGCTCCGCGGCATGTGGGATCCTCCCGGACCGGGGCACGAACCCGTGTCCCCTGCATCGGCAGGCGGACTCTCAACCACTGCGCCACCAGGGAAGCCCCCATATTATTTTTTAATCACTTGAAACACAGTAGGAAACCTACACATGAATGAGTAGTACATTAGCAGTGTTTGTTGGGTGTGTGATCCTTGGTCCATCAATATATTTGGGGGTTTTAACTGTTATGTATTATTGAACGGCTCATTTGGAGACCAAAGCATGTGGAAGAGGTCATCTTTTGATCCTGTCCTCAGTCCAGTATTGACCAGACTTTATCTGAATACACTTATAGACCATATTTATCTGTAGTCCTCACGGTAATTTTCCACTGTGTTTTCTTTGCAGTACGCTCTTTTGGCTGTAATGGGTGCATATGTGTTACTAAAACGTGAATCCTAAAATGAAAGGCAATTCCTGGGACCAGACAGAAATAAATTCTGTTGAAAAAGAGAAAAGCTAATATATTTGAAATGTTCCACTTTCTGTATAAAAGGAAACAATGTGGAGACGTTTTTGTCTTGTTTGAATAAACGATTCATCAGTGAAGATTGTTTTCTTTTGTGGACTCTGATTTGAATGTGCTCAATCTCTCTGCTTCTCGTGGTAATCATTCTAAACCAAGCTTGAGGGTCTGAAGCACTTCAAGAATCAGGCAGGCCGTCTCTGGGCCTGGCCTGCTAGTGGGATAATGCATAGTCCAAACGTGATATAGTTGTAACACCTGAGTTTCAAAAATAAAATTCTTCTCATAGCATTTCCAGGGGAAACAGACAGGCCCTTAAAAGAAAATGATTTCTTATTTATTGAAGTGTAGTCTGATAAACGAATAAAACCTAAAACCTCTTTAGAAGGAAAGGTGTAATCTGCTTTGTTCTTGTGGTCTGGTGTATCTTGAGATGGTTGGGTAAATTATTTGAAAAGTGTCTGATAAATTATAACAACAGTGCGTACTCCTTTGACAAACTGCACAGAGCACAGAAGGGTGAAAGGGCTGTGTCCTTTTCCCCCTCAGTCTCCCTCTCCATTTCCCAGGGATCTCCACCGTTACAGTTTAGTTTCGTTATCTTGGCACTATACGCAGTCCTGAATATAAAACTGTCCCTCGTTAAACCATCTTTCAGACCCTTGTGTCCC
Organism: Hyperoodon ampullatus; assembly: GCF_949752795.1. Lineage (NCBI taxonomy): Eukaryota > Metazoa > Chordata > Mammalia > Artiodactyla > Ziphiidae > Hyperoodon > Hyperoodon ampullatus. Next base: position 74,363,239 of record NC_136926.1, read on the forward strand.
AGCTGCTGCCTTAGGTGCTGGGGATACTGAGTCCCAGCCTGGATGGAGGTTCCAGTGTAGTAGAAGGAACAGGTGATAAACTGACGTGTGATTTCAGGAGGGACAGTTGCTGTGGGAAAGAAGCAGATAGAGGGTGCTTTTCACATGGGTCAGGGAAGACCTCTGAGGAGGGGACATAGAGCAGAGTTAAAAGAAACGAGAGGAGGGGACTTTCCTGGTGGTCCAGTGGTTAAGACTCTGTGCTTCCACTACAGGGGGCAAGGGTGGGGCAAGGGTTCGGCAAGGGTTCAATCCCTGGTTGGGGAACTAAGGGCCAAAGAAAAAAGAAAAAAATAGAAACACTCCCAGGGAACACTGGTGCTGCTGGTGCCTGGACCACACTGCAAAGTGTTAAGGGAATAAGAAGGAGTCCAGTGGTATTTTCAGATACTCTCTTCAGTTTGGCCCAAACGTTCTCCCTTCACCGAACAATACGATGTTGACATCCTTTTCAGTCCGAACTTAGAAATCTACCTCATTCTTTCAGGTTTGTTCAATTCTGGTCTAACAATTTAGAATCCTGCCTGGTCACTTAACCACCCATGGGCCTTGAGCATAACTTCCCTCAACCTCAAATGGAAGATGAGAACTGCTCTCACCTCCCTGTGTGTCCCCAGGAATTAGTAGATGATTCCTTAGCCCAATGCTGCCCATGTACGCAGTTTGCACTCGGTACGTGTCACCCATGGTTACGTGTGTTTTCCTCTTCGGCATAACCTGTGCCTTCACTCACCTGTACAGTCACTTTGTGACTGAGCTGTGATTTGGGGAAGATCAGCAGGTGTGATCCGTGGCGGGCAGCCTGCCCTTTAATCCTTAATCTCTGCTAAAATAGGCTGTTGCAACAATAATGGACCGCAACCTGTTGAAATCAGTGAAGTGAAAGAAAAAAAAATTTACAGGATTCTTTCTAAAAACATTATTCTCTGGTGCCCTTTAATAAACTCTTTTTAAGAAAAATAGGTTTTTCTTCCCTGAACTAAAGGTGGAATTTCAAAATGTTGGGTCAAAACTTTATTATTTTATCATCTTTCTGGGGTTCTGTAGTTGGTTAATATAAACTTTAAAAAGCTCCGTAATGTGGCTAAGCTTTTCGGTAATCCTTTGAACATGCCTGACATTCTGAAATAAACTTTACAAAGACAGGTAAGAACCCAGACACAGTTCAGCCAGTGCCATTTGATTGTGGCTCGTTAGAAAGTATGATCTCTTTTGGCCTTTTAGAGGCTACTGGTCTTTATCAAATGGAAATGATGGGAGTTAATGCTGGATCGATGTTCTTTTATCTGGAGTCTCAGTTGCAGCCTCGATGTCTGGAATGAGAACCAGGCCTGTATCTGGGCAGACAAAACTAGCACTGCGATGTGGCAGTGGATTCACTGAGTAGAACCTCTTGCTGGGAGCTTTTGGGACACACATTTCTCACGTGGTTGAGCAACTGCTTTTCCACTTCACGACAGCTTAGAAACCTCAAGGTGAAGGTGTCTGGTGGATGGATACTGGCCGAGCAAGGATACCCACCGAGAAGGGAGAAGACCAAGTATAAAAAACAGTGGAAGGATTTCAAGACACCACCTAGTGGAGGGACAGACAGCCCATGTCTCAGCTCACAAAGGCCTCAGTGATACACAAGGATACTTACACAGAAGCTGAATGGTATTGGCTATACTGTATTTTAAGATCGATTTAGGTTTCTATCAGAAACTGGAAATTTTCTGATCAAAGCCCCTACTATCAAAGCCAGCATGGTAGTATATTTGTTACATTTATGAACCTACATTACACGAAGTTATCACCCAAATTGCATAGTTTACATCAGGGCTCACTGTTTTGGGTTTTTTGAATTTTATTTATTTTTTTATACAGCAGGTTCTTATTAGTTATCCATTTTATACATATTAGTGTATACATGTCAATCCCAATCTCCCAATTCATCCCACCACCACCTCCCGCCCTCCACTTTCCCCCTTTGGTATCCATATGTTTGTTCTCTACATCTGTGTCTCTACAGGGCTCACTCTTGGAGCTGTACATCTTATGAGTTTTGCCAAATGTGTAATGACACGTATTCACCATCGTGGTATCATACAGAATAGTTTTACTGCCCTAAAAACCTGCCTGTTCATCCCTCCCTCCCCCCACCTCTAGCAACAACTGGTCTTGGTCCTGTCTCCATAGTTTTGCCTTTTACAGAATGTAAAACAAGCGACACCACAAAACAGAAAAGAAAATCCTCTGGACACCCTCTACTCCACTCCTCAACGTTCTTTAGTTCTCTCAGTTGCTCTGGGGCCCCAGGTGGCCTCTCTGGGATCTCATGCCTTGAGGACATAGCTCCTAAACGAATATGCAAACAGTAGTAACTAATAGGGGCTTATTGTCTACCTCTATGAGGGGTGGAATAGGGAGGGTGGGAGGGAGGGAGATGCAAGAGGGAAGAGATATGGGAACATATGTATATGTATAACTGATTCACTTTGTTATAAAACAGAAACTAACACACCATTGTAAAGCAATTATACTCCAATAAGGATGTAAAAAAAAAAAAAGTATTTACGTTTTAGTCATGAATTTGTGAAAAAACCCAAGGCCTTGCATGTGGGGTCATTATGGACACCAGAAAAGCTGAGATAGAAAAATCAGAGGTTTGGAGGAGTGGGAGTTCCCCAAGTCTTTGGAATCACACTTTTGCTTTGGTTACATGGCAGGGATTATGTCTGAGTTGATGCAGCCCTTGCACAGCTGCTCATGCCCACGACCTGCTGAAAACGGATTTTTGCAAAATGCCTGCCACCAACCCACCCTGCTGCCACACACACGCCCACATGTGTGCAGGTAAGTGGCTTTTGATGGATTAGCTAGTTTAAAATTTCCGTCTGAAACTGGTTAAATAAAAAAATCAAACTAACAAGTTGGTATCACTCAGGCAAGTGATACGAACTTACAAAATGGGAATCCCAGAGGGACTCTGACAGCTAAAATGTAAAAGGGAGATTAAGGGGTTTAAGAGGAAACTTGAAAAACAGCCGAAGATAGAAAGATCCAGGAGAATCGGTGTGGGAGTGGAGTGCCACACAGTGGCTATAGTTCCTCCCTGCTCTAAGCTGGGCGCCCTGGGTCCGCAGGAGCCGCACCAGGTCCCCTCCAGGGCCCTGCTGGGTTTTCCCATCAGAAAGGCCTCTCACTTGAACCCAGGCCCTGTGGCCACGACAGATGTGACAGGATGTCTGCCACCAGGACCTAAGCTCTTGGAGCCTCCACTGCACTTTGGAGCCACATTCTCCTTCCCTCCGTCACTATTTCCAGCTTTTGCCAAGTGGGGAGTTAGGAAGAGGAGGAAGAAGAGGCCAGCAGTGCGAAGGAAGCAGCTAGAATAGGCCCAGGGTTTTGCATCTCTAACTTGAGTTTCTATATTCATTTTTCTAAGTTTGCCTTCCTCAGTGGTTTTCAGTCCTGGCCACCCATTAGAACCACATGGGCACTTTGAAGAATCAGGGTTTCCAGGTCCTGTCCCACACCGTTTGAAAGGGAGTCCTTGCAGGTGGGACCCGATGCTGCAGTTTTAAAGCTCCCAGGTGACTCCAGTGGGCAGCCGGGGCCTCTCTGGCTTGAGAGCAGCTTCCTTACGCTGCATGGGACAGGGTGTCCATGAAGCAGGTCAAGAGTTCCTCTTGTGGAGGATATTTCTAGGGCAGGAGATCCCTGCATCCCAGCCCCCTCAGCTGCCAGAACGTCTGGAACCTGATTTACCCACCTGGCCTTTACCATAGGGCAAATGCCTTTCCCGCAGAGCAGCATTCTTCACCCACCTCCTCCTTGGAGCAATCTCACCAAATTCCTCCCTGCCTACAGCAGTCAACATCTGGGAGGGGTACTTGGGGCAGTGTATGGAGAAACTGGGGGCCGGGGTGGGGGGCAGGAGGTGGGCACTTTGTTCCCTACCTGTATAGGTGTCCCTAAGTCAGTGCTTCCCAAACCTTGACTCTGCATAGGAATCGCCTGGGCATCTTGTTAGAATGCAGATTCTGATTCAGGAGGCCGGGGGTAGGGTCTGAAATTCTGCATTTCTAACAAGCTCCTAGGTGGTGCTGATGCTGACAGTTGGAATAGCAAGGCTCTAGGATGCTACTTCCCTCCACCCCTTTCTTGGAAGTTTTTGGGGTTTGGACCAACTGGGTTAGGTGGCTTCAGAGGTTAGGGGACCAGGAATGAGGGGGCCTGGCATCCTTACTCAGGGTAGGAAGAGACTATATCGATTCGGCTCAGACACGGCTGCAGGCATGATGCTGCTCTAGACTAGAGCCCAGGTGAGGTGTGTCCTCTCCGGGCCTGGTGACAGCTGTGACCTCATCCACAGAAAATCAACCTCGACCTCCAGGCAACATGGAAGGATAGCACCACCTCCCATGCCCTCTGTGACTGCCCGTTTAAGGCCGCCATCTGCACTCACCTCTCCCTCCAGCACGTGCCAGTTCCTACCCTGCCTGTTTCCTTAAAAGCTCCAGGAGACATTATAGGAGGCAAGGCACATAAAAGTCTCGAGCTGAGAGTGGGTGCTCAATAAATACCTTTGTTGGGTGAATGTGAATAAAATAATATGCTCGAATATTCTGCTCAATATTTCCAAAGCACAGGCAGCAGAATGCGGTGGTGTCATTGAACAGGAAATATTCAGCAGGGCCCCATGCTGCGAACATCTCCGTGAAGCTACCACTGAAAGGATTTCTTTGATTTCATTTCTTCCCCAAACACTGCCTTTCATAGCTGCTGAGTTTTCAGCCTCTTGCTGTCTTCCCAGTGGTTTTTCATTCAGCCGTTTCCCCGGCAGAGGGATTAGGCAGGACCTGGCAACCCACTGAAGAAGGCTGAAGTTATTTGTATCTCTAACCACAAGGAAATGACTACTGACAGCTCCAGGTAAAGCAGAAATATTAAGAATGACGAGTGAAGTTCCTGTACCAGAAAATGGAACATTAATAAAAAGTATTAAAAGCCAGAGCATAGCAATAAATTGTAGGTTTTGAAAGCATATTTAAAGTCTGCATGAAACTCGTTTGCCTTTGTCCCTTGGAATTTGCAAAAGTGCACTAGGTTTCGATTAGCTGGTTCAGAATTCTTTGACTATGATGGGTCAATATATTACATTTCTAATTTCCTTATATTATTGTCCCCCAGAAACACTGGCTCCATCTCCATTTAAAAATTCTGTGAAAAGACAAGTAAGTTGCACATTTAGGAATTGATTATTCTGTCTGTAAATGGGCCAAACATTTGAATTTTTCTGCTGCCTGCTTCTGGCTAATGTATGCAAATGAAGAAAAATGAAGGGAGATGAAACTCAAGTCAATATATTTTGTACTCATTAAAAGTTCTGGTGGGGGACTTCCCTGGTGGCGCAGTGGTTAGGAATCCGCCTGCCAAAGCAGGGGACACGGGTTCGATCCCTGGTCCGGGAAGATCCCACATGCCACGGAGCAACTAAGCCTGTTCGCCACAGCTACTGAGCCTATGCTCTAGAGCCCGTGAGCCACAACTACTGAGCCTGTGCGCCACAACTACTGAGCTGTGAGCCACAACAAGAGAAGCCACTGCAATGAGAAGCCCGCGCACTGCAACGAAGAGTAGCCCCCACCCACTGTAACTAGAGGAAGTCCACACGCAGCAATGGGAACCCAACGCAGCCAAAAATAAATAAACAGATTGAAAAAAAAAAGTTCTGGTGGGAAAAATGTGGGCAGCAAAGAATTCCAAGGTTACTGTCTGTTGCTCGTCAACTCAAGGCATCCAGTTTATCTATGGTGGACACAAACCTTTTCTTGCATCCATGGTTGGGTGACATCTGTGACATGCATACTTGATGTGAATCTGTTATAGCTGAACACTTCACATGAGCACAACAATAATAACTATTATCTTTTGTTTCTTTTTTTAAGATTTTTTTGATGTGGATCATTTTTAAAGTCTTTATTGAATTTGTTACAATATTGCTTCTCTTTTATGTTTTGGTTTTTTGGCCATGAGGCATGTGGGATCTTAGCTCCCTGACCAGGGATCAAACCCACACCCCCTGCATTAGAAGGCAAAGTCTGAACCACTGGCCCACTAGGGAAGTCCATGCTTCATTTTGTTTTTATTGAAGTATAGTTGCTGTACAATATTATATGTTACAGGTGTATAATATAGTGCTCACAATTTTTAAACGTTATAATCTCCATTAATAGTTATTGTAAAATATTTACTATATTTCCTGTGTTGTACATTATGTCCTTGTAGCTCATTTTATACCGTTTGTATCTCTTAGTCCTTTACCCCTGTATTGCCCCTCCTCCTTCCCTCTCTCCACTGGTAACCACTAGTTTGCTCTGTATATCTATGAGTCTGCTTCTTTTTTTTTTTTTTTTTTTTTACTATATTCACTAGTTTGTTGTATTCGAAAAGATACATGTACCTCACTGTTCAGATATGGAAGCAACCTAAGTGTCTATCAACAGATGAATGGATAAAGAAGATGTGGTATATACATATATGGAGAGAGACAGACAGACAGACAATGGAATACTACTCAGCCATAAAAAAGAATGAAATTTCACCATTTACAGCAACATGGTTGTACTTGGAGGGCATTAGGCTAAGTGAAATGTCAGACAGAGAAAGACAAATACTGTATGATATCATTTACATGTGGAATCTAAATACTATTATTTTAAATTAAAAAATAAATCCTTCCACCATGTCCTATTTTTAGTGTCAAGTATAATACAAAGTTCCCTTGGTGGTTTTAGTGGGACCTTGAGAATTAATAAAGGGTCAGCACTCAATAGGATTCAGTGCTGGTCCCTGCAGTATATGAAAGTGAGACCTCTTTGTGGAATTTAAATATATTTTCACTTGCTGAGGGGTTTATTACATGACTTGTAGTAAACACCAAAGCTCTTGCTTTCTTGAGAAAAAATGAATATCCTTGTCAAAATGTCTAAATAGGGGCTTCCCTGGTGGCTCAGTGGTTAAGAGCCCACCTGCCAATGCAGGGGACATGGGTTTGAGCCCTGGTCTGGGAAGATCCCACATGCCATGGAGCAACTAAGCCCGTGTGCCACAACTACTGAGCCTGCGCTCTAGAGCCCGTGAGCTACAACTATTGAAGCCCACGCACCTAGAGCCTGTGCTCTGCAACAAGAGAAGCCACCGCAATGAGAAGCCCATGCACCGCAGTAAAGAGTAGCCCCTGCTCTGCAACTAGAGAAAGCCGGCATGCAGCAACGAAGATCCAACGCAGCCAAAAAAAAAAAGAAAAAAGTCTAAATAGGACATTAATAAATATACTCCTTTAATTTCCCAGTGTTGGACAAAGGTTAATGTCGTTAGCTATGACAAGTTTCAGTAGCTAAAATCAAATATAGAAATAAAATTAAAAAATAAATGCAACAGAATAGGAACTCAGATATCTGTGTAGTAGTACAATGAAGACATCAGAGATTCTCTGTCTCACTGACCTTGGATTTGGTCCTTAAGAACGGTTTCCACCATCTTGGAACCAGAGACAGCTACACATATGAAATCACACTTGTGACTCCTCCTTCCCTTACGTATAATTTTCCACAGCTGCAGTGTGAGTGGAATTAGGGACGTCTAGTTAACTTTTGCACAGAGAAGATCAGGGTTCCAGCAGGGTGATATTGAAGAAGGGCATATCTTGTTGGGGGGGAAGGGAAGACCCGTAATGAAGTGCCCTTTGGGACTGCTGATGCGATCTGAGAGCCTGGGGAGAATCTGCCACAATGCGAAGAGGGCTGGACTTTGGTGGCACTGATTGTTCAGGATTTGAAGACTTTCCCCTCATTACCAGCACCTCTGCACCAAACACAAGTCGTGCTGGCCTGCTGGACTCTTGGCCATAAGTAGGCAGTGCTGGTCTGGGGTACAGTTCCCCAGGGACCACGGGGATAGAGAGTGCTATATGGTAGGGAAATGGAAACAGAGTCTCTGCCTAAAAGCAGAGTTTCCCCCATGTGAAAAACGAAAGGCTGGAAAAAGCTGCCACAACAGGTGACAAGGTTTCTGTTTTTTCACAGCTGATGTCCGGGGAGGAAGGTGGGAAGACATAGACACATCCTTTTAAGAGGACCTGAGCTGAGCTGTTGCCTGATTCTGAAATATCCCTGAGGTTTTTGTAGGACCCGGTTCTGAATTGTTTGCTACGGAGATGTGGGGAGCCAGGAAAGACAGTAGCAGAACTAGGAGAGGCCGAGAGAAACTTCCCACAAAACAGGAGCCTAGGAAATGAAATTGGAAACTTGAACTCTAGGCAGAAAAATAAAATTTGGGGCAAATTTTATCAGGAAGATCAATTTCATCATTCATTCAATTTGAAATTAAAATAATATAACTAAATAAAAGAATTTTTAAACTCATTATGTTTAGGACCTTTAAAGGCCCATGACGAAAACTCATTCATAGACATTAACAAAATATGACAAAACAATAACCAACCATAAATGAATGAAGAACAGGAGTATATGAAAAATAAGCAATTGGAAATCTGAAAAGTAAAATATACATGGTGATTATAATTGAAAAACTCAATGGATAGGGTAAAATCTAGACTAGAAACAGGCAAAGAGTAAATGAAGATAATACTGTACAACAGAATGAAGCCCAGAGAAACAGAGACTGAGAAAGAAACAGATAGACAGAAGCTAGATGGAGAGGCTCTAACATGCACCAATAGAAATCCAAGAAAGCATGAAAGAGGAAATTCCAGAGCAGTATTATTTGAAGAACTTATAGGTAAGAAGAATAAAAGAAGAGTATTCCAGAACTGAACAAAGCTGTGGACTTCATATTAAAGGTATTCTCTATGTACTGGGAAAAATAAATAAAATTCAATCCACACATACACACATCTTAGTGAAACTGAAGAACATCAATGATAAACAGAAAATCTTTGGCCCTATCAGAGGAAATGACCTATTACCTATAAAGGAACACTTAGGTCGAAAGCCTACTTCTCCTGAGCAGCAGTTGATTTTAGCAGTAAATGGGCAACGTGCTGGGGAAATATCTCTTAGCCTGGAATTCTGCTCAGCTTTAGTGTCGTACAAGTGTGGGGACAGATGCCTGACCTTTGTAGACAAAGACTAAGCTCACTACCCGTCGAGCCTCACAGAAGAGCCACTTAGCAAGAAGAAATCCAGACAGAAAAACAAATGGAATCAAGAAACAACAGCAAACACAGAAATAAACAAGCAATTGGTAAAAATCGGCTAACTCAATTAATTACTGATTACTAGAAGAAGGAAAATAAACAAACTTTTGTGCATTTTATTCTTTTAAAGATGAAGTTCTTGATAATAATAAGAGGAAATAGGCATGAGTATATATCAGTTTCCCACTAGAGTATGAGCACCCAAGAGACAGGATTTTGTTTTGCCTTCTGCTGTACCTCCAAACGTTAGCACAGTGCCTGTCACACAGGAGGTGTTCAGTAAGTGTTTGTTGACTGAATGAATGAATGAATGAGGTAGGGTAGAAGCAGACATTCAATGGGCAAGTATACTCAGGTTTTTGCCTTGTTCTCGAGGGGACAAGAGATACTGATAAAAATAAGGTGAATGCTAAAAGGATAGAAATGCCATCAAGAGTATCAGAAAAAAGACAAGAAAACAGAGAGAATATAGAAAATTGTATTAGCCCAACAGAAGGTAGAGAAGAAGAAAGAGAAGAAAAGTAAAAGCTGATAAAGAGAAACCAGGAAATAGAAATAAGTTCAAATGTATTAGCACTAATCACGATAACTATAAATTGAATCAACCTACCTATTAAAGGACAAAGACCATCAAATTGGATTAAACCAAATGAACAACAAACCAAATCCAGAGATTTTCTAGAACAGTGAAAGGTTAAAAAGAAAAGTCTGGGAAATGATATTCAAGGCATATATTAATTGGATGGAGCTTTTACAGTATTAATGACAAATAAAATAGAATTTAATTTTTTAAGAAGTTACTCAGGATAAAGAAAGACATTGCATCATGCTAAAAAACAATCCACAAGGTACAGTAAGCATAATCTTGTATGCACGTAACATGAAACCCTGGCATATATAAAGTAAAAATTAAAAGAATCAGAAATTAACTAAAGCACAGTCAGCATGGAAGATTTTTAGCACATTTTTATTAGAAAGTGCCAGATCAAGTAAACAATGATTAGATAGTGTATGGAAGATTTGTTCAACATGATGAAAAAAATTTTGACATAAGAAATACAGATATAGAGGTCTCTTCCAGTAAAAAGATAATATGTATCTTCTAAAGAACACATGAAAAAATTAAGAAAAGAATCACACATAAGGACCCAGTTTTCAAACAAATTTCAATCTTTAAAAGCAATTAAATGAAAAATCAACTGAAAAATTTAACATACTTGGAAACTAAAGCAGGCACTCTTAAAGAACTCATGGTTTAAGGATAATTCCATGATGGAAGTGGTAAGATAGAATTGGATTTCAGTAATAGAATCATACACTGATGATATAAAAATTAATGAATTTTAAAATTTAAGATTCTTAAAAGACAGCAGAGAAAACCCAAAGAACAGAGAAGAAAATCATAAAATCAAGGGAAAATTAATAAAATAGAAAACGAAGAAATAGTAGTTTTGTTTAAAGGTCTAAAGCAAATGTGACACAAGTGAAGATTTGTTAAATCTGTCTGGTATATACATGAAGTATATATTATATTATTCTGTACTTTTCTATGTGATTGAAAGAGTAAAGTAAAATACTGGGCATGAGGGGGCTGGAAAACGCTTTTGCCTAGATCACAATTTTGCCAACGTTACGTTTACTCCAGATTCTCAGGGGCAGAGTCTGATTTGGGCCATTGGCTCTTTACTTGACCTGCCTGGGCTTTAGCTTTTTGGCAAAGACATCAGGTTGCTATTTTTCTTACAGAGAATGTGGCAGAAGAATGTCCCTAAATTACTGCACCCATCCTCCTGTAAGTAGGGCTGAGGGAGTTTCTTTGCTAAAGCCGTATGTACACTGAAGTAGCTGTCGTAAGCCTCTACGGGACTGCCTTCACAGGTTTTATCTCTGTGTATGAAAACATACAAGGGAATTAAAGGAACGTGATGTTAGAATTTTAAGGTGGAAAGGGAGCTCCTGTCTGTCCTCTCTCCCACGGGAGGGAGGCCTTTTACAATGTCATGGAGCAAGCAGTGTGTTCTGTGGAACAACGGAAAAAGCTCAACTCTTATTGAACAGAAGTCCCTGGGACTCTCACCCACTGCTTTTAGCTTCTAAAGCAACACATCAAAAGTTTACTCACTTCCAAATGACAGCCCTGCAAGTGTTGGAAAACAACAATCTGGTCCCCCTTCAGACTTCCCTCCTCCTGGTAACAGTTCCTCAGTTCCTTCAGAATGGAAAGAATCGAGCAATTCTTGAATACCTGTTATACATGCCAAGTGCCTTAGATAGAGGGTGTGATCGTCTTCAAATTCCCTGTGATTATCTGCATCGCAGAGAGGGAAACTGGGGCTCAGGGAATTGAAATAACTTCGCCTAAGATCCTAAGGTTAATAAAGCAGCAAATCTAGGCAAGTTTGACTAAGCCCCTGGGCTTTCTGCTCCTCCATGCTGTTTGTGAGGTGTGTGGTCTTCGGGGGACCCTGCAGCCCACCCTGCCTTCTGCTTCCTGCGTGCTCAAACATGCACCCGGGATGTGCTACTGAGAACTGGACATGACATCATGACTTCCAATAGCCCTTTAGAATATTTTACCCTATTTGATCCTCTCTCCAAACCACTGAATATGTAAGAAAGGAATTAGCGCTCACATATTACAGATCAGGAAACTGAGGCTCAGTACAATGGATGCCCGCCCTCCCTCCAAATCAACCAATCTTTAAGTGGAAGAATTGGGATGCAAACCCAAATCTTCACATTCAGCGTCAGTCTTTCCCGTTGCTCAAGATGCCCACCCAGGATCCAGAATCTCACCAGCATTAAGAACTGATCCACCCTAGTTAATCTGGACTTAAGTACCATAATTGTTAATACGTGGCCCAAAATGGCCTTAGCTCCTTTAGCAGCCTATATGACACTACTGCCTTATGCAGATTCTGTTAGGACGTAGTCCCCCAAATCTCTTGTTTTACAAAAACTGCTGTGACATCACAGCTTCTCTTTGTGCAAATGAGTTTACATTGATCTTTGTGAAACTCCTTCCTTCCTCCATTCCAGTGGACTCTATACCAAGCTCCTGCCCAGAAGAGTATTTTAGATTATCCCTGCGTCATCCAATGAGGTAGACCCAATGTAGTTAAAACTGGGTAACCGGCACCCTTGACACGCCTCTGTTTGCTCTCACGGTGGATTTGTTGATGACACTGGGGAAAGCACACCACTGAGGACTGAGCCTGAGGGTGTGAGTTCCAAAAGCTCAGGGTCCTGAGGAAGCACAATTGCAAAGAAGGGAAATCAGTGTGTATTCAGATGCCACCACTGCACCATGGCTGGGATAACTGTGGGTGTGTGCTGGGGGGAGCAGCCCCTCTGGAGATATATTCTCTCTCTACAGTGGGGGCAGGTTGATGGATTTGGGGGGAATGAGACACACGTGGAGACATTCCCCCATATCCTCCTGACATAAAATCTTTCCCCTAGTTTATTATAGACCGTGCTCAAGGTCACAGTGAAGGTTATTCAATGCCAGTGCTTTTCCCCACCTTTGCCTCATTGGGGGAATTCAAGTTGCTTGGAAATATCCCATCGCAGCTGCCTGCCTTCGGAGCTTGCTCTGAACTGAAGTAGAACCCCTTTTCCAGCTCCACCCCACTCTCAGCTTGCCTTTCTCTAATTGCTTAGCACTCTTTGCTTTTCCTGTCACCACGCTCTCCCAAACAGATGGTGTTTATAGACAGGAAAGAAGTGGAAGTTATTCAGCTGCAAGGCTGGTAATCGATACCCAGAAACCGACCCTCTGAAGATGCCAGTCAGAGGAGGGTCCTCATGGACGCAGCCACTAAAACAGCTCAGAGCGGAGACCCATGAGCCTGGCCTGGGCTGTGTCCCGGGGATAGGATGACAGCCTCTTGTGCTTGTAGCCAGTTAAGTGGGATAAACCTATGTGTTTCCTGCTGGCTTTTCCCTACTTCTCCCTGGACTTTAGGGCTGTGTGTGTGAAAGTTTTATGTTCGTGAAGCCAGAAGCAGAGACCCGCCTTTTCCCGAGCTGGTGGGCAATCACCCCACTAGGGGGTGTTTATTGAGCTCCTGCTTGATTGAACTCTGCTTCTCACGTGTTGCTGTGGAGACTCAAGAAAAATCCTCAGCTGCTCTTCAGTTGCTGAGGAGGCTGTGCTGTCAGGACAGCGGCCCTCTGAGAACTGTCCCAGGCAAAGGTAGAAATAAGACGAGACGCAGAGAGGGAGTGAGGCGGGCAGTGTATTAATGTTGATATATGGGGACTACAGAATATCGTTACATGTGGAATCTCACACACACGTATATTTGACGCCAGGAATCTTGGGTTCAGATGAAAGGGGGGTTTGGGTTTAAGATGAAAGAGGGGACTGAGTTTGAACCAGTTGCCAGGCGGGTTGGAATGGAGGGGACCAGCAGTGCTTAGGGAGTGTGGGGTGGCATGGGGGCCCCAGGTGCTGTGAGAGATCATGGAAAAGGACATAGGTTCCCCTATAACCCCAGGATGGTGGGTTACTAGGACAGACAGGTTGCCTAGTGGGTCAGGGTCCTGTGTGTAAAAGGGTCTGGCAAAGCATGGGACTCGGGGGCAGCCTCCAAATCTTAGCCACTTACAATTTCAGGGACCGCTCTGTGTCCCCCTCTGCTTCCCCATAAAAAGATAATTTCTCTTCTGGTCAATGCCTAAAATGTCTGTAGCAGAGAAATGCTTTTATACCGCAATTTGAGATAAGGCTTAAAACGCAGCACGGCCCACAAAGGGAGATGACGCCACACAGAGGTTCAAGTACAGGCTTTGGATTCTATGAGGCCTGGGGTCCATCCCAGCTCTGACATTCGCTTCTAAGGTGATTTCTATCACTTTTTGAGCCTCATCTTCTTAATCTTTAAATTGAGGACTACAGCTTACACCTTCCTTGTAGGGATTAAAGGAGCCAATGCATTTTTTGTGCAGTCACGTTTGTAAACCATCAACAAATAGCAACTAGTAGGACTCCACGCATGCAAATGAGTGTAAAAGATTCATTCAATACAGAAATGGCAGAATTTCTATTTATGTAAGATAACAATAAAAGAGAACTCAGAGGAAATTGAGGGGCTTAAAGGCAGAGAAGGAGAAAGAGGGGAAAAGGAAAGGAACAAAGCAGCCAAGGCTGGCAAACGAACACACAGGGATGCACAGGCTCAGGGCCCTGCCCAGAGGCACTTCTGGGTCCCATGAATGGGTCCAGGACGGTGACCAACCTCAGTGAAGGATGATCCTGCTGCCAGTTACGGAAGCAGGTGGCTCAGCTTCCAATCATATCTGTGGATTTTTGTCTTGAGCAAAGGAACCTCATTTACAGGCCAAATAATAATTAAATAGATTCCAGGTTGAGACTGGTCTCTGCCCTCAAGCCATATACTGTCAGGGTGGGGAGATTAAGTCCCAGAAAACAATGAGAAGATGGTGACAGGATGAACTGGCAGGTTCTGTGGACTAACGGTGCTTTGGTAGCAGGGACCCCAGGGCTGGGGCAGCCAGAGCCCCCTGCAGGAGGGGCACTTGAAGGGCAAGGTTACAGCCAGAGCAAGTGGAGAGGGCGTTCCTGACAGCAGAACAGCAGGAATAAAACGGGGAGCCTGGATCCCTCAGTGGGGGAGACCTGTTCCCCTGAATTCAGTGCTTGTGTCTGGCGAGGGATGAGTCAGTCCCAGCCGAGGCCATACCTTGGGAAAGTTCTCACAGGGTGAAGTTCAGGGTCAAGCTCCCAGGAGTGGTGAAAGACATGTTGATTTCTCAAGGGGTGGGGAAGGAATGGAGGGCATGGAAGGGCAGGAATGTCAAGGCAGCTTGTCCAGGAGGAGGGCGTCACCTCAGAAAGGATAAGCAGGACATGCTTGGCGGGGGGGGGTCCTGTCAGGTCAAAGCCCACACCTGAGTTAGGAACACTGGGGTCTCACCAAGTGGATAGGGGTTTTCCTGCTTGGTCATTCCTTGTTTAAAGGGCTAAAGAATGCTACTGCTAATAAAAATAAAACTTAACCTAGCTCTCCATAAAGATTACAAACTCTTGGGCTTCCCTGGTGGCGCAGTGGTTAAGAATCCTCCTGCCAATGCAGGGGACACGGGTTCGAGCCAGGGGCCGGGAAGATCCCATATGCCACGGAGCAATGAAGCCTGTGCACCACAACTACGGAGCCTGCGTTCTAGAGCCCGTGAGCCACAACTACTGAAGCCTGTGTGCCTAGAGCCCGTGCTCTGCAACGAGAAGCCATCGCAATGAGAAGCCCGCACACCACAAAACAGAGTAGCCCCAGCTCGCCACAAGTAGAGAAAGCCCAGGCTCAGCAACAAAGACCCAACTCAGCCAAAAATAAATAAATTAAAAAAAAAAAGGTTACAAACTTTTGAGAAATCAGATAATAAATCCACATATTAAAAAAAAAAAGACTTTGAGCTGGCGTGCTTTCTGACTCCATTTTCTATTTCCCTTCATTGCATCAAGCATGCGTGGACAGTCATGTCCTTTGGTGTCGGATCCTAGTATATTCAGATCTTATCAGCCCTGTCCTTTGGAAGTCACGGTAGCCACCATGTTGAGAGCTGAATGATGACAAATATGTGGCAGTTTTCATCTTTCATTTTTTATCATTTCCATACCTACTACTTTAATGGCAAAGCAATGAGATTACCGGCATTAAGCCATCAATGTCTTCCTATCCCCAAGCTCATTCCTGGATAATTTTGCCTGAGGTTGAAAAAAAAAAAAAAAAAAAAACCCAAACAGTAAAGCATCTGCTTTAAATTAGGAGGATATTCCTTGGTATTCATATTCTTAAAGTAAATTTAAATTGGTTTAGCTGTATTCTTTAGAATACACAGGAAAGTCAAGCGGTCATGGATTTTGGGCTTGAATTAAAGAATTTCCTCATGGCCAACTCTGCTGTTAATTCAACCTGTTTTCTTAGGATATTTAAGCCTCAGATAAAAAGTAAAACTCAACACCAAGGGAGAAATAGAGTCTGAGTTGCAATTAAATTTATGCCACTATTCAGGAATTATGGAAGGTGACTGGGATCCCCTCTAGGCAAGCTGAAGCCAGGTTTGTAATCCCCACTCCATTCAGAAGGATTAACAGTTAATTTTAATTCAAAATCAATATAAACAGGCACTCTAGAGAGTGTCCCCGGGTACACTGGGCCTGGCACACCAATTTACTGACAGCAAACCAATTGTTCTACCTGTGAAGTCCATGGTGAAAGGCCAAATATTTCAGACAAAAGTGAAACAAGTGAGGCATCATCAGGTCCCAGTGACACAGCACTATTTTAAAGGTGTCCTTTGGGTAATTTGGAAATGATCAGGAAATTCTAAATGTGCATGTATTTAGACACAGAAATTACATTCCTAGGACTCTACCTTAGAGATACAAATTCGTACAAAGATCACGCACAAGGATGTTTATCACCATGTCATTTGCAATAACAAGAAGTGGGCAGTGACTTAAATAACAATCAACGATAGTACCTTCACACAAAGGATAATATTTCTTCAGGAGAAGGTAGATTTCTATGTAGTGACAGGAAAACATTCCTGGCATATTTTTTAGTGAATAAAGCAAGCTTCAGACTAGAACGTGATCCCAGTGGAAAATCAGAAAAAAGAAAAGCATCAACACATGCTGTTGTGTGTAAGAGTATATACCCTGTGGTCAGATTGCCTGGGCTCTAACTCCTGCTCTACTGCGCACCAGCTGGTCAGCATGAGCACGTGGAGGAGGCCTTGGTTTTCTCATCTGTAAAATGGAAACGGTAAGGCTACCTGCTTCATAGACACATGATAGGCTTTCAGATAAAATATCAGACAAACTATTAATAATGATCAACTTTAGGGAGCTAGACTTGGGGGAGAGGAGAACTTTCTTTTTTTTGGTAAGAATGTTTAAACTGATTTAAAAAAAAATGTTCTCTCTGAACTAGAAGCCATCTATGAACAGATGATGACTCTGGTTGCACCCTTGGTTGACTGAGGATTAGTGAAAGGTGAAGATATTTATCAGTTCAATCAGGACCCCAAGACACCCTGAGACTCTCCTCCTAGGAGAGAAAGTTCTTGGTCCACAGGACCCAAAAGGTCCACTGAGAACCACAAAAATCTTACCACAAATGACTCTGTCCAGCTCCCCACACTACGTGAGCTGACCAAACTCAAGCATGGTCTTCTATCAGCTGAAGACCACGTTGCTTGGATGACCCCAGCCCCTTAAAACGCCTGTCTAAGAAACAACACTGTCAAAAGGATTTATTGTTTTCTCAGGCTAAAACCTGACTATAGGTTCCTGACAGCTTCTTTCTTAGAGCAGTCACTTCAGAAAACTTGCAATTATAAATCCTTTCTCTGCTCCTTTGAGATGTAAACCTTCTACCACCCAGAAATGTCTCCTCAAGGATCCGGGAGCCATCTCTTTGAAATGCAAACATCCCGGGAGATAAGTCCCATGTCTCCTGATCTTGTGGGAGGGGAGGGGCCTCACTTGGTGGGGGCCTCACTTGGTGCGTGCCTTGCTCCAATTTGCAAACTACCTCCTGTCATAAAGATGTGAGAGGTCTCTTTCTCCTCTGGATAAGTGCCAATAAGCAAACACAGATGGCCTAATCACATTGACCACCTCCCCCCTTATATATCCTCTAGTACTTTTCTTTTAGCACAATCCGGTGTTTAAAACGTCTCCCACCTCTTATTTTAGTGGTGTTGGGCTCAGTGTTATACTGAAGTCTCTCCCGTACTGCAATAGTCTCAATAAAATCTGCCTTGTCACCTTTCATTGCTATACACTATACACCTCTGTTTCTCTTTGACACCACTGTTGAGGGAGGACTTCATCAAAGGAAAAGCCATGACCATGGGGAAGGGAGGCCTTGGCATTTACTCTCGTGGTAATTACTTAATCTCTGCCTCCCAGTAAATACCAGAGGGAAAACTGGGTAGTTGTGGTTCACTATGCCAAAGACAGCTGAAATGTGAGTGAGGATTTCCCCCCCATATGAACATAAGCCCTTAACTGAGTGCTTTACAAAGTACTGAGAAATGTGCTAAACTCTCAATATACAGCATCTCATTAAATCCTTACAGTAACTGTATGAGATAGGTGTTGTTGTTTTCTTAAACTCTAAGCATCAGAAAGATTAAGAAATTTGCTCAAGGTCTCATAGCTCATAAATAGCAAAGCCAGGTGTCAAATCCTAGTGTCTGTCTCCATAAGCTTTTGCATGGCCTAGATAAAAATCATGGTACAGACATAGAGAATGGACTTGAGGACACGGGGAGGGGGAAGGGTAAGCTGCGACAAAGTGAGAGAGTGGCATGGACATATATACACTACCAAATGTAAAACAGATAGCTAGTGGGAAGCAGCCGCATAGCACAGGGAGATCAGCTGGGTGCTTTGTGACCACCTAGAGGGGTGGGATAGGGAGGTTGGGAGGGAGGGAGACGCAAGAGGGAGGGGATATGGGGATATATGTATATGTATAGCTGATTCACTTTGTTATAAAGCAGAAACTAACACACCATTGTAAAGCAATTATACTCCAACAAAGATGTTAAAAAAAAAATCATGGTAGCTCTGCAGATGAAGTATAGCTTAAATTCATGTTTAGGCCGGAACGTTTCTTCTCCATGGAAAATAACTATGTCTTAGCGCATGTAATCAAAAAATAGCCGTACTCTAGCAATAACAACAACAGACACCTCTGTAATAAAACACTTAGCCTTTTTCCTCAAAACTGGATAAAATAAAAAGAAGAATGTATATATATGTATAACGGAGTCACTTTGCTGTACAGCAGAAATTAACACAACATTGTAAATCAACTATACTTGAATATAAAAAAAAAAAACTGGCTTTCAGGCCAGTGAAATAGGGTGGTCATGGTACAGATCTCAGAACCCTGCCCTTTTTTCTTCATCCTCTTTCTTAATGGTCTTTGAAATGCCTTCTCTTGAGTATTGTCTCACTCCCTAGCTAGAACATCAGATCCCACTGGGTAGGGATTTCAACTGTTTTGTTAACATCTGTATCTACAGTGTCTGTGGAAGCGCATGGCCCATGGTTGGCACCCAATAAACACTTGTTGAAGGGAGGAAGAAAGGAGGATGGGAAGAAGGGAGGGAGGGAGGGAGGGAGAGAACTGAAAGGAGATTTAGAAATATGCTAGCTCTAATTCCACTCCCCTCCCCACCCAAACTTCACGCTGCCGTCCAGAGAGGTAAGTGACCAGCCAGGGGGAACAGGTCTCTTCGCTCTTCAACTAGGTTAACTACTCCATCCTTCTTGGGTGGTGGTGGCGGGGGGGAGGAGAGGGGCAGATCTGAGAATAGCTTAGATTTTATGAGGTTTCTCAGTCTCAGCACTGTTGACATTTGGGGCCAGAAAACACTTAGAGCGCACTCTAAAATGACCAGCCACACGCCTGGCCTCTACCCTCTCAATGTCAGTAGCTCGGCCTCCACCACCTACCTCTGAGTTGTGACAACTGAAAATGTCTCTAGGCATTGCCAGTGTCTGGGGACAGGGGGATGGCGGTGGGGAACAGGGCAAAACTGGCCAAGGTCAAGAACCACTGGATTAGAAGAGAATGTAATGATGAGTTACTACCTAGATAAGGAGTAATTAAACTCCAGTGCTTAAACAGAACTGGGGGACACTTCAGGCTTTCGGGGATACTCAAAACCATCGCATATACTGTGGAGAGAACGGGAATCTTGGGATCTGGGAAGGTTCCAAACTCCAGAAGCAGAGGAATATTCATCAACAGGATGACTCAGGAAATGAACATTCTCATGGTCTGCCTGCTGTCCCAGGTAAGAATTCAAGAAATTTAATAAGAAAATTGATCTGTCCGTGCATGGTGGAAGAGAATCTAATGAACAACAAGCCAGGCAAATTCAAAAGCCTCAAATGATTCTCCCTAATACCGGCACAGCCATTTTTGAACACAATTATGGACTTGAAACCCCACAGGGGAATCCAGTGGAAATCATTTAAACATTTATTTGACGTGAAATATCTGACCCAAGCAATTCATAGAGCAATTAAAGAAGTAGGGTCTGGGAGATTTGACGGTAACATAGTTTGGGGTTTTGTTGACAAATGGTCAGGAGAAGTAAAAACTAGTGGCATCTTAAATTAGATCTGAATGTGAATAAGAATCAAGGATCCCAGAGGGCTCAGTACAGGAAACTGTATTATCCAATAGACAGTGCTCATTAACAGCCTAGAGGGGAAAGTAAATTTGACCTAGATTAAATTTGCAGATAATACAAAATGAGTGACAAATGGCAAATGCAGGAGATAAATTAAAGTGAAAATTACCAAAGACCTGGACGTTAGAGAATCTTGATCAGAACTGAATAAGATGGAATTTAATGAGAAAAGGGAGGCTATTACATGGTCAGGTTTGATCACACTTGACGGTCTGCGTAATCAGATAACACACGAGGGAGAGGTCGGGATGGTGGTGGATAAACTAAAGGGAAACTTGGTATTCCTCTAACACACCTTGGAAGATTGGCTTAATAACTTAGCATATTGTGTCTGAAGGAGATTTTGCAGCAGAGGAAGTGGGATGTGGCAGGTATGAATCTGCTGCCCCTGCAATCTTAGTTCAGGGGTATAGAGTTTTGCTACAGGAAAACGGAAATCTGGTGAAGTTGATACTCTAGTAATGGCTCTAGTGAAAGAAACATGACATTTGCCTTCAGTATGTGCCTATCTCCTTTTTCAGAACCTCCCTATATTGGTTAGAGATTTATTTGGCTGTAAGAAAAACCTTATTCACAGTGGCTTAAACAAATAGGGGTTGATCTGTCACAAGTAACAAGAAGACAGAAGTAGATACTGGTGATGATTTCCCATTTCAGCAATGCCTGGGCTGATGAGATTAACATGGAAATCAGTATACTTTGAGTAAAGCAGATTGCCTTCCATTATATGGGTGGGCCTCATCCAATCAGTTGAAGGCTTTACGAGAAAAAGATTGAAGTCCCCCAAGCAAAAAGGAATACTGCCCACAGTCTGCCTTTGGACTCTGCAGCTCTTCCCTGGGTCTTCAGCCTGCTGGCCTACCCCGTCAGATTTTGGTCTTGCCAAACCTTCGCCACTGATTCTTTAAAACCTCTATCTATTGATCAATTGATCAATCGATCAATTGATAGATATATTATAGATACAGATATCTGTGTGTTTGTATCTGCATATATAAACACATACACATATCCTGTTGGTTCTGTCTCTCTGGAGAACCCTGACTAAAGCAGACAGGTAAGACAGACAGAGCTGTGAAATTAGGTAAAGCTCTAGGCTCTCGAAGTACAAGTTGCTGCACAAGGGTTAGCAATGAAGAGTTGTGTGCACCACACTTCCAGGGTTCTAATGCCAGCTCCTTGACCATGGACAAGCGCTTACATTTTCTAAGACTCTTCCTCCCCGCAAAAGGGAAAAATAAAATCCTCTATTCATTAATAAGCATTAAATGAGATATTGATACAAAGCAATTCTCTCTTTAGCATAGATGATATTGACTACAAGAGGGTTGCACAGTTAAAGCTTCTCGACTTCTGGAGCACTGTTCTTTGCCTGTACTTGGATACCTATATAGTATCCCCTCCTTTGTCTTAAATGACAGCCAAACTGTCCACACTACTTTGAACTTTAAGAGGACCAACACTAAACTTGGATTCAAATTCCAATTTTGGTAGAAAGGATTATTTAACTTATCAAATTAAAACTTTTTTGTATTGTATGAAAATAGTTCACTCGAGTGTGTATCTGTTAATTTATTTGTCATCAAAAGAGCACTTTGCCTAAAGAAAGGACTGACAAGCGTGCAAAATGTTTACAATCCTTTGTGAAATTGTAGTTTATCATTAGTTTGTATCTATAAGTTACTGTTATAAATATTTCCTGTAGTTTTTACTGTTATAATATTGGTGCTATGATAAGTAGTCTTAAGCAACTTCCAGATAGTTCATTTGAGCTGACCTATTACCGTCATCACTGTTGGCAGCGGGCACACATGCCCCATGACACTGCTCTACCATCAGGACCCACCTCTTCCCCCGTGTTCCCAGGGGGTTATGCTGGGAGGCTCCATGTGTGTACATGACTCACCAGAAACCCTCGTTTCTGCGGTAATGTAATATGCTGGTCTGAATACCTGGGTGCCACAGTGCTAGGTGCCATCAAGAGGAGTACAAGAGAGATAGACAAATGTATGTTGATTCGATAAGTCAAATCAGATTAAACTAATGGAATTTCAGAGCTTTTCCTGAATAATATTTTCCTTATGAACTTGCTACTAAACTCGGTTGCAGCTTGGCCTGCCTGGAGTTGAGAGACTCTGGTCTGGAGAAGTTGGCAGGCTGGGGGGACGATGATTTGGAGATAACCACATGTCACATGCGTGCAGTTGGCTCTTCACATAGAGTTTATAAAATGGTTCACGTTCATGGTCTTTTTTATTCTTGTCTTTACAAATATCCCAGGGGAGTGGCAGGATGAGGAACACAGCCTCTGTGGATAGGTCCTTAGAAGAAAGAACCAGAGTCGCTCAAGCCCAGAACTGCCCTGCCCTTTGTACCGTCACCAACTCTGCCCTCGGCCTCCTGCTGCCTTGGTGCTCAACTTTCTACTACCTGAGGGGTGGGGGCAACGTCTGAAGCCTTCCAGCCTTCCAGGCACATTTGACCTGGCACAGGCAGCTGCTTGTACAGTAGCTTTCATTTCCCCAGGAAGCCAAGTGACATAGGCATATACCTGTGGAAAGTTTTGGAAAATAGCGCCCCTTGCTCACTGGATCCTTTGATCAATGCTCAGCACCTGTGTCTCTCACTTTCTCAACTTTAAAGGGAACACAGAAAGATACATGCACCCTTATGTTCACAGTAGCACTATTTACAATGGCCAAGACACGGAAGCAACTTCAAAGTCCATCAAAAGATGAATGGATAAAGAAGATGTAGTACGGGGCTTCCCTGGTGGCGCAGTGGTTGAGCGTCTGGCTGCCGATGCAGGGGACTCAGGTTCGTGCCCCGGTCCAGGAAGATCCCACATGCCGCGGAGCGGCTGGGCCCGTGAGCCATGGCCGCTGAGCCTGCGCGTCCGGAGCCTGTGCTCCGCAACCGGAGAGGCCACAACAGTGAGAGGCCCGCGTACCGCCAAAAAAAAAAAAAAAAGTAATAAATAAATAAAAGGAACACTAGAGGATGTCCAGATCAGTCGGGGTGGGGGAGGAGGAGCAGCCCTTGCCTCTGAGTAAGCGCTGACAATACAGAGAATATGTAGCGAAGAGAAGAATGGGGCAGCCACGATGGGGTCTGTAAACATGAGGGGGTGTCAGGAGGACCGGGCAGGGCAGAAGAGGACCACGTGATCCACACGATGAGGGGAAGCTAGAGAGACACCATGAGGAAGTAAGTTCTCTCCAAGGAAGAGTTTCCCAACATCAGTAGTCTCCAAAGATGAGAAGCAGTGAGTTCTCCAGCACTGGAGGTGTTCAAGTGAGAGCACAGGAGCACCAGGCAAGGAAGGAGTTAAGGATGAGAAGCTGGGCTCGGTCAGACCCCCAGCTGGGGGTGATTTTCCCCCACCAAGGAAATACTGCAATATCTGCAGACTTTTAGGTTGTCGCACTGAGACATGCTACTAACATCTACTGAGTAGAGGCCAGGGGTGCTGCTAAATACCTTACAATGTCCAGGACAGTCCCCACAACAAAGAACTATCTGGCCCCAAATCTGAACAGTGCTGAGAAACCCTGGAGTAGATAAACTGGAAGTCTGGAGCCTAATTTAATATTTTTAAAATAAATTTATTTTTTTATTTTATTTTTGGCTGCGTTGGGTCTTTGCCGCACGCGGGCTTTCTCTAGTTGCGGCGAGCGGGGGCTACTCTTCATTGAGGTGCTGCGCAGACTTCTCATTGCGGTGGCTTCTCTTGTTGCGGAGCACGGGCTCTAGGCGTGCGGGCTCAGTAGTTGTGGCTTGCGGGCTCTAGAGCGCAGGCTCAGTAGTTGTGGCGCTCGGGCTTAGTTGCTCTGTGTCATGTGGGATCTTCCCGGACCAGAGCTCAAACCTGTGTCCCCTGCATTGGCCGGCGGATTCTTAACCACTGCACCACCAGGGAAGCCCCCAAGGCTGGAGTCTAGGGTAATCGCCCCTGCAATCTGCCCAGGAGCTCAGAAGACCGTGGAAGGTAATCAGTGAAATGCCAGAAATAACTGGATTTCAAGGAAGATTGCAAAGTAGGATGTTCAAGTTGACAACAGAAATATATTTGCAGTTTCAGACATTGAGGGCTACATTTTGGGACTCTGGCCATCCCTGCTGTAGCCAAAACTATGAGCATGTTATTCTCCAAAAAGCAAATTTATATGTTCCCACCACTTCCACCCACTTCCACGTACAAGTTGCAAAACCATGTCCACAGATCTAGAGGTGGGTGGGCGTGGGGTGGGGAATAGCTGAAAACAAGCAAAGGGAGGAATCTGCAGTGACGTTTCACCCAAATACCTCTAAAAATTATTCCCAATATCTCCTCTAAAATTATTTTAATATACTTTTTATCCTTCTGGGTGATGAAATTTATCGATCCCCAGAAAAGTCCTGTAACTACAAAGAAACTCATTTTTGCCAGACTTATCACACTCAGAGCTTGAAAATCAGATGGCTCTGAGGTTGACTCTTGACTCTGTCAGTGACCATTGGGTCATTGGGCAAGTTATTTAACCCTCCTGTGCCTCAGTTTCCTCATCTATAAAACAGGACAAATAATATCTCTGTCATAGGACAGCTGTGAGGGTTACACGAGTAAGTGCACAATGCCTGGTACATGTCAGGTGCTCACTGAATGGCAGCTATTATTTGTATGATTACCTCTTCGGGAGATCTAAATAGCATGTGACATTGGGTTAGGTATTGAGCAAGAAAATTATGCCATCTTGACGCTCACATCTAAGATAAAAATTAGCTCGCCCTAATTATAGTTCTCCATAATTATTAATGAAAACAAATAAGTAGCTGTCAGTCAACAGACACACACCCTAGGGAGGGAGATATTACCAATTTACAGATGAAGAAACTGAGATGCAGATGCTAAGTCACTGGCCTGGTAACATAGTAGCTCCTAAGTGGCAGAGGCAGAATTAGAACCCATGAGCTTGCAGGACACCAGTGCCTCCTTGTTCCTTTCCATTTGCCTTCACAATCTGCTTCCTTGGCTTTGGACTGGATCTGGGGATCTCGGAGCATCTCACTGCAGCAAGACTTGTCCTCAAAGCCTTCATAGGCACCAAGGTATAAATGACCAGTGACAGCAAAAACAGCCCCCTAAACCTTAAGACTCCTAACCTTGACTCCACTTAGGGGGAAGATAGAGATGCATGTGCTATTTTCAATATTTCAAGAAGCCATACATTTGGGGAATTTCCTGGCAGTCCAGTGGTTAGGACTTGGTGCTCTCACTGCCGGGGTCCTGGGTTCCATCCCTGGTCGGGGAACTAAAATCCCATAAGTCGCGTGGTGTGGCAAAAAAAAAAAAGCCATACATTTACCCCTGATGGAGCTGAAAAGATGAATTAAGATGCAATGGTTCACTGATTTAAGCTGGAATGACATCTACTCTCCAGGTAATACTGGTGACTTCAACCTGATTAGAAATTTTGATGGACAGACAGTTCCTATGTCTTTGATGAGTAAAAATGAGAAATCTAAGCAATATGGCTTGTTTCACAGTAAAAAGTCCATCAAAACCTAAACTCCATGGAAGAGAATAATTTAAAAAAATGCCCTTACTTGGACATATATACACTACCAAATGTAAAATAGATAGATAGCTAGTGGGAAGCAGCCGCATAGCCCAGGGAGATCAGCTCGGTGCTTTGTGACCACCTAGAGGGGTGGGATAGGGAGGGTGGGAGGGAGACGCAAGAGGGAGGAGATATGGGGATATATGTATATGTATAGTTGATTCACTTTGTTATAAAGCAGAAACTAACATATTATTGTAAAGCAATTATACTCCAACAAAGATGTTAAAAAAATGCCCTTTCTGATGTCTGGGAGTCACTGAGCTAAAAAGAAACAGCAGACGTCATGAAATAGCAGGCACAAGACAGCATGTGCCTGAGGATCTGGAGAGCAGGGCCATTGCATATGAGACATCAGGGCGCCTGCCCTACCCAGACCTTCTTTTCAGGGAACACTGTCCTGCCCAGAGCCCTGTGGAGTGGATGCTGCCATATCTGCCACCATGTGTCCTAGCCTCTATAAGAGTGGATTGGACATTGTGGATTCACTCATCTTTAAGCTGTTGGGCAATCTAGAACATGTATAGCTGGGTCACAATGATGAGCTGGGTCTATTGTGTTTCTCTCTTGGAAACCAGGAGTTGGGAAACTGAGAGATGGAGGCAGTTTCCAGCAGAGGTGGAAGACAGGAGGCCAGGACCCCAGCCCACCCCACATAGGTGCAAAAAATGTCACTGAAATATCATGGCTGCTGGCTACATAGATCTTTTGTGGAAATAGCTAAAGGGCTAAGATCCATTTATTATAGAAAGACTAGACTAAACATTCCCAAATGGGGAATCCAATGAAGGGGTACCCTAATTTGTGCCACAGTGATAAGAGGGTGCAATGCCCCACTGAGCCTAAGGGGTGCTGGTATGGTAGTTAGCAAGAGATTCTCTAAGGGACGTAGAACTCTGGGGCAGAGGAGATGGGCTGGAGACCCAGTCTTTCCTCCCCATGAGGGGAGGTTTTACTTTATTAAATAAAATTTGTAAGATCTCCACGTGCCTGAGGCACACTAGGCTGGTTCTGGCAGTTTATCAGCCGTCCATCAAACTCCACTTATTCCTTCTTCCACAGTGGTGCAATCAGAGCCAGGCACCTGACTGATTATCAGGGCTACAACTCCCAGCCTCTCTTGCAGCTCCCTGTGGCTGAGTTTTTACCAATAAAATATGAGCAGAAAAGATGAGTGGTACATTTGGGCTGGTATATTAAGAGAGTGGCGTGCCTCCCCATTTGCCCTGTCGCGCCAGCTGCTATCTAGACCATGCAGGCAGGGACAGTACACTTAGGACAGTGCTAATTAAGTGTGGTCCATGCATCAGCTGCTCATCCTTGAACCGTTTGTAACCCATCCACAACAAGATAAAGAGCTTATGCCAGAATGCAAATCAACAGCACTAAATGCAAATCATTAAACACAGTGTTCAGCTGACAAAGCAAGATATTCTCGATGAAGGAAGCAATGCATTGATTTACATTCGGCCACGAGCTCCTTATCTCCTTACAGAACATCCCTTTGAGGAGCAGACCACGAGGGAGGGGGAGAGGCACCAGATGGAATGAACCTGGGTTCCTGAACATCTACGTGGAACTGAGCGCTGGACTATACAAAAAAGAGGAACAAGTCGTCCCTAGCTGGCAGGGCTGTGGTTAAGATTTTAAAAGCGATATGAAAAGATACCCAGCCAGGATCTACTGGGGCTCATTCAGTACTGGCTGAATGAAACCTGCAATCGTTTCTTTCTCTAACTTGTAACAATCCATTGTCTTTTCTGGTTAGAGGACTGGACTCAGGCAGCCATTCACATCTCTTGAGTCCCTGTTCTGTACCTTGGACTGGGTCAGACACTGTGGATTCAGCCCTGAGCAAGACTGACACACTCTCTGCCCTTGTGGGATGCCAAAGCAAATGACAAGTCTAAGCCCGAGACCAGGTGCAGAAAGCCTGTAGACTAGGGTTCTTAGCAAGAGCTGGAGTGAATGGAGGAACCTGGGTAGCTCCTGGTCTGCAATAGACCCAAGAGTGTGTTGCCTGCATTTGCAGAAGAGTTGCACTTTCTGTAGAGCAGTTCCCACACTTCATTGTATTTACAGTAGTTTTCCCTTGGTCTCATAGTGGGAGAAACTTCATGAAAAGATTCTAAACTAATCTTGATTAAACTAAGGGGAAAGGATATTTTTCTATAACTTAGTCTGGAGAGATAAAGGTTTTCCAAAGGCCCAAGGTTGCAGAAGCCATTTAGACCCAAACATTTCTTAGGTTAGCTGTTCATTCATCAAATCGTTGTTGAGCACCACTGTGATCCAGGCTCTTTGCAGACACACAGGGGAACAAGACCAAGTCCCTGTGTTCCTGCAAGCTCATGGCCAAGTGGGAAGTGGTAAGCCTACGGATGATCACCTGACTGTGAAACATTTGCTTACTAATGAGCAGAGCCTGGGAACCCAGAAGGATGGAGTCCAAGCCAATTTTGTAAACTTTTTTCCCCCTTGATTTTCACTTGGGGTATTCCCTCGGGGTAGTATCACTCTATTGCTTGGCTAATAATAGTGATCTTGAAATTAGCATTTAACCTTCTAGCCAGACGCATGCATGGAACTACTCTTCCAAGCCCAAGAATACTCAGTCATGCAATATGCACATAGCCTCTAAGAATGGCACAGATGTACTGAATCACCAGATATCCCGAAAGATGTATGATTTCAACCTAATTGGTGTCAACGCCCAGTATTGACATGGAACACCAGCAGGAACCAACCAGCGAGACAATTCACCAGCACTCGGTGAGGAATAGGCATGCAGGAACACACCAACACACCCCCGGCTCTGACAGCCGAATCGTGGGCAACAGCATCCTACCAGCTTCTATTCACTGTTGCATTGCTATGGTGCCCACCCCCTTTGTATCCATGGCATTGAGAGAGCCTCGGAAGTTGGGCCGGTGACCATTCCTCATATCTGAGAACAGAAGGATAAGGGGAAGGTTGGGCGGCTCTAGAGAAGTGTGTCAATGGCAGCTTAGGGACAGTTTGAGCTTTCTGGTAGAGGCGGCCGAGGGAAATCGCCGAAGCTTCATCTATTATGTGGATGCCGTATGCTGGTGCAAGGAACCAGGAGTATAGTAAAACTATTGTTAGTATTGTAACTCCCATCACGTTACATGTCTCTCCAGCCTCCATCGCACCCTACAAGCGGGCAGGGACGCCTCCGAAACCCCAGGTGGGGTGAGGGTCTTGCGGCGGTGAAGCGGCGGCGCTCTGTGGGAGGGAGTAAAGGTCAAAGGTCGCGAGGTTCATGGGCAGGGACCGCGAGGAGGGAGGTGGTCCACAAAGGGGGAAAGTCTGAGAGTCAGAGGTCCTTTGCATTCCGGGCTCAGGTCCCCTCCAGCAAAGCCCAGCCTAAAAGGATCCGAAGGCAGCTAACGCGGGGGGCGCCCCGGTGAGGCTGGGGAGGGAGGAGTTCCCTAAATTGTGCTGCAGCGAAGGCGTCGAGGATGGGAAGAAGTAACCCAGGCCAGGGAAGGCGGACGGGGCTACAGGGAGAGAGACAGGGGACAGTGTACGCTCAGCCTTTGCATCACGCGGCAGGAAGATGGATGATTTTCGGACACCGTTGTCCCAGCGCTCCGGCTCGCTCCGGGGAGACGTCAGAGCGCTGGGGTCGGCGGTGGAGGACCCCCCTGCGCCCCCGCCCGGGCTTGCATATAAAGTCCGGGCGTCGTGGAGGCTGCAGCAGCGGCGTGGCGGCGGCGGCGGCGGCGGCGCTCCTCTGAGGTCCCGCTGCTCCCGTCTCTCCTCTGCGGTGAAAGCGCACCCGCCGCCCAGCCTCGCCGCGGCGCTCCGAGGGCTTCCCGCCGGGACCATGCGCCGCCGCGACTTCCCGCTCGTCCTGCTGGCTCTGGTCCTCTGCCAGGCGCCCCGGGGGCCGGCCGCCCCGGTGTCGGCGGGCAGAGGGACCGTGATGGCCAAGATGTACCCGCACGGCAACCACTGGGCGGTGGGTGAGTGTCCGGCGCGCTCTAGTCCTGGCGGGACCGGCCAGCCGAGGGGGCCAGTCTCCCCATCTCTCAGCTTTTCCGCGGCTCTGCGTTGGGGGCTGGGTTTGCTCCGACCTTTCCACTCCGATGCCAACCCCGTTCTCCCAAAACTCCATCCTGCCCTTCAGTATCCCGGGAAGCCGTCGGTCCCTCGGTCCTTTCCCGCTCTCTTCCCTCCCCCGCAGGACACCCGAGCCAGCACGCAGCTCTCCAAAATCCCAGCCGTACGCGGAGACCACCCTCCCTCCGCAGCTCCCAGCACCTCCTTTTATCCGTCTAATCACAACCCTGTCTGGCACGGTTCTCTCCCTGAACAATTTTGGGGAGCTGGGTCCCCGAGCGCGTCTCGGAGCCCTGGTCCCGGCAAAGCCACAGGTGTGGGACATGGGGCGCAGCGCCCACCCTGGGTTTCAAATCTGTTCGGCAAGCATTGCCTGAATCCCACCTCTGTGTGGGGCTCGCCTGAATTTCCTCAGTCCTTCTTTGCCTTGCAGATTTTCTTTTCCCTGCCCTTTGGCCCAACCCTCCCTCCTTCCATCCGGCAGGCTCGGTGCTCCGGGAGTCACACCTGACCTCCACGCTGATCCCGGGTCTCTGTCCCCGAAGTCCTCACTTTTCTCCGCCTCTCTTGACCCGAGACCTCACCCTCTCCCCTAGCTCCTTCCCTCTGTCCCCTGCCTACAAGTCCTGCTTTCCAGGCACGGGCTTGGAGGTTCGCTCGTCCCGGCCCCCGGAACCGCAGCGGGTTGGACCGGGTCTCGGGCCGCGGAGCGCGCACCCGCTGCTTCCCCGCAGCTGGGAGGCAGGTAGCGGCCCCGCTGCTTCTCGCTGCTCCAGCGTCACCCCGGGGCTCTCGGCCGCGCCGAGCAGAGCCTCTGGCAAATGATGCCAAGCGTTCGACTTCCTCAGACAGCTCCCCACACAGCCATTTACAACAGCCCTAGCATTTCCCGGGAAGCTGGTCGGTCCCTAGAGAGATTTAAGGCGGTGTGTGTGTGTGTGTGTGTGTGTGTGTGTGTGTGTGTTTCACTATTTCCTTAGTCATCTACTTAGAAGTAGGGGAGGGTGTGTTGGAAAGGTACTTGCTAATTCAACTCAGAGGATTTACAGACTTTCGGGGTGAAGACTAGGATGAATTTAGAAGATGGGGTGAAGCTAGAACTGCGCGTCCTCAGCTCCTGTGCATTGTGTAGATTTCCCTCAGAGAAACGGAGCGCTCTGGGGTGCAATAGAGTAGTTTTCATTATTACTGAAAGAATCATTTGTCAAGTCTTGGCAACCCCAGGGATGAAAGTATTTGTCATCTTTGAGGGACACCCGGAACCCAGGAGCCTGGTATAGAGAGCAAGGGTTGGGATGGGTGAAAACGCTTGCACTTCCAGAGAGAAGGATACTTAGAAGATGTTAAAGAAGCCAAACCTAGAATCGATACTTAAAAAGGGCTCCTGGGAGTTTAGATCAAGTGGTCATTGTCCAGTGCGGCCAGCAGCCAGTGGGCTGGGAAGGTGGAATGAAACTTCCAGATTTCCAGCCTCCTTTTGCTCATCCATGTTTTTGTACTAAAAAGACTTATTGTTAAGGTAACCCTTGCAGGCTAAACGCAGGACAAGAGAGTTAGCTGGGAAGCTATAATCATGGTATTTCTGATGCAAGCCAATGCTGATTGCTGTGATTCCAGAGCACATCAGTCCCCAGGTCTTTTGGGTGTCGGCCATTTAATCACCCTTCATGGTGGTACTTGGGCGTTCCCAGCCCCAAAGTGTACTGACCAGTGACACCCCCAAATTGTCTTATTCTCTTATTTGTTCTCGAACACACTCCTTTTCCTTTTTCTCCCTTGACTAACTGTGCAGAGTTGATGAAGAACAAGGGAAAGAGGCAGGTGACATAGAAAATCGCATTTAGATTTAAAATGACGTTGCAGTTGCGCAAAAGTTCGCTTTGGGTGGACGGGTCCTCTGTTGGAATGTGAGCATTCACAAGCGTGAATCCATGTTAGATTTTAAATTGAGCTTTCTGCTCTAAGTAAGTGCCTGTCCTCCTCAATCACTGAAGACATGGAGGTTAGTTTTAATTAATGCAAATGAAAGCTACATATTACTGTCCGTGAAGAAGCTGTCAGCACAAATTTGCAGGTTTGTTAAGTGACTTGCTTCTTCCAGCTGAGAGAAACGTGATGTGGCCATGGAAAAACAAGTTAACAGACTGAAAACGTAACCAATTCTTCTCTGTCTCGATGTTCATGATAATGTTTTGTGTGCGATGAAAATATAGGTCAACGCTAACACTGGTAACTATCCCCTGTGCACCCATGAAATGTTTCTGGTTGTGGTTCTAACTCTGATGTGGAGCGTGCCATGGAGGGTTGAATGCTGAGCACCAGTGTTCAGCTGCAGAATTGCTTTACATGATTGTGCTACCTGAGCTACTGTGAAATACAGCTGAAGTATCACTCCAGAAAAACTAGCTCTTAACACTCAACACTTTCTGTCTTAATGGATATTTTCTGAAGTTAGGATATTCTTCAAGTATGGAGCACAAGAAAGTTCTTTTCTGTTGCAAACCTGCCATTTTAGTGGTATTTTTAAGTGATTAAGAAGGACAAAAGCTTCCCCCCCACCCCTGGCAAGGTTTTATTTTTTCAAGTGCCTATCTTTTGATCTCCATTATTATTATATGGATACATAACAAATGATGATGGGAGAAGAGATGGAAGTGGGCATATCGTCCACGTTGCCATGGAGACGATTATTTGGTTGACGGTAGCTAGCTACTTCTTAGGACCCAGGGAACGTGTGCTTCCCTGGGATGTTCTAGATGGCGCACTTTCCTTACAAAAAAGAAAAACATCTGTGGTCTAGGGGAGGGAGTCTGAACACCCATCCACCAAATATGCAAATACTGAAATTCAGTACAAGGTCCCAAAGATCTATGTTAAGTTACCCACAGAATGGAGGCCCATTTTAGCCTTCCATTGTAGAAAAGTCACAGAATCCTTCAAGCATGACAAAAATGAAGTTATCTGTAAAAACATCTCCATCATCCCTCTGCTTCATTGCCAACAACGCCTTTCTCATTTCCAGCATCCTAACCAGATGGTAGGCCATGACCGAGGACAAGAGCAACTGAGTTTATTACTGGGGGCATCAGGTTCGAATCCCACTTTCCCATTATCATGATTCAATTTCCTCCATATTTCTAAAGCCAAATGATTTGCTACTTCCTGGGAAGTTGTGGAA
The DNA here is from genome assembly GCF_949752795.1 of Hyperoodon ampullatus. NCBI lineage: Eukaryota > Metazoa > Chordata > Mammalia > Artiodactyla > Ziphiidae > Hyperoodon > Hyperoodon ampullatus. The sequence goes on from NC_136926.1 coordinate 74,396,594, forward strand.
CATAACCATTGTGATGGCTAAACGCAAAGTTATTTAGTAGCTATCTGGGCACCAAGTTCACCAAGCAGGTAAGTGAGGAGCCAGTTTTTCAAGATTCCAATGCTTCAGTTGGGACAGTGTCCTTAACAGAGTCTTAAAATTGTGTGCAGTGTCAGGTCCTGAGTGACTGGGCAAAGCTCAAACTGCAATGCAGGAAAACCTCATTTCAGGCTCCCCAATACACACAGAATTAATTTTTCTGAGTCGCATAACTGAGTCATGACCGAGTGATATATGATCTCCATTCCTTTTTTTTTTTTTTTTTTTTGCGGTACACGGGCCTCTCCCGTTGTGGAGCACAGGCGCTGGACGCGCAGGCTCAGCGGCCATGGCTCACGGGCCCAGCCGCTCCGCGGCATGTGGGATCTTCCCGGACCGGGGCACGAACCCGTGTCCCCTGCATCGGCAGGCGGACTCTCAACCACTGTGCCACCAGGGAAGCCCTCCATTCCTTTTGATAATATTAGAAAGCCTTTGGCAGACCTTATCCTTATTTCCAGACCCCAGAATGATTTCTAACTGCCTTATATCCTTAGGAAGTTCAAAGACACTTCAAAGCAGTATAATATCGTAGAGTCTGGACTGTGAGCTGATTTTTTTTTTTTTTTTTTGGTGGTACGCGGGCCTCTCACTGTTGTGGCCTCTCCCGTTGCGGAGCACAGGCTCCGGATGCGCAGGCTCAGCAGCCATGGCTCACGGGCCCAGCCACTCCGCGGCATATGGGATCCTCCCAGACCGGGGCACGAACCCGTATCCCCTGCATCGGCAGGCGGACTCTCAACCACTGCGCCACCAGGGAGGCCCTGTGAGCTGATTTTAATCCCAGAATCTTTTTTTTTTTTAAACATTCAGCTTATTTATTTATTTATTTAGATGTTGGGGGTAGGAGTTTATAATTAATTAATTTATTTTTGCTGTGTTGGGTTTTCGTTTCTGTGCGAGGGCTTTCTCTAGTTGTGGCAAGCGGGGGCCACTCTTCATCGCGGTACGCGGGCCTCTCACTATCGCGGCCTCTCTTGTTGCGGAGCACAGGCTCCAGATGCGCAGGCTCAGTACTTGTGGCTCACGGGCCTAGTTGCTCCGCGGCATGTGGGATCCTCCCAGACCAGGGCTCGAACCCGTGTCCCCTGCATTAGCAGGCAGATTCTCAACCACTGCGCCACCAGGGAAGCCCAATCCCAGAATCTTTACTCGCATGTATGGGACTTTTGGCAAGTCTCATTTTCATCAAATTTATTACAGTGTGGATCAAATGAAATACTCTGCATTTAAACATCCTGTGAACTGTAAATGCACACACAAGCAGTAAAGTTACCGTGAGGGCTTCTCTCTTGGTGGACAGAGCAGCTGGGAAGGGGCTTCCTACCATTTGCAGTGACTGAGGTCTGCCACATACTATTTTCATGATGCTTGCCTTACATACTTCTAATGCCAGTCAACACTGGAGCCACAGAGAGCTCTTTCCTTGTGAGCTTTAAATCCAAAGCACCATAGTTTTATTAGTGTTAGAAATTTGAAAGTGCTATAAAACCCAATTACAGAGAAATGGAGAAAATCAACTGAAGAAAGTAAATAAGATAATGTGAGTATATTCAAGCAATGGGCTAAAATGTAAAGAATACAGACCTTAAATTCCATACCCTTCTGACCCTAAGGCTATCCCTATTTGCGTACATGAATTTCCATGTTTTTAGTGGTTTGGCCTCCTGCACAGCAACTTTTATTTGTTTATATGGCAAATGCTCATCTCTGGAGCTAATGATAAACTTTGGTGACCATTTTAGACCTCCAAGAGAAAATTCTGCATTTATATGGCTGAAAAGTGTTGGCCAAAACTAGTCTTCAACCTGTGTTTCATTACAAACTGTAATTTCTAAGTGTAATTTCTAGGTGCAATTTCTAGGTTCAGTCTCAGCTAAAATTCTAAGAAAGTTTAAATGAAAAATTCCTTTGCTACGTTTGTATTACAGATAAGAGGAAAGCAACACCTTTTAATTAATTAATTTAAAAAATTTATTTATTTATTTATTTATGGCTGCGTTGGGTCTTTGTTGCTGCACGCGGGCTTTCTCTAGCTGCCGCGAGCAGGAGGCTACTCTTTGTTGTGATGCGCAGGCTTCTCACTGTGGTGCCTTCTCTTGCTGCGGAGCACGGGCTCTAGGTGCTCAGGCTTCAGTAGTTGTGGCATGTGGGCTCAGTAGTTGTGGCTCGTGGGCTCTAGAGCAGTTGTGGTGCACAGGCTTAGTTGCTCCGCATGTGGGATCTTCCTGGACCAGGGCTCGAACCTGTGTTCCCTGCATTGGCAGGCGGATTCTTAACCACTGCTCTACCAGGGAAGTCGGAGCAACACCTTTTTAATCACACAAAGAAAAGCATGGAGACTTTTCAGGAACAATTCAAGATTGACTGGGGTAGATGTTCGAATGCCATCATTCAGCTGGGAATAGAATTCGGTGCACACGGAAATGGTGATAGAATTTTAGATATGGAAGGTTCTTTCGATGTCATCTGGTCCAACATGTTCATTTTATTGTTGATAAAATTGAAGTTTCGGGGGCTTCCCTCGTGGCACAGTGGTTGGGGGTCCGCCTGCCAATGCAGGGAACACGGGTTCGTGCCCCGGTCCGGGAAAATCCCACATGCCGCGGAGCGGCTAGGCCCGTGAGCCATGGCCGCTGAGCCTGCGCGTCCGGAGCCTGTGCTCCGCAACGGGAGAGGCCACAACAGTGAGAGGCCCGCGTACTGCAAAAAAAAAAAAAAAAAAAAAAAAAAAAAATGAAGGTTGGGGATGCTAAATGACTTGAGAGAGGTCACCTGGCTCGTTAGCAGAGGGGCTGGGAGCAGATCCAGGGCTTCTGAGTTGCAGTTCTGAATTCTGTCCATTTATTAGGCGTTTTGAGCAGGGATCAAAATCTGTCAGTCGTTTATGAACTATCTCCTAATAATATCAATAAAATGCTATTCATCCCGCATTTAGGAGAAAGCAGCACAAACACAATTGGTGCCCTTTTTCATTTCTTGTTCATTCATTCCCCTGGGTTAAATTTGTGGCATTCTGTTTTTGTTGGGGTTGTTCTGAACCAGAGTATATGCTTATTTTACTTCTTATGAATGTGGCATTGAATTATTTTTTAAATTGAAGTATAACTGACATACAAAATTATATAAGTTACAGGTGTGCAACACAGTGATTCATAATTTTTAAAAGTTATACTCCATGTACAGTTATTATAAAATACTGGCTATACATTGTTTTTGTTTTTGAACAGGACACTTAATGGGAAAAAAGAGCACAGGAGAGTCCCCGTATGTTTACGAGGGAGGGAGCCTGGAGGAGCAGCTGAGGGGGTACATTCGGTGGGAGGAAGCTACAAGGAATTTGCTAAGCCTCCTAGAAGCAAAGGGGACCAGAAGCCATCAGCCACCTCGACGGGAGCCCCTGGGCATTCGCCAGTCTACTTGGGATTCAGAGGACAGCAGCAACTTTAAAGACGCGGGATCAAGACTCAAAGGTATAAGGAACATACTGGGGAAGTGGGAGTGGGGTGAGGAGGGATCGGGGAGGTCGGAGGTGTTTGGGGAGAGTTGGAAGGAGGGGAGGTTTGAGGAGGGAAGAATAAGACTGTTCAGAGGTAAGACTTCACAGCAACGACATCGGGCTGACATCAGTACACACTCAGAAAATGAGTGGCCAATCTCCATGCTAGCTTTTCTTTTCAACATCATAAATTATTTTTCCTCTTAACACATCAAACTCCAATTTAGGAGTTTTGTTAGCAATTGTGCACTGATAGGATTTTTTAGCCTACCAGACCCTTCCAAAATATTTTGATAGTGAGGCCATAGATTATTTGAGTTGATCCCTGTGGCTCTATAGATAGGTTTATTTTTGATGAACACTAGTGGAAGGGCCTATTCACAGATGCTTTTGGAAGAAAGCATTCTTGTTTGCTACTTTTGATGCAAAATAGTACTCCTTCATATTTGTTCCAAGATTACCTAGTTTGGGTCTCATCCTAATATTTCAAAACTTGGTGAAAATATCTCAGGTCAACTGATCTATTCAGTATATGATTTTATAGAGGATAGGGGAAAAGAATTATAACAAATTGGCATTGTTTAGATACAAAGACAGTAAATGAGATAAAAGAGAATAAAATTTATAGGAAGAAAGCAAGGCAACTGAAAATGATTCTCATTAACTTTTAAGACGTTTCCATGAAATTTATGATAAAAGGCAAAAATAATCATTACAATACTCCTAATAATAACAACTGCTAGTTTTAGTGAGTATTTTTTATAATCCAAGTACTGGGTGAAACACCTTACCTTCATCCATTTCCTCAGGTAATGCTCACAGCAGTCTTAGGAGAAAGATTCAGGATGATTCTATTATTCTCTCCATTCTAGAGGTGAGGAAACTGAGACCAGTCGTGTAGCTTTTCAAGGGAAAAGCCCGTGCTGTCTGCCTTGGACAGTCCACTGTCATGTGAGGCATCTTCTGGGAATAGTCCTTAAATATGAAGGATGCAGGATGCAGTAGCAGCTTTCCCTCTCGATGTTTCTGGCAATAAATAATATTGTATTTCACTCACAGACCTTGGGGAGTTCACCACGTCCCTCTTTCATGGTGGGTAACTCTGATTGATGACCCCTTAACAGAGGCTCAGGGCTGGCGTGGCCAAGCCTCGGATGGTTTCGCCTGAGGGAGGCTTTATGTGTCACCACTCTTTGGTCTACTGTGGATTCTCTGTGCTAAATGCAGAGCAAAGAAAGTTCCTTTGTTGCATTAAGCACCTAGCGAGAAAGCCTCTGGTAGCCTTAATTCAGAAAGAAAATCAGGATTAAATCAAGCAATACAGAAATAAGTACCAACTTTGTACAGAGCCCTGAATGACTGATTCTCTTGTCCACACCCTTGTCTGTGAATAGATCACATGGTTCTACAGGCTCTCAGAATTTGTGATTGACTTCTTGGGCCCCGGCTGGCCTGGCCTATTCTTGGCCAAGTGCTTTGCTGGACTTCCTGTGGGTGGACGTCCAACAGCAGTGCCTACTCCTTGGTCTGAAGAGTAATAATGATCACCACCACAAAACCCTCTAAACTAACTTGACAAACACTGAAATGGACTTACCCTCACAGCTCATTCGTAAAATAGTCCCCAACGCCCTATCATGTTATTAGTCTACAGTGCTTCATTTTGACCCAAACAATACCCACTTTGAATTGCTTTATTCCCCCAAACTTAGCTCTGCATAACTTTGGAATGTTTTGAAAAATGCAACGCCTTCCTCAAGGATCAAAAATTTTCTGCCGTCTTCAGAAGGACATTCTGTAAACTTGGAAGGCAATGGCAAAAGAATAGCTCCAAAAAGGTCTCCGAGCAGCAGTTCTATAGGATGGATTGGGTGGGCAGTCACAGAAAGTGACTGCTTTGAGGGGACAATATTTATCAGTATACAGTGTGAGCTGGAAAAGTCATCTTTTTCTAATCAGGCCTTGCTTTTCTATTATATCTCTTTATGCTTTGTTCCTCTTTTTACAAGCTCAGAAAGCCCATCTCATTTAATTCCACCTCAGATTGAATAACTAGCTACGGCACACATTGGTACCATTCTTTTGGATGTATTTCCCAGCAATATGAAAAACAATTTGAACACTTAGTTTAGTCTTTGCAGAAACCAAAACAGTTTATCACTTCTCTTGCTTTGGAAATTCCACCTCAATGAAAGTATGTTGAGATGAAAACTGAAAACATCCTACAATTATCTTATTCACAAGGAGGAAGTACCAGGAGAATCATTCTGTTAGAAATCCTTATATCTCTCAGTGTTAGAAAGAAGTTTAATAATTTAGCTGAACATTATCAGAACTAGCAGCAGGGATTTTCAGAGGCTGAGGACTTTTCTTAAACTTAAAAACTATCCACATATATTCCCCTCTTCCATTTTAGTAACAAAATATCAAGTCCTGTGGCCAAATCTCCCAGAGCCATAGTTAGAAACTGAGCATCTTCCTACATTTTGATAACAAAGATATTTACTTGATTCAGAAAAGATTCATGTAAATGCGCACTGAATCTAGACTACTACGTCACGGCAAACAGGAAGTTTTTAGCAACAATTATGGCCAACAATTTTCAAGGTGAACCTAAATCTTTTAACTTTACCCTTCTCACAAGAGTTAATGGAACGTTTACCCTATGGTTTCTATAACGTGAAACAGTGTTCAGCTCAGCTCCAGGTCCTAATCCATAATCCTGGATGCGGCTGTGGATTGTCCTGAGTTTCAATGAAGGTTGAGGTTAGCCTTTGGGTTCCTTTTGTACTTGGGACCCAGTTCATTGTTTTTTGAAGCCTAGGATTTTTTCTCTTATTTGGTGAGCATAAGGAAAGGGAACTGGGGAATGCATTGCTGGGGGTTTTACGGAAAGGAAGTAAATATACAAATTTGCTCTCACTTTTAAGGGAGAGATCCCACTGTCCCATCAGATCAGCACAGAGGATAGAAAGGTTCTATTTATTAATATGTGAAATGCTCCAACGGAAGCTCCAAATATAGGGAAAGCAACATACGGTCAAGAGTAACTAAAAAGCTTCTGATTACCCTGTTTCTATAAAGGTGGGGGCCAGCTTCACTCCGCTGGCTCCCACCTCAGAAACAGTGCCTCCCAGTCACAATGGCCAGCTTCAAACAATCTACACACAACAAATGCTGGAGAGGGTGTGGAGAAAAGGGAACCCTCTTGCACTGTCGGTGGGAACATAAATTGATACAGCCACTATGGAGAACAGTATGGAGATTCCTTAAAAAACTAAAAATAGAACTACCATATGACCCAGCAATCCCACTACTGGGCATATACCCTGAGAAAACCATAATTCAAGAAGAGTCATGTACCAAAATGTTCATAGCAGCCCTATTTACAATAGCCCGGAGATGGAAACAACCTAAGTGTCCATCATCGGATGAATGGATAAAGAAGATGTGGCACATATATATACAATGGAATATTACTCAGCCATAAAAAGAAATGAAATTGAGTTATTTGTAGTGAGGTGGATGGACCTAGAGTCTGTCATACAGAGTGAAGTAAGTCAGAAAGAGAAAAACAAATACCGTATGCCAACACATATATATGGAATATAAAAAACAAAACAAAACAAAACAAAACAAAAAACGGCTCTGATGAACCTAGGGGAAGAACAGGAATAAAGACGCAGACCTACTAGAGAATGGACTTGAGGATACAGGGAGTGAGAAGTGTAAGCTGGGACGAAGTGAGAGAGTGGCATGGACATATATACACTACCAAACGTAAAATAGATAGCTAGTGGGAAGCAGCTGCATAGCACGTGGAAATCAGCTCGGTGCTTTGTGACCACCTAGAGGGGTGGGATAGGGAGGGTGGGAGGGAGACGCAAGAGGCGGGAGATAAGGGGATATATGTATATGTATAGCTGATTCACTTTGTTATACAGCAGAAACTAAGACACCATTGTAAAGCAATTATACTCCAATAAAGATGTTAAAAAAATAAAATAAAATTGATTAAAAACCTGCTATCAAAATAAATAAATACATAAAACAGCTCTGGCCCACCCCTAACCATGGACCCCTCTCCTGCCTCCAAGTCCTTGATCTTCCTAGGTTACAGGGTTTGTCTTTTCCTTGTCACTTTACTTCCATTCTCTTGAGTCAAACTCACAGATTCAATACTTTGAGCCAATGCAGGGGACTTGCATGCATCTTGTCCTGTATCCTCAGCTGGCCCCTTTTGTGACTAGTGGCTCATATTGTGAGACGTATGGCAGCATCTGCAGGCAGCCTGGTGACCCTTAATAGTGCAGCCTGGGCTCCTGGAGAAAAATGAAGCTAATTGGTCTGTGTGGGAATTGAACCCCAGGCCCTGGCTTCATTATCACCTGGTCCAAACAATGGCGCCACAGAGCAGATAATAACTGATCTGAGAATCTCAGTAATTCCTTTATTAGAAACAAATGGCTGGTCTGGATGTTGGGGAACCTGAATTGCCAGAGAATCTTGGAAAGTGTAATAAGCTCTCCTCTGGATGAAAAGTGTTTTCTCATCTCAGAGGGTAAAGGGTGCTATATGGGAACAAAGAAGTGTTTTAAAAGTAGAGCTGGGGCTTCCCTGGTGGCGCAGTGGTTGAGAGTCCGCCTGCCGATGCAGGGGACACGGGTTCGTGCCCCAGTCTGGGAGGATCCCACGTGCCGCGGAGCGGCTGGGCCCGAGAGCCATGGCCGCTGAGCCTGCGCGTCCGGAGCCTGTGCTCCGCAACGGGAGAGGCCACAGCAGTGAGAGGCCCGCGGACCGCAAAATAAATAAAAAATAAAAATAAAAATAAATAAAAGTAGAGCGACTCATTCTTCCTTCAGTCTTAGTTAATTTGAACAGAAGCCACACAAGCCAACCACAATACATTTAGAACTGGCAGAAACCCAGATTAGCTCCTCTTCCCAAGTTGCCCACACGACTACCATTTACAGTCATGGGTTTGTAATGTTGAATTGTGTAATTCATAAACTAGCTTTGATTTGTGGAACGAGGCATTGCCAAAGAAGCAAAGAAACAATTAAGATCCCACATTCCTTAGCAGTCTCCCTACACAGCTGCTCCTTTAGCAACAAATTCCTGGGGATAATACATTTAATTTCCAACTTTGGTCAAACTATACCTGTGTAAATGAACTTACGAAACAGAAACAGACTCACAGACATAGAGAACAGACTTGTGGTTGCCAAGATGGGGAGGGGGTGGGGGAGGGATGGAGTGGGAGTTTGGGATTCGCAGATGCAAACTATGATACATAGAACAGGTCCTACTGTACAGCACAGGGAACTATATTCAATAACCTGTGATAAACTATAGAGGAAAAGAACATGAAAAAGAATGTATGTACATGTATAACTGAATCACTTTGCTGTACAGCAGAAATTAACACAACATTGTAAATCAACTATGCTTCAATAAAAGAAATTTAAAAAATAAAGTTTTCCTTAAAAATATATATATATACACATATGTAGTCATATCAAAACACAAGTTAAGCTAATATAACAAAAAGACCCAAAAATATAGTGGCTCCCCAAAAGGAGGAAGTTAATTTCTCTCGCAGGACAGCTGTTGTTCTCAAGCATTAACGTGCTCAGAGTCATCTGGAGGATTTGTGAGCGCACAGATGGCTGGGTCCCATCCCCAGAGTTTCCAGTTCTGTAGGTCTGGGGTAGACCTAGGAATCTACCTTTCTACCAGTCTCCCAAGTGATACTGATGGTTTATTGGGATGGATTTACTTTTAGCATTAGACTTTGGCATCACTAACTACGTTCGCTTAACTCTAATATTTTTTAAGTTGGTGGACTCTCTACTCCAGGTTCTCAGCGTGAAGGAAGGAACCCCCAGCTGAACTGATACTGACAATGGTGGCCTCCCTCAAAGAAGCAAAAGAAAACCCTCAAGAGACTGCGTTCTATGGGCATCAGTTCTACTGGGTCATCAAGTTTCCTTTAAGCAAAATACTTAACTATTCTTGTATCTTTCAACTTTGACTAAAGTCATGATTTTCAAGCAGCATCTTCTGGTTTGAACTTGTTTGCTGTGAATAATTGTCCATAAAGAGTGTTCCAATTAATGTTCTTTACGTCTAGGCTATTTGTCTATTAGATTCCAGTCCTTGTTACCATTCACAATAAAAGCTTAAACATATTGTCCGAAAGGTAGGTAGTTTTCTTATTTCAATTCCAAATGAGAGGACAGTGATTAATACTGAGATTAACAAACAGGTTGACAGTGAACTTGTGTGCTCATTGATGAAAGCAGGCTGAATTTTTAGCTTTGCTCTCTGAAAGCCACTTACTGATTCCTTGTAGTGACTTAGAGCCTTTATAGATGCCACTTACTAGAAGCTCAGACTTGCTTTATCGTCACGCAGTCGGATGGGCTAGGTTGAACATAGAGGCTGGCCTTCGTCATCACATAATAATTCCCATCTCTTCAGCCCTTACCATGACTAGGTATTTTGCTGATGTTACTGATATTCTCCTCAGAATAGTTTCATAAGCTGAAAATGATCCTTCTCACTTAATAGCTAATAAATAGAGTTAGGTCAGCTGACTTGCCCAAGGTCACACAGCAGATGGAACTGGGATTCAAACACCTAAAGTCACCAGATTTTCTGTAGCATTTGACAGTTTTTCTATTACCTCATTTTAAGCCCCTCTTTCAGTATATTTAAGCCTAGCAAGTAGCACTGTTTCTTCAAAATTCCATTGCCAGCCAGAGAGAAGTAATCCCCAGGGCCAGATTTAGTCAGCTCCACAGCAAAGGGAGAAGATCAGTTCCAGAGATTCCCTTCCATTCTCAGAGAACATGGCCTGGCGGTTCACAACACTCCCCAGTTCCATTTTTACCATGACATTCACACATTAACAGATTTTAAAGCTTCTTTGCCATATGTTTGGATTTCCTTCATTTGGGGAAATCACATATGAAATGGTGAAGAGATTTATCTTGCCTTTGTTCTGATTATCAAAGAACCACATAAGATGTGATGTGTTCTAATTTCTTTTAAAATCACGTTGATTCCCAACTTATCCAGAGCCAGACCAGGGAAAATATGTGAGGTGTGTTTTCAGTGTCCTGCTGCCTTCCTCTTCTTGGGATGCCCTGGGCCTCCTTCCCAAGAACTCGATCCTGAGCTGAGTGCACTGAAGCCTGCCATGCAGCTGATGATGAAGGGGAAGCCCTATCACCAGGATTCACCCTCCAGTAGGACCCTCCTAAAGATGAAAACAACCTTCCAGACCCAGGGGACATTTCTCCAAGGGTGGCATTTCAGGTAGGGAGAGGAAGACAATGCTTCTGGAATAACCCCATCTAGACAGTCACTTGTTTGGTTGTTTCATGAGAGTAGATGTGATCCTGTGTTTCAATTGCAATCATTTTTCCCTCATGTGCCCTGATCAAGACACAAGAACTGCTCACTTGAATCCCTTGACCCTTGCAGGCGCCTAAGTACCAAGTCCTGGTCAAGACTAGAATCCCTTTATCCATTTATCTGTCCTTGAATGGATAAAGAAGATGTGGTACATATATACATTGGAATATTACTCAGCCATAAAAGAGAATGAAATAATGCCATTTGCAGCAACATGGATGGACCTGGAGATTATCATACTAAGTGAAGTAAGTCAGAAAAAGAAAGACAAATACCATATGATACCACTTATATGTGAAATCTTTAAAAAAAAAAATGATACAAATGGGGAATTCCCTGGTGGTCCAGTGGTTAGGACCCTGCGCTTGCACTGTGGGGGGCCTGGGTTCGATCCCTGGTCAAAGAACTAAGATCCTGCAAGCCGTGTGGCATGGCCGAAAAAAAAAAAAGATACAAATGAACTTATTTACAAAACAGAAACAGACTCACAGGCATAGAAAACAAACTTATGGTTACCAAAGGGGAAAGGTGAGGGGGAGGGATAAATAGGAGTTTGGGATTAATATATACATACTACTCTATATAAAATAGATAATCAACAAGGACCTACTGTATAGCAATACTCTGCAATAACCTATATGGGAAAGGAACCTGAAAAAGAATAGATATATGTATACGTATAGCTGAATCACTTTGCTGTACACCTGAAACCAAACAACATTGTAAATCAACTTCACCTGCCTCCCCCTCCAAAAAAAAAGGAAAGAAAGAAAGAAAGAAAGAAAGAAAAACGATTAGAATCCCTTTACTTAAGAGATACAGCTTTCCGGGCTTCCCTGGTGGCGCAGTGGTTGAGAGTCCGCCTGCCAATGCAGGGCATACGGGTTCGTGCCCCGGTCCGGGAAGATCCCACATGGCGCGGAGCGGCTGGGCCCGTGAGCCATGGCCGCTGAGCCTGCGCGTCCGGAGCCTGTGCTCCACAACGGGAGAGGCCGCAACACTGAGAGGCCCGCGTACCACAAAAAAAAAAAAAAAAAAAAAGAGGTATAGCTTTCCCTACACGGAAAGCTTTCCTGAACACTTGTTTGCAAGTGTAAGCCCCCTCACCTACCTGTGTGGGCTTATTGGGTCAGGGAATTTTCAGCTGCAGATAATAGCATCCACCTTGAGTTGTTTAAGTAGAAAAGGAAAACTCCAAAAAAGCCAGGTCTCCGATAGGTTGACGAGATGGCTGCCATGTGCTCTGCTACCCCTACAGCATTCTACAGAACTGCCGGAGTCAGCACTCTCTTCCATTGCCTCTGCCACTACCTGTGCCCCTGGCATTATGCCCCCCAAACTCTCTTCCGCCCTTGGCTTACTTCCCAATCAGAGTTTTGAATGTCTGCGTCTGATTGGTGGAAGCTAGCCGGTATCTAGCAGTGAGGGAAGCTGGGAAATGTAGTTTTTAGGGTTCCACTTTGTGAACACGAGACGAAAATTGTGAGACCAGACAACTAAAAATTGGCACTTGCCATCTGCTTCTACAAGGATTAGGTCACTAGCCACTGTAGTCGCTGACCTTCAACACACCCTGAAAGGAGCTCAGGAATGAGGCACTCTGTGCTCTGGGAAAAACTGGAAGAACAGGTTTTTAGATAGATATTTTCCGGAAAAGATTTTTATGAGCCCAACTCTTGCATTTCCTCATATCTATAAAAGCACTAAAATCATTAATGGAAACACCTGCTCCTCGTGACCAGCAGTAGCCTTCTGTGACTAGCAGCTACCTTCTGCCAAAATGTTTGCTTGATTGTCCTTAGCCTTCTTCACCAAAATCACATATATACCGGCCTCTCCGCTTACCTCTTCGGAGCAGTTCCTCAGAGCATCTGAGAGGCTGTCTTCCAGGATATAGTCCTCATTTTGCCCCAAATAAAACTTAACTCACAACTTTCACATTGCACTTTTTTTTTTTCAGTCGACAGACCCTATCAAAAAGAAGAGAGGGTGTTTAAAAGATATGGTCAGCCACAGGTTACAGATGTCCCCTGCCCCTTGTGCTCAAAATAGAATTTCCTCTTTGATTTCTGACCATTCCTATTCTAGAGAAGAGTTAACATCCAGCCTGGAATTCTGGGAAAGGAAGAGACTGGTGGCTGCTCTCTGCAGCACACAGCCTAGGTGTGTGCATACAGCAAGGAGAGAAGATTGCTTTTCTTTCTTTGTTTGTTTTGCGGTAGGCGGGCCTCTCACTGTTGTGGCCTCTCCCGTTGCGGAGCACAGGCTCCGGACGCGCAGGCTCAGCAGCCGTGGCTCACGGCCCCAGCCGCTCCGTGGCATGTGGGATCTTCCCGGACCAGGGCACGAACCCGTGTTCCCTGCATCGGCAGGCGGACTCTCAACCACTGCGCCACCAGGGAAGCCCGAGAAGATTGCTTTTAAGAGGTGACAATATTTAGGAATCCTTGCAGCGAAGTGGGATAATCAAGAGGAAGAATCCAAAAGGGAATAAAGCAATAATAATTGACTTCAAATTTGCTCTTTTAAAAACACAGTCTTTTTATTTTTTTTAAGCGTCACAGGGTGGATTGCTCTGGGTAATTTAGCGGTCTTTGCTTATGATCAGAGGTTCAGTAACACACTCAGCAGAGGTTTCAAGCAGTGCAGTACCATTTCTAGCCCCACAATGCCCGCCTTTCCATTCCTATTGGGGATATATGATCACCACAGAGCATCTTAACCTAGCTCAGATGTGTAGGGAGTAATCTAAGTAAAATGTGGGATTTACATAATTCATTTCCTCAACCACAGGCTGCTTTAATCAGAGAGTATGAGATAGCTCTTCAAGGGAAACCCACAGTGATAAACGATTGCCATTCCCAAAGCAGAAGGCCCGTGTGAATACTGCTGCAATGAACGTGAGAATGCAGATATCTCTTCAAGATACTGATTTCATTTCCTTTGGGTACCCAGAAGTGGGATTGCTGGATCATATGGTAGTTCTAACCATGGCTCTGCTACTCTTTGACCTGTGATCAGACCCATTAAACTAATTAAGGGATGATGAATGGATGATTCCACATGAGTCTAGATGGAAAAGAGACTATTTTGTAGACCTTCAGGAGTGACCATTGTACCAGTTAGGATACCTTTGGATGTTCATAACTGAAAGCCCTCAACTCAAATTGGCATAAAAGATAGATTTATTATTTCATATACCAGAACTCCAGAGGGAGGTAGTATTCAAGGCTGTTGAGTTCAGTTTAATTCAGTGACCCAAATATATCCTCAAGGATAGAGGTCTTTCCGTCTTCCCACTCTGCCACCAGGGTTCAGATTTATCCTTAAGCTGACTTCTCTCATGGTCACAAGATGGCTGCTGGAGTTCCAGCTGTCACACCCAGACAAGACAAAATTCAAAAGAAGAAGAAAGGCCACTTCTTTTCAGGCTTCACCTTATTAATAGTGATAAGTCCTTTCCCAGAGGTCCTTAAGTCCCTCACACCTCAGTGACCAGCTGGGTCACATGCTTGCCCTAATCCTACCACTAATGAAGAGAACCAGACCACTACGACTGACCTCACCGATTTGTATTTACCCATTGAGTCACATGGGAGGAGTGTCAGGAACCTAAGCAAAGACTCTCTCAGTAAGGAAGGAGGATGGAATGCATGTGGGAGGAACTTTCAACAGCGTCTGCGATAGGCATGAACCTCATTTCTTGTGACCTCACACAACCCTGGTTCTAGCAGGATAACAATTTCAAACATTAGTCACTGCTATTAAGTGTAAACATGCTGGGTTTTATTCCATTCTCAGATGCTCATGTAAAGTCCTTTCAATAGTTTTAAGGCCACGAGTCCGTTAGAGCAAGGGACAGTCCGTTTCTCTTGCTGGAAGCACTTAGGTTGTGACTGCAGTTGACAGGTCGCTCCTGGCTTTTGACTGAGTCTTTCTCATATTTTACTCTTTCCTTGCCTTGCAAGACAAGTGGCCGTGACTAACCACATAATAGCTCCCCTGACTCTACCGTTGAAATGAACAGAAATGGAAAGGAAATCGAATTGTACTCTCCTCTACCTGGCAATTTCCCAAGATGCCTCAGCTAGAGATAGCTTCCATGGATAGGCTGGGGGTTGAACTGGAATTTGAAAAAAAAAAAAAAAAAAAAAAAAAAAAAACTGTCCAGACCAGATTGTAGAGGGAGCTCTTTTCTTTTCACTTAACTCCTGGGGATGGAGGGAGAAAAGAAAAGTGAATAATGTGAAAAACCATTTAACTTAGTAGTCAGGAACTGGCAGCCTGCTGGTTGGATGTTTGCCTGGGCAGTGTCTTAAAAATGAGAATTAGTGACAGAAATTTCAATGTCAAGGGATTTCACATACGAGTCTCCCTGTGGCAGGGAGGGGCTCACATTCTCCACTTTGCCACAGTCCCCACCACGCCCTAGTGCCCCCCACCCCTGCCTGCTACATTTGTTTACATTACCTGCCTGCCCAGTGAGAGCTGAGAGGATGCACAGAACCTGTCAGTCCATCATTCCTGTGCTTATCTGTGACACTCAACATGCTAATTGTTATTTCAGCATGCCCCTATTAAAAAGCAACTAGTCTGGGGAAAGAAAATTATTTGCCCTTAATGTGTTAACCCCATAGCCCAGGCGGAGAAGACCTGCAAAGGTAAGGAGGTCGCCATGGGAACAGGCTGCCTCTGCCGCCTTCTCCTGCCCGACACTTTCATTCTCTGATGAGAGCCTCCTTTCTCAGTCCCCACTCAGCCCCCAGGAGGAGCTGCTCCCAGACTTGCCTTCTGTCTGCCTCTCCATCTTCCTGACATACACCTGACTGTGTATCTCCCTTCCCTGTTTTTATTTCTTCTTTTTTCCAGCACCAATCCTCCTGTTTCCTCCATCACTAGGGTCACAATGTCGCCTTCTTTGCCATTGGGCACTTTACTGTGAGCTACTTCCCCTTGGCTTCTGGCCTCGTCATTGTCTGGCTTTCTTCCTGCCTCTCGGCCTCCTTCTCTGTGTCTCCTTCACAGCCTCCTCCTCCTGGGTCCTGTTGAGTCCTGGGAGTTTCCAAGACTCCCTTTCAGGCTTTCTTCTCATCTTTGACCTTCTCTGTAGCAAACTACTCACATGACGCCACAGTGACCCCAGATTCCCGCTCAGCACAGATTTCCCCTCTGAATTTTCTTTTAAATTGAACAAGAGTATTTGACGTCCAGTTATTACATATAAAGTAAGCCTCAAATTTACTTTAGTTCTGGTCTTTATTCCTTCATTTTCTCTTTTTTTGTTTGTTGCATCATTTCTTTTTTTTTTGTTAAGATTTTTTTATGTGGACCATTTTTTAAAGTTTTTATTGAATTGTAAATTTACAATTGAATTGTAAAATTGTTACAATATTGCTTCTGTTTTATGTTTTTGGTTTTTTGGCCATGAGCCATGTGGGATCTTAGTTCCCTGACTAGGGATTGAACCGTTACCCCCTGCATTGGGAGGCGGAGTCTTAACCATTGGACCACCAGGGAAGTCCCACATCATTTTGATAATATTAGTGTAGATGACATTTACGTTCTGTTTTGTCATACTAAGTCCCACATTTGTTTCATCCTAGTTTTATAGATTGCATATATTCATGCTCATCCACAGTTCTTTTTTTAAATCTTTTTTTAATTGAAATATAGTTGATTTACAATGTTGTGTTAATTTCCACTGTATAGCAAAGTGACTCAGTTATAGGTATACACAATTCTTTTGCTGTGGTTTTCTCTGTTATCTCTTGATTAGATGAAATCCATCCTCTAATATTTATCTTAATAAAAGCTCTTAAGAAAGAATAATGTTCCTTGAATTCTTTCTCGTTCAAAAACTATTTGTCCACAGCCTCTATTCCTGGAGGAAAGTGATCTAGACTCAAAATCTTGCCTTAAGTATATAAAGAGATTCCTCACAGCTTCCATGACAATCTCAGCTATTTGGAGCAGCATTTATATATTTTCTTTTCATCTTCAAGTCATAACTATCTTCTAGTGACATTGCCATTGGTGTTTGAAGCTCTTGTTTCTTTGCATAATATCTAGGAAGAGTAGTGAGGAAATGGGAAGATGCAGTGTCCCAATACTAAGTTCATACAAGAAGTCTAGCCCATGGGACTTGAAAAAGAAGGTAGAGCGGAGTTCCCTGTCGGTCCAGTGGTTAAGACTCGACGCTTTCACTGCTGTGGCCCGGATTCAATCCCTGGTCGGGGAACTAAGATCCCACAAGCCATGGGGCACTGGGGGGTGGGGTTTGGGGGGAGGAAGGAGGGCAGAAAGACATGCCTTTGACTTTTCCTTTACTGGGGTGGGGTGGGGGGAGTGGGGGATAGATACCACTTTAGCATGAATAGAAGTCAAGCTTGGAAACTCCAAATAGATTATCTTGTTCAGTTTTTCAGAACAATCCTTAACATAGATGATACTATGCCAATTATATGCAGATTAGTAACTTGTGGTATACAAGTTAACAACTAGCTCAAGGGCGCCTAGCTTATAAATTGGAAAAAGTGGAATAAAACCCATCCTTTAAACTCCGAGCCAAGGTCTTGTTTAATATACCACAGCTGTCTCCTACAAATACCCCCGAGTCAAAATGATAATTCCCTTCCTGGCACAGTTAATGTCTGTTCTTCTAGGAAGGAAGAATGAATAGAAGAATTCTTAATCTCCTTTCCCATCTCTGAGCCTTAAGTATCATCAGCATCTCTGTCATGGGAGGGTGGCCAAAAAGATCACAGAGCTTCAAAGTATCTTCTCACCAGATTTCTTACACGCTTAAATTCTGTTAATTTTTTGGGTTGGTCATTGTACCCCCAGAAATTGACTCTTAAAACATAAATATTTCTAGGTGGGTGATATATTAGGATATTTAAGGCATTAATACCCTGGTATTAAATACCAGGTATTAGAAACTAACCTGAGTGGCAATCCTATAGCATATAATGTCTAATGGTAGGACTAAACTTATTATCTATTTGTTGTCATTTGAAGGGTACCAGGAAGAGAATACCATGTATCAAATATTTTTTACTGCATAGGCAGTAAAATTCTAAAATTTTACTTTTAGTATAATTCTAAAATTTTACCTTTAGTATAATTTTTAATTAACTAAATTTGAATTAAGAATTGCCCTATTTCAATGTCGACAACAGTATTGTACTACAATCGTCAAATTTGCTAAGAGACTAAAACTTAATTATATCAACCACTAAAAAGAGAGGAAATTATGTAATGTGATAGAGGTGCTAAATATCAGTACGATGGCAATAATATCGCAATATTTAAATGCATCAAATTAACACATTGTACATCTTAAATTTACACAATGCTATATGTCAAATATATTCGATTTAAAAAAAAGAATTTCCCTACTTCAGGGCTCATTTTGTTAAAACATGCAAATATTTCCTCACTCATGCTTTGAATAAATTGATTTAGAACTAATTCCTTCCTAACCTGAATTATGGAGGGGCATGAGAAACTTGAAAGCATAACATTTCTTGGCCTTCCTAGTGGCTTTAATGACATAAAAATCCCCGGGGTTGGGTTGACTTGGCCTAAGTGGGAATCTGAGTAGAAAAGGAAGGGCTTTCCATCACAGGGGCAGCGTGAAGCCCATGGATTTGGGCAGACTCAGAAAGGAAGGCCATTCCTTGGCTGAGAATATGCCCTTCTCATAGCTGGCGGTTCTGGGAAGTAAGGTTCTGTTAGAAAACTCCTAGTGCCCAATTAGAAGGTGAAGTTCTCAAGATGACCACCAGATGGCACCCTCAGCCAAATTACTGAAGTACTCTGCTGGATCAGAATGTTGCAGCTGGGAGGATTTTTGAAATGGTCTAACCATTTCTATTCTATTCTATTCTATTCCATTCTATTCTATTCTATTCCATTCCATTCCATTCCATTCCATTCCATTCCATTCCATTCCTTTTCATGTTTAGGCCGCGGCAGAGACAGCCCGGAATCCTAACCACTAGGCCACCAAGAACTCCCTGGTCTAACCCTTCTATTTTACAACCAAGGGACCTCGGCCAGGGTGAAACTACCTTGCCAGAATCCACATATCAAGTCGGCGGCAGAACTGGGGTTCCTGCGACCCCTTGACAAGGAATCCAATCATGTCTCTATGACAGTACTCTGAAGGAATTTCCTCAACCCAAATGGAGCAAAAGACAAAAACGACACAAGGAGCTGCTGTTTGAGTCTGAGGACAAAGTCTTGCTTAAGCAGATTTTTGGCCAAGTGTCAGGCAGTCCCATTTACTGTGGGCTTGTTTGCTCTGGAAATGAGTCTGGGGTGGGGTGGGGGGAACACAAAGCAGTGGGATTCGGAGATACAACAAGACAGACTGATCCCGGGAAAGTAAGAGGACAGCAAGCAGGGAAAACCAAGGAGAGATGCCTGGAGATGAGCTTGTTTTTTTTTTTTTTTTTTTTTTAACATCTTTATTGCTTTACAATGGTGTGTTAGTTTCTGCTTTATAACAAAGTGAATCAGTTATACATATACATATGTTCCCATATATGGAGACGAGCTTTGCACCAGGGACAGAACATGCAAGGAGAGGAGAAAAGGCAATTTAGACAGAAGACGCTCAGTGAAAGAACAGGAATGTGTGCACCACTGCAGCAGGGCAGGCCCCAGGCAAATGGCATGTAAGCCCAGCTTCCCTGGGGCCCAAGGCCTCTCTCTCATCACACTTGTCCCTCCCCATCCCCACTTCACCAACCTATCACTGCAGAAAACGTTCTCCAGCCAGGAGCTGACATCACAGAGTCAATTTCAGTGATCGTCCTCTTTCCCAGGAGAGTTGGCATTTTAGGCTGGTCTCTCCTTTTGAATAAAAAGATGTTGTCCACCTTAAGCAACAGTATAGAAGAGGAGCTTGGGGAGAGCGAGATGCTGTCAAAGTCAGCGGTTTAGAGCAGAGGCTTTCTGTTACCCAGAAGGTCAACGGGAAAGGAAATGGGTGAGTGAGACATGCGGGTGGAGCCTTGCAGGCAGAAAGAGAAGCTGAGATTTGAAACTGCAGAAGAAGTGTGTGGATGTATTGATCACTGTGCCTAGGACAGTAGACGCTCATTATCTGTTAGCTGAATTGATATGTCCTTATTGAATTTGAAAAGGCTCCCTGGCAAGGGAGCACCACGATGAACATGGTATTTAGGAAAATTCTTCCAACGTGAGTACCTGAAATGGATGGAGTTTAGTGGGAAGACTTAAAAAAAGAAAAACAAAACAAAACAACAGCTTTACTGAGATATAATTCACATACCATACAATTCACCCATTTAAAGTGCCTCATTCAATAGCTTTTAGTATATTCAAAGATATAGGCAACCATTCATCACCACAGCTAATTTTAGAACATTTTCATCACATCAAGAAGAAATCCCATATCCTTTATCCCCCACTGTGTCCCCATCCCCCTGTCCCCCAGCACAAAGCAACCATGAATCTATTTTCTGTGTGTATAGATTACCCTATTCTGGAATTTCATATGAATTTCCATTTACGTGGTATGTGGTCTTTTGTGTCTGGCTTCTTTCACTTAACATAATGTTTTCAAGGCCCACCCATGTTGGATCATGTATTAGTATCCCATTCGTTTTTATGGCTGAATAATATTTCATTGTACATATATATCATATTTTGTTTATTAATTCATCTATTGATGGACATTTGGGTTGTTTCCATTTTTTAGCTATTATGAAGAATGCATGTTATAAACTTTCATGTACAGGTTTCTGTGTGGATGTATGTTTTCATTTCTCTTGGCCAGAATTGATGGTTCCTATGGTAACTCTATATTTAATCATTTGAAGGACTGCCAGATTGTTTTCCAAAGTGGCTGCAACATTTTTACATTTCCCCATGAGCGTATGTTGGGTTCTGATTTCTTCACTTTCTCACCAGTATTTTTTGCTGCTGACTTTCTGATTCTAGTCATCCTAATGCATGTGAAGTGATATTTCATTGTGGTTTTATTTTTCATTTCCCTGATACCTAATTATATCAAGTATTTTTTCTCTATTGTTTTTCTCTTCTCTATTTTACTCATTTCCACTCTAATCTTTACTATTTCCTTCCTTCTTCCTTCCTTTCCTTTCATTTCCTTCTAGTTTAGTTTGTTCTTCTTTTTCTAGTGTGTTAAAATGGAAGGTTAGGTTATTGATTTGCAATCTTCTTTTTTTAACATAGAGAGCATTTACAGCTATAAAATTCCCTCTAAACACTGCTTTAGCTGCATCCCATAAGTTGTGGTATGCTGCATCTTCATTTTCACTCATCTTAAAGTATTTTCTGTGGGGGAAGATATTTCAGGTAGAAGGAAGAGCTTGGATAAAGGCATAAAGGTAGGAAAGCTTGGGTCAAGCTTGGTGGACAGTTGAGTTTGGCAAGAGCAGAGGGTGTGTGCAGAAGAGTTTGAGTGATGGAGAAAGGTAAGTTGGAGTCATCTTGTATGAAGGACTAAAAAGTTTACTCTGAATGGATTTTAGATAATCAGTTGTCATTTCTAGGACAATTGCCTTATTTCACTTTCTCTCTAGATGTGGAATGAGTGGCTTTCTGAAGCTGCAGAAGACAGGTGGGGGAAAGTTTAGAAGGAAGGACAGGAATAGGGTCAATACGAACACAAAAATAGGCAAAGTCTGTGCAAGTCCTGCCCGTCTTAGAGAAGTGGCTGGTGGGGTCCAGCCCCCACCATGACTACTTCCCAGGCAGGAGAAAACACTGTCAGTGTTTCCAAAATAGCTGCATCCCATCCCCCTGTAGGAAGCAAAAATTGTATATCCTTGTTTCATCACTGGCTAAGTTTTAAGTTTTGAAAATTCTAACAGTCTTGTTGCCCATTCTTTCCCTTTTGAAACTCTCTTTCTTTAGCTTCCATGTCACCACACTTTCCTGATTTTCCTTCTCTCACTCCCCTGCCCTCCTCCAACACTGTCCATGAGACGCTGGAGCCTCGCAAGGCTCTGACATCTGTCTCCTCTTCTCACTCCACACTCCGTCTCTCTTGGCAATCTCATCTCATCTCTGCCCATGGCTTTGATTATCATCTGTGCACCCATCTCAGAGCTCGGATAGCAGCCAGCTCTGCTCTGAGCTCTGAGCTCCAAGCCAGTACTAGGAGTTGCCTACCCAATATCTCTACTCAAACTCATTTGATCAAGACTGAACTCACAATCTCCTCATTCAACTTCAGACCTGGCCCCCTTGTCATCACAAGAGGCATTCATGCTCTTTTCCCTCAATTACTGCAATAGCCTTCTAACTGGTCTTCTAGAACTCTCTCTCGCCTCCTTCCCAGCTCCTCATACTTCAGACGAGATGATTTATTTGAAATGACCATATCCCCACCCATAGCAGACATTAGTTAATTTTTGGCCATCCAGCAGGTGAACACACTTCCTATGTTGGAAAATTCCCCTCCTTATGAAACTTGGTTGGATGCAGAACTTGCCTCCTAAACTTGTTTTTAGCCACGTAGACTCTTACTTTCTCTTTCCTTTGGCCTCTGCCAGACCAGCCTTGTTTCAGAGCGTCAGACTGGCCCTGCTCCCTCCTCCTTCGCCCATGCTGTGCCCACCTCCACCCTCTCCTCTTGTCTGGCTAACTTGTTTTCTTTTCAGAGTTCAGATTGAGTGTCACTTCTTCAGAGAAGTCTTCTGTGACTTTGTAGTCTAGGGCAGATTCTTTGTTATAAGCTCTTATAGGATGGGATGCTTTCTCTGGGCCTCACATACCCCTGTACTAGTTACTGTGCATCAGTTACTGGGTGCTTCTGTTGGGTCAGGCACTGAATATGCAGGGGAGGACCAGACAGCTGCCTTCTAGGAGCCCACAGTCTCCCTTGGGGCCGTGGACATCACTATGGGATGAGTGCTGGAGTAGCACTCCATCAACAAAGGGCTCTGGGCGGGGGAGAAGAACAAGAAACCAACTGTTGCAAGAAGGCAGGCCAGCTGCACAGAAGGCAGGAGCATCTGGGCCAGGTCCTGAAGGAGTTTGCCAGGAGGGGGAGGGTGGGAAGTCCTTCCAGGCAGAAGGAATATTCATACTCAAAGCCACAAAGTGAAAAAGCACATGGTGGACCAGTGAAATGCAGAGTACTCTGGTGTCACTTAAGCAGAGGATGAGGAGAGAAGGGGGTTGAGCAGGAAGGCTAGAGGCAAGCCTGGAAAGATGGGTCGGGTCAGATTCAGAAGTGGCTCAGATGCCATACTCATCAGGTGCTTGGCTTTTGTCCCATGAGCCATAAGGAATTGTTTTAAGCAGAGGAATTATTTGAAGCACCTAATTCTGACTACAATGTGAAGGATAGATTGAAAGGATTTAGGGACAGGAAGATAATATGGAAGCTGTATCTTTATAGCTCCAGAGCTTATCAAAAATAGAACCCAATAAATATAATAGGTAAATGAATCAGTGGTGAAATAATCCAATAAATGTAATGGGTAAATGAATCAATGAAGAAATACCATAAAATGGAACCATGAGAAGCACTGTGTGCCATGGGAGGCCATGCAGCATGAGTGAGAGTTGATAAAGCCCTCAGCTAGAGAGCTTGCTGGAAAAACAGGGCTAGGTGAATTTAAGAGACATTCTGAAGTTAAATCAATGGGGCTAAGTAGTTAACTGCATACAGGCATTGAAGAAAAGCGATGAATGAATTAGGGTTAGGTTTGGCTAACAGTGACCAAAAAATTAGACTTAAAACAGAGAGCCCAGGTAGCAGTCAAGAGCTAGCATGGTGCACCAGTGTCAGGGACTTATCGCATATGGTCCCTTCCATCATGTTACTCAACGTCCTCAACATGTGGCTTCATGACATGGTCCAAGATGGGGGCTCCAGCATCACACCTGTCTTCTAGCCAACAGACTACAGGAAAGAGACAAGAACAGGGCGTGCTGGTGACCTTTAAGAACTTATATCCTAAAAGTGTTTTCTGTTCCATGACATTGGTCATTATTTAATCATATCTAATTGAAAGGGAGGCTGGGCGATGTCTCTGTTCTGGGCAGCTAAAATTTGGAAGATGTATGGCTGAGAAATAAGGTAGAAAGGAAACTGGAAAATAGCTTGCCTCAAGGGGTCAAGAACAATTTCATTGCATCCGTTGGGTGGCTACGAATGCAGAAAGAGAGAGGAGAGTTTTAAGAAGCTTTTTAGGAAGCCACACAGTAAAGACAAATAAGTTTTGTTTTGAACATATCTGTTTTGGGGTGGTCTGTGGGACCCCAGGTGGAGAAAACCAGTAGGCACTTGCAAACGTGTGTACAGTTGCATTCTTATTTCCTCTACTTAGGCTATGCTCCTTGAGGGTGGAGACGCTTGTTTATTCATCATTACATGTCCACCACGCCTTGCAAGTTTCAGGAATGGATAAAGATGACAGGAAAATTAAGATGGTGAAAAAAACTAACAGCTAAGTTTTTAAAGTACAAATGGGGAGACGATAGAACCCAGCCACTGTTAGCACTGGAAAGAGCTTTCTCAGACCACTTTGGACAGGAAGGTAGCCTCCTACGCAGTTCATTCAGAACCTACTAACCTAAACACACACACACACTTATACCATGTACAGAGCAGAAGAACTCTGCTTTTAAAAATGAGGTGTTCCGGGGACTTCCCTGGCAGTCCAGTGTTTAAGACTCCACGCTTCCAATGCAGGGGACACGGATTCTATCCCTGGTCGAGGAACTAAGATCCTGCATGCAGTGTGGCCAGGCCAAATTTTAAAAATAGAATAGAATAGAATAGAATAAACTGTGTTCTGTTTCAGGAGTCTATGGTGGGTGATGAGGGATAAAGGGAGATTTTGGAGATATAGCTGTACAGGGGGACCTGTTTGGGGTCACATGACCAGGCAGTGTCACAGCCTTGACTGGACCAGAGATCTCCTGACTTCCAGGCTGAGGAGTGACACTGCACCTGCCGTTAAGAAGATGACCCGCCAAAGGTAAGGGAACGCGGCCCACTGCGTGTCTTGCAGGCCTGTGAGAGACGTGGCCAAGGATCTAGACTATTTAATCCAGTTTTACGAAAGGAGTTTTACAGAGAGCAATTAAGGCACA
The DNA here is from genome assembly GCF_949752795.1 of Hyperoodon ampullatus. NCBI lineage: Eukaryota > Metazoa > Chordata > Mammalia > Artiodactyla > Ziphiidae > Hyperoodon > Hyperoodon ampullatus. Next base: position 74,421,699 of record NC_136926.1, read on the forward strand.
GTTAAGGAATTAATCACTAATGAGTCATTAACTCTGCCTCCTATTGTACAGCTAACAAGCTGAGGCCAGATGATTGGAGCCAGTTCCCAATTAAGGGGACGACATTGGCCAGAAAGCGCACCATCGCCCTCTTGAAGAGTCGGGAGTGCCTGCCTGCGGCTGCCGGGCCTCCCCTTTCCCAGGCGGGTCAGGACGCAGGCAGAGCTCGCGCTTGCTGAGCGGAAAGGAAAGGCCAGCTTTTCATTAATATTATCTTCCCTGAAAATCTTTTTTTTTTTTTTTTTTTTGCTGGCCTCCTGGAGGCTGGAATTCCATTCGTGTAGTAAGGCTCTGTTGGCGGAAAGGCGCACTTGGACCTGAGACCGAGAAGGGTGCGCAGCGAGGCTGGGGGTGCGGGCGCGGGCGGGAGGCGTCACGTTAAATGCTAGGTTCCTGGGGGCGGCTGTGTCCGGACTCCTGGTGTCCCTTCCATGCACCTCCCGCGGGGAGGACGCGGCTCACTGGAAGCGGAATCCCGCGCTGCCCTCGCTTCCCGAACCTGGCTACACCGAGGGCTCTCCGCCTAGGCTTTCAAGTAACCGATGAACTTGGCCGAGAGCAGGAAGGATGAGGATCCCCTGCCTCCTCTCGCCGGATTCTAGATGGTCGGGGACGGGCAGGGACTGTCTCCCCTGGTGTAACATTTCCCATCTCCCCAAACAGTAGCTATACGTTTAAAATAAGTAAAGACAGCGGGGCCGCCCCCGTTCCGTTGCTGACCTCTGGGCCGAATCCTGCCCCTCCCGAGGGGTCTCTCCCAGCCCTCCCACCCCCTCTCACCCACACCCGTCCCGATCACCCTCCCGGCAGCAGAGGTGGGAGCTCGGGCCCGCAGGAGGCAGAACTGGGTTCCGAGAGCGGGAAACCCACGTCGGATGAACAGCCGGGACCGGCCTGGGGTCGCAGCGCGGGGCTCCAGGACACCGAGCGAGGAAGACCCTCCGCGGCTGCGGCCGCCTCTGGACCTCGTGACTCTGGAGACCGGCGGTCTGGAGAGGCGGAGCCCTCAGTGCCCTGCGTCCCCAAGGGTGAGAAAAATCACCACCAGAAGTCTGGAGCCACGGCGCGCAGGACGGTCACGTCACCCTCACGGGCAGAAAGAGACTCCTCCATAAAGGGAGAAATGCGAAAACTGAAATGCCGCCAACGCGGCGGGGGTGGTTGATGGCGGCTAGGTTAGCGGGGCGCCCAGCTCCGCGCCAGCCCGGGATCTCTGCATCAGCCCTCAGTCCAGGGGGAGCGCCAGTCTGCGCCCTCGGCACGGCTGGGCGTGCCTGACTCCGCCCTTCCCTCGGAGCCGTCCAATCTGAGGCGCCCTTCTCCGCCCCGCCCCCGCGGTCACACAGCCTGGCCCCCGGCGGCTCCCACCCCAGCTCCCAGGAGCCCCGAGGAGCGGTTTTGACGTGCCACCTTCTTCCCCACCCCACCCCCCGCCGGCTGCCGTTCAGAACAGGGGTCGTCTTCCTGCGAGAGGGTCCCCAGGGCCTCCCTCCTAGTCTGACAGGATCCACGTCGGCCTGAAGCAAGGCCTGCTTAGAGCAACACAGTGTCTTTTCTCCCCGAACCCCGTAAGACTACTCCCAAGTGGTTCCTGTTCCCCTTCAGTGGACAGTGGTAGCCTGAGCCAAACCCGCAGCCTCATCATGGAAGACTCAAGAACCATTTCCCAAGTGATGAAGGTTTACTGGGGGAGTCCTTTCCCCCAGAGTCCCTGAAAGGCGTGTGTCCGCCCCAAATCAGAGCCAGCACAGTCTAGTTTCGGGAGGCAGTGCCGCACCTTGACCGGCACCTCTGCAAACTGCTTTCCGTAGCCGTGAGCTTGAGCAGCGGCCCCAGGTGTTTCTGGATCGTCTGGGGCTTTAACGCTCTTTATCACAAGCCATTCTCACCTCCCACCGGAGTTAAGTACAGTACCGCCTGCCCGCCTCACCTGCACCCCTCCTCCTGGAGCTGGGAGCTTGACTCACCGCAGGCCCAGTGGAGCTGCCCTACTAGGTAGCCCTTAGGAAGAGGGCGGTGCGGGGGAAGGGCGGGGAGGGACGCTAGGGCTGATGCTTTGTCCAGGCTTCCTCCAGGGAGCCCAGGAAGGCACTCACAACGAGCACCCATTCCTCAGCATCTCACTTCCCAATGTGGCCTAATGAGCTGTTCTTGGGAATTAGAATTAAGGAGCACTTATTCAGCAACTATTTCCCGAATATGCAATATGATTGTGAACTGACGGGACTTCTACTTATTCCAGCTCCAACGCTTACAAGCAGAGTTAATTGGTGCAACCTCTCTGTGCCTCAGTCTCCTCATTTATAAAATGGGGCTAGTTGAATCTTCCTAGTAGAGTCCTTGTGAGGCTTAACTGAGATGAAACCACTTAGAAGAGTGCAGGCACATAGTAAGCTTTCAATGATCATTAGCTATTAGTATTTTGATCATTTTCCAAGGACTTGTCCCTGAAGTCCAGGTATGGTTCACCCTGTTGGTGCCTAAAGAGATGGTTTAGAATATCCCTTCTCAGACTAAACTAGTAAAAGAGGAGAGGAAAATGGTGGAAAGCTGCAGATGCAAAAAGATAGGAAGAAAAATGGCAGAGAGAAGGAGACAGAATGAATAATGGAAATTATCTAAGGGAATCGAAGGAGTTGCTGACGGTGAGATGCGCAAGGTCAGAGGCGCCCAGGACTAAGGAGAAAGAGGGCAGAGCAAGTGTGGGACTCACCCGGGGCCACTGAAGCTGGAAGTTCTCTGCATAAGTCATTCCTAGTAAAACGAGGGCATTAAAGGATAAAAGAGAAGACAGGCCAAAGTGAAAGAAATTTACTTACACATCCATCCTGAGTTTACCTATGTTTTTCATGCCAAGATCTGATATTGCTTGGGCCACTTCATTCCTTTCCCTATGGAACCTCCTTGTCAGAGAAAAGCGCAAGTATCAGTATATCACTCCCTACCTATTGGGGGAAATAACCCATTCAATAAATTCTTCCTGACCAGCCTACTATGTGTTAGGCTCCAGGGGAAGGTCTAGGGGTATACAGCGCTGGTTATGCCACAGCCTCTAAGGACCCACATGGCAGGGAGTGAATCCTGTGATGACACTCCCTCTACTCCCAGCCCCGGGATAGTCCTCCTTTTCCCAGGTAGGTTTCAGGAACCCAAGAACAACACAGGGATACTCAGGATCAGAGAATCGGGTTCACAGTGTGTGCTGCTTCATGCCAGACCATTGGTATAGTTTACACAATGTGGTAAACTACCCATCTTTCCCACTTCCCAGGGAGGTGGGGCTCATTTACAGGAGGAAAGGGGGCTGTGGTGGTTCACTAACGTGCTAACGACCTATATAGACAGTAAGTAGCTGGTTGACGCTAAGGCTCTGGCCGCGCCTTCCCGGAAGCACTCAAAGATAGGAGTCCAGAAGGACCTGCGCGGCGGGGAATCCGGATTATTCATACCAGGGCCTCTCAGGCTGGGAGTTCCGGGCTCTCCTTCGCCCCGGGGACGCCGCGAGTACCCCGGGAGCTTCTGAAGCCCACGGAGACTTCTGGATTCCTTTCCCGCCCCCCAGAGACGGCGCCGAAGAGCCACAATACTGTCCACAACGCACGCGCGAGAATGTGCCCTCCGGGTCGCGGCTCAGAGCGCCCAGGACATGCTCCCCGAGCGCGACTGCCAGCCCGACGCGCATCAACCAGAAGTACTGGGTTGCCGGGTGCGGAGCGAGCTCGGGAGGCGAGAGGGTGGCGCGGGGCTTAGAAAAGGAAAAGTCGCTCTGCCCCAGTCTTCGGAGCACTAATGTCATCAACCCTGGGTAGCAGGGGCGGGCCCCGAGCCGGTGACCTGGACAATGATCTGAGAGGGGCCTGGGGCCGCGGCGGGCTGGAAAGAGGGAGGCGGGGCCGCCGGGAGCTTCGGGGAGTTCAACTCTTACCCTGGGAAGATGGTGTAGACGCTTCCTAGGGTCTGTCCTTCAAAGTAGCAGCTGCAGCTCGGCTATTGGGGTACCGAGGGGCTGGGAACGCGCAGGCAGCTGAGCCTTAGGCTCCAGACACCCGGAACCCCACACACTCGCAGGCGCCCGCCGTGCCAGGAGAGGGGCGCTCTGGTCTAGGGCGTCGCTGTGTCTGGGACGCTGGCGATTCTCCGCGGCAGCGCAGCTCCCCGAGGAGGATGCGCAGGTGGGAGCCCCAGCTCCTGCGCAGCCCTCCGCTTTCCCGCACCCTCCACATGCGTCACGGCAGCCCCTCCAGAACCCGCCTTCATACACACATCTTCCTCCCCGCCACCGCAGTCCTGAGCGCGCTTAACCAGAGTCAGACCAAAACAGGTAAATCTTTAATTCTCCTCCTCAATTCTTCGAAACTACTTGTACAGACAGTTCCTTAAACCCTTTCTCCGCCTCCCCTTCCTCCCAGTCGGCCTTTTCTGGGGTTGCCACGCCGCCCGGGGGGCGGCCGAGGTCAGGCGCTTTGGGTCCCTTGAACTTGGAGGCTCCCGCGCCCGCCGGGGTGGCAGCAGCGTGGCCGCCTGTCCCCCTCCAGCAGCAAGGCCCGAGGTCCGTGGGAGTGTGGGTGTGGCCAGAAGGTCTCGGCTGGCCTGGGGGGTCAGCCCTCCGCGGTGAGTCGGGCGCAGATGCACATCCTAGACCCAGGTCTTCAGGCGGCGCAGGGCAAGAGTGGCCGAGTCCGGGGGACCCAGAGAGAAGGCGTGAGCGCCTGCGGCTCGGGGTCGGCTCCTAGGACGGGCGTCTGGCCTGAATGGGTCCCCGGTGCCCTTAGAGGGCCTGCCACGGCTTCCCAATGGCCTGGATGTGCTCCTTGGCCTTCAGGCGCAGCGCCGCGATGCTGCTGTTGCGCGGGTCCGCCTCGTCCAGCGGGAACTTGTCCCCGAAGCCGGGCCCGCACGGGTAGGCGGGCGGCGGCGGCGGCGGCCCGAGGGGCTGCAGGCCGGGCCCGAGGGGCGGGGAGTTCAAGAAGGGCGGCGGCGGCGGCGTGTAGCTGGCGGGCAGGCTCTGCGCCGGCGGCCCGAAGCCTGGCAGGCTCTGCAGCGCCGTGGCGCCCCCGCCCGGCAGCGGCGGCCCGAGCCACGACTCGAGCGGCAGGGCGCCCCCCGCAGGCCCGCCGCCGCCGCCGCCCGGGCCCGCCCCGAGGGGCGCCAGGGCCGCGGCGGGCGGGGAGCGGCTGAAGGAGAGCAGGGGCGAGTCCTGCAGCTTCATGGACGACACCTCCAGCTTCTCCTGCCGCCGCCACTTGGCCCGTCGGTTCTGGAACCACACCTGCGGAAGGCAGCACAGCGCCGTCGGGCTGCGGCGGGGGTAGGACTCCCCACCCGCGAGAAGGACCGGGGCTCGACTGTTTCACCTGCTCCTTTCATCCCCGCCGCCACCCCCCCTCCCCACCCGCCTTATCCTCTTGTCTGTCCCGTTTGCTCCAGTCTCCTCCCTCCTCCTCTCTCGCGCCGAGTCTCTTTGTCCCATCCCTGTCCTCCGTGGTGTTCCCACCCTTGTCCCTGTTTACCTCACCCTTAGCTGTGGTTGTATCTGTTTCCAACTCCTGGCACCGAGCAGGCAGAAAAAAAAATGAAGTTAACCCTGGAATCGGACAGTGGGACTTGGGAAACCAGATCTCACCAAATTTCTGTGACCTGCTGGTTGGCGATCCCTCCCAACCCTTCGCTTTAGACCCGGCTTCCTCCCTGTGGGGTACAGTGGCTGCGCATTTGTCGCAGACTTTCTGTGCTTTACCCACATTTTGCCTGTTATAAACATATGTATAAACAAATACTCTAAGTACTGTAACTGGAAACGTTGGCTGTTAAAATAGAGCTATTGCCACAAATTACTGATAGAACAAAGTGGGTTGATTTTATCCCAGGCATATTTAATATGCATATTACTGTTCGTGAGATTTTCATTTTTATTTAATCGATATCTGACTAGTACTTCTGATATTTCCTAAGAATGGCTTTCAAGGATTACAATAGTTAAAGTTTAATAATCTACTTTTACTTCGTGGAGTTAGTTTTGACGTTACCCTAAGATGAATTCAAGGAGCTCAAGTTTTTCTTTTTTTCTTTACATAGAGAAAGTCCACACCAAGAGTGAAGTCTGGTCTCTTAAGGCTGCAACTTCCATTACTGATTTAATAAAAGCACAAGAAAGGGTGTAATTAAGGTTTCACTACCAAGTTACCACCCTCAGGAACAGAACAGAGAGAACTGGTCTAGTTTAGTGGGGAATCTAGAAAGAACTTTGGCCAAACTGGGGGGGGCTTCAGTGTTAAATTTATGAAGGAAAATGTGGGAATAATTGCCACCTCAGAAGAGAGACAGCAGTTCTGAGTTAATTATAGTGAGAGGGGACCTCATAGGAGAACTGAGAAAAAGCCATCCAGCACCTGAGCAGAGCAGGGCAACTGTCTGCAAGGCTGGGATTTGGTGGGGGGGCGGGGAGAGAAAGAACAAAAATGCAGGTACCCCGGGCCCCTTTCAATAAAAGATTCATCAGCATATCTGAGGCCCTGATTTTCCCAGAATCATTAGCTATATAGAGAAACACTGGCACAGGTGAGGGTTCCATCCCACTGCCTCTCCCCCGCCCCCACCCACATCCCACTCCATCCCCCAAAATATCAGCTATAGGCTTCAGATCCAGTATCCAGAGTCAGAGGGCTAAAACCTGGGATAGTCTGCTCTTCTCCTGTTTTACTGCTGTCCTCAACACAGTGGGAGACTCTGCCTACCCACCCCCCCAATCTGATTACATCATACCCATGTGTTAAGAACCCACCATATGCTGGGCCACTGTGCTGGCCCTGTGATCACAGAGAAGTCAGACACTGTTCTCAAGAAGCTCACATCTTAAAACAAGAAGCAAACACCCCCAAACAAGTAAAGAGGAAGGAACGTGGGACAGAGGCATGAAGGCAGTCCCGGAGTGGGTTGTGCCTGTATCCCAGAGGGGCACTGGAGGGCTTTGCCCTTTCCTCTTGCTTCATCTTTCACTTGTTTTCTTTCCCTCTTCCTACCCGATCCTTCCTCCCTGAAAAGTAGGTGCTAAAATGTCCACCCCTTCAATGAAATCCTTGCAGCTCTACTGCCCCAAATTAGGAGAAATTGAACTGTCCTTGCCAGTTAATCCTGAGTCACATTAGGAAACTATTTTTTAAAACCATGACATTTACTCATTACTTTAACCCCTTAAACTAAACAGAAAAGACAAAAGGCAAGAGCCTGTCCGCTTTTACTTTTAAGACAAGGCTAAAAGCCCCAAACATCTGAGTATCCTCACTTCCTGGAAATCTAATTCATTAGACACACACAAAAATTCCATCTTAGTCCCACTGCCTTTCAGATGCGGTGAAATTTGTTCCCAATGTCTCCCTTTCAGGCCTCTGTAAACTCTCCCAATTTGGAAATTCTCCCGGATTTTTCACAGATGACTAGCAAATATTTAAGGCTTTCAAATATTTTAATGATCAGGGATTAAAGATAATTCAGCTTTAATTAAAGCGAAAACCCCTTTAAATAAAAAAGAAAAGGCCTCTGCAGCAGTGGGAAGTTTGGCTGGATGTGCACCCGAGAAGCAAAAGTCAGTTTCTTAAACAAATCCACCGAAAGTTTCAACTGCGAGGCGCCAGGCTCTCGTTAAGAAGATAGGGTTTTCGTTTTCAAGAAGGTGCGCGCCGTAACTGACTATGGTGGCATTTGGGGCCGCAATCCGGTTACCCTCGAGCCTCTGTCTACATTCCTTCTCCACTCAGTGCTTCCCACCCCCCGCCCCGGTCCTGGGTGCTGTCGCCTCTTCAGCTTGCCAGCCATTCCCAGTTCCTCTCTTTTAGCTTAGAACGAGGTAGACCCCAAAGGGGAGATGCTACTACAAATTGGAACAGACTGTCCAAGGGACGGAGCGTGGGGCGCGTGGAAAATCTGTGACGCTCCTGTGGGGCTCTGGGCGAACCAAGAGCAGGAAGGCCCGTGGGAAAAGTGCCATAATAAATGCGTGGACGCCTAGGGATTCAAGGGAGCTTTGGCTGCAGCTTGAGCTTCCGGCCCTCGCGTGGGCCCATCTGGGCGCTTTACCTGGACCCGGACCTCGGGTAAGTTGACCTTGCCGGCCAGCTCCTCGCGACTGTACACGTCGGGGTAGTGGGACTTCTCGAACGCGCGCTCCAGCTCGTGCAGCTGGTACGTGGTGAAGGTCGTGCGGTTCCGTCGATGCTTCTTCTTGGGCTGCTCCTCCTCTGACAGCTTCGAGTCGCCGGGGGCTGGGGGTCCGACAGGCAGCCCAGGGCTCGGCCGCGCCTCCCCGGTCTCCTTGGGGCAGTAGGGGCGAGGGGCTGGGACGACGAGACCCCGCACGGTCAGAGACACTCCTCGGAGTATCCGAGGGCCACCCCGCCTACCCAGGCGGGCTCCGAGATGGCCCAGGGAGGTCGGGGGTCAGGGCTGCGAGGGCCCCCTTAACATTCCCTGAACGCAAGTTGGAAGCTCCTGCTACGCACATAGCCCCCACCCCTGCGCCCAGATGCCTTAATAAAAGTTAAGGCAGGGCTCTCTCCTCTTGCAGAGCTCCTTAGTTTGGGAGCCCTAAGGGTCTCGGAGCAGCCGGGGTGCGCACTCACCTTCGTACTCGGGAGCCGGTGCCGGGGCGGGCGGCGTGGAGGGCTCGGCGCCTCCTGAAGGCGCCTTGGGGCAGGAGGTCCGCGCGCCCGGCCTCCTATCCCGCTCTTTTGCACCCCGGGCGACCCGCTCCTCCGGGAAGGAGCCGAGGATCCCGTCGTCCTTGGTAAATCCCAGGATGGCTTCGATGCTATGCAGCCGCGAGGTGCTCCCGCCCGGGCTGCGGAGCAGGTGGCCGGCGAGCGAGAAGCTGCCGTCGGCCATGGCTGGGGCGCAGCCGGGCAGGTGCATGGGGAGCGCCGGGACGCCGGAGGGCGCGGCCCGCGCTCTCCGTAGCGCCGCCTGCTTGGAAGACCCAGAGCAAGAGGCTGAAGTCGGCCCCTCCCGGGTGCGGTCGTCCAACCCGAGGGGTCCTGACTCAAGGTCAAGCTCCGCGGGCGATGCGGGCCCCGGCCGCGCGCGCCAGAGGAGGGCGAGCGCTCGGCCCGCGGCCGCCTAGGTCCCGGCGGGAGTCGGAGTTTCAACTCCCGGTGACTGGGTCTCCGGGCGCTGAAGGCTCCAAGCCGGGTCGCCCCGGCTCCTCCCCTCTCCCGGGACCCAGCCTCTTCCCTGGTCCCTCCCCCCGCAGCGGGGCGGGTCCTTCCCTCGCCCAGCCTCAGGGTCTTCGCCCACCCACCCCGGGCGGGGCCGGCACTCTGAACCTTCCACCTCCCACCTCTCGATCAGCTCCGAACACTGCGGAGACCGCGGGGGTATGCTTGACGGGCCCGGGGACCCGGGTCCGAGGGCCCGCTCCCCGCAGTCCTGCCTCAGTGGGGCCGACGCCCTCGGTCCCACCTCCCCCTCGGGCTTGCCTCCCTCCTTCGGCTCCTCTCCCTCCGCCCAGGCTCGCCTTCTGCAACGAGGCGCGCTTCCTTCGCCGGGCTGAGCGCCAGGGGCGACCCTTGGAAAGACCGAGAGAAGGCTCCCTGGCTTTCTGGCTTTGGAAGTCAGTCCACGCTTCTTCCCAGTTTGAATTTTCCCCTCTTTCTTCCTCTTTTTTAGCCCCACCGGCAATCCTCTTTCGGCTCCGTAGTCCGAAGCCTCGGACTTCGGGTTTATTTTGTTTGTCTATATCTGATTTAACTGCTCCTCCCTGCCCCCTCTCACTTGCGCGCCCGCAGGCCCCCTGACCCCGGCGCCCGCCCCCGGAGACGGTGGGACCATCTGTGCTCGCAGGCCCGGCGACTTCAAGAGTCCCACGGCCCAGCAGGAGGCTGGAAGGCGCCGAATCGGACACGCTGCTGGGCTCAAGCCGGTGGGAGACCCGCTAGGGGTTGTCACCCTCGCAGACTATTTGTCCTGAGGGAACCCTCCCCTCCAAACCATCTTCCAGGCCAAGGAGATGACCCAGCCTCAGGCTGAGGGGGGAAGGACCGTCGTCAGGGTGCAAGGCCTCGCGCTTCTCTGGGGGCTACAGGCACAATCCGCTGGCAAAGGGGACCCCGCGAGGCTTCCGAGGCTCAGAGTGACTCATAGGCCAAGTGGGAAGATGATTTGTGCGGGCGGATGGTTTTGTTTTGTTTTGTTTTTTCACATCCCCCCTCAGTGCTATGAATAGCACTGTAAACGCCGGCTCTTCTCAAAGCTGATGCCAGACCCGAGGCAGCCCCTGCCCTCACTGAAATGTTGGCTGGAAATGTGAACCAAAATGCTTTCCTAATAAAATCTTCAGGACCCAGAGATTCTTTTTTTGTTTGTTTCTTGGTTTTATTGAGATACTGCACTGTATAAGTTTAAGGTGTGCCGCGTGATGATTTGACACCTATACACAGTAAGTTTAGTTAACATCCACCATCTCATAGAGATACAAAACAGAGATTTAAAAAATCTCCTTTGCAGAGGCCCTCTGATCTCCACGCAGGGGCATCTCCCCTTCCCCCCACCCCTGCCTCTACAACGTTGGTTGACTTCATTTTGCATTGAGACAAGCAGTTCATGAGTCCCTTCTGAGGGTCGGGCACTGATGTGGGCCTTGTCAACATCACAAAAGAAAGGAGAGGCTGGGGCCACAGGCCTTAAGGAGTTTAACGTCCAGCCTGAGAGACCAGACAAAGGAAGAAACCAAAGAAAAACCTGTATCTTAGGGTCCTCCATCTTTAAATTAATGTTAGAAGGACATTTAAAAGGACATGTAACTATGTTAAGGATCTTTAAATGGAAATGGTTAATTCTCCGTGATGGGCACATGGGAGGGGTTCAGTACACCAATTTCTCTATTTTTAATAAAGCTGTAAAAAGTGTATTAAAACAGCAAACATGTGAGTTTACAGTAGGTAGAATTGAGCTACTGATTCAAGTGAGAAATTATTTTTCAAGTAAAAGCTAAATTAATGAAAATCAATACACACTACAGTTTTTGCGTATCACTTTATGGTATTCAGCACATTCTTCATGCCATCCTAGCCTCACAACCCTGTGAGGTGAGCAGGACAAATATATTTGTCCCCATTTTACAGAAGAGAAAACTGAGGCTCAAAGTGATACAGCTATTAAGTGGAAGGGACAGAACTGGAACTCAGACTGGCCAACTCCTTGTCCAATGCTCTCTGGCTGCCCCTCATTTGTAATTCTTACAGCAGAGTGTGGTATTTTTGAACAGAATCAAAACATATCTTAGTCTGCAGTCCATTTTTAATCCTTCCTGGAGACTGGATCCTGCATGTAAGAGGCTGAGGAAGAGGCAGCTTAGTTTCCCAAAGAAATGCAGTCAGAGCTCATAGTCAGTGGCCTTTGGGCGCTGGTGTCCAGGACGACAGGACAAACCCTCTGGAGGTTCCCGCCCCAGTGCAGGGGAAGTCTGCCACTTGGCCTCTTCGCATTTTCTAGGCTGTCAAAGGCACTCTCCCCCAAAACGATCTGGTGGCACACCACAAGGTCCCACGAACCAGTTACAAAGGCCAGGTGGTTGAGATGCTGCCGCTTTGGTGACCAGAGGGCAGCCATAGGGATAATTAATTGGTATTTGTTGTTTCCCCTCTGAGTATGCTTTTTATGTAAACTCCCCCAATATTAAATTGATCTCTATAATCACTGCTAAACAAAGATTGGCAGCATTTTCTTAAGCTCCTGCCCACACGCTAAGGGGCTTATGGTCTTGTTTTCCAAAGTTAATTCCCTCTGGAACTGCCCAGCTCTCCCTAATAGGTCCAGGTGAGGTTAGTTTTTATTTACTGTTTATTTCAGAGTCTCAGGAGAAAAGCAGCAAAGACTTCAACAGCCACTGGCGAGGGACCACGGGGGAAACAGGGCAAAGCAGGACAAGGGGAGGCTGGGACTTCTTTTGTACGTGACATAAAGAGCTAGTCAATACTATTGTGGGCACAGTGGAGGGTACTCCAAGCAATCAGCCGGGGGTCATTGTGAGGGACTAATCTACATGTGTATTTCCCAAGAACTCGATTAGGGAAGATGAATGGATTCGGCCATGTCCTTAATTCTTCTAGCCCAAAGCTGCATTTTTCCAGCAGTTACGCCAGCTCATACCCAACCCAGCTTCGGCAAAAGCAAGGAGCCTGGCTTCTGAACTCACCTCTGTTTAATTCATTAATTCATTAGGTGGATCAAAGAAAACTCCATCCTCAGAGCTTCCAACACACGGGCTGAACTTTACACAGCTAGAGCCCCTTTCAACTTGGCATGGTTTGGAGAAGCATTTCCAGAAGTGAGGAGGAGAATGAGAGTGGTTGAGGCTTGCAGGGATGTTTAAGAAGGGAGGCTCAGCTTGATGTGGGGTAGACAATCTAGAATGGCAACTGGATTGGGGAGATTTTGAGGAGAAAGGGGCTAGGGACTGGCTAGCACGAAGAAAACAAAGTCTAAACATAACCAGCCATCAAGGTGGCTCTTTTATCTTGGATGTATACAGGAGGTCCCTTTTCTAGAAGCATTCTAGGTGGACTGCTTCACCCACAGCCCTCTTGAGAAAATGGGCATATATGGAGTGAATTTTCTGTACCCTGGGTGGGCAGGGGACATACTCACAAGTGAGCTCATGGCATTTGAGTCTAGTAATTTCACCTTGAAGCAATGTTTTCGGTTTGGGTGAGAAAAGTGTCTATTGGAGGACTTATGGGTTATCACTCCATAAAGTGTATAAAACCAACTTGATGTCTGCATGGAGACTATCCTCTTAGTAGATGTATTTTAATCCTGGAATAACTCCATCTGTCTCATACCACACTGGAGGACCATCTCCTCCCACAAGCTGATACACGTTCATTCGGTCAAAACAACTTAAATTTAGTTGTAGCCAAAGCAAAACTCAACTCATACAATCATTAAACACACACACACTGAAGTTCAACAAATTCAGCTGTCAAGAGTTAAACAAAATATATGTATATATAATAACAGTTATTATTTATTGAATACTAACAATATGCCAGTGGGCACTCTTCCAAGTCCTTTATGTAGATTACCTAATTATTTCTCACAATAAACCTGTGAGGTAGATACGATTATTATCTCCACTTTACAGATAAGGGGTCTGAGACACAGAGAGGATAAGTCACTCACCTAAGGTTGTACAGCTGGTTTCAGGTGGAGCCAGAACTTGAACCCTGGTGTTTTTTCAGGAATATCCATCTAATCACTGCGTATACCACCTCCCAATATGGTGGGTGTATATACATATTCACAGTTGATTCTCCTGTGGCTATATGAGAACTAGCAGATAAAGTAAAAAAAAATTAGGAGTCAAAGGGTCCAGGAATAATGTGGTTCAGAGTTTGAGGGAGGTGGGAGTGAAAAAGGTGTAATGGGCAGTCAATTTGGTCAATTATAATGATGCCAGATATGCTTAAAAAATAAGTACACCATTCAAATTTCCAAGGCTGCTTTATAAAGTTTAGGGAATTCTCTCTCTGTTCCCAGAGTTCCAATTCACTCTTAGGGTTTTGTGAACAATATATGTTTAAGCATCTACCATGTGTCATTTATTTTGTCCTTCTTTGATTCAAAATATTCTCCTCTATACTCTACTGTCTATTTTTAAAAATTAATTAATTAATTTGGTTGCACCGGGTCTTAGTTGCGGCTCGAGGGCTCCTTAGTTGCAGCTCAAGGGCTCCTTATTTGCGGCTCAAGGCTTCCTTAGTTGTGGCACACGGGCTCCTCAGTTGTGGCATGCAAACTCTTAGTGGCATACATGTGGGATCCAGTTCCCTGACCAGGGATCGAACCCGGGCCACCTGCATTGGGAGCATGGAGTCTTAACCACTGTGCCACCAGGGAAGTCCCTTTACTGTTTATTATTGTATGTCATGAGCACAGTGTACAAGCTGCTGACAGTCTTTGCAAAAACAAAAAAAATCAATAGTTAAACTCTCTTTAATATTGACATATTGAGTCCAGAGATAAAATATACTATGCTTATTCATCTCTCACTGTCAGATCTTCCCAACTGATGAAACATTTCCCTACCTGAAGCAGGACGGAAGGTATATCAAGAAAATGTCCTTGGAGATGCTTATCAGAAACTTCATATTTATAAGTAGGCAACTTATATCCCTTGTCACTTCCATAAAATTGGCACAAATGATCAACACCCTTCCTATATACCAGTTTATTAGTCAATATGAACACCTGAATCTTCTCTATTTTCAGACTAAATTGAAATAAGTATTGGGAATTCCCTGGCAGTCCAGTGGTTAGGACTCCAGGCTTCCACTGCAGGGGGCATGGGTTCGACCTGGGAACAAAGATCACGCAAGCTGATCTGCAGTGAATAAAAATCCCATAACAAAGTTGTGGCTAAAATACATAAATCAGTGAAGAGATGGGCCTCACAGGCATCTCTGGCTGAATTGAGAGCCCTATTGGAAGGGCATATGGAAACAGATATTTCATCTAATAACAAAAATGAAACGTAGTGCAGTGGGAGTGGTTGTATTTTCCGGCAGTAATGCCCTGTTTGCAAGGCTTCCTTTTTTTTTTTTTTAACATCTTTATTGGAGTATAATTGCTTTACAATGATGTGTTAGTTTCTGCTTTATAACAAAGTGAATCAGTTATACATATACATGTGTTCCCATATCTCTTCCTTCTTGTGTCTCTCTCCCTCCCACACTCCCTATCCCACCCCTCTAGGTGGTCACAAACCACCGAGCTGATCTCCCTGTGCTATGCGGCTGCTTCCCACTAGCTATCTATTTTACATATGGTAGTGTATATATGTCCATGCCACTCTCTCACTTTGTCACAGCTTACCCTTCCCCCTCCCCATATCCTCAAGTCCATTCTCTAGTGGGTCTGTGTCTTTATTCCCATCTTACCCCTAAGTTCTTCATGATCTTTTTAATTTTTTTCTTAGATTCCATATATATGTGTTGGCATATGGTATTTGTTTTTCCCTTTCTGACTTACTTCACTCTGTATGACAGACTCTAGGGCAACCTAAGTGTCCATCAACGGATGAATAGATAAAGAAGATGTGGCACATATATACAATGGAATATTACTCAGCCATAAAAAGAAACGAAATTGAGTTATTTGTAGTGAGGTGGATGGACCTAGAGTCTGCAAGCCTTCCTTTGGTGTAAGAACAGGGACCACAGGTCTCTGCCGACCAGCCAGTAATTAGCGAGATGTCTGTCCCCCTCTGGCACTCCCCTGTTGCCCAATTACAATATTTTGGGAACAGCATCCTTAAAATTCGCCTCTGATTTAGTTTTCTGTTATTTCAGAGGACCATAGGCTTAAGAATTATAAGAGGAAGCTTGATGAGGGTCGTGTCTGCTCTTTCACTTCTAGCCTCCACTTTGTTGACATGGAAATGTGGACCCAGAAAAGTTAAGCGATTTGCCCCAGATGAGACAGGGCATCTGCAGCAGGGCTTGGGCTAGAGGCAAATCTCCAGGCTCCACCAGGCTGCTGCGGCTTTCCCACTGCCGCTCAGCCCTCAGGAGCCTTCACTGGATGCCCCATGCTTGCACGCAGACCAAGTCTGTGCTTGAACCCTGAGCAATATGCTTGTTGCACACATACAATGAAGTTACTCCTCACACTACTCCCCAGTCATTTATCAACACAATTACCTTGGTCCTGAGCTTGCTTTTGCAGCTGATGCAGATTCAAGCAGCCTCTGTGGAGGAGAAAACTTCCCTTGGCAATAGATTTGCAGGGCGTTTGGGCAAACAACTGATATTTCTACCCACTGGTGTGCCGGAATCAGCTCTTCCTGGCTTGTGAGAGCCAACAGTTAGCATCTCTTCCCAGCTCTGAGTTCACATTAGTAGCTTGAAATCAGCCATCGTGGGAGTATTTTTACCACTGAAATTAGCAAGCGCTAAAAATCAGGACATTCTCCCCCCTCCCCAACCCCCATTAATGTTTTAAAAATATTTACTAGCGTATCAATATTCCTACTCCATTAAGGAGTGAAGAAATCAGAAAGTATCATTACTATTAAAACTAAAATATGATCTCTTGGGCAAGAGATGTCTACCTTTTGCCAAAAAATGGGACATTTACATCATTATCTCAGAATATGTAAATAAGGGGAAACTTGGATTTCTGCCAAAGAAAGGCCTTTTTTGAGTTGTTAGAAGCAAAGCTATATTAAGATAATTCCTCTTTACTTGTTTTCTAATTAAACTAATTGAATTCGGAGTGACTAGGGGAAGTACAAGAGACATTTATCTCCAGGGGATGATGGTCTTGAAGGCCATCAATCCTCTTAGAGTGCTAAGACGGCAAATCTGAGAATGCCCATTTTGCAGCAGCATTGACCCATCTCCCACCCCGAGTTTGGCCATCTCCAGGATTCTTCTCTCCTCCTCTCCTCGAAAGGACAGTTACCAGGGAGCCAATTCTCATTTTATCTTCACAGCACCCTGTAAAGTCAATATTATTATAATGCTTTTTTCCCCTGTACCACCCGTAATCCATAAGCCCTTTTAGGTCTGTAAGACTTACCTCTTCCCCACTTTTCACATGGCCTCCTTGAATCCTTCTGACCACTCTCCTATCTGCTCCAACTTGCTCACTGAGCTATAGCCACATTGGCTTTTTTTTCTCTTCTTGAAATCACCCAAGCCCCTTGCTGCCTCAGGACTTTTGCACTGACTATTCTCACTGCCTGCGATACCCTCACCCAAATGTTCACATGATCCTTCTTGGCATTTTATTTGTCTCATAGCACCTCTCCAAAACTATCTTACTTATTATTTGTTTATTTGTTTGTTACCTGTCTCCCCTCATTAGAATCTAAGCTGCATGAGAACGGGGACCTTGTTTTTAGATCCCTAGCATCTAGAACATATGTGGCGCATAGTGGTGGTTGATTTAATGAATAACTGCAAGGAACTCTATTTCACAGATGAGGAAACAGATTAAGTAAGTTGTCTCTTTTCACACAGCTATTAATTAGCATGAGTATACATTTTTTTTCACATTCTTTTAATCAGTTCTCTGGAGTTTTTCTAAAATATTATTTCCCAGATGTTTGGAAATGTCAAACTGCTTTGCTTTCCTTCCCAAAGAGTCCACAGAAATCATTTGATCACTTTCAAAAGTCAGTTCAGTCCACTCCAGTCTTGTTAGCATCAGCTCTGACCGGGGTTGCCTCCAAGGCCTTTGATGTGAGTGTTCATCACATGAGGAGACAGGGCTGTATGCGGTGCCTCTGCCGTCTGCTGAGAGCCCCCGCCACCCCGCTTCTCTCTTGCCGGGGTGCACCCTCTTAGGGAATGCCATTCTTTTTCCAGAGAGGCCCCTGCATCTTTACTGTAGACTATTAGCTTTTACAGTTGACTGCAACTTTATGGACATTTGTTTGTCAATTTTTGTTGTACTTTCTCCTTTGACCCCTTAAGCCCTAAAAATGCTGATCTTATAGGTCCTGACCAATCTAATTAGCCCCTTTTAACCACCAGATGCTTTCAATAGGGTTTTCAAGATGCTCCCCAGAAGTTATCTTTATTCAAATGTCAGGAGCTGACCCACACTTACTGCAGGGTGTATGCATTGTACGTTAAAGGAATGAGCTTTAAAGAAACACAACTTGGAAATCTTTTTTTTTTCTTTTTCCTTTTTTTTTTTTTTTTTGTGTTACGCGGGCCTCTCACTGTTGTGGCCTCTCCCGTTGCAGAGCACAGTCTCCGGACGCGCAGGCTCAACGGCCATGGCTCACGGGCCCAGCCGCTCCGCGGCATGTGGGATCTTCCCGGACCGGGGCGCGAACCCGCGTCCCCTGCATCGGCAGGCGGACTCTCAATCACTGCGCCACCAGGGAAGCCCTGGAAATCTTTTAAGGTTTCTAAAATGACTTAAGAAAACAAGCAAGCATCACTGTGTACACCTGTGTTATCCTTCTATAGCTCAAGGACTTAGACCCCATCTAAGGACGATGTCTTCAGTTTATAGATGAAATTGTGACAATATAGAGTTTTCCAAGAATAGCAACACTTTAGAGTAGGGTAAAGAGGCTAAACTTGGGTCCAAGTGGATTTGTTATACTTATATTTCTACTTTTGGTTAGGTTTGAAAGTTTTCCATAATAAAAGATTTTTGAAGAGACAAAACAAATGTCAAGATTTCTGAATCTGAATTTAATTTCAGGTTAAATTTTATTACCTCCTCCAAACAATTTTTGTGGCTCCCCAAACTGCCATTTCTAATGTAGACAAAAATTTAAGGAAGACCCAGCAACTCCACTTCTGGGGGGAATTCCACCCAATTTCACTGAAAAAAAAATGAAAGCAGGGACTAAAATAGATATTTATGTTCATAGTAGCATTATTCACAATAGCCAAAGTGTGAAATCAAGCCAGTGTCCATCAGTGGATGAATGGATAAGCAAAATGTGATATCTGCATACAACAGAACATTATTCAGCCATAAAAGGAAGGAAATTCTGACACACGCTTGAGGACATTATGCTAAGTGAAATAAGCCAGTCTGGAGGAGGTGGAGGCGGGGAGGAGGAGGGAGGGGAAACAGAAAGACTGCAGTAGCCACATTCTGCATTTATCGTTGCACTGGATCTGAAAGTCCACACAAAACACGACTTTTGACTTGAACACCTAGAAGCGCTAGTCTTTTAAATCCCTAAGAGAACAAGAAGACATGATTTTTCCTTCCAGAATTCCTGTGGTTAGACAGTGAGTATATTTATTTCATTTTAACATATATATATAATGTTTATCCGTTCTTTCATCAGAGGTAACTTGAATACCTATTTTTTTTTTTTTTTTTTTTTTTTTTTTTTGTGGTACGCGGGCCTCTCACTGTTGTGGACTCTCCCATTGCGGAGCACAGGCTCCGGATGCGCAGGCTCAGCAGCCATGGCTCACGGGCCCAGCCGCTCCACGGCATGTGGGATCTTCCCGGACCGGGGCACGAACACGCATCCCCTGCATCGGCAGGCGGACTCTCAACCACTGCGCCACCAGGGAAGCCCTTGAATACCTATTATGTAGCAGACATATTCTACTCAGATTCCACTCAGGACCCTTCAGCTATCTCTTAGAACCCTTTCTTTCTTTCTTTTAAAAAAATTTTTATTGGAGTATCGTTGATTTACAATGTTGTGTTAATTTCTGTACAGCAAAGTGAATCATTTATGCATATACATATATCCACTTTTTTTAGATTCTTTTCCCATATAGGTCATTACAGAGTATTGAGTAGCACATTCCCTGTGCTCTACAGTAGGTTCTTATTACTTATCTATTTTTTTTTTTTTGTGGTACGTGGGCCTCTCACTGTTGTGGCCTCTCCCGTTGTGGAGCACAGGCTCCGGACGCACAGGCTCAGCGGCCATGGCTCACGGGCCCAGCCGCTCCACGACATGTGGGATCTTCCCAGACCAGGGCATGAACCCATGTCCCCTGTGTCGGCAGGCGGACTCTCAACCACTGCGCCACCAGGGAAGCCCCAGTTATCTATTTTATATACAGCAGTGTGTATATGTAAATCCCAATTTCCCAATTTATCCCTCCCCTACCTTCCCCCCCAGTAACCATAAGTTTGTTTTCTACATCTGTGATTCTATTTGTTTTGTAAATAAGTTCATCTGTATCATTTTTTTAGACTCTACATATAAGCGACATCATATGATATTTGTCTTCCTCTGACTTACTTCACTTAATATGATAATCTCTAGGTCCATCCATGTTGCTGCAAGTGACATTTTTTCATTCTTTTTTTATGGCTGAGTAATATCCCATTGTATATAAGTACCACGTCTTCTTTATCCATTCATCTGTCGATGGACATTTAGGTTGCTTCCATGTCCTGGCTATTGTAAATAGTGTTGCAATGAACATTGGGGTACATGTCTCTTTTCAAATTATGGTTTTCTCTGGGTATATGCCCAGGAGTGGGATTTCTGGGTCATATGGTAGTTCTGTTTTTAGTTTTTAAAGGAACATCCATACTGTTCTCCACAGTGGCTGGATCAATTTACATTACAACTTTGTTTCACTCATTTGTTTCAGCCTTTCTTCCCATCATACATTTTTCACTAGAGCTGCTAAAGTAGAGAAGTTTATTCATTCTGCCCCCAAAATTTAATTATAAAATATGAAACATATATTTAGAAATTTTTAAAACATATAATAAAGTTGAAGGGATTGTAAACACCATGTATCCACCACCTAGATTTTAAAATTAATATTTTGCTATATTGTTGTATTCTATCTATTCATCTACCCATCCCTCTATCTACCCATCAATCTCTTGTTTTTTGTTTGTTTGTTTTGTATTTCTTAAAGTAAGTTGCAGATTTCAGTGCATTTCAGTCCCAAATACACAAATGCAAGCATATCACTGGCTAGAGTTCAATAGTTTGTTTCTTTTAAAAACTTTTTTTTAATATTTATATTTTTTTATTTTTAAATTTATTTTATTTTTGGCTGCGTTGGGTCTTCATTGCTGCACGCGGGCTTTCTCTAGTTGCACAAGCGGGGGCTACTCTTTGTTGTGGAGCACAAGCTCTAGGCACACAGGCTTCAGTAGTTGTGGCACGTGGGCTCAGTAGTTGTGGCACATGGGCTCAGTAGTTGTGGCTCATGGGCTCTAGAGAGCAGGCTCAGTAGTTGTAGTGCACAGGCTTAGTTGCTCCGCAGCATGTGGGATCTTCCAGGACCAGGGCTCGAACCCGTGTCCCCTGCATTGGCAGGCGGATTCTTAACCACTGTGCCACCAGGGAAGACCTAGAGTTCAATAGTTTTTAAGGATTCTCTTTTTCTTTTTCAGTAAAACATACATATGGTGAAAGACATACATCTTAGTGTACTATTTAACGTTTCACAAAGACATATGGCTTAATATGCTTTTTTATAAAAAACCCCTATCAAGACAGGGTGCATTATCATCACCCCAGAAAATTCACGCCTGCCCCTTCCCAGTCAGTGCTCACCACCATTCCCCTAGAGGCAAACACTGTTCTGGTATTTTTCAACATAGAATAGTTTACCTGTTCAAGAACTTCTTACAAATGGAATAGTATAGCACGTACATTGCCCAAGATGTCTTTCATTCAACTTGATGCTTTTGAGATTGATCCATGTTGTTTTGTGTATCAGAGGCTCATTCATTTTTATTGCTGAGTTGTAGAATATTCCATGGCTGTTTATCCATTCACCCATTGATGGACACCTGAACTGTTTCTACTTCCTGACTCTTATGAATAAAGCTGCTGTCAACATTCTTGGACACATCTTTTTTTTGAATTTTATTTTATTTATTTTTTATACAGCAGGTTCTTATTAGTTATCCATTTTATACATATGAGTGTATACATGTCAATCCCAATCTCCCAATTCATCCCACCCCCCATCCCCCCGCCACTTTCACCCCTTGGTGATTAGACACATCTTTTTGAGGACATGAGCTTTCAAATCCTGCGAGTGGAACGCTAGGTCAGATGCAGTTTAGTTTAGTATGTTATTTTTTTTTTTTGCGGTACGCGGACTTCTCACTGCTGTGGCCTCTCCCGTTGCGGAGCACACACTCTGGATGCGCAGGCCCAGCGGCCATGGCTCACGGGCCCAGCCGCTCCGCGGCATGTGGGATCCTCCCGGACCGGGGCACGAACCCGCGTCCCCTGCATCGGCAGGTGGACTCTCAACCACTGCACCACCAGGGAAGCCCTAGTATGTTACTTTTATATGAAACTTCCAGAACTTTTTTCAGAAGTGGTTGCATTAGTTAACACTCCCTCTAATAATATACAAGTTCCAGTTGCACCACATCCTCACTGGCACTAGCTGTTGTCAGTTTTTAAAATTTTAAATACTCTAATGGGTCTGTGGTAAAATGTCATTCTGTAAAAAAAAAAAGAAAAAAAAGGGAATTCCTTGGCAGTCCAGTGGTTAAGACTCCATGCTTCTACTGCATGGGGCACAGGTTCGATCCCTGCTTGGGGAATTAAGAACCCACAAGCCAAAAAAAAGCAACACAAGCAGTGCAGCCAAAAAAAAAAAAAAAAAGGAAAAAGAAAAGAAAATGTCATTTTGTGATTGGTTTTAATGTTAATTGACAATTACAGTGAGCACCTTTTTATATGCTTAGCCATTTGTATATCTGCCTTTGTTAAGTGTCTTGCTCAAATATTTTGCCTTTCTATTTTTGTTTTAAAAATGTTTATTACTGAGTTGTAAGAGTTTCAGATATATATGTTTCTATAAATTATATAATTTATATCTGACAAAACACTGGAATCCAAGGTATATATATGTAATTTATATAAAATACATAAACTATATATTGATATAAAATTATACCTGAAAAAAGACATATATATCTCCCAGATTCCAGTCTTTTGTCAGATACATGGTTTTTGTGTTTTGTTTTTTTTTTAATTTTTGACTCTTGATGGTGGGATTGTGAGCAATCTTTTTTTTTTATAAATTTATTTATTTATTTAGGGTTTTTTTGGCTGCGTTGGGTCTTCATTGCTGCACACAGGCTTTCTCTAGTTGTGGTGAGCGGGGGCTACTCTTCATTGCGGTGCCCGGGCTTCTCATTGCAGTGGCTTCTCTTGTTGTGGAGCACGGGCTCTAGGAGCATGGGCTTCGGTAGTTGTGGCACGTGGGCTCAGTAGTTGCAGCTTGAGGGCTCTAAAGCACAGGCTCAGTAGTTGTGCATGGGCTTAGTTGCTCCGCAGCATGTGGGATCTTCTCCAACCAGGGCTCGAATCCGTGTCCCCTGCATTAGCAGGCGTATTCTTTTTGTTTGGGGGTGGGGCTTAAACAAGAGAAATTTATTTTCTCACAGTTCTGGAGGATAGGAGTCCACGCTCTAAGTGCCGGCAGGGTTGTTTTTTCCTGAGGGCCTCTCCTTGGCTTGCAGATGGCTACTTTTTCGCTGTGTCTTTAGAAGGCCTTTCCTAGTTGCCCATGCATTCCTGGTGCCTCCCAGCAGGTGTATTCTTAACCACTGCGCCACCAGGGAAGTCCCAGTTTGTTCATTTTTAATCTTACTCCTCTCCCTGTCTCTGATGGTTCCGTTTGTAAGCGGTGATTTGGCAGATTTCTAGCATCAGGAGCGAAAACTGAAGTGCTTATATAACTCACAAACTGGATTAGTTGGCCTCTGAATGGCTGAGCTCACTATGTCAATATTCTTTCAAAAGAAGACCTCCTGTTTCATTATGTTGTAGGAGTGCATATCTAATTGAGGACTAGATTAACTCCTGGCAAACTGGAAACTCCATTTAATTTGTCTTCTTGGAATTCGTTCTTCTGCACCTCTCCCCAGAGCCACTGTGGTTCCTTCCCCCCAGCTAGAAATGCTACCTGACCTCCAGATTTTCTCTCCACAGGCAACCCTCTGTGTTCCTGGCTCTTCTCCCTTCTAGTACCTACCAAAACCCTGTCCCCTCACCACCCCTGGGGCCTGTTGTCTCTTTGCTCAGCTGGAGTTAGTAAAGGTACAGAAACCTAGTTCTGTGACGGTGACTGGTGCCAATCTGCTCTCTTTCACAAGATAAATCTGCATTGGATATTGACCAGCCCTGAAACCATAGAATGAATCATAGAATGTAAAGTAACCCAGCCCCTTCATTTTTACTATTGAGAAAATGAATTTCCAGAGACGATCAATGACGTGTTCAAGATCACACACTAGCAGAATTTGTGCTAGAATCCTAACTCCTGACTACCAGTTGGCTCAAAGGAATGGCTGCAAGCATCAAGTCTGGTGGCAAGGTGTGGAGAGCGGTAGCATCAGAGTCTTCTGCAAGGTTGCCTTCACTAGTGGACAGGGACAATCAGAGCAGGATTACCTGGTGGGTTAACAGTGTCGATACTGTGTGATGAGAATTGAGAAAAGAACTGAGGAGGTCGTCACTGGAAAAGGGGAAACTGAGTGAGAACTGAGGCATAGCTGTGGAGTGCCACACAACAGAATCATGACCAAGGGGCCGAAGAAGCAGCCAATTTCAGCTTAAGACAAGGAAGGATTTTCTAACAATTAAAGGTGTCCACAGATGGAAGGGGTGGTGGCTGAATTCCCTTGGAGTGGCAGATGGTGAATTCTGTACCACTGGGAGCTTTCAGATAAGCCTCAACTAGGCTGTTGTAGAAGAGGCCCCTTTACTGGGTGGGAGTTTAGAATAGATTCCCTCCTGGTCCTTTACAATTGTTGGAGTCTATGTTTTGTGTCCATCCCATGGCATAGACACATCTACCCTTTAGAGGGAAAAAGGCCTTCTGAATGCCCTAATACAGGCCCTTCCCTGCCCCGACCCCATAGACCTGAGACACTGTATTGATGGGGTGGTGGTGTCTGGTGTGCTGTGGTGTGGTGTGATACGCCATGGTGTGGGGCTGTGTGGTGTAAAGTGGTGTGGTGTGTTGTCATACGATAGGAATCAGATAACCATGGCCAGAGTCTTCTAGCAGTTATATAGCCCCACTGGGGCAGGGACCAAATGGTATTGGAGCAATTTGGGTTGTCAAGATGAAATGCCAATTTAGTGATTTTTCTGAGCAGCATTGGCTACATCTCTGACAAGAAAGCAAGTCTCCTACGTCATCCTGCAACTGGTCTGGGAATAATTTGGCAGTCACAGTATTTTATGTCACAACAAAGTGTATAAAGTAGGGTCACGTGCATCACCCATTCATCCACGTCGTCAATTATAGGGCAGAGTCAGGTATTGAACTGAAAAAAAATCTTATCTACTATTTATAGTTTTAAAATTGTGAATGTTTTAAATGTCTGCACTCTGAGGATGCTGATGCTGGGGGAGGCTGTGTGTCTGGGGGAGGAGCAGGGGGCAGATGGGAAATCTCTGTACCTTCCTCTCAATTTTGCTGTGAACTTTAAACTGCTCTAAAAAATTGTCTTAAAAAATTGTGAATGTTTTAAAGTTGCTGGTATAAAACAAATCACAACTCACATGCCAGTTCTGATAAAAGATGAGCATGATTTTAAAAAGTGTTCATGGTATCTGGGGTTCATGGATAGCTATGGTCTGAATTTGTGTCCCCCCCAAATTCACATGTTGAGTCCTAACCCCCAAGGAGAAGGTATTAGGATGTAGGGCCTTTGGAAGGCGCTTAGGTCATGAGGGTAGAGAACCTTATGAATGAGATTAGCATTCTTATAGAAGAGACCCCCCCATCCAAAGCCCCCCTGCCCCTTCCACCATGTAAGGATAAAATGAGAATTCTACTACCCAGTCGTAGGCCTTTACCCAACCATGCTGTCATGCTGATCTCAGCCTTCCAACCTCAGGAACTATGAGAAATAATGTTTGTCATTTATAAGCCACCCAGTCTATTGGTATTTTATTACAATGGACTAAGCCTGAATGGACTAAGTGGACTTGAGGGCTAATTATCCTTAAACACTGTACCAGTATTCTCCCAGAAACTTCTGAGAGGGGCTACACTTTGCCCAAGACCATGGATTCTGGACCCCTAATAATCTGTTTTCCTTACATATTTTCAAAACATGAAACTTTTTCTTACACAACACATTCAGGAACTCTGGGTAGAGAACAGATTAGCCCCTAACTTTTTGGTTTTAGTTCCTTTTTCCTCTGATAGAGCAGTTCTTCTTGATACAATTGGTCTTTGAGAATTATTTATTCGGTGAAGGTTCATTGAGAAAACAGTATTTTGTTTTGGTTGCGTTGGGTTTGGTTAAACAGCTCTAAGTGCCTCAGAGGTAAAAGTTCTAACCCTTCTGGGTAATTTCCTTTGAAAGAGAGCAAAGGTTAGGCAAAAGAAATCCATGTATACAGTCGTGCCTGGCTACCTGCCAGGGATTGGTTCCAGGACCTGCCGTGTATACAAAATCCAAGGATGCTAAGTCCCTTATATAAAATGGCATAGTACAGTCGGCTTCCCTATCCCTGGGTTCCGCATCCACGGGTTCCGCCTCTGTGGATACGAGGGTTCACTGTAGCCTGGAAGACTGCGGCACAGAATGACAATAGCATGGTTTATTGGAATCCAGTCTGAAGGGGTGGGATGGGGAGGGACAGGAAAGAAAAAGAAGGAAGAGAGGTAGGGAGACGAGCGAGAGGGGAGAAGAGGAAGAGAGAGACACAGAGACACACACACAGAGAGGGGTTGAACATCTCAATGCTCTTTGTCCACCCTTTTGGTCCCCATGCTATCACCAAGTTCAAGAGGAGAGGACACGGAATACAGAAACAGCGGCAGCCTTTCCAGTTGCCCCCCTGCCTCTAGCTTCCACCTCCCCTTCCCCCCAACTTCCCACCTCCACCCAGATCCATTCTTCACATGCTTCTAGAATGACGGTCTACAACGCAGATGCCGGCGAAGCCTAGTCTCTGCTTCCTTCTCATCTTCTACCCCATTCCTGCTCCTTGGCTTCATGCACAACTTGATGAGAAGCATCAACAACATCAAGAAGCCTGGAGTGAGAGGTGGTGTGATCTTTGACAGCCCTTGAGCCTGCAGCCTGGGCTCCCCCGTGGGCACCCTGACCTTCCACATCTTTCTCTGAAGGGACCTGGAGTCCTGCTAATTTTTGGACAGGGTGAGACCTTGCCCTCTAAGAAGGAAGTCACAGATGAAATGCCCTTTGCTTTTGTTTCCTCCTGGCTATCCTGAAGATCTTTAAGCAGAGGTATGTTCTACATCATTCACAGCTGAAAGGTCATGCTTCACCACATCTATAACTAAAAGGACAGTATGATTCCTAATGTAAGGTGCTGGCTAATCGTTCTACCAGGAACATTGAGAACAACCAAGCTATGTGTTTGTAGAGAGCTTTTCATGATGGTTTTCCTAATGGTTCACTGCGTTAAAGCCTATGCGGTTTGAAATGCTCCACGGGGGAGTGGCCTCCTCCACCCGGACCTGGCCCCTCACATCACAGAGCACTTCTGCTCCGCTGTCTGCCTGATTTCCGTGAAGGTGGCCTGGGCCTTTTCTTTTATGGTGTCCAAGTCCACGTTCTGAAGGTTCTGTAACTGCCCGAGAATAGAATCCTTATCTTCCTCCTCTTCCTCATCCTCATCTACCATTTTCCGGAGATCTTCAGGCAAATCCACATCATCTCCAGCCATCTGGATTTGGTTCTCATCCATTTCACTCTGTGTGGCAAAACAAACACGGAGATAGAGAAGCCGTTCTAAAACAAACAAACAAATCCTGAAGGCAGCAGGGAGATAGAGGCCTGTTGAGGATGGATGGAGCGAATGGCACATTTGGCCATCTCGCAGCAGAGCCTGGGCCTGGTACCAGTTATGGAGGCCAGACATCCCGGCTGAGAGCCGCCCCCGCCAACCTTTCACTGCACTTGGGTCGATTGGAACATTCTAGCACAGTGGTTCTCAAAGTGTGGTCCCTGGACGGGGCAATATTAGCATCATCCAGGAACATGTTAGAAAGACAAATTCTCCGGCTCCACCCCAGGCCTACTGAATCAGAAACTCCGGGGTGGGGTCCAGCAACCTGCATTTTAAGAATCCCTCTCCTATCCCGCTGATGCCCAAAAAGTTTAACCAACTCTCCCTCAGGACAGCTCTGCAAGCTTTGTTGTCTATCAGCCCCAGGCTGTTGTGACCCAGGGATCCCACTCTGGAGGGTGGGGTTTGGGTTCACAGGGCCAGGCAGTGCTCCCTCGATCCAGCCATCTCTCTTCAGGGGCAATGTCTGTTTAACCATCGCCCCTTCCCTCCCTTCTACTAGACACAGAATCACCTCAAACTCAAGTTTACATCCTTGTCACCTGGAAGCAAGTCTGGCGCACAAACCAGCTTATTAAGTGAACTGTCCAGCACCGTCTAGCCTTGTGTGTCACGGATGCCTTACAATTTCCTTCTGTGGTCCTAGTTGTGGCTGTCCCACGGTCTCTTAGTTCCTGCCCTTTACCCTTAGGCTGCAGAGCCCTTTGTTTTGTAACAGAGAAGAATCTAGAGAAAAAGTTTCTCTGGGAAAGGCAAGGGTTTCCTTTCTCAGATGGCTGCTCTTGGATATAATTTTCTGAGAGGTCTCAGATATAAATTTCTGAGGTTGTAACGTGAGGCAGACTGGGCTTTGGGGACACAGAAGATTAAAAAGATAACCAGAAGAGCGAGTGATGGGAAAGATCTAAGTGATCTTGTGGTCTAAGTGGTGGGAAAGATCTAAGCAGACTGTAGGGCCCACCTCAAGGATGTTGTGACCAGCCTGGAATTTGTTACCAAAGGGCATGAAAAACCACACAAAAGGGCTTCCCTGGTGGCGCAGTAGTTGAGAGTCCGCCTGCAGATGCAGGGGACACGGGTTCATGCCCCGGTCTGGGAAGATCCCACATGCCACGGAGCGGCTGGGCCCGTGAGCCATGGCCGCTGAGCCTGAGCGTCCGGAGCCTGTGCTCCGCAACGGGAGAGGCCACAACAGTGAGAGGCCCGCGTACCGCAAAAAAAAAAAAGAAAAACCACACAAAGGCAAAACGATCATCTTAGTCTTAATCAGACTGCATTGATTTGATTTGAGAAAGATTTGGGCACCTGCCAAGTCCCCACTTCTGATGCTCTGTAGCTCCAGACTTCTCCAATGGCCTTCGAGAGGCTGGAGGCCACAGCCTTTCCCCAGAGCTCTTTCTTTTATTTGGTTCTCTGGGTAAAGTGACAGCAAGCCTGGCTCCAGAAACAGGTTGAGAGGCCGACTTTTTTTTTTTTTTTAACTCAAAAATATTTATTCTAAACATTAAAAGTTGACATAATTTGTTACAAAACGCAGCAAAGGGCTTTTGCCATTTTCCCCCAACCCAAACTTCAGTTTAGGCAAAACCAATGTGAACTTCACTCAGGATGAGGTTGTAAAAACCCCCTCTGGGCAGGGTCTGCCATCATGTTGGCGGCCCCAGGGCACCATCCAGGGCACCATCGGCAGGTGAGGGTGTGAGGCACCAGGACGGATGCCTCAGCTCAGCCGTGATGGACAGGTTCCCCCATCGTGGCCCCTGCTCCGTTATTTTCCTTTTGCAAACACAGTTGAGCTAGCTTCACAGAGGCAGTTAGCCAGCCAAAGAGAGAAGTCTCAGTTTTGTCTGGAATGATCTGACGTGGTGTCTCTGCTGATCCTGTCCACCATCTCTGCGCTCTTTTTTTGTATTGTCCACACACGGTCATGGAGCTCAGCGGCTCACCTTCCAACGTGAAACTTCTAGATTACCTGCCCTGCCCTACACAGAGTTCCCTCTTCGTATTTACTTCCTTGCTTTCTTTCCCCACCTCGGGAGGCAGACTTCTGATGCTGAGAAGACGAGGATGCCTTCGGGCGGGGTGGTCCTCACCAGGCCCTCCCTGGAGACCCCTGGGAATAGTGACTCTCAGTGTCAACTCCCCAGGTGAGAGAAGCTTCTCTGTGCACTTGGCCAGGCCTCTTCCCCTCAAGGCGCTTAACGGATTAATTAGTTCCTCGTCAAACTGATGTGGGGATTAATTAGTTAATCCCCAGGGGCTCCCAGCCAATCCTCCATTTCTGTTTATTTTTTATTTACCTAACCTGGAGGTTGCCTCCCTTTGAGGATGGTCCTCAGGGCATTTTTACAGGGACGGGAGGGAAAGCAGGGCCTCCTGGCGATTCTCAGTCCATGTAAATGCGGGACCCCTGCCCACACATACACGATTTGCAAAGGCATTGCTGAGAATTCTGGCACCTCCGCCCCTCTGGTTCGTAATAAGATCTCTGCACATGTCACCAGGTTCAAACCTGGACAGAGTAGCTGCTGGGGGCCTGGAGGGCCAGGCAGCTAGAGGGGCCAAAGGGCCAGCGAGCCAGCCAGTTGGTGCCCAAAGGGACCCGACGCACTCAGGAGGGCTCCCGGGCCGGTGCTCCCCAGCACCCTCTCCACCAGGCAGCTCAGTGCCCTGCCTCGCTGCTTTGGACCAGTTCGGGTTTATTTTTACCTCCTTCCACTGGCCCAGGGAAGGGAGGGTAGTGGGGTTCCACGTTACCTCCCAACTCACAGAGGGGATCTGGATCGGCACAACTTCTAGCCAAGTGGTTCTCCAAGTGGGGTCCCGGGCCCAGCCACAGCAGCATCTCCTGGAATCTTGTTAGAAATGCACATCCTCACCCAGACCTGCTGATTCGGAAGCTGGGGGCGTGGGCCGAGCCATCTGTGATTTAGCAAGCCCTCCTGGTAATTCTGGTGCTTGCTAAAGTTTAAGAAGCCCCGCTCCACACTCCTTGAAGACAGGGGGCTGTAACTTAATCAGTAAGTCTCAGAACCCAGCGGAGTGTCTGGTGTCGCCACAGACAATAGATGTTTATTGAATGACTCGGTGAGCCCGTTGTCAGGGACTATAGCAGCCTTAACAACACTTGAATGTGCAGGCCCTCTTTCCTGTCAAGAGCTCTGTTTCATAGCTACTGACTTGTTTATCTTTACACTCCCGTGGAGGCAGTGCAGCCTAGAGGTCAAGCGTTGGTTTGAGAATCAGATTACCTGAGCATGAAGGTTACTGCCACCACTTACAGGCTGTGTGACCTTGGGCACCTAACACTACCTCTCTGAGCTTTATTTCCTTATTTATAAATTGGAGTTATGTTATTTGCCTAAGAGTTACAGAAGAGTAATTAAATGATAACTGAATTATTTGGAATATATTAAGCATATATATGATTAGATTATATGTAATTAAAGGTAGATGCTCCCGAATGTAATAACCTTCAGAGGGAGGGGGAGGGGGATGTGCACTGGATAGTCTTGACTCTGCACGTGGTGCTCAGCCCCGTCAGAAGGCCTCGCTCTCCTGGCCCCTCACCTCTGGCCTGGGAATGAACCCTCCCTCCGTGCACTCCAGAGGCTCAGCGTTCCTAGCAAACTGGGCCTATTCGTTTCCCTTTTAGCACGAGGCCCTCAGTTTTGGGAGAAGCCTGCCCAGAGGGTCCAGCTCCGCTCACCCCTTGTCAGGCTCACCCTAATGTTTGTGGGACACAGAGGATAAACACTGATAGAGGTCCCTGGCTTAGACCTGTACCTCTTTTTTCCCCAGTCCCTGGCTCCATCCTTCCATGGGAAGCTTGTGTATATGGTTCCCCGTATGCAGACCGCCACCCTACTTTTCAGGCCCAGTGGTACTCAGGCCAGCAGCTCAGTGTACCCTCGAGAGGACAGACCTGGTGCAGAGGCCTGGGCAGGCCCCAGCATGCATTTAGGCAGGGGGTTCAGGGCACTGGGCAGCCAGAGTGTGGTCTACAAGAGGGGTGTGGGCAGGCCTGTCCCTTTGGCTGCAGACTTCTCACCCCTTGTGGAGGTGTGGCCGGTGGAGCGACAGAGGAGAGTCTTCTAAAGCACAGGGCCCCGGGCAGGTGGTGCTGTTTGTCCAGTCTAAGGGCGGCACTGGGTGTGGTCAATGGCTGTGGTCAGAGAGTCCTATGACCACCAGCCTTCTAGAAGGACAACGCTACTGACTGTCCATCAGAAGCGCCATTGCTGCAAGTGATGATTCTAGTACTGGAATCAATTTTCTTGGGCTGCCGCCTGTGCCCTGGGCACATTGTAACTAAGCGTAGGACAACCAGGCAGGGCTAGTGAGTGGCTAGACGACCAAACGAAGTCCTCTGGAACCGAACCTGAACTCCCGGACTCGCTAGCACTGTGGGTCAGCTGCAGACCTAGGACAGGCCAAGGGTTCGGGTCCCTCCCATCTGCAAAAAGCTGCAGCCAACCCAGACCCCTATCCTGCAGAGGCGGCTCTGACAGTGGGAAGACTGGGATTTAGAGTCGGGAGACCGCTTCTGTCCTTTGCCCCCTGCATGACCTTGGGCAAGTCACCTTACAATTTGATGCCCACCAGGAGGGACCCTCAGAGGATTACTGAGCAGATTGAACGAGACATATTGTGAAACGGCCTTGTAAGCGTCTCAGCTCTGGACAGACAGTAGCTGTGGTTATTAATATTTTAGAGGAAAAAGCACAGCACGGCATCAAGATCCCTGCTGAAAGGATCCCTGGGAGAAAGAAGGCGTGCGCAGTGAAAGAGAGGGTGGGAGAGTGCCAGCCCGGGACAGAGCAAGCGATTCAGGCCCGTGGACGGGATGCATACACGGGACCCTGGGCCTTGTCTCTCCTTTGCGTGACAAACCACCGTGCTGATAGGACCTTGTCTCCAATCCACACAATGAAAGTCTTTTCCTGACTTTCTGCTGCTCCAGGTTGGGAATGCTAGGAATATTCTGACAGAGTTCACGCACCAAGAAAAGGCAGCAATGACTCCTCACAGCCCACGAGCGCAAATGCAGTGACAGCCAATACAAATCAGCTCCAGGGAGGGAGGGGAAGTTTGGCGCTGAGAACCGTGGTGTAGGTGAATAAAGGAATGAATGGATGAGTGAGGGAAAAAGTGAAGTGAACCAGCATATAAAGAGGAAGTTATAGGCTATACGTCATTCTTCGGGGCTCTGTTTCAGAAGTCTTCTCTTTTCTAGAAAGCTGATCAACTGGCGATATTGTTTAATGCAGTTAAGAACTAATTATTTTTATGCTGGCTGACCAGAATCAGTTTTAATCTCTTGCTTTTTAACCAGATTTATAATCTTAATCGCCAGTGCTGAATGCCCCATTATTTAAATAGCCCCAAAGCCTGCATTGTTATTCCCTGTGACTGATTTCTGACCTTTCTCTGAAGGGTTAGCATGACC
The DNA here is from genome assembly GCF_949752795.1 of Hyperoodon ampullatus. Lineage (NCBI taxonomy): Eukaryota > Metazoa > Chordata > Mammalia > Artiodactyla > Ziphiidae > Hyperoodon > Hyperoodon ampullatus. Next base: position 74,454,458 of record NC_136926.1, read on the forward strand.
CTGGATTCAGACTTCCTACATCCTAATCTTGATAAACTGGCCTTGATCTTGTACCAGACTGGAGATATGATGATAAACTATCTTACATGGTTATATGATCAAAAACCTGAGTATTTACCACTTAGAGTCCAGTCAGTCAAGCTTGGTGTACAAGCACACACCAGTTTGTTTGATACAAGGTAGATTTGATTTTTTTTTTTTTTTTTTTTTTTGCAGTACGCAGGCCTCTCACTGCTGCGGCCTCTCCCGTTGCGGAGCACAGGCTCCGGACGCGCAGGCTCAGCAGCCATGGCTCACGGGCCCAGCCGCTCCGCGGCATGTGGGATCCTCCCGGACCGGGGCACGAACCCGTGTCCCCTGCATCTGCAGGCGGACTCTCAACCACTGCGCCACCAGGGAAGCCCGGTAGATTTGATATTGGTTTTGGTTTGTTTCCTTATTTTTGGTCTACAGGATACCAAACAGCTGGGTTAATGGATTTCTTTCCCGTGGACAAGTTGATCTAATATTTGATGTTTTACCTATTTCTAAGGATCACCAATGTCAGCAGTCACCTGTTTTCACAAACCACCCCTCACTGTCCTGGTGGTGAGTGAGGCAGCCACTCTGGCCCCTAGGCAAGGTGACAGCATCCCCTGGCTCCCATCCTGCCGGAGCTTACAAGGCATTGGGAGGGTGGGGTGTAGATCGAAGGATACAGCCAGTCAACAAACGCCTCTATAGAGAGGAAAAGGGGGCATGGCCTGCTTTGCCGAAAGTAGGGAGGAATTCGGGCTGGACCAGGAGGGAGGTGGGTGTGAGGCCCTTGGGGGCTCGGCTTCAGCAGAAAGCCTCATCCTTGCTCTGATCAGATGCTGCTGAAGAACTGAGTTTATGTTTTCTCTCTGGGGACAGTGGTTCTCAACCCTCTCTGTACCTCTGAATCCTATGTAAAGTGTCGAAAAACACGATGGTCAGGCCCCACCCCCATATTTGGCTCTAGGGATCTGTGGCAGAGACCCAGGCAATAGAGTTTTTAAAAAGCTTTCCCGGGAGATTCTAACGCGTGAGTTGGTGTTGAGACCTTGTCCCGGACTTGCTAGCTGCAACTTCTGCTATACCACACTGTCTTTCGCTCTTTAGCTACTTAAAGAGCTCTCAGCACACCCAGAATGGGACAGAGGCTGTGGATTTGACTCCTCAAATACTGTTTTCAGTTTTAAAAAAATTAATTAATTAATTTGGTTGCGCCAGTTCTTAGCTGCAGCAGGCGGGCTCCTTAGTTGCGGCATGAGAACTCTTAGTCGCGGCATGCATGTGGGATCTACTTCCCTGGCCAGGGATCAAACCCGGGCCCCCTGCACTGGGAGCGCGGAATCTTAACCACTGCGCCATCAGGGAAGTCTCCCAGCCGTCAGTTTTTAATGTTTGATTGAGAGGGTGCACACATAGGGCCCCTCGTGGGATGAAATGTTCCCACTGTGTCCATCTTAAACTTCTTTCCTTTACGCAGATGTTCCAGAGGGACTCAAGAAGCTCTTAGAGGCCGCTTGTCCAAGCCTCTCCTTTACAGATGAGGAAACTGAGGTCCTGGGAGGTGAAGATACTTGCATAAATGTCATTCTGCTTGTTAGGGGACAAGAAACCAGCCCTGCCGCCAGGTCTCGCAGGAAAATGTGGCCAGTGGGTCGGATTGGCTTGGAGTTGAATCTTGCCATTTACTGGCTGTGTGACCTTGGGAAGTGCCATTCCCTCTCTGAGCCGCTCTTCTTATCTATGAAGGGGAAATGATATCTACCCACCTTCCAGGGTGGCTGTGAGGACTAAGTGAGAAAGTGCGGCTAAGCGACACATCCAAATCCGATGACTCTTTCTTCCCTTCCCAGGCTCCCCCCAGGACCTTCAATCCACGGCTCTTTCAAGGGCGTGAGTAAAAGGAGCAACTGAACGAGGGCAGCAAAGGGAGGAGCGGGAAGGGACGGCCCCTAACGGGCCTCTGATGGCCTCCCTGTGCTGCCACCAGAAACAGCTGCTCAGAAGCAGGAGGTCTCAGTGTCTGGGACCCTGCCAGGCAGCCCCGAGAGCTCCTGATCTGAAGGAGGCGGGCGAAGAAAGCTTCACAAAATCGTATCTGTTTGTAAGAGGCAACTTTCAAATTCAGTTCTAATGGAGCTTTCAATGTAGTACATTTAAAGAAACTCTACTGACAGATTTTCTTCTATCTTCATCTTTGTTCAAAGTGAACGATGCCCTTAATACAGCAGACAAACACCAGGTGTAACTAAATCGTATAGCTCAGCAGGGAGCATGACATTATTTTTCAATGACTAACCTAGACTGACAATTCTGTTAATAGGATTAGGGTTCATTGTGGAACTGTTTTCTCTTATTAATTTGGCTTGACTTACATATACATTTTGAATTGGCTAGAAAGAGGGGCACCTTTGTTTTTAGAGAAAAATTTTGTGACTTTATTTAAAATGTATTACTTGCTCTATTTGCAAAAAAATATGACATCTTAATTATTATATAAAGTAATTCTGTATTTTATACAAAATCATAATGTCGAATCCAGTCTTGTTCTTTTCATGAAAATTGACTTTAATATAACTCTTATGGCTGATAGATTCCTTCTGCTATTTTTTGTTTGCTTGTTTTTGGTTTTTTTTTGCGGTACGCGAGCCTCTCACTGTTGTGGCCTCTCCCGTTGCGGAGCACAGGCTCCGGACGCGCAGGCTCAGCGGCCATGGCTCACGGGCCCAGCCGCTCCGCGGCATGTGGGATCTTCCCGGACCGGGGCACAAACCCGTGTCCCCTGCATCGGCAGGCGGACTCTCAACCACTGTGCCACCAGGGAAGCCCCCTTCTGCTATTTTCAATACTTTGTTCTTTGGGTGTGTTTTTGTTTTTCTTTTTTCCCAATACCATCGATCATTCAGCAAACCTTTTATGTGTGTGTGTGTGTGTGTGTCTATGTGTTTGTGTGTAGTATGTGCATATGTATGTGTGCGTGGTGTGTGTGGGTGCATGCATGTGTGTGTGTGTATGTGCAGCTTCTACATGTCAGACACCATGCAAGGCCCTGATGACAGAGACAAAACCTCAGCCCCTTTGTTAAGAAGCACACAATCCAGCAGGTGAGAGTATGCAGGTTGGAGAGATGGCATAAGAGACATGCACTCAGGTATTACACGAGCACGGAGGAGGGGAAGGGGAGGGAGGTCATGGAAGTTTCTGGAAGAAGTGGCACTAGACCAGCATCTTACAGGAAGGAAAGGGGTCACAAGGAGCAGGGGGTAGGGGATGCGAAGCAGGAGAGTAGTGTCGTCCAGGCAGGGGGCAGCAAGAAGTGAGGCTGGAAAGTTGGGAGCCACAGCATGGTGTACAGGCCAAGGGGGCTGGACTTCATTCTGAAAAGTCATGGTAAACTTTCGTTGTTGTTTTTTTTATAAAAACGGGAGAAGGGGACTTCCCTGGTGGCACAGTGGTTAAGAATCCGTCTGCCAATGCAGGGGACACGGGTTTGAGCCCCGGTCCGGGAAGATCCCACATGCTGCGGAGCAACTAAGCCCATGCGCCACAACGACTGAGCCTGCGTTCTAGAGCCCGTGCTCCGCAACAAGAGAAGCCACCGCAATGAGAAGCCTGTGCACCGCAACGAAGAGTAGCCCCACTCGCTGCAACTAGAGAAAGCCCTCACGCAGCAACGAAGCCCCAATGCAGCCAAAATAAATAAATAAATAAAACAAAACATAAATTAATTTAAAAAATATATTTAAAAAACGGAAGGAACAGAATCAGTTTGCATTTTGGAAACCTCATTCTGCAATTTTGAGGGGAGCAAGACAAAGTCAACAATCTACTTGACGTATTGTAGTAAAATTGCTGAGGAGTGACGAGCCCTGCACTTGGGGATGAGCTGAGAATGACTTATGAGTCGAAATGACAGTGACCTGGAGATTTGCTCCATGTGGGGCTGCAGGAGGAGGGACGAGGCAAGGGTGATTCCAGGGGGAGTGCTGGGGGGAGCCCTCAGTGGAGGTGGAGCCTGCAGGAGGCGCAGGGCTGGGGGAGGATCGGTGTCTGTCCTGGATCCGAGCTAAGAGGTGCCCGAGCAGAGGTGGACGCAGCGGTGAAATTTAGGGAGGAGGTCTAGGAAGGCGGTATAGATTGGAGTCATCAACTCACACCTAAGTGGCAGCTGAAAGCAATAGAAGACGCAGCCATTCAGGGAGAATGTGATGGCTTGAGTGGGACAAAGAGCAATGGAGGAAACACCCCTGGATATTCAGAAATTTGGGGGCAGTCAGGGGAAGGGTAACCCTTGAAAGAGACAGAGAAGGAACAGTTTCAGGAGAAGGAGAAGGAGAAGGATGGTATCCAGAAGCTGAGGAGGAAGCAATGAGCTAAAGGAGGCAAAGAAATTTCTGCCCCAGGAAGAACTGCTCCAGGAGGAGGTCCCCAAAGGAAAGAGAGGAACCATCTACTGCACTGAGACCGACCGCCGAGCGTCGGCAGGAGGAAGCCTTCGGCAGAGCAGTGGGAACAAGTCATTTAGGAAGATGCCCAGAAAGCCGCGTTCAAAGTGCTGTTTGCTTTAGTTGGGAGAGACTTGACCTCTTTTATAAAGGAGAGGCCCAGAGGGAGGAAACGCTGAAGATACAGGACAGACGATAATTAGCGGAATGAGACCCAAATCTAACATGAGCATCATGGGTTACTTTAGGCAGTTGAAGTCCCCTGATGACCTGGAATTTGAAAAGCAGAGGAAACCGACCTAAGAGTGGACGTGAACGTCCTCACGACGGAAATACTTTCCTACATACACGTCCGATTACTGTGATTTGATGCTTGTGCTTATTTGACTCCTTATGTGATGACTGAAGTGAAAAGTGGTCATCAAAAGACAAGGGTACGACCAACGGGGTTGACCTTGACGGTGCACAATAAACCCGGAGAGGAGGAGGCCTGTGCTGTTTGCCGGATACCAGGGCTACACTCCTCCTTTCAGAGGCCACATTTCCTTTGCCCCGTTGGCAATCGACTGAAACTCTTTTTTCACAGGAAACACCAGCCAAATAATTTCTTTAGCAAATACACTTCTAATTCCAAAATGTGACATAGTTATCCTCATTAGACCTGACAGCTCCTGGGAAGACATTTTCCTCAAATCCGCCCTCCGTTGGGCCTGGGTGAAGGGACGGGCCCAGAATCGCCTCCTGCCGGTTATGTAACCGCTGCGAGTGACCAGGAGGAACTGTGAATGAGGCCCCCAGGGGTCCCCCCTCGTTAGCTGGAGGACCTGGTGAATGTGTCCAACTGCCTGTGGGCTGTTAATACTATTAGTTCGGCTTTTTACCCAACATGGATTTTATAAGACGGCACCAGGGCTGAGGATTCTGCAAACCACGAGGGGAGGGAAGGTTGTTATCAGGAGCCCAATAAGGTCCTGGTGAGCCTTGCTTTCTGCCCAGCACCGTTTTCTTTGTTAGGCGGTTGTGTTCAGTTCTCAAGTCTGCCATCCTGGGTGGAGACACACGGTTTGCAGGGGGTGGGGGAAGAATGGAGCATGAAGAAGTACTGGGAAAAGACCAAAGAGGCTCAGGGGAACTTTGAGGCCTTGGGCAAGTCCCTTGATTTGCATGAGTTTCACGATGATGCATTGAGTGTACACCTATGATTGTGCTTTTCTGTATATCAAAAATGTTTAATAAAAAGAGAAATGCAGGGCTCCCCTGGTGGCGCAGTGGTTGAGAGTCCGCCTGCCGATGCAGGGGACACGGGTTCGTGACCCGGTCCGGGAAGATCCCACATGCCGCGGAATGGCTGGGCCCGTGAGCCATGGCCGCTGAGCCTGCGTGTCCGGAGCCTGTGCTCCGCAACGGGAGAGGCCACAGCAGTGAGAGGCCCGCGTACCGCAAAAAAAAAAAAAAAAAAGTCATGTCCAGAAATTTATTTCTGTTCCTCAGCACCACCATGGCCCTTGCTACAGCACACAGTCCCCGGGGAAGAACTGAGAACATCTGAGGGGCGGTTTTTCTGGGGCAGCCCGGGTGCATTTCCCTGTGGCTGCGTCTGGGGACACCAGGGAGCTGGAAGGACCCAGATTCCTGTCCCTGTGCAGGCAGTGTCTCCTACCATGAGTACCACACAGCCAGAATCTGGCTTGGACAGGAGTGACCTGTCTGCACAGACAGGAAGCTGCCACCCTTGGGCTGATCTTGGCCTGGGAAAAGTGTCTGTCCCTCTTTGCCCCTTTCCAGCCATGGGTGCTGTTGAAGGCCCCCTGCACCCTGTGCCTCAGTGGGTGGGAGGAGAGCATGTAACCTGTGACAGCCACTCAAGGCAAAGGAAGTGGGGCAGGTCTGCACTCCAACCCCAAGGCCTGCATTGAGGTTGGGGTGTCGGCCACATCTGGTGAGAACTGGACAAAGCAGAATATGATCCAGGTGACGTTTTATGGCATTCTTCCTATTAATTACCATTGTTATGAATAGAGCACATTGGATTAGATAGAATACCCATGTTCTTACAAAAAAGCAGGCAGTTGTATTGTTGGGGTTTTTCACACCATAAGCAAAGTCTTGCAACATTATGTGTAGCATCCATTTTTTTTTTTTTTTTTTTTTGCGGTACGCGGGCCGCTCACTGCTGTGGCCTCTCCCGCTGCGGAGCACAGGCTCCGGACGTGCAGGCTCAGAGGCCATGGCTCACGGGCCCAGCCGCTCCGTGGCATGTGGGATCTTCCCGGACCAGGGCACGAACCCGTGTTCCCTGTATTGGCAGGCGGACCCTCAACCACTGCGCCACCAGGGAACTCCCCTGTAGCATCCATTTTTACAAAATCCAGCCATGTTATACAAGCGCCCTAGGGAGGCCTCCACCAGAAAGTAAACTCTGCGGTGAAAGATGACGTGTGGAATGCTTTCAAGTCACACTATCACTGTTTACTTGAATTGTGTTCGAACTGCGTCAGCAACTCAAAGGTCTCCGGTCAAGCCATCAGCTGACACAGGGGCAGGAAAAGTGATGCGCCTGGTCCTCTGGGGGACGGATTCTGCGACGCTTTGCTGAAATAGTGAGCAGTGCCGGTTTCCCCCAAAGTCTCAGATAATTTTAAACCATATGGAACTTCAAACTGCTCTAAAACCTTTGGGACACCTCAAATATTAAGAGTAGAAATAGCAGAGACCTTGGGGCCAGAAGGAGCTACATTCAAATCCTTTTGTGTGTTAAGATGCCCTTTTGCGTGGTTGAGAGGCCCAAGTTCCAATCCTGGTTCTGTCACTCCACAGCTGTGGGGTTTTGTGAAGTCCCTTAGCCACAGCACCCCTACCCCCATCCCCCACTGGCTGCAGTTTCCTCAGGTCTAAAGTGAGGCCGCGGCATTAGATTCTTAGATGAACTCAAAGGTCTCCTTCAGGGTCTAAGAAAACATCAGGTGGGTTCTCGTATGTATTGTGCATTTGAAACAGCTGCAGAAAAACGGGTACATGGGCAGCAGTGACCCATGCAACGAAAGACACTGGGCTCCGTCGTTAACAATGTATAGATTTCTTTGGGGTCCCCCTCCTCTAGCTGGCTTTAGGGAGCAGTAGCCTATGCAGATAGAGTCACTATCACTCCAGGGAGGATATGAATCCGTACGTTATGTGGCTATAATTCTCCTCTCTTCCCATAGTTTCTGTTGGAAAGGCTCTTGTCTCAAAGGACAGCTTGGCTCAGAGATTTGGGAATTATTTTTTCTCTGAAGAGCATCAAACTCATTTTACAAAGCCTGAAGGTGTCCACCCCTGAGAACTGAGGTGAGCAAGACCGTGGACTCACCAACAAAGTTCAGATACCTGTGGTTCAGGGATCTCCAATTCTTGCCTTGTTTACAAACATCAGCGTGCCCACCCCAGGCCTCCAAGACCCCTGGTTGTTATTATCAAGAAATCAAACTTTTGTGCATAGAGATAATAACAGCAATTAGAGCGATCATCCATGGAGCTCTTTCCACTGCTCAGGCCCTGCCTTGTCAGGCACACCTTATTATCTCAGACAAAGACCTCAGGAAGTAGGTATCACTGCTCCCATTTTATAGATGAGGAAATGGAGGCTCAGATATATTAAAAAACCATCTGAGATTGCAAATGTCAGAGCCAGAATTGAAAGCCAGTTCTCCTTATATCTTCACCAAACAACAGAACAGTCAGCAAAAACATATCCTCAACAACAACAGAGATATATATATTCTTAAAAAGCCCCACCTTTGGGACTTCCCTGGTGGCGCAATGGTTAAGAATCCGCCTTTCAACGGAGGGGACACGGCTTCCAGCCCTGGTCCGGGAAGATCCCACATGCCGCGGAGCAACTAAGCCCATGTGCCACAACTACTGAGCCTGTGCTCTAGAGCCCACGAGCCACAACTCCCGAAGCCCGCGCGCCTACAGGCCGGGCTCTGCAACAAGAGAAGCCACCGCAATGAGAAGCCCATGCACCTCAAGGAAGCATAGCGCCTGCTCGCCGCAACTAGAGAAAGCCCACGTGCACCAACGAAGACCCAACGCAGCCAAAAATAAATAAAATTTAAAAAACACAAAAAAGCCCCACCTTCTGGAAGAGACACAGCCAGTTGATGGTGTGTGTGGGTGTGTGTGCAAGCACGCAAGTGCACTTAATTTCTGCTTCATTCCAAACGAGATGTGTGGTGCTTTCGTCAGATGCACCAGAGGCCGGAGGCCGGAGGCGGGAGGCCAGGGCTTCAGTTGAGCGGCGTGAATCTGCTGCCACATTGCTAAACATAGCCCGGCCATCCCAGGGAGCTTCAGGAAATTCAGGTAGCAGGAGCGGAGGGACCGTGTTAGAGATGCTGCACGCTCCCAAAATGCAGTCCCGGTGGGAAAAAGTACTAACCTGGAATAACGTGGGCAAAAAGCAAGGCACCCTTTTCGAAATTCATTGGTTGCAAATGAACATGAGTTTAAATTTTATTGTGAGTTTTCCCACCTCAGTGAGCACGTCCGTCTTAGGATCAATGTCTCCCGGGCGTGGGGCTCTATACCTCTTCAGTGGCTCAGCAGTGACCTTGCATGGGCAATGGGCTCACTCCCTTTGTTTAGAGCTTGCAGCTTCTGAAGTCAGTATTTCCAGGGATCTGCAGGGGACCCACTGAAGCAACTGGTTTAGCGGCACTTTCTAAACTGCCCAGGCTGCTGAAGCTGGCTCTCATTCCTGTGAGAGGACCATGTGCTTTGGAAGGATCTCCTTGGCTTCTCCAGGTGGAAGATGTTCTCTCAGGGAGGGTGCCCCTCTGAAAGGGGGAGTTGGACAGCCAACCCAGAAGGTGGAGGTGGAGTCATTTAGAGGAGCTGGGCAATCCCCAGGTAGGGGGAAATGAGAAGTGAGTCAGGAGCAGGGAACTGGGCCCTTGGTCACCCCTGGATACAAGCCCTGACGCAGTGCATCCAAGCCCTGTGCCAGATCATGTCAACATATCCTGTTCCCACCTCCCAGCCAGCAAAGGTAAAACAGTTGTGCAGTAGAGGGCACTGCAAGAAGTTTTTTTTTTTTTTAATTTTATTTATTTATTTATTTATTTTTTTTTTTATGGCTGCGTTGGGTCTTCGTTGCTGCGCGCGGGCTTTCTCTAGTTGCCGTGTGCGGGCTTCTCATTGTGGTGGCTTGTCGTGTTGCAGAGCACAGGCTCTAGGCACACGGGCTTCAGTAGCTGTGGCACGTGGGCTCAGTAGTTGTGGCGCACGGGCTTAGTTGCTCCGTGGAATGTGGGATCTTCCCGGACCAGGGCTCGAACCCGTGTCCCCTGCATTGGCAGGCAGATTCTTAACCACTGCGCCACCAGGGAAGTCCCTGCAAGCAGTTTTTAGTTTACGAGTCAGACCCATGACTTTTGGAGACCAGCTACTTGACCAAAGCCCAAAGGTGTTTGTCCTCTCAGCCAAGATGGATAAGATGGTGCTCGGTGATCACCATCACTGCCACATCATCTCCAAAAGGAAGGAACGGATTGTTCCTCTGAAGTGGAAGAAGAATGTCGTAGAAATTAAGACCCTGGGCTCAGTTTTGCCTGGCAGCATGGCCCTTGGCCGGAGGGTACTTACTCTCTTTCTTCCTCTGTTTCCTCTAAGAAACCTACAAGACTGTCCTGAGGATTAAATGAATTGATACATGCAAAGCACTTAGAACAGTGCCTGGCACTTAGGAAGGAGCTCAAGAAATGTCAGCTGTGATGATTATCCCCATTGTGCATTTATATATAGATGTTCTATAGTCTTTAGATAAATTTACATAAACAGGTATTAATCCATTTTGTTGAGAGAAAATGCAAGTTCAGAGGTTAAAAGACTGGAATCTAGTTTTTATGAATAAGTTCAATGCTATTTTCACTATATCAGATACCTCAATTACGATTAAGGCATATACATATATTTATGTATTATATATAGGTACATCTATGTGTGTGTATATACATGTTATATATATATATATATATATATATATATATATATATACCCATGAGTGTGACCCTTTGCTGATAATCAAACACTTTCCATTTCTTATTACGTAAAAAATGACTGGATGTTTACTGTGCTGAGTGTCTCACCTTTGGGAGTCTGTACTTTTCTCTGAGGTGAACTCTGAGGCACGCCCTCTCTGCCTTTTTTTGTGTAAAGGCAGCATCTCTTTCCATCCTAAAAGTAAAAGAATAGAATAAAGAATCAAAGGACGAAGAGAGCTAAGGCCATTCCAGCCCCTGCTCAGAGGAGCCAGACACTGGGACACACTTTCTTAGTTCCCACTGCCGGCAGACAAATGGGAAATAGGGGAGTTTTTCCTACATCCCCAAATTTCTGCCTCTCTGTCATTCCACTATCATAACTCAGTACAGACCCTAAATCCCAAAGACAGCTCAGTTCTGGTGAATCTCCTTCTGATGCACCCTGGGAGAGAGGCAGGGTGATTACTCCTGATGTAGACCTGACCTCACTATGTTTCTCTAAGTACAACCTGGGACCACAAGCGTCAGAATCACCCAGAGCGCTCATTAAGAATGCAGCTTCCCAGTCCGACTGCATGGTGGAGAGAAGCTACATTTTAAAAATCATTTTGTTTCTTATTTTATTATATTTATTAGGGGTTAACACATTTAGTTCTTCTGAAATGCTAGGTGTATGAGCTGATGACAAAGGATGTTGAGTGTTATTCTTGGGACATAAGTTTTATTAATTTTTAAATTAAAAAAATTGAGATATAGTTGCTGTACAATATTGTGTTACAGGTGTACAGTATCGTGATTCACAATTTTAATTTTTTTGGCCATACCATGTGGCATGTGGAATCTTAGTTCCCTGACAAGGGATTGAACCCGTGCCCCCTGAAGTGGAAGCGCAGAGTCCTAACCACTGGACTGCCGGGGAATTTTCCCCTCCTCCCTTTTCCCCACAATTTTTAAAGGTTATACGCCATTTATAATTATTATAACAGATTGTCCGTGTTCCCTGTGTTGTGTTACAATATGTCCTTGATGCTTATTTTATACATAATAGTTTGTACCTGGGACATAAGTTTTAAATTCTACAGAACACTTATTTTTATGGAAAAAAATGTTTGGAGCAAACCCCTAGCATCTCCTTCTAGTTCCTTTCCTGATGCCCTTTATTAAACCCTTATGTGGACTTTCCACATATCTATTTAAGGTCCGGGTCCATCTCCACCCATGCTGCCTTGATTCTACAACATTCCCGAAGTGGAAGACATTTTTGAGTTTTTCATTTTTTTTGGCCACACCATGCGGCATGCGGGACTTTAGTTCCCTGACCAGGGATCGAACCCACGCCCCCTGCAGTGGAAGCGTGGAGTCTTAACCGCTGGACCGCCAGGGAAATCCCCAGTTTTGAGTTTTAAAGGATGTTCTCCTTCAGATCTCTGCAGAGCTGTGTTTCCACAAGACAGTTACACTCAGTGACTGAGATTCAGTTATTATTCTGTTCATTTAATTTCACCAATAAATTGTGATAGAATTCAGAATTCTGAGCTACAATAATGTGGAACTTTTAAAAAGCACTTGAAATCCTTGACAGCTAAAGCAGGGACATTTAAAAAACATACGGCGGGGAATCCAATTGTGAACTGTTCTCTCTGTAATCTTACCAAAGAGAGATGTGTTCTGGAAACGATGCCTTCGTCCAGGGGAGAAAACACATCTGATCCTCTCTTCCCATTGTTGCCATTTACAAACCACCAAGTCTTGCAGACTTTTTCGTCCCAGCGTCTCTCATAACCACCCCTTTCATTTTAACTATAGCAGCCTCACAAATGTTCCATTACTCCACACCGTATCTCGTGCAGTGATTCTTTAAATAGTAGTCTGTTGACTAAAGTATTCTATCAGAAGAGCTGGAAGCAGTGTTGTGCTGGCAAATGTATCACAACCAGCTCTTTGGGGAAAGAAGCTGTTTGCAGAACTTGCCAATTTCCATGGTGTAAATACTCCCACCCGGGCGGATTTCAAACTATCAACTTGATGTCGGTGAATGAGGAATTGGGGAGAGATGAACACAATCAGCTTTCATGAGTCAGCGCAGGCTGCTGTAGGTCAGCTCCAGCATGTCACTGGCTGGAAGATTAATTTTTCTCAAGCACTGTTTAAATCAGCTCCTCTTGAATTCAGCAATCTCCCTGGGCCTCTACTGCCCGGCATGGAAACAGCAAATATGGTCTGTCCACTTTTCTCTATCATAAATACTATGCCGGGCCACTTGATTGGAGAGGGCCTGGCCGTTTAAATGATCTCCCTGCTTCCATCATAGCCCCACAATTGAGAAGCAACACTTTTAACAAACTCCCTCGGCGATTCCTACACAAGCTAAACAGGGTCACCTTCATAGCACTGTCAATCAACCAGACTCCAGTAAAAATTTAAAAACATAAAATAAAATAAACAAGGTCACCTTCTAAGCCCCAATTTAGATTCAGTGTTCCCATCCTTCCCTGTTTGGAGGGAGGCATCCTCAAACAAGGTAGGGTATGGATTTCCATAATGCTCTGCGGGTGGCCTCATTGGACTTGTGATGGTGCTGGTTTGAAGTGGGCTCCCTCGCTCATGATGATCCAGAGAGAAGTGGACACCTTCGGGGATGTCTGTGAAGCTCACATTCACCACCTCTTCTCCCAGCTGCCCAAAGAAGTGCATTATTGGAGGCTATATTTATATACCTGGCCCCGCCCTCTGGCTGTACAGGATTGGACCAAGCTGGATAAATGGACTTTCTTCTCTGGGAATTCGGGTTTGGGACTGAGAAAGAGACCAGTAGTGTGGCTCGAGCTGTAATGGGTGAATCTGGGGGATGTCGGCTGCCATTTTTCACTGGCCACGTGGTTTGGGTAGAGGACCAAGTAGAGGGCTGACTGCCCCGAAAGAACAAAGCAGCCGTACTGAGGTGGAAGCCATGGCAAGAGATTGAAAACGAGGGCTTGTGGCTTCTCAGCAATGCTCTGGTCCTGGTTCAGGCCCATATGAGGCCTGGGGGGATTTCTGTTATGGGTTTGGTGAAGCATCTTTGCATGAAGCATGATTTGCCTTAAATAAATTCCCTGTTTTCATTTTCAGGTGGCTAAATTGGTTTCTATTTCTTGACTCCAAGTTTTGGAATCATTTTTTTTTCACTGTAATAGTTGCTCTCATTTATACATTTTATTTTTTTATTGAAGTATAATTGATTTACAAGGTTGTGTTAGTTTCAGGTGTACAGCAAAGTTATTCAGTTTTATATATATACATATACATATTCTTTTTCAGATTCTTTTCCCTTATAGGTTATTGAGTATAGTTCCCTGATGCCTACTTCTTTATGTTGTATTCTATTCTAGGTGATGAAGCTCTTGAAAACTCAAGCAATGGACTGGGAGTCATACCTCTTGCCATGGGAAAGCAGGCCAGCCTCACCGTCCTGCTACTATTGCTTAAATTGATCACATAAATGTATAACACACACACAAACGCACACACACACACACACACACACACACACACATAGAGCTGAGTAGCTGGTAAATAACCCAATCCACTGACTGACCATACCATTCGACTGTTTTGGTCTTTCATCTGTCCAGATGTAAAATTAAGTAAAACAAGGTCATTAGTTAATCAAACAGATGCCGTATCTGTGACCAGATTTATTGCTGGGACATATTGAGTGATATTTTAATATCAGGTATATAGTCTATATTTCTGACCATTTTCTTTTTATTGGGCCCCTTGAGCTGAGAACATTTGGTGCTATTCTGCTTCTGTTTCTTCATTATACATGTGTTTTTTTTTAAACATCCAAGGAATGATGCCTTTTTTTGCCTAAGGATTATTCTAGCACAAACATTATTTTTGCAGTTGCATTTTTTAAAAAAACCGATCTTACATTTACCACAGAGCCAAGCATAATACTTTCTAGGTAGTTTTATAAGTCACAATTTCTTTCAGGAAAAAATACAATAGACAAGGTTTCCATTAAATGCAGGCTTTTATGCTTTCTTAGTTTCCTCCAGGTCATTAACCCTTTCACCTCTAATCATCTTAGCAGTAGGACCTAGGCAACTATTATGTAATTGATCATTAGCAAAACAGCCATGGTGGCAAAAAGAAATACTTTTGTAACATATGATGTACACTTAACGTCAAGATTGATGCTTCAATACTCAGTTGATTTAAGACTCAAATTAATTCTACCTTAAACTTTAAAAAATTACATCTATATTACACTTATTTAAAGATCAGTCTTCAGCAGTGAAAAATTGGTGATATTCACATTCCATAATACCCAACTGAAATGTTACTGTTTTATTTTTATTACATTTTATATAGCCAGAAGAACGTCCTTATTTTTTGGAGGTATATAGCCAAAGTATCTAGGGGTAAAGTATCGTGATGTCTGTAATTTACTTTAAAAATGGTTCTCTGTATCTATCTACGTTTCCATGTATCTATCTATGATCTAACCAGATAATCATCTATAAGCAAATATGGCAAAATGTCAACTGTCAGTTTTATGCCATAGGTATATATGGGCATTCATTATACTGTTGTACTCTTCTGCATCTTTAAATTTTTCATAATAGGCAGTCCACACATTTATTCAGTCTTTGAGAAGCCAAGTTTTATGACATAATTGTCATGTTGCATTTTCTAGGCTTTTTTTTCTGCACATGTAAGATCAAGAACACTGTACTCTATGTTCTTTAAGGTCCTCTTCCAAGTGCAAAGTCTGAATTTTCACAATTTGAAAGCTTTCTACTTGCTAGGAGGGTGAGTTTCCTGATGACTGTAAAGTTATTTAGGCACAGTTTTTCATTTGAACAATTGAGGTCAGTTAAAATGTGTCTGGATCAGAAAGTGTTCAGTGGCTTTCAGGACAACATGCAGATTTATTTCATATTTTTCATTTCCATTCATACAAGTAGGACATAGTAACTGCTGATGCTAGGAAATGGTTCACTTTAGCAGAACAGACTTTCCTCAGGTTAGAAGCAAACAGCACGAGGAAAGGCATCTAAAGAGCAAAGAGGTAGAAATTGGGGAGCTGAAGACAGTACGGCCAGAATGAATTTCTTTGTGCTTTTAAAAGGAAATGAAGTTGCATGTACTCACTTCTCCTCGATCACTTGCTTTTGGTATTCCTCATATTCCTCTCTAGTCATCCCCTGAGCTGCTGCAGGATCAGATGTACCTCCTTCTTCTTTTTTTTCTTCAGACCTGCCACCAAGTCCTAAATTCTTTACCTGATTACTTATCATAGTTTTCATAAGGAAAGCCATTGTTTCTGCCCCAGAAAAATACCAAAAACTCAGACAAAACCTGAAGGAACCCCCCCCCCCAAAAAAAACCTCTAAGTATCTTCAACGACAGCTACACATTTAAAAGCAGAGGACTTCGCACAGGCTCATCTGTTCAAGGGCATAATGATACAGAAGAGTGGTGTGTGCGCTGTAAGCTGGATTAAAGAGGTGAACTCCTTAGTATAGAGAGGCAGATGGTTCAGATTACTAAAGCATACAATCAGACGCAACCGACTACTTTCTGAACTAATACACTAAGCTAATTTCAGAGGGAAAAAAAATCCTTCACATTATCCATCCCTCTCCCTACCCATTTCTAAGTTTTAAATTATAAGCCAGCAGGGCTTCATCAAGAGTTGGTTCAATTAAATTAATCAGAGCAGACTGATTATATGGCTGTAGTGGAATTTCCAAATTCCAGCCCTTGAGGACAACATCCTGTTGAAAACTGAGTCCAATGAGACTCAAAACCCGAAATGCTTCATTAAGCAAAAATAATCCTTTGCTCCATCATTTTATCTCATTGGACTCTAAGTACTATGCAAGGATTTGCTTGAATTCTATACTGTTTCAGGGGTTACTGTGTCCTGTACATAAATACCCAACCGAGGCAAGTGTAAAAGGGCAAGCCAGAGGGGTCCTCCGCTTACATCTGGATTACCCTAGCCAGCTCCTGCATCGTTACACTTCTGCATGGAAATGAGGCGCTGGCTACTTTAACTGCTCTGATCCAGAAGGTAAGAACATATGAGTCAAATCATCAGTGTGTATCGAGGTCACCTTTTCCTCTTACATGCAGTCACTTCCTAGGTGCTCTATTTAAGCTCACTGGTGTTACTTGGAGAAAACTTTTGACAATGTTTTGTAACACGGATTCTCAGTGGCTGTGGTTTTCTCCAGGTCAAGGGAGGAATTTGAGCATGGCTAAGACTTTAATCTATGTTAGTATCTTTCTAATTAAAGCACTCCAAGAGCAGGTGGGGCAGAGGGGAAAGATGCAGCCTATTAGTAACCTATGCTTATTATTTTATCTGTAGGCATGGGCCCTTTCAGGAAATAGATGACTATCCCTCAGATTGTACAGAACTATATAAACTGGATTTTTGCCTAAAATGCTTCTTTAAAATGTATTTTAAGATCTGCTTTTCATCTTACTAACCAATTTAAAATTGTTGCTAAAATGGCCTCAATTTGAAAGATTAACAAAGATTTAGGGTGAAATAGAAACTTTTCTCGGTGTTCTCTGATTGAGAATGTACATTCATACTTAGCTCCACTTCCACTTTAAGATGTGTTGCCTGGGACTTAATACATTCAAACCATGATCTCTAAATTATTATTTAAAATAAAAATCCATTTTATAAGTTATTCTAAGTTATTAAATTATTAGATTATAAAATTATTAAAATTCCATTTTATTAGGAATTAGGAAATATGAATGGTGAGGGTTTCAATTCTAAACTCCAAAGCCAGTTGGTGAAGCAGCCTCTCCTTGTCCAGTCCTCTTCTGTCTGTCTGTGTGTGTGGGACGGGGGGAGGCTGGGGAGGGGTGGGTGTCAAGTATCACAGAAACTCTTACGTGGTAACTACATCAGTGTGACAAATGAATACTCCCTGGTGGTGCTTTATGAAATCAAATCTTCCATTGTCTTCCCAAAAGATAATTCCATTGGAAATGGGATCACGTCTTTAAAAACTTTTTATTCATTCAGCAACTACTTGCTGTGTGTGGAATCCTCCAGAAAGGGAAAATAAATACCCCAGGTGAAACAGGACAACTAGGTGTTACCCCTCCAAAGGCTTCTCATCATACTTGAACAAAATCCCAGATTTTTACTATGGCCATGTCCCCAGTGTCCCAACCAGTGTCTAGTTTCCAGCACCCCCCACCCCCCGCCAGAAGGCTCACTGATCAGGCTTTAAGTTTCCTCTGATCTCTTTCAAACCTATCTAATTTAATTCTTTTATTTTGCATTACTCAGTATTTTCTGTGGGCTTATAGCACAAGGGTCCATTACGTTAGTGTCCATTTTCTGAAACCACTTTATAAAGACCATCTTTTACAAAGCTACCAACCCTGAGACAGAAGTATTATGAGGAAACGGAAGGTCATCTTTAGTAAGTGGCAAAGTCAAGATTTAAACTCGGATTTGTTTGAGGCTAAAGCTCTACTCTTTCCTTTCTAGACCACATGGACTCTCAGAATTGGAATTACTTGGTTGAATGGTGCTTGACAAAAAGAGGAAAAGATTTTTATAAAACTGCCATTAGTAATGACTAAAAGTCCCAGCTTAGCCACACTATTACCAGTATTTGGTTATTAAAGATGAAAACATCAAATACGTTGTTTTAATTATTTTGTGTTTTTCATTACCAGCAAGGGTAAGCATTGATCCATTATCATTTCTTATTCTCTTCTTATGCTTCCATGTATTGACTCTGCAGGTGGTAGGCCACCTCGGGCAGAATGCAAAGCACGTGACACATGAAATACTATCACAAGTCGGGGCCTACTTGGGAAATAAATAAGTACTTATTACCCGAGACGAATGAAGGAAAAAAGTAAATTTACTAAAATATTTCTTTATTTGAATAAGGTCAATGTCATTTCTTAAATTCCAGCTAGCATCAAATTAACAATCAGAAAAAAACACTTGACAAAATGTTATCCAATTGAAATTAACAGTGGATAGAAAACCCTTTTAAACTTTGAAAGAAATATATTAAACAGGCAACATACAGATCTAAAAAGTTGCAAGTGGTGATTTTACATTGGATCTTATAAATTAAAAAATCCCCAATATAACCATTTGTTCACTATCTCCCTGCGATAAGCACATGGACAGGAAAAGATAATCACATCTTAATATTCACAACTGTCACTTATGCTCTTTACAAGGATTGTATCTCTGCAATGCAGCGGGTCAGGCAATCTCTTATTCAAGTAATTTTTGTTTTCCCCAAGTTATCAAAAAGTACAACTGTCTGAGATAAAATGTCACAAAAATCACAATCAGCAAAGCAAAAAGCTTTAGCAGGCCATCTTGAAGATGGGGGTTTTCATGGCTTGACCATGATCTGAAGATGCTTTTGTACGTTTAAGAGCTGTCAACCAAAGTACCAAGAGCTACAAGCAGCAATCTGGGTTTAGTTTGTAATTGCTAATAAACCAAGAGTTTTAGTAAAAAGAACATTAAGTAAAAAATTGTAAGTATAAGAGAATCAGTGCACATTTGCTAATGTCACTGACAATGAAAACGTTACATCAGCTCTCAGCTCAGCTTTGAAGTTAACAAGAGACTTCTGTTCACCCCCCATCTTAGCGCTCCTCAACGGCAACGTGCTCAGAATCACCTGAGGCGCCTGCTGAAGACTGATATTCTGAAGCCCCCCACCCCTGAGTTCTGCTTCAGGTGGTTTGGAGCTGAGCCTGGAATCGGTATTCTTAACAAGCACTCCAGGATCCAGATGGACCACAGACCACACTCTGAGAAACACTATTATCCCTTTAATACATAACAAAATATTGTGGCCTCATAGAGTTTCAAGCTGAATAAAACATTCAAACACTTAGAACACAAAGAGGTACATTAAATAAGAGTACTAACCATTATATTGAATATAATTGCATTTCTTTTTTAAAGTGGCATAAGCACAAAGACTTACACTAAAATTGTAAAATCAATTTTGTATTAATCCAAGGCACCTGTAAAATACTTGCTGGTGTGAGAGAAGTTAAATTCAATTATATAAAATAGTACAGAAATGAAAGAATCCTGGCAGTGACTGATTTTTCCGTAGAGCAAACATTTTTCTATAGAAATGAGCTACTTAAAGTTGACAATTTTGAGGAAAATAAGCCAAATTTCCAATAATATGGTAACTTGTATGAACCGATTTACTGAGTGATTTTCAGCAAATTAAATCAGTACGAAAGAAAAGGTTCATGCTCATACTCTTTTGTCCTGTCTTCACTTGTGTTAGGAATGACCAGAATGATTCCTCTTGAATTTTAGCCTGGAAAATGTATACTGCATAGGTCTAACATTTCTTTAAGTTCAGGCACACGTGACCATGGATTTTATAATACTAGATATTTTGCAACCTTTTATCTCAAGAGGATTTCCAAGTCTCATAGTCTACAACTGAAACATTCTTCTGAGGGTATTAATTTTTTTTTCATGGAATAAAAGTAAATTCTGTGATGATGATGTCTCTGAAATATGAATTTCAAAATGCTAACACTACAAGGAAAAGTGCTAGCAAAGCAGTTCTGTGTTGGAGTGGCTGTCGGTACGAGAGTGATCGTTAGAATGTTCTTGTTCAGCGTCCCAGGATAAACGCTACTGTACAAAAGCTGTGCTAGGACCGTTTGCATATGTAGTGCTAGTTAGGTATTGCTATAATGCAGAGTTCTTTAGAGGCTTTGTATGGATTTTTGGCAGTTAGTCCAGTCTGTAAATGACAACGAAGAGCACATTTATGAAGGCTGTGCAGAATTAAACAGTGCTGTTTACAAAACGGTACTATTTTCGATTCTGTGACAAATGAAAGGTATCGTTTTAGCTAGCTAGAAGAGGTAAAGTAAAAGAGTATTTTGAAGTCTACATCAGTCGTGAAAGCAAAATGAAATGTCATTTACAGATTGTTTCTACTATACCTAGAACTATGTACAACAACCCCTTCCAGCCTGATATTTCAAAGTTAACTTACTAACAAGTGCTTCACAATATATCCTTAGTTCTGGCATTAAAAGAAAGAAATCAGAAGCACTACCACTATTTTTCAAATTTTGCCTTCAAAAACTTTAACACTGCTTCCACTATTGCCTTCTTGATTTCCACAAATATGCAGCATCACAAACGCCAGGTTGCATGGAGTGATGTAAATCAGAATGCAGTGGTAGTTTTTAATGACCTTAAAATATACTCAGGACATGCAATCTGAGTTGAATTTAGAGATATAAACACAGAGTAATTTTCATAATATTGAACTGACACTGTTGGAACATAGACATTCAAGAATATGAGCAATCATGAAATGAACACATCACTAGGTAAAATACACATAAAAACCATTATCAGAGGAATGTTGTCACCTAAATGGTTTTTCAGGCAAAAAGCAGCTCTTAATTCTCCCCTCCAATTTCCTTTAAAAGTGAAATATATCATTGATAATCAAAAGGGAAAAAATACTTCAATAAACATTCTGAAGCCTATTATCCAGATCCTAACACTCTCAGACAAAATATTCTTTGATTTCAAAGGGAGCTGTATTAGACTCAAGGACTGCAGGACTGAGTCTTCGAGTAGGAAATTCTGGCCTCTAAAAAAAAGGTTTTGGTTACAAAATACACAGGATGGGTAGCTCTCAGACCTCATATTTTGGCGGGGGGCAAGAGGGCAAGGGTGTTTACACTAAAGATAGAAACTTCCAACATCAGAGACTTAGGGGTAACGTTCATATATGGGGGTGCCCCCTCTCTGTTATTTAACCTCTGATTTATCAATATTCTGTTTAGTGGCTGTATTCTACTGGCCAGAAATTCACTGAAATTTAAATAGATTTATGTACTATGCACAAATTTACATATGGTTGTCTTTAAGGTTTATTCTTATTCAAGTCAATGTTTAAACAGTTATTTTATACAAAATTTAATAATTTAGACTACGAAGCAATTTAAATACTTAAATTCCCTCAAAAAGACATTTTGTACATACATACATGATGTACACATATGAAAATGGTGGTCAAAAGAATTTTTTGGCAGCTGCTTCTTGCTGAGTCCTATGGGAAAAGAGAACAAAAAAAAAAACAAAACAAACTGAAAGAAGTTCTATATACTTTACATTGGAATGAAACAGGATTGCTTAAAATTAAAAATGCCTTTTGAAGTATGAAATACATGAGATAAACATATGTCCTATACATGTATTCCCGTGTGAACTGAAATAGACTAGACATAATATTTGCATTGTATGAACCTAATTTTATAGGTATTGAAAGTTCTATTATGGACCTTGATAACTTTATTGAATATCTCAAGTTAAATAAATACAGAAAAATGTTGGGTCAAATTTTAGAGACTTACCTATACATGATATAACCAATGAATAACACCGTTTGTACCACTACAAATATAACAAAGTGCACCGTAGATAAACATGATGGAAATGGCGGTAGTTCTGGACATTTCAGTCTTTCATTTGATGGCTATAAGGCAAAGAACTTTCTATTACAATTAGTCAAATCAGTATTTTAGAAAAGGAAATAAATGTGAAATCTTTATAAAACTCATGGTTTACTGTATAAACTCAAGTATTTTCATTAATTCATCTCATAATTGCCTTCCACCCTCTTAACTTTCACCACCAAACTTTTTGAAAGACCAGGCAATGTGGGAAGGCCTCCACTCTTTCACTGTCCCATCACTAACTCATTGCTGTCTGGCTTCTACCTTCATCACAGTGACAATGATTTTAGTGTCCTTGAAGGTCATAGATCACCAATTCCCTCGACACTCCCAGTTTATACTTGCTGTACTAGAGTAATTATTAATAGCAGCATCCTCACTCTCAAAAGTGTTCTATTTCAGACAATTACACGGTTGCCCTACCAATGAACTACCTGACAGAGATAATGGCCTTTTCTCAGCTCTCATCCACCCCAATCTCCTAACATTCAACATCACTAATTAGTATTTTGTAAAATGTTTCTTGTCCTATTTCCATGATTATTCATTCTATTATAAGCAAGTAATTAAATACCAGGGACAAAGATTTCATCAAGGTATCCAGACAGAATGGCTTCTAAGGTTAGTTGTTCTCAATATGCTCACACCTATGGGACAAAGATCTTCACTATGTATTGATATATACTACCCACAGCATCAACTTGGCCGTTGCAACAAAGGCAAAAGTTGGGGGGAAAGAAACTCAAACAGAACTAAGGGAATAGATGACAATGCTTTGGATGGGAGGTAAAATGGTCAATAAGAAAACTATTAAGCTATATTTGAAAAACTGGAAGGGAAGAGGCAAATGCTACAAACATTTGTTAATTTTATAAGGGTTTTCAAAGCCAGTAAATAAGTTAGGAAAAAAACTTATAAGTTCCAGGGATCTGTCTTCTAAATAATATCTCCTATGCATGTTAAACTTCAAAAATATGCTACCTATTTTTAATATTTATTGCCTATCTCCAAAAATGTAGACGGGACTTACACTACAAAAAAGACCTAATAAAGTAAATAAAACAAAACTTAAAAAAATGAACCAAGTAAGACAGGAAAGTAGCTGGAAAAAAAACAAAAATCTTGCCTAAAGAAAGCTGCTATCAGTCAGCCAGTTTTAGATCTGCACTTCCTGAACAGCCTAGACAGAGGAAGATGAATTACCTGGTGCCCGTCTGTCTAACAAATGGGTGTGTCGAGAGACATTTACCTTGTTCAGAGCCATTTAAAGGTATCATTACTGATAACAAGAGACATGTTTTTAAAAGAGAACTTATAGAAAAGAACCTAGAACAAAAAAAGTCTGAGACTGTGATGATTCCACTAACTGGGATAGCAATTTATTTTTTAAAAAGTTCTATTCAACAGGCTATGGAAGCATGATGTGGAACATGTAGACATTTGAATCATACGGAGTAATCCTACCTTGAATATTAAGAAGGAGCACTGGCATTAATTTAAAAATTAAAATATTTTCAGTAGAATATGTGGTTTTCCTTTCCAAAAGAAGGCTGTGATAATCATAAACTAGAAGAAAAAAGAGCTCACCATATTTCGCTGCACTAAGTTATCTATGTCCCGCTTCACTATGTGGAGGTGCTCTTTGATGTCATTGAAGTGCTGGGTTGTCTCATAAACGCCCCCTGCAGATCCAGGATGCTGTATGCCACTGACCAGTCTGACAGTTTCACTCACGGAATTCCTGAAACAGAAAATCCTTTTACAATGGAATCACTAGAAAGATGATTTTTACAGTCAGAGATTTCAAATGGTTAGATATATTTCTAAGCCCAATGCATCAGATCATTAAAAAATACAAAGAAAAAACCCCAGAAACAAAATAAGTATTTTAAAAAATTGTCTTCAAGATTAGAAAATAATTTATAAAAACTAGATTATGCCTTTATCTTTTACTAAAGGTTGTCTAACCACAGAGAATAATACTAAATAATCTGTGTTAAAACCAATATTATAAATGGCTATTGAATAACATAATGGATGATACTCTTAATGAGCTTAAATCTTT
Source organism: Hyperoodon ampullatus (assembly GCF_949752795.1). NCBI lineage: Eukaryota > Metazoa > Chordata > Mammalia > Artiodactyla > Ziphiidae > Hyperoodon > Hyperoodon ampullatus. The sequence goes on from NC_136926.1 coordinate 74,478,526, forward strand.
CTAAGTGTTTAATGTTGTGCAGTAAAGGATTAACCCATCAGGCCTGGGCTGCCCAAACCCCGCACATTCCAAAGGTTTTCAGACCTGGCCCATGACTAGCCCCTGGGAGATAATCTCTATGCCCCTGGAATATCCTGCCTGTTAAGAGTGTCTTTGTCTACCTGGGGCCTTGGGCCAGGCCAACAATATGATTTATGTTTGTTTGCCTGAGGCCTTAGGCTGCAGTACCAGTCTGACCTCTAGGGGGACTGAAGATTGAGTAGTTAAGGTCAGTCATGTGGGTGCTCCATGCCTATATGACTGACCCCTAATAGAAAAAAAACCCCGACACCAAGGCTTGGGTGAACTTCCTTGGTTGGCAACACTTTGCACATGTTGTCACGCATCACTGCTGAGAGGAATAAACACTGTCCATGTGACTCCACTGGGAGGGGACAACTGAAAGTTTGCGCGCCTGGTTTCTCCTTAACTCCACTGTATGCATCTTCTTTCTTTGCTGATTTTATTATATATGCTTTCATTGCAATAAACCATGACTGTGAGTACAGCAGCTTTTCTGAGTTCGGTAAGCACTTCTAGAAGACCACAGAATCTAGAGGCGGTCTCAGGGACTCCTAAGACAAATGTATCAATAATTCAATTTCTCTTTGCAGTTCTATCAGATGTCCCCTATATACAAACCTAGTGCTTCAACCAGAAGCCAACTAAAGAACATCTATCTGTTTCAGATATGAAGGAAAAACTGGTTGTATGGCACACTGAGCAGTGGTGTGGAAATCTCCACCAGGGTATCTTTTTTGAAGGGTAGTTCTGACTTCATACATTTTACCTTACACTCTGACTTCAGAATATAATTCCCATGTAAGATGTGATTCCACTATTCAGATGTAAGATAAAGAGCTCTATCACTGAGTATGCCATTTGGATATGAGTCTGTAAGCATGATAGTGTAAGAGACTACAATTAAATTTTTTTAATAATGGCAGAAACGTAACAGGGCTATTTATTAAGAAAGAAAAGAACATATCTGAATTTCAGTTTACCTGAAAGTATTACTACTGCCTGTCTTGGTGCTGATGTTCCCTGAGAATATCCTTCACATAAAGCCTCTGTGTCTGGGATGCTTCTTCTAGTCCCAACCCTTCCCTCCAAGAGGGAGGGTCTAACATGGAAGGGCCTGTTCAAACGACTGCCTTTCCTCTACACTTTCCTCTCCCTGAGGCTTCCTTGTCAAATGCAACCATTCCCTAAACATCACACATACTTTTCTCCTTTGTATCTGGTATACAGTCAGCCCTCCTTTTCTGTGGTTTCCACATCCACGGATTCAACCAACCATAGATCAAAAATATTCGGAAAAAAAAATTCCAGAAAGTTCTCAAAAGCAAAACTTGAATTTGCCACACAGACAACTATTTACATTGTACTTACAGCTATTTACATAGCAATACGTTGTATGAGGTATTACAGGCAATCAAGAGATGGCTTAAAGTATACAGGAGGTTATAAGCAAATACTATACCATTTTATATAAGGGAATTGAGTACCCCTGGATTTTGGTATCTGCAGGGCCCTGGAACCAATCCCATGGATATGGAGGGAATACTGTATATGGGTTTTCTCCCTCATAGAGCATAAGCTACGCGAGAACAGTAATGTCTCTGATTTTCTGACAGCCTTCAACAGTTACAGTGCAATTTGGATGAATGAATAAATAAGTTATCTACCTTATTTCCTTGAAGCAAAATTTAGTTTAAAAAGTATCAATACAAGTTGGACTTCCCTGGTGGCTCAGTGGTTAAAAATCTGCCTGTCAATGCAGGGGACATGGGTTCAAGCCCTGGTCTGGGAAGATCCCACATGCCGTGGAGTAACTAAGCCCGTGTGCCACAACTACTGAGCCTGCGCTCTAGAGCCTGCAAGCCACAACTACTGAGCCCATGTGCCACAACTACTGAAGCCCGCGCGCCTACAGCCTGTGCTCCGCAACAAGAAAAGCCACCGCAATGAGAAGCCCGCGCATCGCAACAAAGAGCAGCCCCTGCTCGCTGCAGCTAGAGAAAGCCCAGCAAAAAGTTGCGCAGCAACGAAGACTCAACACAGTCAAAAACAAATAAATAAATTTATCAATAAAAGCTTTGCTAGAAGAAACCAGCAAAAAAAAAGAAACTCTAATATTAAAATTACTTAGAAATAACAGAGTAGGTCAGGCTGAATGTTAAGTATAATAAAAAATCTTCAAAAATTCTACTTGAGTTACACGAGCAATGAAGAGTTAAAAACTTGCTACAAAATATCTCAAGTGCTTTCTGAATAAATGACATCTGTTGATTAAAACTTCTTTGAATGGCATACATGCTCAAGGAAATTCATGTGAGTCTAAGCTTTTCCACTTAAACCCAAATTAAGAATTATATTCTACTATCTCTAAAATACTTACCAAGAATAAAGCATCCCAGAATATACAATCTTCTCACATATCTGCATTTTAAAATATTGCTTCCCAGAGCATGAACTTGCTTACATATACATAAATGTCTTTTTAATACACAAAGACTGAGTCATCATTCATTCATTTGCCTGTTGATTCTGCTAACGTTTATGTGCTACATGTTACGAGCCAGGCAATTTTTAGGGATATAAACTGTGCGAGAAAAATGTAATTCCTGCCCTGCTGAGACCCATAGACTAGCAGGAGAGCAATGTGATAGAGGCACATCTAGAGTTCTATGAAGAAAGATGCATTTAACTTAGCTGGGCCCCCACAGCTGAGTGTTAAAGGATAAAGGAGGGTTCTGTGAGGATGGGATTGGGATGGAAGGAGGGCATATGGAGCTTAGGGAATAGGTCAAGTGAAGAGGGCTGGATAGAACACCAGAGAAAAAATACCTTTTAAGGAATAATGGAAGGATGACCAACAAGTGAAGAAAACTAAGAAGCAGCAGAGGCCAAGAACATCAAGAGTAAGTGGTATGCTAGAAGCCTTGGAAAAAAAAATGTCTCAAGATAGAGGGGGTGGGAAAGGTGTCAATTTCTACAGAAAGTCCAGCAGGGTGAGCACTGAAAGGTACTCATTACAGGGCACCACTGACTGCAGAAAGAACAGTTTGGTGCTTTCAGGACAAATTACAGTGGTTTGGAAGCGAAGACAGGCAGTGTGGTCTACTTTTTTAGAAACTCACTAAAAAGGAAGGAAAAAGAGAAGCAATAGTAAAAATAATAGAAAGTGTCAATTAAAGGTTTGTTTTGATTAGTTTTCAATAAGGGAAGAGCAAGCCCTTGTGTATGAGGTGTAAGTTAAAGGTAGAAGACAGAGCAAGGGTCAGAGAAGTAGAAAGAATCGGATCCAGGGCTAAGGACTGGCCTGGACAACAGCTGTGCAGATGGAGACAAGGGTGGGGAGGGAGGGTGCAGCACAAAAGAGGAGGTGAAGGAGGAGAATGTCAACGGCAGGCTGAGTTATGGGGCTTGAAGAGAGTGGTGAAGATCTTGAATGAGATCAGTGACGATACAGGATGAATAAAGATCACTAAATAGCTTAAATATTCTATTACAGGGACAGGCTGAAGATACAGAAGATGATAATTAAGAGCAAGATCCCAGAAGAATGTGTGAAAATATTCATGTGAAAATGCCTAGCACAGTACCCAGAATGCAATAGGGACTCAAAAAATTTGGTAAAGGTAAATATGAAATGCTAAATGCTGCCTGCTCACCAAAAAGAACTTATTAAAAAAATTACAACCAATTAATAACACAGCCAACACATACAAATAGCAAAGTTCAAAGAACATTAGTAACTCTGTCCACTGAAAAGGCCCAGAAGCAATGACAATCCAGTAGCATTAAGCACGACACTGTCTTTAAATACCATTTCTCACTAAAAGACCAGGGCTCCAAAGAAAAATGCCTTTGACACGTGTGGGATAGAAATGTACAAGAGTAACCTGGGAAGTCTTACACCTGAAAGGAAGGAAGCTACCAAAGACTACTGGGGTTGTATCAAAAGGATGCAGAAGCTAACCTGTAGGGACAGCTAGCGCCCAAAGATGAAACAATCTGAACATCAATTATAAAGACTAATGTAAAACAGCAAAACATGTTAAACTCCACGAGTTGAAAAACAATCAAACAAACATCACCTCTCACTATCTCATCATTTAACCTTGGTCACTGCCAGGGGACCAACTCGTTATTCTAAAAAATGATAAAAAAGAATCAAGTATTTATCCTGCCTTTCCTGAACTATTTCAGGATAACAAGTAAGTAATCAGAAAAATTCTTTTTAAATGGAGAGGGAATTTTAGAATAAGAGGGTCATCCTTCTTCAACCTCTAATGAAATCATGGATTTAGGCTACGGCCATCACTGGCTAAAACTTAGGCTGATGGAGGCACTTTATAATGAATGGCTCAGGCTGACAAAATCTGGTTATTAGTAACTGCTGGACTGGGTGATGGGGATCTGAGAGAAGGCCCTTATATTAGCCTCAACTTTTTTGTGTGTTTAAAATTTTCTATAATTAAATGAAAATTGGCAAAGACTTATGGTATGCTAAAAATAGCACCTGAGAGTACAGAGATAATAAGAACTAGTTCTGTTTTCATATCATGATCTTTTATCATTCAGAGCCTTTTCCCCTCTTTCTGTAAACTGGAGACAACTGAACTACACGCTTCTGCTAAAAAAAATTCTATGATCCCCTAAGAGCGTGAAAATCCATGAAGACACAAACCACCCTTTCTATAAAAGGCAAATATTTCCTATCTCTTTGCATTTTTTTTCTGAAGCTTATTCAGAAGAAAAAGCTTTAGAGGACAAATTCAGAAATTTGAGTTCAGTTTTTACATTAACTTATTGCATGCATGACATCTGTCCTTCATTAATAAGGGGGAATTTACATGGATTGCTAACTACCCCAAGTAAGTGTTTGCATGGATAATACAACTGGATGGCTAGGCTTTGCTAACCACTAACTGAATCTTAAGATGTTCTACTATTACTCTTAAGTAAAACAAGCACAAAACAGTATCTAAAGCATGCTACCATTTACATCAGAAAGAAGGAGATCTAAGAAAATACGTATGTGGAGAAGAAATAGAGGAAGAACAAACCAGAAATTAATGGGATGAGTTACCAACAGGGGGTGGGTGGGAAAGAGCTAGAAAGGAGAGAATGGAAGTGGGGCAGCAGTGATGAAGAGGAAGTGACACCTCAATGAATATATTCTGGCTCCTAGAACCATCGCATTCACATACCCTTCGTATACCCAAAATATAAACACTTAAAATCAACCAGGATGTAGGAGAAATGCAAACACTAACAAAAAACCTAACTGTATTATAAATGAATATCATAACCATACTGAAGAGAGTGGGGAAGAAGAGAACTAAACGAACTACCTGGAAAATAGTGTCTGGACTAGATACTGTAAGGCTAGAGGCAAAAGGAGCTTTACATAAATCCATCACTATATGTGTTTCTCATAGGGATATGGCTTAATAATTTGAAACCACTTTATGTATACTTTATGCACACACTAAAACTATACCAATAAGTAAATACATTATAGATAAGAACCAGGTTTCTCCCTATTGGAGAAACAATTTTCAAATAGGGGAAGGAGGAAGGCTAAAATCAGCCCTTCAGTTTTCAGTTCAGTCCAGTCCAACCAAAATCCAAAGTAACTGTATAATCTCGTGGTTTTTTAAAAATACAAATGTAGAGTAAGGGATACAAAAATATGTGTATATGTGTGGATTAGTATACATTCACATATTCCCTAGACCTGCCCGCTGAGAGGGCCTAGAAGCAATGGCACGCCAGTAGTAATGAGTATACCTAGTGCCCAGATCTTGGTTTCTAAATACTTTTCTCCAATAAAAGGAACCAGGGCTCACTGAGGAGTGGTTGATTCTAGAGCTGGGGCACAGAAAATACAAGATGAGCTTGAAACATATTACAGTACCAGAAAGTAAAGAAATACTTAAAAAAGATGGGGGTTTGTTGAAAGAACACAGAAGCCAACCTGAAGGAGTTCCTAAGGACCAGAGCTGGAACAATTTGAACAACAAAATAAATAATGATAGTACAGGATGATAACCCACAGAATACACAATCCATGAGTCCACACTGATATAAACAGATTAAATAAGTAAATGGGGGAGGAGTAGTGGTCCTTAGAGAATGCCAGTAAATAGATATAGAGGGAATGATGGAATAGAAGAACCAGCATTTGGTAAACACCACATTCTTGTTTCAGATAAAACATCAATGGAGGCTGAAATTAGTGAGCCAAAGGTTAAAGTGAAACAGGATATTTACAAAGACTCAAAGTATCTTTCCCCAAATCTTTATTAACCACCAAGGGAAGGATAGTAACTTTAAAGTAGAGAAACCGGGAAGAAGCCACAATATCCAAGTGATCCCAGCCAACATCATCAGTAATAAGACATACCAACATCAGGAACATGATGCACTGTTGTATTCTTGTCAAAAATGCAGAACCTCCATCCAGTCATGAGTAAATACCAGACAAACCCAAACTGAGGAACCAAATTGGTCCAATGAATTAATCAATTGTTCTTGAAAATTGCCATGGTCATGAAAGACAAGGAAATATGAACTATTTCAGACTGCAGAAGTCAAGAGAAATAACTAAATGCAATGTGCAGTACTGGATAGGACCTTAGAACGAAAAAGGCACTGGTAGAAAACTGGTGAAATTTGAGTAAGATCATTAGTTTAGTTAATAGTACTGTACCAATGTTAATTTCTCCACTCTGACAATTGTACTGTGGTTATGTAAGATTGAGGGATACATGGGATATATGAGGGATACGTCCTTATTTTTTCTTGCAATGTCTGAAGTCTAAAATTAGATCAAAATATTTTTTAAAATGTTATATTGATCTGGTCTGTTTCTAAAACAGTTTAACTACTCATTTAACATCATAAATATTTTAATCATGAGTTTTAAAAACTTTAAGATTTAAAAAAAAATGCCAAACAGTACAACTGAAAGAAATACAAATTTGCAGTTACAAGTTAGGCTGCCTTAATCTCTAGGTGTTAAATGTTATCACCTTCTGTTTAACCTCATTCGGTTTAATTTTCCAGTCCTAAAGAACTCACCTTAACATTCTAGTTTGTCAAGGGCTGTACTGGCTGGGGCAGTGCCCTAACGTATTAGCTTATGACATGTGACATGTCCGCTGTTTCTCTGCTTCAGGCATTGAATGCTAATTATCTGATAAGTGAATCCTTTTTAAAAACCTATCATTCAATGTTCCAAGGACACAGTGTCTCCTCTCTGCAGCAACCCTTTGCCCAGGCTCTCTTAGGGTACAACACAGGATGAAAAAGAGGTAGTCACACATAGCATATTTCCTTCAAAATGGTTTCATTCCATCAAAAAGAAGTTCCGGCATCGGGTATGTTTGTTCTACAGACCAGTAATACTATGCATGCTTATTCCTCCAGTTATTTTTCCTAGGATTGTTATGTATTGCCCATATTCTTTTTATACTTTAGAAATGCACAAATGCTGTCAAACAACTGTGACAAAACCTTTTTTTTTTTTTTAAAGATGCTAAAGCATCTTTTTCTTTTCTAGCTTGGAACAAATAAAAAAAATTTAGACAGGTTTCCTAAATATCAGAAGTTCCCGTATACTTTACATTCCCCTATTTACAAAATAATGTAGGACATGATTCTTACTCATGCTGCAGTCTTACAACAATAATGTGCTTGCATATCTAGAGAGGTCATGAATTTAGGATAAAGGTAGCACGCAATACTCAGACATTACTTTCGTATACTTACTTCATTTCATTTACTTGTCTCAGGATCTCATGCTGAGTGTTCACAACAGTATCCAGTTCTTGTTGAGCTGTCTGGAGAAAAAACAAAACATGACCACCCAGCTCAATAATCCCCATTCTCTACAGAACATACAGCTTTTCTTTTCTACCTCTCTGCCACCAAAGGCTAACTAAGGCATATCTGCATATTTTCAAAGCTCACCTGTCCATGCTGCCCTGGGATTCCTGCTCCTCTTTTAGAGATCTCCTCCGTCAAGGAAGAGACATACCTTCTCTGTTCATCAAGAATCATATCTAATTGTCGGTTCAGCTGCTTGATTTCAAGATGAATACGATTCTGTCCTTCAAAGATTTGTCTCAGCTCACGATCTCCTACACTCTCAAATAATTCATCCGCTGAAATGGAAATTACACATCAAAATTATTAGAATCACCTACACATAGGTAGTTTTCAAATTACTCTTAAGTGACCAAACTAGAATAAGAACATCATCAACACAGTGTTATGATCTTCCCACAGTGTTAAACATGCATGTAATTAATTCAATTGTGATTAATTACTAATTGTTTTCACCATCTCTGGTGGTTGAATACTTTTTATAAATTAGGTCTGAATTTTTTTTCACCTAAAAATTATTTTGTCTTTTAAATAGACTGTGTGATTCTATTTACAGGGGCAGGCAGAACTAATCTAATTTCTTAATAGAAATCAGAATAGTGGTTGCCTCTGGAAGGGGGTTGACTTGAAAGAGGTAAGGGAACTTTCTGGGGTGATAAAAATATTCTATATACTGACCTGAGTGATGGTTAAAGGGGTATACACATTTGTCAAAATTCATCAAACTATTCTCTTAAAATTTATGCATTTTACTTACATAAAAGATTAAGAAATGGAGTTGAGAACAGCTGATTTTCCTTTTATGCCTGACCATGCTTAAATCAGATCGTTTCATTCAAACACCTACTACAATAAGCTTCAGGATATGTTCACAAATCATATGTGATGTTTAAAACAAATCCAAGGAAAAAATAAAACTTACCTTTCATTTTTATCTTCATTAAATCTGAATCACACTGTTAATCATTTATATTAACACACTACTTAGTTCAAAAGCTAGCCCCAGGCTTTATTAAATATAGCCTTGATCATTTGTGCTCATAGGGAACCGAGATCATAAAAGTTAGCAGATTATATACAGTCCCTCTATTTGGCCTTATCTTGTTTTGTTTTTGACATGTAGCCCATGTAAGTTCTTAATTACATTAGCTTAGACTAATGTTTAAAAATTTTCAACCTTTAATGTCCAGAATTCTGTCGAGTAGTAAGAGGAGTAGATAATTACTTCACGTTACTCTAGCAAGTCTTGACAGTTTTCAAGTGTTAGCTCTATATTACTAAGGTAATTGTGTGTCACCAAAAGGAAAGAAATAAACCTTGGACGATTTCATTCAACAAAGTCTCAACTACTACGTCAGCACCGCTGTTGGTTTTTTAGGCTTAGGGGACACAGAAGTAGACACAGCAAACAAAGACCCCTGTGCTCACAGAGCTTACACTCCAACGGTTCACGGTCCACATCACCCAGGTACTCCTGACTGCACACTTCACTAAGCGATACTCTTCCTGGTAAGAACATCAATCTCCGAGCCCTTTAAAGACTGAAGACTTGTTTAAAAGTTATTTCCCGAAATTACTTGGAACGCGCCAGATCACAGAGCAAAGGTAAAATGAATGAAGTGCCGGGTGACACAGAAGCGCCACAGCTATCGCTGCAGCGGAGGCCAGCTCTGCTGCAACTCACCAGGCTGCCCTTGAAGGTCAGGGTGGTCCTTCTGGAATTCCTCCTTTTTTTTATCCAGTTCTTGTTGAAAGTGCTCAAATTCCTCCTGGTACTTTTCTTTTTCTTTTTCAGAAATTTCTTTATCTGGTGAAGGCTTTTTTGGAGTTTAAGAATAGATCATTAAAAAAATTAAAAAGAAAATAATAAACCTCAATATGTTCTTTTTCTCATTTTAACTACTCTACCACTAGCTGAAAGGTTAATTTACTCTTGCTACTAATATTACAACAAAAAATAAAAATAGCCACTACCATTTATTGAGTGCTTGCCAGAGGGCACTGTCTTTAATGTTTACAACGTTAAGGTGGCCAGTACAAACATCTGTTTTACCAGTGAAGAAATGGAGTGTTACAGAGGTTAAGTAACTTGTACCAGGTCATAATGGCAATATCTGGCAGAAACAAGATCCAAACCTAAGTCAGTCTTCTCAAGTTTTCAGCTACGAGGCAGTACCACTAAATTACAAATAAACTTTTGGAAAAAAATGAGTGTACTTACTGGCTCTTTCCCAGGCTCAGTCAACTGGAAAGTCAGAAAAGAAAGGACATCATGGTCATCTACAAAGCAAAAAAAAAAAAAATCTGAAAAAGTTCTGTAATAGATTATTTTTATGGTTGTGAATTTACTTTATAGACACCTGTTGCTTTAAAATAATAATCAATAAGGGAAATAACAAAAATTGCTCTAATTTGGTAAAGGCAACGGTGCTCTGTGAGCTTAGAGACAAAAATTCATCTGACTTATATTAGAACTAGGTTAGAATTCACTTTTTCAAATCCTAAACCAGAACATTTAGCTGTGTTGAACACATGATGGATGTTTAATAAATGTCTGATAAGGGAATGAACAAACAAATAAGGGTCAAAACAAGCCCAGACTCCTAATTCTGGCACCAAGATCCTCCTTTATTTTTCCACAAATCTCCTTCATGCACTGTGTCCCAGTCAAGTGAGACAAAATCCTATTCTTCAGGTACTTCCTGTTCCTATCTGTCTCTGAGCCTTTCTTATACTGCTTACCAATCCCAGCCTTACTTTCCTGTTTTAACCATGACACTGCTCTGTCCTGGATTACTGGGACAGTCCTGATTTATCTGTGTTGCCCTGGCATTACTAATAGCGTCTCCTGTTACTCCCAAAGCATCTCGATTAGAATATGATTACTTTTCCATATATCATTTATATTTGTTTCCCTCATACAGATTTTATTTCACCTAAAATCCTATTAAAAAATCAAATTAGGGGCTTCCCTGGTGGCGCAGTGGTTGAGACTCCGCCTGCCGATGCAGGGGACGCGTGTTCGCGTCCCGGTCCGGGAAGATCCCACATGCCGCGGAGCGGCTGGGCCCGTGAGCCATGGCCACTGAGCCTGCGTGTCCGGAGCCTGTGCTCCGTAACGGGAGAGGCCACAACAGACAGTGAGACGCCCGCGTACCGCCAAAAAAAAAAAATCAAATTCATTTCAAGCCGTTTAAGCTAAAAACAGCTAACAGATCAAACCTCATAACATCGAACTACAATACTCATCCTGGCTAGTTCACATCCACAAAGCAAGAGAGATGAATTTCCACTGCAGCAATCTCTTTGCTTTCTGCTACTTTTATGGAGATCTAGATATACAGCCAGATTAAAGAGAAAATTTTAATACCATAGTGCAGGTTAGGTAACATTAGGAGAAGTCATGCAGTGTTAATAGAGCCCTGGACCCAGGAGCCAGAAATCTAAACCAAGTCCTGCCTGGGTCTGATTTATTGGCCATGTGATCTTTAGAAAGCCCTTTAATCCAAGATTTGGCAAAGTCACCTAAAAATCGGTTACATATGATCTACCCTTTCTCCTTCCCTCCTTGTTCTATTGTAAGGAAAAATTCACATATTTGAAAATAATAAAAATATTATACAATATGAACAAAAGATGGTATTAACATCCAATGATAAGTTCATTTATCACCACTCATGGAAAAAAAAAGGATAAGTACATCTTCTTTAAAGTTTAGCCCCCAATAATATTTCCTCAGGCTACCAAATTCATTTAAATGTGCTGTGACAGCTCTCAGGATCCTAAAACACTTGGCAGTTAACCTTTTAAATGTCTCCTTCACTATAAAATATCTCACCCAAACTGACAGTCTAATTTACATAATTGCACGTAGCCCGAGCCAACTGTAAGCCTACAGAAAGTAGAAAATCAGCAGTCCTAAGAGACCCAAAAGACTGGCACCCCAGATCATGGAAGGTTACAACCAGTCTTAAAAGGTTAAAAGCAAACAATGCTACCCATCTCCAAAATATATTATTCCCAATAAAATTCAATTCAAAACCTTTCAATATTAAAAGATATCAAGATTTTACCTGCAAGACCTCCAGTTGCAGCAGATATTCCAAAATGCCCCTGTGCAGGGATAATCATATTTTCCACTTTGGTGCAAAATTCATAATCATTTTTGTCTGGTGTGAAGCCATTATTGATCATTACCTAGAAAGACAAACAGTAGCTATAGCTTTTACAAAGATCTTGTAAAATGAATCTCAAGTGGTCAGTTTATGACTATTTGATCTTTATATTTGGTCTAATAACCACCAAAAAGCTATCAGCTTCAAATCATTATGCTGTATACCTTAAACGTACAGTGTTGTATGTCAATTACATCTCAATAAAATTGGAAGAAAAAATGAAAATAAAAAAAATTTTAAAGCTGTAATCCCTTGTCCATTAAATAAACTCACTTATTTGGTATCATTATACAATGAGATAGTTCACTTCAGAAAATGGTTTTTGCCCTACTGTGTGTCAAAGGCTTAAAAATAAAAATCTGGTCACTTTCCATGAAAATCTTTCTAAAATAGAATGTGGTGCATGTTCTCTAAAGAAGACTTAAGGAACCAACCATGATTACTTTCTCTTAATGGTTCCTACAGAAGAGGGATCAGGCTTGGTCTGAAACTCCAGTGACAGAGCTACAACGAATAAGTTAAATTGACAATTTTTACTACAGCAAGTTGAGAATTAAACAGATTGCCTCAGCAAGTAGTGAGCTCCTCTTCATTAAATTAGGGGGGTAACTGGACTGTACTAAGTTAGCAGAGAGTCAACAAAAGTGACAAGTCACATAGACAAAAAAAGGCAGAAAATGAAAAAAACAGAAAGACACATAAGCTTCTACGCTGCAGAATGTATTTTTGAAATAATGACCCTACATGTCTTAAACGAACTTTGGAAATCTAAGCAAGCACAGGAATCCACCTGGCATGTGAATATTCTTCTCATGAGCCCAGTCAAGCAGTGGTCTGGCCTCTTCAATACCTTTCACTTCTAGCAACCCAACCACTAGCCCCACCCTAAAGAAGAGCCACGGAGATAGAGTGGAAGCAAAGGGAGTAGGTACACGGCACCAGAGTAAGGGCACTTCCATCATTACCTCCAGATGCAAAGTTTCGTTAGTGACACTTAAGATAAAGTCATACAGGTAAAATGTGACAGTACCTGATCCAAATTTTTAGCAAAAGAGTAAGGGACAGGGCAATATGAAGGGTTAATCTCTATATAATGTAGGACGGCAACATGGGAACTCCTACCAATTTTTAAAAAATCACCTGCCATATATTGACTAATATTAATATTTGTTTCCTCTGCTCAGTAATGTTCCTATTTGAGTTTATAGCATGCACAACTGATTCTCCTACAGTCTTTCAAATCGCCAATCAGTAAGACATTTGCCTTTGAGAGATAAAAAAAGAAGTGTTAAGTTAATCATGTTCTAAAATTAATACTAAGAACTTTCAACTGTTCAATATTTTTTCCTTGAGCCCTAAGAAATTGAAAATCCATCAGAAGTATTTACTATCCAGTTCTAATTCTTTAAACAAACAAAAAAAAGGTACAATATATTCACTGCACGATGAGTTTGGAGGAACCTTAGGGCTGTGACTGTACAGGTACAATATATCCACTGATTAATGCCAGTAACGCTTCTTTGAGATTACTGATAACATCCCTTATTCATCTTACAGTTTCGACCCGTTGTTAAATACCATGCTTGCAGTATTTAAAATCTTGTTTTGGAATTCCCTGGCGGTCCAGTGGTCAGGACTCCACGTTTTCACTGCTGAGGGCGTGGGTTTGATCCCTCATCGGGGGAACTAAGATCCTGCGTGCCACACGGCGTGGCCAAAAAAAAAAAAGTGTATGATATCTTGTTTTGACATATTTCCTCCACTAACAGCATTTCTTTTTCCCCTTGCTTTGTTTTTCCCTCCAAAGCTGAAACAACTGGGAGCTAAAGATGTAAGTACATTTAATAAACATTTCTTGAGTACTAAACACGGGCACAATATTAGGTAGTATGAGGAAGGCAGGATACAGCGCCTGCAGAGAGATGTGTACAGTCACATTGATGAGAAAAGACATACAAACCATAATTAACTAGCAAGTCAAGACAACATATTTTAAAGGGCAAATAAGCACCAGAGGAAAAAAAACACTTAAGAGTTTAAGAGCGACAGATCATTACGAGCTGATGTTTGGGAAATCTGATGGAAAGGGATCCTGAACTAGTATTTTCAAGAATGAGCACGACTCTGCCAGGTAGAGAGGAAAGGGGAGAGCATTACAGGAAGGGACAGCAGACGGAGCAAGCACACAAAGGCCAGGACCGTTAAGTCACAACCAGATGTCCTGCCAAGTCTCTCTAAAATGTATTCTTCAGAACACTGGCTCTATAGACACTCACAGATACGAAGTGAAAAGAGAATTCCATGGCCCAGTAAGCCTAAAGAATGAGGGGTTTAATAAGGGTTCTTTATTTCGGGACTTCCCAGCGTCTTTAACGTGCTTGTATGCACAGACCTCCCAATCTTATCTGACCATGGAACTTTTTTGGGGGTTCTGCAGGATTACTGTTTTGCGAACTGCTGGTAGGGCTGACGGCCTCACTGCGTGGGGGTGTGTAAGCAGCCTCCCTGTGATCTGTGTACTCCGGTGTGTGTCTGTACTTGCCACGGTTGGTATCTGGGTTCTGCCACATGAAGGTAAGTGTGACCTACTGATGCCCCTGATGAAACTGTACAGGATGTATAATAATTCCAGTGGAACTCAAATCCAAGTTAGTCATAATAGACTGGACAGTGCCTCTATTCTGAGGTCTCCAAATTAGTTTGAAATTTAAGACTGAGCCAATAAAAAGTTTTCCAAATAACTGTCTTTTTCAGAGTTTATACAAAGGAGTGCAAGGTTGGCTCATGATTTAGGGAAAAGAAAGATGTATACAAGATATTCTTTACTTATAAGCATTATATAACCAGGTATTGATGGCATTGTTAAAAATGCAATGTTCACATGGTATTAGTGACCTTAGTTATTATAACTGCCTGCTGGGTATATCCACCTAACCTAAATAGTAACCCAAACTCAATTTGTCTACAACTAAACTCCTTACCAACTGTCTGCCTTCCCACTCCTCCCTCAAACACAAAGAAACGTGCTGCTTTTTGGCTAGTTAATGGTACCATGTAGTTGAACACTGGCCAGAAATTCAGGAACTATCTTTGACTCCACAACTATATTCACTCTCCCAGCCCCAAGCCAACTAGTACTAAGTTCTGTAGTCTCCACCTCCTAATCATCTCTTCTCTTTCCTCTACCCTCGTTCAGACCACAAGTGGAGTCTTGCCGCTAAAATAGTGCTGGGTTCAAATCACAGTTCTGTTACTTATGTGGTAAGACACTTCCAAGTTACTTAAACTCTCCCATATTCAATTTCCCCATTTATAAAATGGGGATGCCTTCCCCATAGGGCTGTTGGAATAAATGAGAAATATTTGCAAATGATATATATGATAAGGGGTTAATATCCAAAATATACAAAGAACTCAAACAAGTCAACATCAGAAAAGCAAAAAACCAGATTAAAAAATGGGCAGAGGATCTGAATAGACACTTGTCCAAAGACATACAGATGGTCAACAGGTACATGGAAAGATGCTCCACATCACTAATCATAGGGAAATGCAGATCAAAACCACAATGAGACATCACCTCACATCTGTTCAGAATGGCTATTATCTAAAAGACAACAAATAACAGATGCTGGTGAGGGTGTGGAGAAAAGGGAATCCTTGTGCACTGCTGGCAGAAATGTAAACTGGTACAACCACTATGGAAAGCAGCATGGAGATTATTTCTCAAAAAATTTAAAACAGAACTACCATAGGATCTAGCAACTCCACTCCAGGGTACTTATCCAAAGAAAATGAAAACACTAATGAGAAAAAAATATAGGCACCCCTACGTTCACTGCAGCATTATTTACAATAGTCAACATATGGAAGCAACCTAAGTGCCCACCAACAGATGAATGGATAAAGATGTAGTACATATATACAACAGAATATTCCTCAGCCATAAAAAGACTGAAATCTTGCCATTTGCAACAACATGGATGGACCTAGAGGATGTTATGCTAAGTGAAGTAAGTCAGACAGAGAAAGACAAGTACTGTATGACTTCACTTATATGTGGAATATAAAAAACCAATGAACAAACAGAACAAAACAGAGTCATAGACACAGAGCACAAACAGGTGGTTGCCAGAGGGGAGGGAATTGGCAGGGAGGAGAGAAATAGGTGAGAGAGAGTTAGAGGTACAACCTTCCAGTTGCAAAATAAATGAGTTACAGGTATGAAATGTACAGTGTAGGGAAATCAGTCAATAATTATGAAATATCTTTGTATGGTGATAGCTAACTAGACTTATCACTGTGATCATTTTGAAATGTATAGAAATACTGAATCACTACATTGTATACCAGGAACTAACACTGTTATAGGTCAATTTTACTTGAAAAACAAACAAACAAACAAACAAACAAACTTATAGCACTAGATTTGTGGATACCAGCAGTAGGGGATGGGGGTGGGCGAATTGGATGAAGACAGTCAAAAGGGATGAACTTCCAGTTATAAGATAAATAAGTACTAGGGATGTAATGTACAACGTGGTAAGTATAATCAACACTGCCATCTTACATATGAAAATGGTTAAAAGAGTAAATCCTAACAGTTCTTATCAGAAGGAAAAAAAAAGTTTGACATTACTATTTTATTTTTAAAATTTTATTTTACATGTGCAGTTTTATTTCAGCTTGGAAATCATGCACGAAATATGATCTAATAAAAAATTCTAATCTAATATAAAAAATTTTTTTCTAGTTCTTTAATTCTCTATATGAGATGATGGATGTTCATTAAACTTATTGTGGTCATCATTTCACGATGTATGTGAGTCAAATCATTATGCTGTACACCTTAGACTTCTACAGTGCTGTATGGCAACTGTATCTCAATAAAACTGGAAGAAAAAAGAAAAAGTGAGAAACTGCATGTAAAGTACCAAGTACAGGTCGTGGCTCATTTACAGCAAGGAGGCTAAAATCATCCTATTTTTTGCTCCTTTCACAAATACCATTATAAAAACACTGCTGCCTAAGTCATCTTCCTCAATTGTAAACCTGGTCATTTCACATTCCTGCTTAAAACTCTGTAAACCGTTCCTTGCAGGATAAACTACACAGAGGGCTGCAAGACTTGTTACTGGCAACCTTTCAACCTCACTCTCCAAATCTCCTCTACCCTCCAGCCATACCAACTATTTGCCTTTCCCAAATCTTTCAACAGTCCCGATGCCTGTCTTCTCTGCCTGGAATATGCACCCCATCTAGGAAACTTCTCCTTCTCCTTCAAGGTGCAGCTCAACTCTGAGAAACTGTTCCTGACTTTCACCTCTCCAGCCTGGCAGAGTTGCAGGATTCTAACCTCCTGATCCCTTAAATTTATCACACAGCATACTAACATTACATAAGCATAATGTTACATAATGTCACCTCCATTAGACAAGCTCTTTGTGGAGAAAATGACCTTTGTCTTATTCATACTTGTGTGGCACACAGTAGAATGCCTAAACATTCACTGACTAAACACAAACCTACTGGCAAATGTGACAACACGTGACCACTTACACTGAGCTTTGCAGCCACTTCTGCTCTCTCAGGGTAACACTGATGAGTATGCGAACAATATCCAAATGTAAAATGCATTGAATTTCTATCAAAGATTCAGAATGAGAAGTCATACCAGAATATTGTTCATTTGATTATCTCTAAATGCATGTTACTTACTGTCAATGTTTTCTGGTAATACGTAATCTTTGCCCGGACAGGATAGGGTTTATTACGAAAGTCCCTTTGGCAACTTGCTAAAGCTTGATTAGCACCATCACTATAGTGTGAGGGAAAGGAAGACAAACAAGAAACTTAAAGCTTCTCGATATGTTAAAAACTCACTATTTAAAATGATTAATGTCCAGAAAGGTCAAAACAAAATCAAGTTATGACAAAGCTTTGGGATATTTGAAGTTATTTATGCAGAAAACACCAAGTTGACACATGAGTTTTTCAGGACTCTGGATAACAAAAGGAGCCAACGTTACCACGGCTGCCTGCCGGCAAGGGGAAGGGATACTCTTCCTCTCCACAAGACTAGGGCAGGGTCAGAGTCACATACGGCGCTTTCAGAAACGCAAATTCCTGATCCCACCCTCAATCAGCTGAAGCAGAATCACAAGGGGGAGGCTTGGACCTCTTGTTTAAATATTTCAGTGGGTGGTCATGATGAACTTCCAGAGTTACAAATCACTAAGGTAGGAAAGTAATTTTTCTTACAGTTCACTGACTGGCTAAAAGGTAATCCCCCCAACAAACATGTGAAAATTAAAAATGTACATACGTGATTCATACACATTATAAATATACTAAACACTCGGAAGTTTTGTAGCCCACTGAGAATCTTTTCAATACGGCAATACAAAGGCTGAATGACAGGGCACACGTTGCTCAGTCATTAGGTTGGTTAAGGCTCTGAACTTTATTTTTTAAAGATCCCTCTTAATAAAGATGAAAAAACATGACTACTGTTATCACCGAGAGCCAGGAATGTTTTATCAACCTTTAAAGGTACTATTTAATTTCAGGTTAACTACAACACATTTTTATGTTTGAAATCTAGGTGGTCCGCAGAAAGAACTTAAAAACAAAACCAAATTAAGATAAGACCTTTCCACTAAGTTACAAAAGACATCTCAAGGAAAAGAATAATCTTACTTCATCTGGAAAATGTTCAGATTTGAAACAATATATTTTATAAGGTTTCTAAAAAGAAGCTGAAATCAGGAATAATGTAAAAAATATACACTTACTTTTGATGGTCATATTGGATTTGTCCATTGTTGCCTATAATCACTATTGCAGGATTATTTTTCTATAAATAAAGAGAATGTATTTGTTTTAAAGTCTTTAGACCAAAGATCATTCTGGGTGTGCTGTAAGTTCTCTTACACCTCTAAAATCCTAGGACACTGTGAGCATGGGACTGGGGTGGGACTTATGGGAGCTCGGTAACAGGAGGACTAACATGGCCTCAGCACTCAAGGAGCTCAATGTTAAAGCTCTCCTTTAAATTGCTAATCATGACCTCGGATAATCAGCGGACAAACTACTGACTAAAACAATGATCATCAGTCTTAGGGCTGCTAAGGACAAGTTAATGGTTCCAATTCATAAGTACATTTTGCTCTTAACTGTTTTAGAGAAATCGGCTGATCAAAAAGTGTGATTAACATATATGAAAACACATCAACATGTGAGCTAGTAGTAGTTATGCACATATTTTCATGAAAACAAACAGTAATAATCTTCTAAACACTAACCACCTACATCTAAATGACTCATGCTGATCCATCAAAATTATTAAGCATAAACAGGGTAATGGGGAGGTGGGTACTGAAAAGTTCTCAGACCCGAGGTTCCACTGTTACCTTAAGTTGGTAGATGACAAATCATGAACTCCTAGCTTTAAATTTATAAATTCTCAGCTATATAAAGACTAATCATCACACTTAAAATACAGTTTGGGGAGTCCTCTACTATTAAACTGACAAAAGTGTTAAATAAGCTATATTGTTCACAGCCTAACTTTGTTAGCAAATATATTAAAATGGGTAACAGTCCTGAAAACAAATATACCTTTCCATCATTGTCAAAAGAATCAAAAAATATTCCAACACCATTCCACATATCAGCTGATCCAAACACAGGACCCTCCAAGCCTTGATTTTCTGTATACCAAATTGCCTGTAAATACATGACACGGGACATTTAGAGACTAGTGGTATATGCATGTGTACAAATTTTCCAAGTTAAAGAGATTACCGTACCAGGCCATCAGCTCCAATTCGACCTCTTCCAGTCACTCGAAATGTCACCTCAACTTCCCAGTTCTCAAAGGCTGCTTTTGTCTTTGTCCACACCGATCCTCTTTGGCTTTTTAAAGATGGTGCTATTCGAATTTGATCTGAACTTGGAATAGCATCTAGAATAGAAATCAGGGAAGAAAAGTTTTGTTATAATTAGATAAAACTCAATGAATCACCACCAAACTGTTACATATACCTACTGAGACCTAGGTTTAACTCAGTTACCTGTATGGTAACTTTGTTAGGAAAAAATTTCATGTCGACAGTTTCAGCTTTTTTTTTTTTTTTTTTTTTTTTTTTTTTTTTTGTGGTATGTGGGCCTCTCACTGTTGTGGCCTTTCCCGTTGCGGAGCACAGGCTCCGGACGCGCAGGCTCAGCGGCCATAGCTCACGGGCCCAGCCGCTCCGCGGCACGTGGGATCCTCCCAGACCGGGGCACGAACCCGCGTCCCCTGCATCGGCAGGCGGACTCTCAACCTCTGCGCCACCAGGGAAGCCCGACAGTTTCAGCTTTTAAATTTTAGTGGGTTTTGATATTCCCCTCCTATCTTTGGAAGAGTGCAATATCTCTGCAAAAAAAATTAAAGCTGCAACCAAACACTAAAGATTCAAGGGGCAGCAGGGAGGAAACTACAGCTTGAAAGGCAAATCAACTATTTAATTCTCATGATATTCTTTTTCAAATACCTGAAAAATTTGCATATTTTCTTTTTTAAAACTGCGATTTTTTTTTTTTTTTTACCAGTTTACAAATGTTAGAAAGCTCAAACAGTGTGAAAAGAACATACCACTAGGAATCAAGAGACTTATTCCTAGTCTCAGTTCAGCTGTGTGACTTTGAGCAAATAATTCTCTTACTCTCTCGGGCTCACCATATGTTCACCTGTAAAATGAAGGGGCTAGGCTCAATCACTTATATACACCCTAAAAGTTATATGTAAAAGTTTGAGCATATATACATTCTTCTAGGGAGAGGGTCAATCAACTGAATTTCAAGTCAATAATCAGTTCTTCAGCATCAGGAGATTCTCAGAGAGAACAGTGATCCCCCAAATGATGGTCTGCATCTCCATTCACTTACTAGCTGTTTGATCGTAGGCAAGTTACTCCATTTCTCTAACAACCTCATAGGCATATAAGTGCTTATATAAGTGCATATAAATATTTCAATAAATGTTAGCTCTTCCTATTATTGGACTAGATAATGATTAGAGCACCTTTGAGGTCTAAATTTGAACAATTCTGGCACACCTTTTCAGATATTAACCAGTTCTGACATTCTGACGTCCACGCTGGGACATAACTGTATTGTCTCTTTACAGGTAGGAAAAATGGACTAAAAGACAAGTTGAGATATTTTAGTAAGTTCAGCCACTATTTGTCATCATCACTTTCACACACTTAAAGGTTTGGGGCAGTCATCACAGAAAAAGCCCTGGATATAGAAATCAGAAGACCCGGATTTGAGGACTATTCTACTGACACTATCTATGTAACCTTTTCCAAGAACCCTAACCTTTCTGAACATCAGTTTTTTTCATCTATAAAACAGGTAACACCTGCCTTGCCTACCAAGGATCTAATCAGAGCATGAAGAAGGTGAAAGAGCTCTGAGAGCTATAAAGGCTTACAAATTGCTGTTATCATTTTTGTCCTTATGGACCCAAGGATGTGTACTGACAGTACAAAAGAACATGAGAGTTAAGGAGAAGAAACACCATAGATTTGGTCTTAATTTGGGGATGATATAAGGGGACACGTTTAAACTAAATCTTAAAAATTTCTCTATTTAAAAAAATTGTTTTAAATAATGGATCTCAGGGCAAAATGAAAGGGGAAAAAATGATCCGTGGAGTTAAGAAAGCTGTGAGACTAAAAATTACAGTGATAATGAAAGCAAGGGATACCCATAAGCAGTGATTCCCAGAGTCAACAGACAGAAAAGTCACTAGCTAAAATTCTAATCTCTTTATTTCAAATTCAATCTAGCCATACAACTTTCATTCACCCAGGTACATTATCTGACATTTCTGCAGCAGAAAAGCTTAGTTGGTTATAGGTTCTGAGAAGGAAGTCAATGTGACTAATTTAAGTAGTTGAAAAAGAAGAGCAAGCCGGCAATGGAGAATGGCAGAAGCGAAAAACTGTCAACACATTTACCACCACTACTGAAAAATTCATCATCATTCCAAGAAAAGAAACAAAAATCCCCCAAACCTGTGTTTCGTACACCTGCATCGTCTTTGTGTATTCAAACAATGCTACCTTGATAACAGTTGCCAGCTACATACCCTTGATGAGTGGGCATATAATAAATATCTGCTGAGTAACAAAATGCACTCCACTTCAAATATTTAATGACTTGGTCATTAAGTCAAATTGAAATGTATGCCTTTTAATTATATATTAATTTCAGTGAAATAGCACTTCCTAAAAGTGTGCTTCCTATTCAGCAACTACTTTCTAGAAATGGAACATTTTGTTTCAAGCACTCGACAATCTAAAACGAGGTATACAAACCTTACATAAATGATTGCTTAATAACACATAAAGATGGAATTCAAACTGCCAGTGCTTCTTACCCCAGATAAAGGCATTTGCCACTTGTTTCAAAGGTTGCATCTGATGGTCACTGAACAGAGTTTACAGCATGCCAAGTGCTACGGCTGATTCCTTAGTCAGAGGTGACACACCCGCACTAAAGTACAGATATGGTTTCTTTCACATATGTAAATACCTAGCAAGGCTCTCTTACCCACTAACAGCGCTTAACAGTGCCAAACACATAAAATCAGTAACACATGGAGCACAGGTTATTTCAATTCACCCCCCCACAAAAAAACTAAAAACAAAACAGCTGTATATATAATGCTATTCTTAGCCTCAAGTTCTCAATCAATAACCCCCCTCCCTTCTTCTACTAAATAAAGCAACGAGTGTGACTATTAAATTACCTACTGTGTTAATACAAGAGAAAAGATCAAAGATCACACCAAGTCACTGAGAAAGGCAAACTTAACGTACAGTTCCAAGAGGGTGAGAAGAATGTCCTCTGACATAAAGACTTAAAGATTATTCTAAAGCCAACACATGCCACCTCTAAAGCCGTCAGGGGGCATCGGGTACAAACTGGAGCATTACCCACTGCTAACACCGGAGGAGAAAAAGCAGGGGAGGGCCGAGGGGGAGCGGGAAAGAAGGTGGAGGGCTGCCAGACCAGATCTCAGGTTCGGAGGAGACGTGGCGTTGGGGTGAGACGTGATGCCCAGAAGCGAGCTCAAGGGAGTACTTGGAAGTGCGGGAACTAACGAAAAACCTCTAGCCCAAACGGAAAGTACAGACAACATCAAAGAAGGGAGGAGGAAGGTCGGGTGGAGAGAATGTGGGAAAGGCTGGGGGGCTGGCGGAGGGAACCCTGCGGACCAGAGCCGGCGTGCAGGCGAGGCTGCTGAGAAAGGTCCCCTCCACCGCGCATACGGGGTGCAGCGGGGGAGAAGGTGAAGAGGAGGAGGCTCAAGGCGGGGAGGGGACCCAGGCCCCCCGACCTCTGCCCTGGCTTACTCCCCGCGTGGGCCCAGAAGGGCACGGTCCCGTCGCTCTGCACCAGGTGCGGTCCCTTGAAGCTGTATTTGTACTCGAAACGCCGATGCGGCTGCGCGCCTGGGGTGCCCGTGGCGCCGGCAGCTGCCGGGTGGCCTCCCACGCCGTCGCCCACAACGAAACGACAGAGCGACAGCAGCAAAGCGCAGAACAGCGGCCGAGCTCCGGCCCGGGGACCCCTTTGCCTGGATCCCGCCATCTTGGATTCTGGGAAACGGGAGGCCGGCGGAAGGAGGAGGGGGCGGGCGCTGCCGCCGGCCAACAGGGCGCTCCATGATTGGCGGAGCCCGGGGGACCCCGAGGGCAAGGGTGAGCTCCGCCCCCAGCCTCCGCTGTCCAGGAGGCTGCTGGACCCAGAATATCTGTGGGCGGGGCCTGGGGCGGCAAGGTCCTCCCGCTCCTCCTATCCTCTCCCAGGGCGGGAAAGGGACTGCAACATACCCTTCCCACCTGATGTGGAGTGTTGGAGGAGCAGACCCGAAGGCCAGGAGCTTCCTCCTGCCTCCTAACATACTTTAGAATTCTCGAGCGCTGACATGGAAGCCACCTAAGTGTCCATCGACAGATGAATGGATAAAGAAGATGTTGCACATATATACAATGGAATATTATTCAGCCATAGAAAGAAACGAAATTGAGTTATTTGTGGTGAGGTGGATGGACCTAGAGACTGTCATACAGAGTGAAGTAAGTCAGAAAGAGAAAAACATATACCGTATGCTAACACATATATATGGAGTCTAAAAAAAAAAAAAAAAGGTTCTGAGGAACCTAGGGGCAGGACAGGAATAAAGACGCTGACGTAGAGAATGGACTTGAGGACACGGGGAAGGGGAAGGGTAAGCTGGGACGAATTGGAGAGTGGCATGGACTTATATATACTACCAAATGTAAAATAGATAGCTAGTGGGAAGCAGCCGCATAGCACAGGGAGATCAGCTCGGTGCTTTGTCACCATTTAAAGGGGCGTGATAGGGAGGGTGGGAGGGAGACACAAGAGGGAGGGGATATGGGAATATATGTGTATGTATAGCTGATTCACTTTGTTATAAAGCAGAAACGAACACACCATTGTAAAGCAATTATACTCCAGTAAAGAGGTTAAAAAAATAAAATAAAATACTTTAACTATTAAAAAAAATAAAAAGAATTCTCGAGCCCTGACACCTGTGGACCCACCACACCAATCCTCCCTGACTATAATAAACCTTTTCAATATTAGGTAGAAGAAAGGCATTCCTTTTGATGTGATACCCATTGTTCAGTAGCTGGTTTTCATTAGGTGGACTTTGCAGAATTATGTCTTTCCAGAAACAAGGCATAATCACGAATACTAATGGTCCTAGCCCCTGAGCTCCACCAACCTGTGTTAGGACATTTCACACTGGGAACCAGCAATCCACAGGCCCAGAGAAACCTAAGATCTTTTTGTTGGTGTTGAATCAGGTGTGAGTTTATCACTCAACATTTACCGTTCTCAAAATCTAATCCCAAGAGCTTTCCAAATTTTGAAACCATAGCAATAAGGCATTCAAATGAAACTGAGTTTAGTTTTGATAAGAGGAATAATGTGCTGTGAAGGGAGGGAGAAACAGAACCGGGACATTTGAGATAGTATTGGTCTTTGATTCAACAAATAAGTTCTGCATTTTAAAAGGGAATCTCCTTTGCCTTACCTAGAAAAAAATATTGTCAAAATATTCATGATCATCCAGAGTTTTTTCATAAATGTCTTACTGAATTTTTTTTCAAATCTGAGAATAAGCAGTATGATTTAAATAGCTTATTTCATTAGCTCTTCTAGTGTTCAGCAGGTGCTCTGTGCAAATTGTTCCATTTGTAGATTTTTTTTCTTTTTTTCTTTTTTTTGGGGGGGGCCGAGCTGTGTGTGGGATCTTAGTTCCCTGACCAGGGAACGAACCCACGCCCCCTGCAGTGGAAGCTTGGAGTCCTAACCACCGGACCACCAGGGAAGTCCCTGTAGATTTATTCTTTTTTTTTTTTTTTTGCAGTACGTGGGCCTCTCACTGTTGTGGCCTCTCCCGTTGCGGAGCACAAGCTCTGGACGTGCAGGCTCAGCGGCCATGGCTCACGGGCCCAGCTGCTCCGCGGCCTGTGGGATCTTCCCGGACCGGGGCACGAACGCGTGTCCCCTGCATCGGCAGGTGGACTCTCAACCACTGCGCCACCAGGGAAGCCCCCTGTAGATGTATTCTTGATGTACTTGTGGGGAGAGGTGAACTTCACGTCCTCTTATTCCTCCATCAGGACCCCTCTCCTTGTTAGCTCTTAATGTGGGCCGTACCACATTAGCCCTAGGAGCTGCCTGCCCACATTATTTTAACTTATTTTTCATTGACCTCTCAACTTACCTCCAGATTCATGGGCCATTACTATTAAATCTCTTTCTAGTGCTCAAATCAAACCTTTAAGTTGAATATGGATTTATGGCTCCCCATTCTTCAGTCTCCAGATGTAACTAAACGAAAGTACACTCCTCATTACCACCTCAGCAATAGCAGGAACAAACGTTTAGTGTCTGTATAGTACCTGTGGGAACAAACATTTAGTGTCTGTAAAGTACCTGTGGGAACAAACATTTAGTGTCTGTATAGTACCTGTGGGAACAAACATTTAGTGTCTGTATAGTACCTGTGGGAACAAACATTTAGTGTCTGTACAGTACCTGTGGGAACAAACATTTAGTGTCTGTACAGTACCTGTGGGAACAACATTTAGTGTCTGTATAGTACCTGTGGGGACAAACATTTAGTGTCTGTACAGTACCTGTGGGAACAAACATTTAGTGTCTGTACAGTACCTGTGGGAACCAACATTTAGTGTCTGTATAGTACCTGTGGGTCATTGCTCCAGTCTCTTCAGGGTTTTCAATTCATAGGATTTAATCAGTTTACCTCCAATTCTTTCATCTCTGTGGGAACTAACTCTATGCCTTGCATAGAGTGAAAAATCAATAAATGTTAAAGAAATGTTAACGTTTATCTTTATGGCAAAGACTTAATGAATGCTTACTATATACCAGAAACTGCACTAAACGCTCTGCACATATTAGCTTATTTATTTTATTTAAAAAATGTTTTTATTGAAGTACAGTTGATGTACAGTATTATCTAAGTTACAGGTGTACAATACTATATAGTATTCACAATTTTTAAAGGTTATACTTCATTTACAGTTATTATAAAATATTGGCTATATTCTCTGTGTTGTACAGTACATCCTTGTAGCTTATGTTATACAACAGCATATGGAAATACTTGTTTCTCCAGCCTGCTGGGCATCTAATGAGAGGTAGGTAGAAATATTTGAGGAAGGAGTCACTTACCAAGTCAAAAGATAAAACCTTCTGCCTGAAATGTGTATGCGATGACGGAGAGCAGCAGCCATCTTGTGACCGTTAAGAATGATGGTCCAGGAAGCCAGAGGAACCCCATCTTTAGCAATTTTCTGGAGCCCCTCTGGCAGGGGCGTTCTGCCTATCTCCAGACTTCTATCTTCTGAGATAAGACTCTCACTCATTTAAGCCACTGTTTCCAGGTTTTGTTACCTGCAATCCTAACTGGTACCATAGCTCACATGCATTGAGTGCTACTATGTATCAGGCACTGTTCTGGGTGGTAAATATACATTCACTCATTTAAGAGGAAATTAACCCAATGTTTTCATTTACTCTGCTGCTAGCTGTTTCATGCATAAGAAACAGTCCTCTTAACGTACTTGACTACCTTCCCTAACGTCACATGTTGGACATCTTAAAGGCTCTTCTCCAAGTTTTTGCCAATTATAAACCAGTGATGAAGCACAAAGGCTTTGGAGTCAACTGACTGGGGGGTGACCCTTGGTTTTCCCAGCGTGTGGTCTTGGGCAAGGTGTTTAGCCTCTCTAAAGCTTTGTTTCCTCATCTAGATAAGGGAGATTCATAACAGTACCTATGCCATTTAAAATTTTCCATTTGAGAAAGAATTCACTGCCTGGAACCCAGTAAGGTCTCAATAAACGTGAGCTATTCTGGTGACATCTTTTCCCTCTTCCACTGATAACAAAGAGAAGCCTAACTCAGCCCCATTAAATCAGTCACATCACGGTTGCATTCATCAGGAAACGCAGTCCATCACTTCTTCCCATCTCTTATTTTCTCCTCAAGGTAAGAAAACACACCCAAGTTGCAGTCAGGTTTGAACAGTGAACACTGAAGAACTCGCGACTTCATAGTAATGTAAACTGCCCAACATCTTTTAGGTAAGTAGCAGATAGTTTATGAATAGCCTCAGAGTCATGCCACAGATTTGGAAAGAGCAGAGCTAATATGACTAATTTGGTCTATTTTAATTGTATTACAAATGCTATAGTAGTTAGTGCTAAAGAATTTGCCAGTTACATTTAAATTTGCAATTTAATTTCTTCATGGTTACCCTTTAGTCAATGAATAAAATACAGGTAAGAATTGCCTTGGATGCAGTTTAGGTTAGGACAGAGAAGGGAGAATGATGCTATATTTGGCACAGTGTGTGTCGACTTCAGTTGTCTATGTATTAATATGTCATGTGTGGGTTAGGTATCCATAAGCTATCAAATAATATTTGTCTTAAGCAGTCGGTGTATGTGAAGATACTTTTCTTGGTCCTGTGATGTTGAAATAGACTAACTGACCCCATTCCAACCTTTAATATATAATTTTAAGTTTGGAATTTCACCAAAATGTGAGATTTTGTTAAAATGTAAATTACATCTTGGTAAATGTAAAATTAGGCCTGACACTTGAAAGAAGATATGTTGTTCACCATAAAACAACTGTTCAACTTTTCTTCATATATGAAAAGGTCAGTCATAATATGACCCTTTATACTTCCATTGGGACAAAACATTATCTTTCATTCCTTTGACAACTTCAAGGTAAAGTTAAGAGGGGGGAAAAAAGGGAAGAAATAGTAGGCAGGAGAACAGAAAGCAAAAGAAGAGAGAAAGAAATGTTTGGAGAGGGGAGGAAAATGTTCTTATCTGAACTGTGATATCCTGAACCATTTTTGACCACAGAATAAATATTTGTAGATACTGATTTCCCAATGCAAAATGACAAAGACCAGTAAAGGGAGGTTAAGCAAAACATTTAAATTGGGAGTCAAAGTTTGGTGTAAAGAAAGGGGACATTAACATAGATAGGGAATAATCACACCCCTTCACTATATATTAAAGAAGAATTGAACCAGAGCTTTTAGGAGTTTATTTCTCCGTTCGCTGGAGATAAAGACTTTTGCACACATTTGGAATGCTGGAGTGTATTCAATATGGAAACTGAAAGAAATCTCAGTGACATGTGAGGCAATAACAAAAATTTGTCAGCTACTGGCTAGCTCAATAAGTAAAGGATTTTTTATTTAATTCTTTCCAAGTTGTGGCACCCATGGCAAGATGATGCTGGAAAGAGAATAATTTGTTAATAACAAATCTCCAGAAATGCCAATCTCCCACCAGACCAAAAACATGCTTTAAGCAATTTAGGTCAGAATTAGGGTTTTTTTCCTCTCCTCTCTCCAAAACAGCAGGCATATAGTAAAACCATATTATTTCAAACTTCCCACTTTATACAAAATTAAATTCCAGGTGAATTAAAAATCTACACGTGAAAAAGCAAAATTATAAATCTTTTAGAGGAAAATATAAGTGAATATATTTATGACTTCAGTGTAGGAAAATATTTCTTTCAAACAAACACAAAAGCTCAACTCATAAAGAAGAAATATTGATATACTCACCTACTGAAAATTCACAAAAACTTTTATTCAACAAAAGGTGCACTAAACAAAGTGGAAGAAAATGTCACATACAGGAAGAATATAATTTCTATGCATAAATCTGGCAAGGGATCAGTATCCAGAACAGAAGAAGAACTCCTTGAAATCTATAAGAAAAAACATACATCCCAATTAAAAAAAAAAAAAAAAGGATTAGAATTGGCCATTCCCCCAAGAGGAAATCTGAATTGCCAAGAAATAAATGTTAAGATTTATCCCAAGTAATGTGAATTAAATCAGAGAAATTGAAATTAAAACAATGGGATACCATTTCCTAGTTATCAGACTAGTAAGAATTTAGAAGTATGATAATGTCAAATACTGGCTAGTATATAGAGAAATGGGAACTTTCAGACACTCCCCTCACCAAAGGCACATATTCTTGTTAGCAAAGAGTCAGAGGTGAGATCTATCGTCCATGAGACACTTCAGTAGCTTTAGAATTCGATATGATAATCCTCATTTTTGCTTAAGCTAGTTGGAAAGGATTCCACTTAGTTGCAGCAAAAATGGTGTTAAAACTACAGTTACGTGTCAGTTCTTTGCTTGCATTAGTGGAACCTCATAATGACTTTGAATCAATTGTATTTGATAAGAGTAATGAAAATGGTATTGTCTGCTTGCTTCTTGAATGTGATTATCCATTCATGTATGCATGCAGTTATTCCTATTTACTCATCAAATAAAATTGAGTGCTCCCATATATATGGAATCTAAAAAAAAAAAGGGTCTGATGAATCTTGGGGCAGGACAGGAATAAAGACGCAGACATAGAGAATGGACTTGAGGACACGGGGAGGGGGAAGGGTAAGCTGGGACGAAGTGAGAGAGTGGCATGGACATATATACACTACCAAGTGTAAAACAGATAGCTAGTGGGAAGCAGCCGCATAGCACAGGGAGATCAGCTTGGTGCTTTGTGACCTCCTAGAGGGGTGGGATAGAGAGAGTGGGAGGGAGACGCAAGAGGGAGGGTATCTGGGGATATATGTATACACGTGGCTGATTCACTTTGTTGTGCAGCGGAGACTGGCACAGCATTGTGGGGCAATTATACTCCAATAAAGATGTTAAAAAAAAAAGAAAGCCACTATACTTCGAACTCCCAGTTTCCTCTAGTGCAGCGGTCCCCAAACTTTCTGGCACGAGGGACCGGTTTTGTGGAAGACAATTTTTCCCCGGACCAGGCGTGGGGGGGTTGGTTTCGGGATGATTCAAGAGCATTACATTTATTGTGCACTTTATTTCTGTTATTATTACACTGTAATATATAGTGAAGTAATTATACAGCTCACCATAATGCAGAATCAGCGGGAGCCCTGAGCTTGTCTTCCTGCAACTATCTGTTCCTGTTTGGGGGTGATGGGAGACAGTGTCACCCGAAGTGTGTTGCTTATGTCCCATCTACTCCGTAATCTCGTTTTGGTCGCTGTCACTGCAGAAAACCCTGCTTCACAAAGATAGGATGCTGGAAATGGAAGCAGGCTTTTCAGTGCTTTTGTGGCAATCTCAGGATATTCCGCCGTGACTTTAATCCAGAACGTTCGGAGATTTGAAGTTGTCTCAAACATACTTTTAAGGCCACCGTCATGTGCGATCTCAAGCAGCTGATCCTCTTCTAGCATGGACAAAGTCAATTCACCAGGTTTATTCACAAATGGGTCACAGATCCATTCCTTCCCAGTTCGGGGGGTCTTTTGTGGTTGGGAAGTAATGCTCAAACTCTTTTGAAAGCTGAGATAGATGAGCAGTCTTGAAGGTTTCACGGTTTCATTGGATAGCTGGTTGCCACATATTATACAAAGTGGGCTTGGAGAATGTGAATCACCTGTTGCAATGAACCTGTAATTTAAGTAGGACTCTTGGTATTTTCTTTTAAATGCAGCTTTCTTTTTGTTGGCAGCCTTAGAGTCTTCTGCTGCCTAATCATTGGGTCGTCCCCCTTTTCAAAGAAGCTCTGCAGCAACATTTGTTTTTTTACCCATTTTGGCTAGGGTGAGCTTGTGGGCTTACCAAAACTGTGACTGAGACAAGTGCACAGTGCGGGAAAGAGGCGCAGATGGAAGTGGTAAATAAAATAATGGGCAGACCATGCGTGGACTAAAATAAGTGTCGAATTCTGACTTAAAGCCTGCCACCAGATGCAGCTTAATTGTCACTTGCCACTCACTGATAGGGTTTTGATAAGAGTCTGCAAACAATTGATTTATTATGGTCTCTGTGCAGTCAAACCTCTCTGCTAATGATAATCTGTGTTTGCAGCCGCTCCCCAGGGCTGGCATCGCCGCCTCAGCTCCACCTCAGATCACCAGGCATTAGATTCTCATAAGGAGCGCGCCACCTAGATCCCTCGCATGCTTAGTTCACAGGTTTGTGTTCCGATGAGAATCTAATGCCGACGTTGATCCAATAGGGGGCGGAGCTCAGGCGCTGGTGAGGGTGATGGGGCTGAATGGCTCCCTCGCCGGCCGCTCACCTCCCGCTGTGCGGCCTGGTTCCTATCAGGCCATGGACCAGTACCAGTCCATGGCCCGGGGGTTGCGGACCCCTGCTCTAGTGGACTTTTTGTTTATAACAGCCCCTCCCAACTTTCCCTTCTCCTCAACAAAACGTTTCTTCTCCTTTCTTTGCTGGACTTGCATGTGGTTTACTATAATCGCGTGTCTTGAATTGCAGTTGTTTTCTGCTCCCAAATAAACTTGCTTTGCTGGTATAATAAAAAAAAATATTGAGTGATCCGCTATACTAGAGGCAAGGTAGTAGGAATACAACTTCCTGGGAGATTTCAGACTTAAGCTTAAAAAATTGTTATAAAATGTTAATAGAGGCTTCCCTGGTGGCACAGTGGTTAAGAATCCGCCTGCCAATGCAGGGGACACGGGTTCGAGCCGTGATCTGGGAAGATCCCACATGCCGTGGAGCAACTAAGCCCGTGCACCACAACTACTGAGCCTGCGCTCTAGAGCCCGCGAGCCGCAACTACTGAAGCCCACAGGCCTAGAGCCTGTGCTCTGCAACAAGAGAAGCGCACGCACTGCAGTGAAGAGTAGCCCCCACGCACCACAACTAGAGGAAGCCTGCACACAGCAACAAAGACCCAACTCAGCCAAAAAAAAAAAAAAAATTTAATAAATGGGATGCTTTCAGCTGCAAGAATGAAAAAACTCAATTTGAAATAGCTGAAACAATAGGGAAACCTGGCATTGGGCAGAACTGTAAGTTAGAGGTAGGTAGGGCTGGATGCAGGAAGGTATAAGCCATCTCTGCTCTGCATCTTGGACATGTCTGTGGCCCTACCTTGCATTGACTTTGTCCTCAGGTTTCTCTCCAAGTTCTAAGATGGCGGTTCCTTCCTCATGTTCCACGAGAGATAGAAAATCTCTCTTCCAACCTTGGAATAAAATTTCCGCCCTTCATTTGATGAGGTCCGCTTAGGTTACATGTCCATCTTTGGAACATTAACAGTAGACAGGGGAAGACCATGCACTGACTCAGTTACTGGTAAAGAGCATGGGATTAGGAGGTGTGGTTAGGAACAATGGTTCTCAAACTTTAGTGGGATTCAGAATCACCTGGGGAGCCCCATGCCCAACATTTCTAGATAACATAGTAGGCTAAGGATAGGATGTAAGGATTTGCATTGCTAACAAGTTCCAGGTGATGCTAGTGATGTTTCTCTGGGGACTACGTGTTGAGAATCACTGGCCTGGACAAATCATGGTCTATCCTAGGAGCTGAAGATGGGGTCGGCTCCCGAGCCACATGGGCTATATGTGTGAGGGGTGAATATCTAACCAAAGCCGGGAGCTCAGTTCAGAAGGAAGAAAGTTGAAATGCAAGACCGGAAGGCAACCAACAGTGTCTCCACTGTTCAAGCAACAACATGATAATGTCTTATAGAGTTTATAGATTACTAAGGATGCAAAATGAAAGAGTGATCTAAGTTAGGAGGATGTGATAACATGATTATAAGAACAAAGAGTTTTCAGTTCAAGATTACACTATCGTTTAAATAATCAGTTTTTAATCAACAAGTATACAAGTATATATACAAGTATATATATTCTTTTTCATATTCTTTTCCATTGTGGTTGATCACAGGATATTGGATATAGTTCCCTGTGCTATACGGTAGGACGTTGTTTATCCATTCTCTATAATAGTTTGCATCTGCTAATCCCAAACTCCTAATCCATCCCATAGCCCCACTCTCCCCTCCCCCTTGGCAACCATAAGTCTTGAACAAAACTACTTTAAAACACTGTCAAAGAAAATCTCAGTTTACATGGGTAACCACTCCAAGATTTACCAAACCTCTCTAAAAGCAAATCACTCTGATGGCTTATTGAAGGTGCCATAGTCAAAGTCAATTTCCTGGTTTTCCCCACATACCATGATTAAGCTATGAACAAATGTAATTAAATGATTCTCATATAACCTTTCTAATAATTCCTATTCTGACTGCTACAGTTGAACAGAATGAGGGCTGCGTGATGCCTTATACACAATAGATGCTTAAATATGTTTAAAGGCGGTACACAGCTGAGGAATATAATCATGAACACACAAAGCTGTATATGTAATCAGTCAAGCATTCTGATAGACTAGGATTTTAGCAGTTTGCAGGCAACTCCTTCAGGAATCTGAATGAATTACTTGAGGTGCCGAATCACCAATGATGTTTATTTCTAATTCGATTCAGTTCAACTTCCTAAACGCTTTTTGGATGGATGCCTGTGAGATTCCAGGCTCTGTACTCTTTTGAGTTTGATACTTTAATGATGAGGACTATTAATAATATTTAAGATTTTAAGACAGTTTTTTAAAATCTTCTGGAACTACACTCAATAATTTCATTATAGTCTAAATGAATAAAAACCTAGTAATGCTAAATGTATGCTTTCATGACAAATCTCATTCAGTACCTGCACTTACTCATATTTTACTTATTTCCAAAGCCATTTCAAGAGGCATCCCATTAGGTGCATTCTAAGAGTCTCTCCTTTCCACTAATCTTGCTTTGAGGTCTGTATAATGTTAGGGAAAATACTATAGGGCCCCAACGTTTTCCCCCAAAGTGTTTGTTTTTTAAAAAATAGTTTCTTCCATTCCCTTGTTTGTCCATAACTGGTCCATGAAGCCTTGTAATTGAGTAAATGCATAGAGCAAAAATCTGCAATTATGATAAAAATATGTCCTTAAATTGAAAGCATGAGTTATCAAAGACAAATGGGTGCAGGCTCCTGCACCAGAATGAATCTGCTCAATATTGACATAGCGAATTGTCCGGAGGAGATTAAACTGCAACTCGAAAAGCAGGCAGAGGAACAGTGAGTGACAGGGGCTTTATGGGGGGGCAGTGCCTCCCAGTGGGAGAGTTCATCTTCTTCCTCAAAGAGACGCCTTCAGGGATCATGTAACTTGAATTCCCTGTGAATTCAGTGTCATCTTAGCTTGACCAGCTCTGGAAGAACATATTAACCTCCGCTTGTGATTTTCAGAAAACCATTCTAATTTAGCAAGTAATTAAGGGTCACATGCAGGATAAAGAGCTAGATAATCTTGGATTACCCACAGGAAGCTTTGTCTCCAAGGCAACCCCCGATGGAGGGGCTGTTAATTCGAAGGCCAGTCGGTTAATGAACTGGGAATGGTAACTGGCTCTCAGACCCGGTCGAACCAGGGACATGGAAATAACAATTATATTGCTATTGAATGATTCAGCGGTAGAAAAGAAATGCTTCAAAAGCCAGCAGAGGCAAAACATTTCAAGAAAGGATATAATTGTCACTGTTCTGCTAGACCAAGCCTAGGGATCTAAAATTAGCTTATCTTGAATTCAAGCTATGCCAATCTTTATTTATGAATTTTAGCCTCATCTCCAGCTGAATCCTCTGGTTTCAGTGCTTTCTATGACCTAATTACCCCACAGCCTCATTTCTCCAGAAGGGCAGCCTCAGTAACCAGACCAGGCTGGGAGAGTGGCCCAAGGGACCTTTGGAAGAAGAGACAAAAGTGGCATTGTCCATCAGAGTCTTTGATATCTCACGCTGGGCTAAAAAATAAGATAAAGTTGCACAGATGAGCACCCTAAGAGGATTTTTAGGCCAGGTTGGTAAAGGTGGAAGGCAAGCCTGCAGCCGACCTAATGAGAGAGGCTGGGATAAGATGAGCAGAAAAACAAAGGCAGCCCCACTCGGAAAACTCAGGGGGACAGAGTGGAAAATTGAAGTGCCCTTGTTGATGTCTTACGGATCCTCTCTTTTTGTTTTTCCCAATGGCCAAGTTTGGGTCTTACGTTCTCCATAAAGCTTTCTACAACTCTTGAGCCCTTATTTACTTCTCCAAACATTCACTGAACCACATTTCACACTCAACTGTATATTCTGTTTCAAGGCTTGTTAACAGTTTCACTTGCCCTGATTTTGTGTCTCTTGGCTTGTAAGTCATGGTATATTTATTCAGTATTCTAGAAACATGTACTGAGACTCAAGGGTGAGGTGGGCACCATGCTAAATGCCAGCAATACAGAGGTGAATAAAATGTGGTGTCTGACAGAAGGACCTCACCGTGAAGGGAGTGAAAGGCAGGTAAGCGAGCAGAAACGTGTCGTGAACTCTGAGAGGGATGTAAACGCAGCTGGACGTACCTCTGGTGCCGTGTATTCTTGGATGTTCCGTAACAAGAAGGAGAGCTAGTGACACAGAAGATGATTTATCACCAAGGCCAATGGCATGGTTGACGGCAACACCGTGAAGAAAAGTTTTGAGGACATACTGGCAGTGAAAACTTTTAGCTCATAATCACCAAGTCAAGAAAAAGAAGAAAAACAGAAAGTAGTGAATTTCTGGGTTAAAGTAGAAAAGGGTAAGGAGCAAGGAAGATATTTTGGTGAAGATTTACTCTAGCCTCCTTGACAGGAATATAAGACCAGCACGATGTGTTTTCAGGGTCTGCCGAGGTATGCATCCTTCTGAGCTAAGTCTTCCATCAGGACGGATTTGAGTGTGTGAGAGAGGAAAGTGAGCCCAAACCGACCAGGTGTAGATGAGAGGAAATGGAAAGAGAATTCACTTTAAATGTGGCACTAAATAGGAAAAAGACAGGTTTCACAGTCATAGGGAACTAGTCGTACGATTCCATGAAACAGATGTAAAGGCTGATGGGATTTATGAAGATTGGATGTTTATTTAGGAAACTGTTTTAATGATAAAAGAATGAAGGACCAATTTTGACAAAAGATGAGAAAGACCAAAGGACACCTATGGGAATCCCTTGGTGGTCCAGTGGTTAGAACTTGGCACTTTCACTGCTGGGGCCCAATTCAAGCCCTGGTTGGGGAGCTAAGATCCCACAAGGTGGGTGGTGTTGCCAAAAAAAAAAAAAAAAAAAAAGAAGGAAACGTATCTGACAGAATAAAGCTCAGAATGCTCTGAGGAGGTGAGACCCAACTAAGATCACTGAGGGAGAAGCAGGGCACCAAAGAAGGGCCAAAGAAATTCGGGGTCTTCAGGCCCAAAGGCAAAAACGAGAAAATGAGATGCCAGCTCTACCGAGGGAAATTGAAAACACCTCCTTGTATAGCGAAGGCACTCGAGTGGGGAAAATGTGCTGCTTTATTAGATGGGGCACAGGAAGCTCAGACTGGAAAGAGATGACTCAGCTATGTTCACGCAGCCACGTGAGTTTACAAAGGGACGTGGAACAGGCAGAGGTAAGGGGGCATCTTGTTTTCCTTCCTCTGAGTATTTGTAAACAGCTATGAAAGCACTGGGGTGGGAAGGGAAGTCGATTGAGAGCAGAGACAATGAACACGCCTGTTGGGATGTACAGTCGGCCCTCCGCATCTGTGAGTTCTGCATCCTTCGATTCAATCAACTGCAGATCAAAAATGTTAGGCGAAAAAAATTCCAGAACATTCCAAAAAGCAAAATTTGAATTTGCTGGCAACTATTTACATCGTATTTATATTGTATTTACAACTATTTACATAGTATTTAAATTGTATTAGGTATTATAAGTATCTAGAGGTGATTTAAAGTATACAGGAGGATGTGTATAGGTTATATGCAAATACTGTGCCATTTTAGACAAGGGACCTGAGCATCCTTGGATCTTGGTGTCTGTGGGGTTCCTGGAACCAACCCCCCTCAGATACCCAGGGATGACTATAGAGGTAAACTGAAGCTATTTGTCTGTTTAAATGATCTGGAAGTATGCAGGAAGATGCTCCAGGCCTGTCATTAAGGTAATAATTTATAACCTGCTCTGGGTTAAATTTCAGATGTGCATAGCCACAACTGAAAACCAGGGAGATGTGCAAGAAAGGCCTGAAACTGTAACCAACCCATTCATACATGCAGTAAGCATTCATTGTGCACT
Source organism: Hyperoodon ampullatus (assembly GCF_949752795.1). NCBI lineage: Eukaryota > Metazoa > Chordata > Mammalia > Artiodactyla > Ziphiidae > Hyperoodon > Hyperoodon ampullatus. The sequence goes on from NC_136926.1 coordinate 74,516,287, forward strand.
TATATGTGTGAGCACAGCTCTAAGCATGAGGGAGAGAGCAGTGAACCAGACAGAGGAGGCCTCGGTCTTGTAGAGTTTTACACTCTAATCTGGGGAGACAGACAATAAAACTACCAACAAATTTTTAAAAAGAAAGCTTCAGGGCTTCCCTGGTGGCACAGTGATTGAGAGTCCGCCTGCCGATGCAAGGGACACGGGTTCGTGCCCCAGTCCGGGAAGATCCCACATGCCGCGGAGCGGCTGGGCCTGTGAGCCATGGCCGCTGAGCCTGGGCGTCTGGAGTCTGTGCTCCGCAATGGGAGAGGCCACAGCAGTGAGAGGCCCGCGTACTGCAAAAAAAAAAAAAAAAAAGAAAATTTCAAATTTTGGTATCGATAAATGCTGCAAAAACAAGGAACAACAATAACAAAACAAACAGAAATGGGGCTGAGAGTGTGATTGGTGGGGCTGGGTGGGCAGGGCGACCCGGTGCTTTAGGTAGAGGGCTCTGGGAGGGCCTCTCTATGGAGGACACATCTGATTGGAGGCCTGAGGGATGGAGAGGCAGCCAAGTGAGGATCAGGGGCAGAGTGTCCCAGGCAGAGGGGACAGAAAGCACAAAGTCCCTGGGGTGGGAAAGGAAGCGCGGAATGACTGGAGTGTGACCCACTGAATCAGAATGTGTATTTTAACAAGATCCAAGGGATGAATGGGGGTGTGAAACTTTGAGAAGCACTGCTGTAATCATATTTGTGTTTTTAAAAGACTCTAAGGAAAACCTATGAAGACGGTTATAATTTTCTTAAAAAAGGAAAGTGTTGTGAGAATGTGGAGAAACTGGAACCCTTATACACTGCTGGCGGGAATGTAAAATGGTGCAGCCGCATTAGAAAACATTTTGACTATTCCTCAATAACTTAAATATAAGTTACCAGTTGACCCAGAAATTCCGCTCCTGTGTAAATACCCCAAAGAATTGAGAATGGGTGTTTGAAGAAAACCTTGTACCTGAACCTTCAAAGCAGCACTAGTCACAATAGCCAAAAAGTGGAAACAACCCAAATGTCCATTAACTGAAGATGGATAAACAAAATGTGGTGTATCCATATAATGGAATATTATTCAGCCATAAAAGGAAGAAAGTACTGATATGTGCTCCAATATGACTGAACCTTGAAATCATGCTAAGTGAAAGAAGTCAGACACTATAGGTCACACAATGTATAATTCCATTTAGATGAAGTATCCAAAGTAGGTAAATTCATAAAGGCAGAGGCAGATTGGTGGTTGCCAGAGGAAGGGGAGAAGGCACCTGGGGAGTGGCTGCCTAAGGGGTACAGCGTTTCCTTTAGGGGTGGTGAAAACGCTCAGCAACTGGCTAGTGGTGCTGGTTGTACAACAGTGTAAATGGACTAAATGTCACTGATGGTAAATTTTATGTTATGTGTATTGTACCATAGTTTAAAAAAATAAAAGACTGTAAAAAACAAGAGTGGAAAACACACCGAATGGTATTTCCTCAAGGGACATTTGTGTGTTTAGTGGGCAGCTGCCAATTGTATTTCAATTTTTTAACATTTTATTAATGACCTGGACACTAACACTTTAAAATGCACGTACTGGGCTTCCCTGGTGGCACAGTGGTTGAGAGTCTGCCTGCCGATGCAGGGGACGCGGGTTCGTGCCCCGGTCCGGGAAGATCCCACATGCCGCGGAGTGGCTGGGCCCGTGAGCCATGGCTGCTGAGCCTGCGCGTCCAGAGCCTGTGCTCCGCAACGGGAGAGGCCACGACAGTGAGAGGCCCGTGTACCGAAAAATATAAAAAATAAAATGCACGTACATTTCTTTGAGAAAACATCACACTAATAGACCTGTTGAAAGCTAAAAGTAAAAGAACTTGTTGGCTAAATTAGGTCAGAATCAAGTAAAATGCAATTCTGTGAGCTCACGCAGGAGAAATGAACAATTGCTAAGGGCAGGAAGGTGAAAAAAAGTACAAGAGATTAAAATTGAGGGGTCAGCGAGCATGGCCAGAGGGAGCTCTCTGGACAAAAAATCAGTTTCAGTAACTGGACTTGGGTATTGGGGAACCACAGATCACACAGAAACCACTGGTTCCCTTGCTATTCTGTTCAGTATCTCTGGGATACTTTCTCAGATTGTGCTTCCAACTGTGGGGTTTGCACCTGGTAAACTGGGAAACAAAGGAGAGCCGGGAATTGGTTAGATCTAGATTATGAACACCTATGAAGAGAAGTTATCGCATATTGTTGATCTGTTTGTCTCCCCCTCCCCACTCCAACTTTTGTCCTGTCTCCCGGTCACCTACCACCACTCCGTGTCCTGAGAGGCAGTAAAGCCTGAGAGCTCTGGGTCTGGAGTGGTCTTGAATCGTGCTACCACCGGTTATTGTGTGTGATAACCGGGCAAGTCACTTAACCTTTTGTGCCTCTGTCTTCTCATCTGTAAGATGGGGGTAATGATTCAGAGTTGTGAGGTTTAACTGAGTGAATACATGGAAAAGATACGGAACAATGCTTGGAGCTTAGGAGTCCCTCAATCCCGTTAGCTGCTCTTATGATTACTCCGCTGGGCACTGGGATTATGGAGAGAGTAAGATGTCCTCCCTGTTAAGGAAGAGCTCGTGTCTTCTGGGAAATCAACTACAATGCTGCCTGGCAAACATGAAGGAAGAGGTGGGCACATGGTGCTTTGGGTCCCAGAAGGACCTTAAGTCTGCCCAGGAGGAAGTGTGAGGGATCAAAGACCAGGGGGCATCTGAGTAGATCAGGAGAGGGATGACAATCGTCATAGCCAGAGGGAACCATATGTGCAAAAATTGGAGGTCTCTAAGACCTGGTTCCCTCAAGGAGCTGGGACTGGTTCGGTGCAGCTGACATAGGGTGTGAGGGAGGGATCCCCAGCAGATGTGCTGGAAAGGCAGCTCTCCTAGCTTCTGGTGGTTGCTGGTAATCCTCTGCATTTCTTGGTTTGTGGATACATCATCACTCCAGTTTCTGTCTCTGTGTTCACGTGGTCATCTTCCCTCTGTGTTTCTGTGTCTAAATTTCCTTCTTCTTATAAGGACACTAGTCACTGATCAAGGTCTACTCTAATCCAGTATGACCTCCTCTTAACTAATTATGCCGGCAAAGACCCTATTTCCGAATCAGGTCATGTTCGTAGGTACCAGGGGTTAGGACTATAACATATCTTGTGGAGGGATACAGTTCAACCCACAAAAGGGGCTGACCAGTTAGAGCACAGGAGAGATGCACACAAATATTCATGGATCACTCTGGAGGTTTGAGGTGGGGAGACTGGAGGACCACGAGATGCTGGAGGATTAGTTAGGAGTTTATTGCAAAACAATAAGTGAGAACAGCTGAGGCCTGGCCAAAGGCCGTGTCTGAGAATGCCAAGCCATCAAAAGCACTGGCCAACCCAGTTGGAACTTCTGGCAAGCAGAGTTCACAGGCCGTGGGTAATGTGTTCTTCCACAAGGAGACATAACGTCTGGTTCTGACATTCATTGATGATCATTTCCTACAGCCATTATTTCATTAGGTTTGATAAGATGCTGATATTCTAATTCCATCATTTCTTCTTCATTTATCAGTTGGATGCTTCTGTAAAAAGAAACATCTCATCTCTACTTACTTTGATCTACAGTTCTTACAAGGGCAGGAGAAATGTTTGATTCTTTCCTTTTTTTATTTAAACTAATTTCAAGCTAAATAGTTTCCAGGCATCCTCCAAAAATGACCTATATCTTTTTGTTGTTGTTGGCTATCACTGTTTTTCTGTTTGTTTGTTATCATTTTGAACTCATGGCTTTTTTTTTTTTTTTTTTTGCGGTACGCGGGCCTCTCACTGTTGTGGCCTCTCCAGTTGCGGAGCACAGGCTCCGGACGCGCAGGCCCAGCAGCCATGGCTCACTGACCCAGCCGCTCCGCGGCATGTGGGCTCTTCCTGGACCGGGGCACGAACCCGTGTCCCCTGCATCGGCAGGCGGACTCTCAACCACTGTGCCACCAGGGAAGCCCGAGCTCATGGCTTTTTAACATATTTGATGTGTTTCATTTTATTTTATTTTTTAACATATTTGATGTGTTTTCATCCACTTGTTATTACCCTTAATGATGCTCAAATCATTCCGGTGCCTCCTGAGTCCTGTTGATACAGTCCCAATAATCTTTGATAGTTTTCTTGCTTTCTGAACTTTTCGAATCATGGAATCTTAATTTGCATTTCTTTTATTAGTAGTGAGGTACAGGGCTTTTCATGTATTTAATTGGGTGTATTTTGAGTTTGCAGCTAACCAATGCATGGGCCAGGCAGGTGGTGGGCTGTTCTTAATAGCCCTGAGCTGTAAACCAGGAGCCCTGTTCTCTAATCTGGCCATTGGGATGACCTATAAGGAAGTCACTTATCTTTTAGGATCATTTCTTCCTTATCACATTGTGGGGGAGGGTGCCTCTATAATCTTTAAATGTCCCTCTCAATCTAAAATGCTGAGATCTTAATTCCTGGATCTCATGTGCCCCAGAATTCCTATAAAGATGTTTATCCAATAAAGTCAATTGAATAATTGTATTACAGAGTTCAATTTAATTTCTGTCTGGGAAAGTTATTTTACCAAATTTATTTGTAAAACAAAAAAAATTGTTAGATCACATGTTCTGGTTTTTAAAATTATTATTAAAAAATATGGTCCCTTACAGATGTAGAGAACAAACGTGTGGACACCAAAGGGGGAAAGTGGCAGGGGTGGATGGTGGTGGTGGGTTGAATTGGGAGATTGGGATTGACATGTATACACTGATATGTATAAAATAGATAACTAATAAGAACCTGCTGTATAAAAAAATAAATAAAATTAAATTTAAAAATTAAAAAAAAAATATATGGTCCCTGAGTTGGTAGAGGCTGCATTGATTGACCCTCCTGCTTGCCCTTTCAGAAGCTGCAGCCAACTGGCAAATAGCTTGTCCAGCCTCCTGCTGAAGCATCTGCTGAGGCTGCGCACCCTCCCTCCCCCAGCCCAGTCACCCTCCATCCTCAGGTTGCTCATTAACTCATTAGAAGATGCTTTGATAGCAGCTGTGGGGGAGGTTCTGCTGTCTGTAGCTCAGGGTTTTCGAAGCACCTGCCTCAGCGTCACCTGGAGACCTTGGTAAACGTCTCCTACAACATCCACCTACTAGGGCATCACACACGGTGCTTTTCTTCCACAGCATTTATCACAGCACCGGGAATCAAAGCACTGCTTGTGCAAATCTTTGTGTAACGCCTGCCTCCTGCAGTGGACAACAAGCTCCATGGGGGCAGGCTGTGCCAGATTTTGCTTCCCTTCCTATCCCCAGCACTCAGCTTGGGCTTTGGCACCTTGCAGGCATCCCAGTATTTGCTGGATGCTGAATGCATGGGTACGTGAGTGAACAAATAAGTCAATTTGATGGAGAGCCAACCGGACACACAGAGACTTTCCTCTTGATGTACGAGTTGTCCATGTAAAATGAAAGAAGGATTTGTCCCCAAATTAGGGCCGACGTGTAGGTCTACGTGTCAGTATACGTGTGTAAATGCACGTATGTGTATACAGAGGAGGCGCTTCAGAGGAGGTGGCTGGCCGGCTCCTGGTCCTGTGGGCCTGCATGTTCTTAGGGGAAGAAAACACACTGAGCTGGGAGGTCGAAGATCTGGAGTCTGCTTCCACTCATGGCGGCCCGGGTGATTGTGAGCACATCACGTCTCCATCTGCAGAACAGGGGCACCTGTAGGGATCCTTTTAGTGCTGTGATCCTCAGATTCTGCATGTGAGGAGAGCTGCCTCACCGAACCAGAGTCAAGATGCTGGCAGGCTGCCCCCTCTGCCCATTAATGCCATAAATGATGTTCATTGGAAATATCTCCCCTGAAACCAAACGCTTCCTTAGCTTTCAAACCAAATGCTGCATCTCTTTCCTTGCACATCATTTTTTTTTTTTTTTTTTTGCGGTACGCGGGCTTCTCACTGTTGTGGCCTCTCCCGTTGCGGGGCACAGGCTCCGGACGCGCAGGCTCAGCGGCCATGGCTCATGGGCCCAGCCGCTCCGCGGCACTTGGGATCCTCCCGGTCCGGGGCACGAACCCATGTCCCCTGCATCGGTAGGCGGACTCTCAACCACTGCGCCACCAGGGAAGCCCTTGCACATCATTTTTGCCTTTTGGGACTTTGCTTGCCAGGTTTTCCTCTCTCATTCTCAGCCTCCTTGTGTCACCTTTAAATTACTGACTCCCAACTGTAGTGCCAGGCACTGTTCCAAGCACCTGATGTGGATCAACTCATTTCACGTAGAGTGCAATCCCACAAGGTTCTGCGCATGTATTTACAGGCCAACCTGAGGCATGTCAGTTTTGTATGTCATTGGTTGATAAGCTCTAGTGTGGCTGGATTTTACATTAAGGCCGCATGTTTTGAAAAGGTAACTTAAGCACTTGAATACTTAGGTGGGAATGGAAGACATCCTGCAGGGTCACTGCCCTAAAGTCAGTTATAATGTGTCAGGAAAGAAACCTTCAAGAACTATTTGTCAACAATATGAGATAATATAAAAAGTGCTAAATCCCTTGGCATACTTTACAAGTCCTCCAAGCCGTCAGGGAAGGGAGAATTGAATGGGAGCCTGTGTAACCCACGTGCTTGATGCTTATCTCTAGTCTCCATGGCACCTTTACTTTCCATGAGGTCCTGTGACACAGTAGGACCAGGCAAGCCAGGTGTGGTGCCCTCAGGAAGGTGCTTCTGGAAGAACACGCTTCCACAGCATCTCCTCTCCTCCCTGCCACACACTCCATTCTGATTTCTTTGCTACTTAAAAAAAGTAGACAACATTACCTTGAATGAAGATATTAAAGTGCTATTTTTCTTATGATAAAAATGATGAAGCCGCATTCTAAAGGTTTGGAAAGCATAAAGGGAACGCCAAAAAAACCCACAAAAATCAGAACACACCCAACTCTTAGAGGTACGGTGGGTAAGTTAATTCTGCCTTCTTTTCCCCAAGTCATATTCCTTAAAGATATTTTCATAACCACGTTTCACTCTATGCCTGTGATGTAGAGGAAGGTCTGAAATGAAGGGTCCTCTCCGCAGCCAGAAGAAATGGCAGGTCTCATCCAATGGGCTCAAGAAAAACTTCCGCTTTGAGAGGAGGGTCAGCATGATGCAGTCCTGTCTCCACACTAATTTCTCTCTACAATTTTGAAAGGGACTCAGAGTTGAAACGTAAAGGTTTTAGCCTGAATTCAGGTCCACGATGGGAATTAAAGGGGCAGGAACAGCCAAACTAACCAGATTATTCCCCTTGTAGCTAACCTGTGAAGATGCTTTGCAAAGATTTTTACATGAAATACCTCGGTTGCTCCCCTTTCTTTCCCATCAAACCTTTCCCTTTCACCCTCCTAGATCCACACAAACGACAGCTTTATTTTTTGTCAAGCTACACTTTATAAGTTTTCTTTCTTTTTTTTTTTTTTTTCTCATTAACTCCACTCCCTCGGTCTCCCCAGATTTTCCAATGATTAAAGTAGTGGGCTTTTAAAAAAGGCCTCCAATTAGCACCTCATCAGCTCCAATTAGAGGAGACAAAAGCCGTGTAAAGATAACTCAATGAGAGAGGCCCGCACAACCTCATGTAATCACTTAAGACAAGCATCGGGCATTCTCTTTGCCAACTGCGCTGGGCCTATTCACCTTTCTTTCTTCCTTTTGGATGCATTTAAGACTGTTTTGCTGGGAAGACAGGCCTCCCAGGAGTCTCATAATTCCTCATTCAGAGGCTACCTGTTTACAGCTCACAGAACCCAAGGACCTAAACAATCCTATATTGTCTACCTACTGCTTCCTTAAACTTCAGCATCCTTAATGGCCAGTTCTCTGTGACCACAGCATCAGTTAAAGGCTGGCTTTATACTCACTGAGGGTTCGCCTTGTACTGTCTTCTAATTATACGGGAGGGCAACAATGTATTTTTTTTTTTAGGAGAGTTCTTTGGAGCAGTTAATTTGGTGCCTGTACTAAATGCCTCCAAACATTAATTAGGGTGGAAGGAACCCTAATTTCCTCTGCAGCTTTCAGCTTTCCCCTCTACTTACTTCCCTTGTATTCACATAGGCCTGGATGAGTCTCCATAATGAAATTACCTCATTAATGCCTTTATTCTTCCCAGTAACTCATTCAAAACCAACCATTTAGCTTTAATTTAATGCTGTCAAAAGGAAAAAGGTGCATTCATGGCTTTGATTAGCAAAAAATTTTCCCCCCTAAGGGGCGGACAGATTTAAATTATGAAGATGGTAAGTAGTAAGTTATAATTGGGTACAAGCAGCACTTCAGTGAAGCTTAAACGCTTTCAAAGCCGGGCCTGGCCTGTCTGCAGACTATTAACTGTGTCCAGTGCCTTGTTCTCACTATTTGAATTGATGGCAACTTAACTATAAAAAAGAAAATGGGGTTTAATTTTTGTTTAATACACAGTGGGGTTGTATTTACCCACAGAGCAATAGCTTTTTGATGAGCTCAGCCTTTGTTCTCCTAATAATTTATTATCCATGCTTTCTAACATGAGTCTTGAAGGCGCCGTGCATGTCCCTGTTTCTAGGCGAAAATAAACCCTTAAGTGCACAGACTGAGCAAGCGGGTTGCTGACCTAACACCTCGGCGAGGGCAGCACCAGGTACATGAGCTCTGATAATATGTTTCATAATGATTTTTTAAAAGTTACAGCACTTTGGGGATTTACCCCTTAAAAAAACTCATTCTTAGATGTTTTCTTATTTAATGCAAGGATCCTGTGAAGCAAGACTTAGATATTAAGTGCCTGGTGAAAAAGCAGGGGTTTGGGGAGTCTGAGGGATTTACTAAAAAAGCATGGTTAGTGGCAAGTGCAGGACCAAAAGCCACTACACCTCAAGCTTGGGGTAACAGGCAATACTCGATTTTGAGGACAGAGCTACTTTTTTGTAACATCCAGAGCATCAGGTATGTTTACATTGGCTCAATCTCAATTTGTATATAAAGAAGACAGTTTACCTAACTAGGCTATACTATCCTAGGTGGAATATATATATAGTATCAATCACAGAAACACATGGTTCGTTGCATGTCAGTGAATCGCAAATGGATGGAGAGGGTCTTTCTGGATGCAAAGTGGTATTCTATTATTAAGCACAAGCAATGAGAGAGAGAGAGAGAGAGAGAGAGAGAAAGAGGCCCAAGTAAGACCATGTAGCCTTTTCTTTCAAAGCCTGAAATTACGTGACACAACCATCAAAACAATATAGAGGTTCAGCGGTAAGTGTGGGACTTAGGGTCAGATCTGCTTTAAACATTTCACCTCCATTGTGAACAGGTTACTTCTATTTTCTCAATCTGAGTTGATTCATTTGTTCAATGAGGATAGTAAAACCCATTTGTGAAGATAAGGAAACCCATGAAAAGAGTAGACATTAATACAAGTGGCTTGCAAGTGTCAGAGAGTAAGTGCTGGGGAGGAAAAACTTTTCCTCTACCCTCTTAGATTCTGTACTTGAGGCCTGTAAATAAATCTGACAACTGCTAGATTAACAAGAGAAAAGTCAGATTTCTATTCACAGAAAACTGTGACTCAAGGAGGAATTGGGGGCTTATATACCATTTTAATAGGGGGTGGGGAGGGGCACTTCTGGGAAAACAAATGACTTCTTAGAATAAGGTGGAGGGAGAGGGAGAAAGGGCGCTTAAGAAAAGCAAATTACTTTTTGGAAAGATAACTGGGCTCATGGGAGAATAGATGAGAGATACAATAGTTTTGTGGCAATGCCTGTGGTGCCAACTCTTCCTCTCCAAGAAGAGAATAGAGTTGCTCCAGGGAAGAGAATTTATGACAATTGAGTGCTTTTAGGTAGATAAGGGGTTTCAGGAACTTGAATGCTTTCAGGTCAAAATAATTTTTATGCCATAGTGGCTTATTCTGGACCCCTTCATAAGGAAAAAATGGTATTAATAATAACTATTTATTGACCCAAGCTAAATGCCTTCCATACCTTAGAAAAGTCCCAAGATGCATCAATTCATGTAGTTTTGCATTAATTCATATATTTAATAGTTATCGTTTACAAGATATTTTAAGTGACAACTGTTTTAAAACCACCAGATATTAAGCATGCCATTATAATACTTTATACGTTTCTGAACACTTGAGATTATAAAATACTTGGACAACAAACAACAAATACAAGTAGTTCTGACCTTGTAGAAAATACCAAGAATGGGTAAAAATTTTATTTTCTACATCAGGTCTATATAACTCTATCAGGATAATTTGCACATAGATAATTTGTGTATGTGAGGACCGATATTTTTCTGGCCTTCAGTTAGAATTCACTGGGCTTGGTCATTGTTGAAATGGCCACTGTATGCTCTTGATCAAGACCCTATTTTCTTGATTTGCAAACATGAAACACTCAGGTTTTGGAATAGCTGGGGAACGAACACCAGATCTTTTTTTTTTTTTTTTTTGAGGTACGCGGGCCTCTCTCTGTTGTGGCCTCTCCCTTTGCAGAGCACAGGCTTCAGACGCGCAGGCTCAGCGGCCATGGCTCACGGGCCCCAGCCGCTCCGCGGCATGTGGGATCTTCGCGGACTGGGGCACGAACCCGTGTCCCCTGCATCGACAGGCAGCCTCTCAACCACTGCGCCACCAGGGAAGCCCCGAACACCAGATCTTTATGCTAACTTCTCAGGGAAACTTTCATTCATGTTAACGACCAAATTCTTTTATTTAAATCAGCAGAGTGGCTTCTCCTTCCCTATTTATGGTTACAGCGTGTACATGTGTGTTTGTGTGCGATATTGGAAAAGGTTAGACCTCAGCTGACTTGGATTGTGAGGCTTTCTCTCATCCTGACGTGTCAGACACAGTGATGTGGCCAACACACCTCATTAAATGTAGTATGATCTGTAATGGGCACATCCTGGAGCCCTGCCCACATTTCCCTCACTCCAATAGTGCAGTTTTTAGACTTGACCTTGGGCTTTTGATACTAAAAGGGAAGGATTTGTGAAGAATCTTTTAATGCACTTCCTCTTAATTTAGGACCTTCTGTTGTCACATCACTAATATCAATAAATTATTACACAGTGTGATCTAGTTCTAGAATTAGAAACATATTGTATTAGGAATGCATTCTACATACGATTCCAAATTGCTTGAAGGTCACTGGAAAATAGACACTGTAATGGATTGACTTACATTTCCCCCAAACAGATGTGCTGAGGTCCTTACCCTCAGTATCTGGGAATGTGACCTTATTTGGAAATAAGGTCATTGCAGATGTAATTAGTCAGGATGAGGTCACACTGGAATACGGTGGACGTTAATCCAGTATGACTGGTGTCCTTTTAAAAAAGGACTATTGGACACAGGGGCAGACACACACAGGGAAGATGGTGTGAAGGCACAGGAAGGATGCCACGTGAACATGGAGGATTGGAGTGATGCAGCTCCAAGCATCAAAGCTTGCTGGCAAACAACTGGAAGCTAGGAAAGAGGTCTGGGACAGATCTTTCCCCATAGCCTTCAGAGGGAGCACCCCTGCCAGCACCTCTCTTTTGGACTTCTGGCCTCCAGAACTGTGAGCTAATAAGTTTCTGCTTTGTAAGCCACCCATTTTGTAGTACTTTGTTATGACAGCTCTGGAAAACTGATAGACTGCAATATAAACATTTTTAGAATTGATTATTTAACCTCGTTATAAGTAATGGGCTTTACTGCTATGTCATCATGATCATTAGTAATAGTAATTTATCATATAAATTATGTTAATATGCTCTTAGTAGAGCAATATTTAGTTTTAATTTATGTAATCCTTTTCTTCTAAAGATCTTCAAGCCATAAGTTTGATCATTGCTAGATATTTATTAGGAAAAAAAATATTTCTGAGGCACTTCTCTGACACTGCCCCCTTCCCTGCCCCCCCCAATCAAATGTCGTATGTACAGGCTCCTTCAGTGTCTTGTCTTTACTCTGTGCTGTTCTTGACTATCGAGAATCATCAGGTGTCAAGGTGACCTTCTCACAAACAGGAAGTCATTTTCATCTTTCATTCTTAAAATGAAGATAATATATGTACACTTCAAAAATTTATAGGAGAAACTATATATTTATAACCATTGACGGAATTAGGAACCAAGGAGTAAGTGAAACTCTTCTCCATAAATAAGTTGAGAAACAGAGTTGGAAGTGTCTAGTTCAATGGCTGGGACATAGTAACTGCTTAATAGATACTCATTTTCATCCTTCCCTCTCCTCTGTTATACAACGGGCCTTTGCAATAGGTGTAACAGAAACAGAAGTCAGGCAGCAAATCTACTTGCAATCAAAGAGCTATGTAGCAGGTGCTTAAACACTTCGGTAAATTCTTTAGACAAATTTAAAATACAGGTGGTGTGAGCTTGTGGGTACATCAGAGCCAGGAGTTTCAAACAGGACTTTAAAAAACATAGGTTAGGGCTTCCCTGGTGGTGCAGTGGTTGAGAGTCTGCCTGCCGATGCCGGGGACACGGGTTTGTGCCCCGGTCCGGGAAGATCCCACATGCGGCGGAGCGGCTGGGCCCGTGAGCCATGGCCGCTGAGCCTGCGTGTCTGGAGCCTGTGCTCTGCAACGGGGGAGGCCACAACAGTGAGAGGCCCGCATACCGCAAAAAAAAAAAAAAAAAAAAGATAAAAAACATAGGTTAGGGACTTCCCTGGTGGTGCAGTGGGTAAAACTCCACAGTCCCAGTGCAGGGGGCCCGGGCTCCATCCCTGGTCAGGGAACTAGGTCCCGCATGCATGCTGCAACTAAAAGATCCCACGTGCCGCAACAAAGATCCCTTGTGCTGCAACTAAGACACAGCGCAGCCAAAATAAATAAATAAATAAACAAGTGAATAAATATTTTTAAAAATTTTATAAAAAACACAGGTTAGACATACCCAGTGCATGTGGATGTGGCCTTTTCCAGCTCTGAATACCTGTCGCCATGTTGTTCCTTTAAACACGATCTGCCTTGTATACTATTTGTTTATGTTTGTAAATGATCTCCTCTAACAGACTGTAAGCTCACAGAGGGCAGGAGCCATTTTATTCATATTTTGTTTTGGTCTATAATGACCTCACTTTGTATCCTGTCCCAAGTATTCTCATGCCTACATTTTCTATGTTGTTGACATGTCTATCTTCTCCAATAACTTATGAACTTCTTAAGGGCAAGTGTAAACACACAGGGACATTCTTATTACCACGTCCTGCTCTGGGGCACTCACCAAATTCATGTCCATTTCAAAGCCATTCTTGTTTTTGGCCAAATCCTCCTGGACCTGTGCTGGTTTCCTCCCTTGTGTCAGGGCCAGGAATACTATAACTCCATGATTGTATTGCACACAAAGTGTTTCCACAGCATAACTCAGTACTGGGCATCTTGTAGGTCAGTACCTAATTGTATGGATTACGGTTTAGCATATTAGCGTTATAAGTTGTGCAGTCCTGTGACATTTGATTTTCATAAAAGGTCAGTCTATATATGGAGAACAATGCCATGGTTGTATGGCAGTGTAGAGAGTGAGAGTAATTGATGGCAAGTGATACATACTGCTTTACTGCATTTCTCCTGTCCTTATCTAAACAATGAAACCAAACATGCTAGCCACCCTTAAAAAAAATACCATATTGGGCTTCCCTGGTGGCGCAGTGGTTGAGAGTCCGCCTGCTGATGCAGGGGACGTGGGTTCATGCCCCGGTCTAGGAGGATCCCACATGCCGCGGAGCGGCTGGGCCCGTGAGCCATGGCCGCTGAGCCTGCGCGTCCGGAGCCTGTGCTCCGCAACGGGAGAGGCCACAACAGTGAGAGGCCCACGTACCGCAAAAAAAAAAAAAAAAAAAAAAAAAAAACAACCATATTTATCTTACAGAGGATAATTTTCCAATGACTAAATAAAACTGTGAGCCTTCAGGGGTATCCATCTCCTTTGCTTGAAACTGGCTCATTTGATTCATACTAGATTAAGGGCCCGTTTTGAAGAACATGGAGACAATCTGTAATTATGCCCTGGAAAGCACACAATTTCACTTTCTTCACCATGGCTGCACTGGAAGGAACACTGAACACAGACCCCCTTCTCCTCTCCCCCACCTTCCTTCCTTGTTGCATCTAGTCAATTCTAACAAACATTCCTAATGACCAGGCTATATCGGCATTACCTAGTCAAGTAGCCCATTCTGTGCTCAAAAGAGCACAGACATAATCAAGCATTTGGCTGAATGCACAATTCACACTGAATAGGGCAAATATTTGGATTCAAGTATAGGTCAGCAGCAACCAATTGAAATATTGATAAAGGAAGCCTGTGGGAACTAAATGTACATAAAAGAAGGAAAAAGGAAAGAGAAAAAAAGGGGGTCCTTAAGGGGTGAGCCAGGGCAACAAGACCACAGGGGCGATTTCTCTCTTCCACAAGACTGTAGGTGGCTTAGCCTGGGGGGTTAGCAAACCCAGCACTGATAGCCTGTTATTCTAGCTTTGGAAAGCAGTATGTTCAGTTTTGTTTGGTTCCAAAGTGGAATTCATAATTTCCTGAGAAAGTACTATGAAACTTTCTAATAGGAACCCCCGGCCCCTGCCCACATAACTTTATTAAGAGAATTAGGCTGGAGTCTCTTTGTGGTTTTTTATATTGTCCTATTCAGCCACCGGCTTGCACTTGGGTAGGTTTTATTGACTTGAAAACACTCCAGAGCACTGGGGCTCCCCTGGTAACCTCCTTGGCTCCAACCCCCATCATTCACTCACCCGTGACGCTCAGCAAATCCAGACCTCTGTGGCCCAAAGTAAATGTTTGTCACCCTCACAGCCCATGTATAATGCCTTGCTTTATGGATGGTTTAATTCTCAAACATCCACTCTGCATGTGGGCATTAATGCGCCCCAGTGCCACACTCAGCCATGTCCTCTTCCTCCTAAAAGGGTCAGAAATCCCAGTCTCCGACTTCACCAGAATACTTAGCTTTCTTAGCATCCCCCCGTAGACTGCTCTGAAGGTCCAGCCCGATTTTCCCCAAGGTCTTCCTTGAAAACCTCCAGGGAGCTGTGATTGGGCAAAGAGCCCTCTGCTGTTCCCACCATCTTACTCCCCTTCCCTTGGAACTGCAGTGGCCAATGGGGCAAAACTCGGTGCCTCTGGCACTCAGAGCTTGGCTGAACTTGGCGGGTGGAGAGAATCATCTGACGTCCAGGGTTCACCTGCGTCCAGCCTACACACCCGAGGATGGTAATGTGCTTCTGAGAAGAAGGGAACATCCTTAGCTGGCTTGGCTGCATGGAGAGCAGGGTAAGGGAAATGGTTCGAGCCTCACGTCATTTTTAGACGAGACAGAAGTCTTGAAACCGTCGAAAGGCACACATGGAATACACAACTGACATCTCAGAAATTTCTTCCAAAACCCAGTTATGAGATGTTGGTTTATTTGGCATTCAATTAATCAGGCCTCTTTATTAAACCTGGAGTTGAATTGGAGTTTATTGGATGAAGACAACTGATTTTTAGAACAAAGATCCGTAACATCCTGCCCTGTTACATTGTGCTCAGAATGGTGTTCTGTAAAGTTCTCTGTAGTTTTCTTTTGTTTGTGGTGTGTATGACATTTATCTAAAAATCGGAATATTTAAGAAGTCTTCCCACACTCAGTCACTTCAGATAACGTATTGTCTTGGCCTCATATTCAATGGGTAGTTAAATATTAAATATAAGTATCTCACCCCAAACCACAGGCCGGTGGATGGAGAGGGTCCGAGTGGTTGCCGTGGAGTGTGCACTTGGATTTCTCACTCAGAAGACTCTTGTTCCTTCCCCACATGCATGCATGACATGCATGGCTTGGGCTCCTAGAAGCCTGGACAAGAGGGTGTGGGTGAATCAGTAAAACTCATCATCACACCTTGAGAAAGAGACTAAGTCTGGACTGGAGGAGTAGACAGATGGGTGAGGATCTGCATGCAGCCATCATGCCTTAGCAAGACTGTTATGACCGTAACGGGCAGAACCCAATCAAAGAACAAAGTGAAAAAGGTGCGGTGAGTTATCACAAGGACAAAAGAGTGTCTTAAACAGAGCAGCTGGGCCTCGTAAGGAAGAGGAATCATGAAAGGCAAAGCCAGAAGGAAGGCAGGCAGAGGGTCCTCAGCCACTGCCCACTCCTTCTGGGGCAGCGTGGTCTACAAGCTGCCTCTCCTGTGGATCCTTGGATATCAGTGTGACTTCAGAACAGAAGACACTCACATTATGCTGATTTCACTTATTTTCTTTAAGAAAGGGAAGGTACCATACCTTATCCATTCTAAGAGGCCTTGGGTTATAAAATCTACCATTAACTTAAGTATCACTAAAAAAGAAAAACCACCACCCATTAAACCCTGACACCATCCTAACAATAGTCCTTTGCAAGGCACTATTTGATTGTCATTGGCCTCTTATCGCTTTGACATTTCTTTCATCCATTCTGAGGGATTTGGCCCTTTTTTCTGCCTGCTGTTGCATTTCTTGGAGCCTGGTAAGCCACCCTCTTGCATGTATCTCAGTAAACAAGAAGTGACCCAGCTTCACTTGCTCGTGGGTATCCATGATTCTTAAATCTTTGACAGTGATTAACGAGAAAATATAGAATTGTGGTCATATTGCTATCAAAGAATATTTGCTTTACTAATAGCAAATCCACACCCAGCTATTCTAGTTCTGTGCCTTTTTCTGGACACAATAATTTTTTTAAAAATTTAATTAATTAATTAATTTTTGTCTGTGTTATTTCTTTGTTTCTGTGCGAGGGCTTTCTCCTGTTGTGGCAAGTGGGGGCCACTCCTCATCGCGGTGCGCGGGCCTCTCACTATCGCGGCCTCCCCCGTTGCGGAGCACAGGCTCCAGACACGCAGGCTCAGCAATTGTGGCTCACGGGGCCAGTCGCTCCGTGGCATGTGGGATCTTCCCAGACCAGGGCTCGAACCCGTGTCCCCTGCATTGGCAGGCAGACTCTCAACCACTGCGCCACCAGGGAAGCCCCTGGACACAATAATTTTTTGTTACAATGTCGGATCAGAGTGGAATTTTTTGGAAGCCATCTTAAAGGGCACGGGAGTCCCAAGGATGCATATAACTCAACGGAAGTGATGATGATATGAACAGTGATAAGTTGGCAGATGCACAGGTGATGGCAAATATGTGAAGACTGTCACCTGGTTGACAGCAATTATAAAATGCCTTTGATTTGTTAAGACACATCCAATTCTGTAGATGTTAAAGTGGGAGATGATGTGCATTTAAAGAGTTGATTAAATACGGTATTTGCATGATGGGTGTTGAGAACAGAGGTGTACAAAGGGGACAATGACCCAGGTTCTTCTAGAACAGAACTTGGCAGTGCTGTGAGGATGCAACTAGCTGGGAGGGAGTGTCCACTCCTGGTGTTCAGTGTAAGCCAGGAGCTTTGCGATCATGGTATCTCCCATGCCAGGTAAGTATTAAGCCAGGAGCTTTAACGACCCATTTCTGTGGGCCCCATGACATGTCCTCAAAGTAGACATTAGGACCTGTATTTACAGTTGAGGAACTGGAGCTTCAGGGAGGCAAAGGGCCTGCCCAGATCACACCACCTGTGAGTGGCAGGGAGAGGTTGTGGAGCTTAGGTCTGTGCTTTCCTCATACAACGCTGGGGGCGCGATGGGGTCTGGTGAAGGGTTTGCAGACAGTTCTGCATGAATGAATTAACCACACAAAATGGGGTTGCACTAGGGCCTGGACAAATCAAAATTTAAAACTGATGCTTCCTGCAGAGAGAGTTGAGATGAATGTAGGTGATAGCTGAATATTCCCTAGCATATCTTGGGCAGAGAGCATACGAGACAGTAGAGAAACCCTTTGATTGATCTCTTGGGGTCCAGAAATTTATGCCATATATATATATGTACAGCTTTGCAAAATATAGATACGAAATCAAAGTAGGCCATCTATGATTTGGCAAGGTTCTAAAACCATTCTTAATATTTAGGGGATGAAAGGACCTAGTCACGACCCTAAGTTGACCTTCACATCCTCTTTCCATCCTAGGAACATCTTTTTTTCATTATTATCGCACATGTAAAAATTTGTGGTAAATGCAGTTGGACTGTGTTTAACAAATGTAGAAGCCTCTCATGGTCAGGAGTAGTTGGGTGGTTAATTGAGGAAGTCCATCAAATCATAGACTTTTAAAAAAGTAAACATTTTCATTTACTTAAAGTATAGACAGGTATATTCACACCAGTCTTGTGATGTAAACTGATTGTCTTTTCTTTGCAAAGCCTCCATTGATGAGAGTTCTTTATCACTTGTTTTGCACAAGTCACATCCTTAATGTATTGATGATGACTGCCAGTTTTGGTTTCTCTAAAATGCAGAGACATTGCAAACAATAAAAGAGTAGAATTATACTACCCATAACTATTAATCAATTTCCCCTAAACTTCCATAGCAATCTTACTCATATCTGATTTGATCAAAAATGTTTTAGCAACTATTTGTTTTTACCAAGTCTCTTAAAGTAGTCACATTTGTTCTCTTTTTTCATGTACTCCTTTGTTTGTAGATTTAGTCAACATTTAATCAGCTACATTATTACGCCAACAGGTACTTGGGATTACACTTGCTTCATGACCTGACAGCTCTCAGCCAGTCCTGGCTCCTTCCCCACTTCCTCTCACAGTCTTTCCTCTAATAGAATCCATGCCCATCGAATTCCATCTTTGCATCTGCTTCTCAGAAGACCCCCAACTGACACAGCCCATAACTGCATTTACTGTAGGAAAAAAATGATTGCAGTAGAAAAATACATAATAACTGAAACAAAAAATCAATTAAGCTTTCAGATTTCCTGAAATCATAATCCACATTAAACACAATCTACATAGGTACCTTCAGTGGTGAGAACTGAAAGCCTGAAACTTGTATTCTTAATTAAAACAAAAGCTCACTTCTCTAGTACGAACTATTGATTAAGCCAGGAAACCGAACTCGTGTGTGTACTAAATGCATTTCTATTAATATAGACGTATAACCCCATTATGGGAAATTGGAAAAAAGAGGAAAGAAAAAGGAATCTTGCCTACTAACTAAACCATCGTTATTTTGGTGAAGGGTGAATTCATGAATTTTAGAAAAGTTTTACAAGGATCGGAGCACATAGGATTGTGAATTAACTGTCTAGTAACCAGACCATTCAATTAACTAGAGCCCAAGCCAGGAGCTCCTCGACATCCCAGATTATCAAACAACCCCAGAGGCTGATGCAGAGTGTGACCAGCCATGTTCTGTGGGGATCTGCTGTGGGCCTAGCTTCCAGGCCTTTCCTCAGTAGCCTGGAAAGGTGGGGTAGGGTGGAAGGTGGCCCAGGGGAATGAAGCAGGTGTCCTTTTTTTGCCTACAATTCCCAGGCTGATTGTGCTGGGCTGCAGGGCTGTTCCATCCGAGATCAGAGATAATAGCTGTGTAATCACACAGGAATCTAGCCTAGAGCCACCCATGATAGGTCTCTACCCTGTGCTGTAAACAAATCTGGGACCAGGTTTGCAAAAGTCATGATTTTGCAGTTGGGAGAGGTGTTAGGTAATTACCTGGAGAACCTGATGCTTTCTAGGAGTTCTGGAAGGCAGCTAAGGGCACTCGCAAGCTTTGGGTGCACTCCTGGGCTTCATAGTGGCAAAACTGCCTCCTAGGAATTGTTTAGCAAATTATGAGTGGGGTGTGTGTGTGTGTGTGTGTGTGCGCGCGCGTGTAGGAGGGGTTGTTGTCACAACTAATGAAGAGCCCAGAACCTAACTCTGTTTTACAAATGAACCCAATTTGTCTTTTATGACTTTAATCTGTAATAATTCTAAATTACGGAAAGATTATACTTACATTTGGTTGGAATTTTACTGAGAGTTATTGACCAATGCAATGCAGCTAATGGTATTTTGAGTCACAAACATTTACTCCGTAGCTGTCATATTTGGGTGGGTATATGCACAGGCACAAGCCTCGAACTACCTCCTTCTGTCTTCTAGTTGTAACGGTATCATTCACATATTTAATACATATTAATTTATTATAATGATTTTGTTTATACTTATGCTTCATATTACTGTTAGGACATTAGAGTGATTAAAATATTATCTGTGTAGATAAGTTGTATTCTGTACATTTGATTTTAGGATACTATAGGGGAGTTTTTTGTTTTTTGTTTTTTTGTGGTACGCGGGCCTCTCACTGTTGTGGCCTCTCCCGTTGTGGAGCACAGGCTCCGGACACGCAGGCTCAGCGGCCATGTCTCACGGGCCCAGCCACTCCGCGGCATGTGGGATCTTCCCGGACCGGGGCACGAACCCGTGTCCCCTGCATCGGCAGGTGGACTCTCAACCACTGTGCCACCAGGGAAGCCCTATAAGGGAGATTTACACTCTATTTGTTATAAAAGGGGGGCATTGGTTCTGATAGTGTGGAGAAGTGCTAGTCCAATTGAACTTGCAGCCCCCAGCAATTTTGCTGTGGTGGAATCACATGGAAATGGCTTGTCCTCTGGGCTATCACTGCTATGGGCTCTGCCCTGGCACACTCTAGTGACTGCTCAGGTGCTGGCCCTCCTGCAGCTGTAACGCAGGTGCCCCGACCTCAACCCTCCACTCTTTATGTTGGTCCAGGGCTTACCAGCTTCTTGGAGCAGGAAAAACAAGGCAATGCTTGTTGGATCCTGGTAAGTTAGGTGCTGGATTTACTCATAAAATTCTGAGGACTGGCATAGGAAAGGTGGCCCTATTTAGGAAGCTACCTCTGAATATCCTCTTCCAGTCTTGAATCCAGCCTAGAATATCAACTTCCCTTCACCAAAGCAGGCCGAAAAATGGAGAGTGAACATATTCTCCTCGATTCCGAAAGCAAAAAAAATCCCCCCAAACAAAAAAACACAACTTCATTAAACCCAGGCAATTAACAAAGTTTTCCTTACACACAGAATGTTAATTGATAAGAAGTTGGGCCCTGAATAAGCACCTCTGAAGCATGCCCAAGAGCCTGTGGAAAAGCAATAGATATTTGGTCTAACTGCCACAGTCATGAACAGCGACAGACTGTATCTACGGGGGCGTCCGGGGGCTTGGTGTTTAAGTGAAATCTCAGACTGTATTTCAATGCTGCTGTTGCCACCTCCTGCCAGGACCACTGCCTTGGTCTGACAAACATTCAAGAAGGGATGTAGCTTTGTCCCCAATGAAAGCAGCACAGAGGCAGCTGCTTGGTGGGGATGTGACTCAGGCTAGCTGCCGTGAGGCTCACCGTGCGATTCAATTGCTCCATCTGCCGAGTCAACTAGGAAATGCAGAAGACACTTGGAGGGGAAGGGGGAGGAATCAGGAAGGGAAGCAAAGCCGGACGTGGTAACTGTGATGGCCCACATAATGAGCTGGTCATCACGTGTGTGAGTCAGAGAAACCCATACAAGGAAAACATCGTTATATCCATTTCACAGGTGAGGAAACAGCAACTCAAAGAGGTTGAATTACTCTGCTCAAGTTCACACAACTGTTAAGTGACGTGCTTGACTTTTCAAGGCCTTCCACTGACGAAAGTAGGGGGAGCTAATGTTGTTGGTCCGGGTGGCTGGTATGTTCACTGGAAGCTTCTTTGCCATAGACGTCTTGGCTGCAGGCACTTTGGCTACAAACATTTTTGTTGCATAAGGAATTGGCTGTAAGGCAATTTTGCCATGAAAGATAGAATAACTGGTGGACGGTTTGGTTTGACAGTTGGTTTTCAACTAGTTGAAATGTGTTAGCTTTTCCTCTAGTTATTGATGTTATTGATGTCTTCCTGGAGCTGACAGATGATGATGATTTGCCCCAAGAGTTGCTGTCTTATTGTGAAACACACTACATTGGAGGAGAAAGAGGCCGAGGGCCTTGAAGGCACAGAGTTGAACCCACAAAGTTCCAGTAGAACTTTGGAACATCTATCAAGGGGCATGTGACAATGTGCCAAGGACAATCCATGATGTAGAGGCTCTCAGCGTAGCACAAGGCTCAGGTGCCAACACGCAGCCTAGTGTTTGGAAACTGATACCTCTCTTTTTTTTTAATTATTTTTTTTATTAAAAAAAATTTTTTTTGGCCGTACCACATGGCATGCAGGATCTTAGCTCCCTGCCCAGGGATTGAACTTGTGCCCCCTGCAGTGGAAGCACAGAATCTTAACCACTGGACAGCCAGGGAAGTCCCTTTTAAAAAATTAAAAAAAAATTTTTTTTTTTGGCTGATACCTCTCTTAATGAAGGAAGAAATTTTAGTGAAAAATAAAAAGTGTGATGCTGGGAGTTCCCTGGCGGTCCAGGGGTTAGGATGCTTTCACTGCCAGGGACTGCAAGCCGCATGGCACCATCAAAAAAAAAAAAAAGTATGATGCCAAACAAGGAGATGAATCAACAAGCAAAATAATAATAATAGTGATAGTAATAATAATAATAATAAAAGACTTGGAAGACACGTGCTTAGGTACAACCCCCAAAATAAAATCAGTTATTTGTATTGTCATGAATTTACACCCATTTCAAATGTACCCAAATATTTTGTATTTTGCAACAGTCTTTCTAATTTCGTCATTCATTTCTCATGTTTCATTATATTCTTTTTAATGTTCCTCTTTTATTTTTCATTATTTTATCTTTTTAAAATTGAAGTATAGTTGATTTACAATGTTAGTTTCTGGTGTACAGCAAAATGATTCAGTTACATATATATGTATATATCAGTATATACACTCTTTTTCAGATTATTTCCCATTATAGGTGTTATAAGATATTGAATATAGTTCCCTTTGCTATGCAGTAGGTCCTCATTGTTTATTTCATTATTTTATCTTTTATGGCAAATTGCCTTATGGCCAATGAGTTATGTGGTGAAATGCTTGTGGCAAAGATGTTTTTGGCAAAAGTACCTAGAACCATCCATCGGGCACTCTGTTAAATAATTTCACTTGTCTTATTTAGTACCCAAGCCTTTGAAGTAGGTGTTCTCCTGATTTTTAGAAATGTGGAACCTGAAACTTAGAGACATTAGGTAACTTATTTGAGGTCCCAAAATCACTAAATGGCAGAATTCTGCCTGGTTCTGAAGCTTGGCCCTCATAAATGTAGAGTTGAAGGTGGGCAAATAGAAACACAATAATATTACCCCCATAAATAAGGACCATTACTACATTAATTCTGGATTTACCACCACTCTTACCATTTTCTAATGAGTGGATATACTTTGTTTTACACAGCACAGAGAGATGAGAAAATGTGTGTAGATAGAACCTTGGTCAACTGAACACTTTGGAAAGGATGCTCACGACTGAAATAGATTCCATTGCAAATTGTTTTGTTGCAGGGAATAAACCTGTAATTTAGCTTTTTGTAAAAAAATGGGTGTTCATGTTTTGCATTTGCTTTCAATTAAAAAGATAAATTTCACATTATTTCATGTATATGTTCTCCTTATACAAATGAAAAAAATTACAGGTAAAGTCATATGACTCCCCTCCATACTTTCCAAGTACACTTCCCAGAAGTAAATAGTGTGCGTCTGTCGAGACCTTTTTCTTTTTTTTGGCTTTAAGATCCTTTTATTTATCTATTTATTTATTAGTTATTTTTTTATGATCCAGATATAGGATCCTTTTATACTTTTAAAACTTCTTGAGAATTCCAAGGAACTTTTTGTTTAAGTAGATTGTATCTACTGATGTTTACTGTATTGGAAAATAAAACTGAAAAATTTAAAATACAAGCACACACAATCATACATTCTATTAACCATTAGAGCTATGATGTTATCACATATCTTGTCTCTGGAAAACTCCACTGTACACTTAAAACAGAATGAGAATGGAAATAACGTTTACTGTTACTGTGAAAATAGTTTTGGCCTCTTGGACCCCTTGAACGGTTGGGTCTTGGGACACCAGGGATCCTCAGGTGACACTTGAGAACCACTGTTTTAAACCATTTACGGAGCTCATGGATGTGAAATGATAAAGGGGCCTTTGTGATGAAACAGGCTTTAAAGTTTCACTTTTACATTTCTTGCTTATTTCTTTGATTTGTCTTTTTTTTAAAGTTTTTTCTTTTTTTTTTACACAGCAGATTCTTATTAGTCATCAGTTTTTGTTTGTTTGTTTGTTTGTTTGTTTGTTTGTTTGCAGTACGCGGGTCTCTCACTGTTGTGGCCTCTCCCGTTGCGGAGCACAGGCTCCGGACGCACAGGCTCAGCAGCCATGGCTCACAGGCCCAGCCGCTCCGCGGCATGTGGGATCTTCCCGGACCGGGGCACGAACCCGAGTCCCCTGCATCGGCAGGCGGACTCTCAACCACTGCACCACCAGGGAAGCCCTGGATCTGTCATTTTTGACCTCCAAATAATTCTCTTAGTTTCCCACCAGGTCAACCAGGCATTTAAAAACATGTTTTAACGTTTTTATCCATCATGTTAAGGTTCACAAAAGGAGTGTTTTGTCAGAATATCTACTCCAAAATATTCCTGGAAATGGGAACTCCTTTTAGTGGAAGATGAATGCAGAAGATCTACATGACTTCCCCTTTGAAAGAAGTAAAAATTTCAAATGATTGGTTTAACGTAATCAATATTTTTGAATATACCTCCCAAATACTCATCCTAAAATGGCACAAGATAGGAAAGACATGAAAACTAAACAAAATGTAATCCTGGCAGGAATTCTATATTTAGAAAAAGAAAATATTTAGCAGTGCTGTCCCTCCTGCCTGAACTGGTAAGATGCTGATATAAATTTGGAACTATCCAAATTAGTTCTCTTTGTTCTGACACATTCTTTAAAAGTTCGAAGTCATCCTTCAATAACTTTTTAAAAATTAATTAATTAATTAATTAATTTTGGCTGCGTTGGGTCTTCGTTGCTGCACGTGGGCTTTCTCTGGTTGCGGCGAGCGGGGGCTACTCTTTGTTGCGGTGTGTGGGCTTCTCATTGCGGTGGCTTCTCTTGTTGCGGAGCATGGGCTCTAGATGAGCGGGCTCAGTAGTTGTGGCGCATGGGCTTAGCTGCTCCGTCACATGTGGGATCTTCCTGGACCAGGGCTCGAACCCGTGTCCCCTGCATTGGCAGGCAGATTCTTAACCACTGCACCACCTGGGAAGTGCCCAACCTCCAATAACTTTTTATCCCACCAGCAAACTGCAGGGCTACGGAATGAAGACTATATGTACCCACACATCAGATCTGACTACAACAATAAACTTTACTTAAGTAGTTTGGTGCTTATAAAGCCTTGATGCATGTGCTAATTTTCCAAGTGGTATATATTCAAGAGTAGATTTGTGTTTGCTCCTGCCAGGACACAGTTTCACAATACCTCTGTTCTTTAAAAAAAAAATTGATTTGTTCGTTCCCATCCCCCTCTTTCACAATAGCATAGCTAAACCTTAGCTTCTTTCCCCAAACCTTCCCTCCCAACCCCACTGCCTCGCCTTCACCAGGACTGCCTTTGTCCCTGGGGACAGGCCTCTGCAGAGCTTCCTTGAAAGGACCATTTTCCTCCCACTCACTGCTTTTAAACATGGGATGCATTCTGAAGGATTCTGTCTCTTTTCATTCAGCTGTCTCTTCTTCACTTCTGCTTTGGGGTAAAGTACCTTGACACATGTTAATTATTTTGGTCTGGTTACACTTCCTCTGGTCAAAGAGAAGACTAATATGGAAAGGAGACACCCATGTATTATTTCGATCTCTAGTTGACAGCAGGGGTTCTGAAAACGTGACTCATAGAACTTGTTAGAAATGCAAATATTCTGGTCCTACCCCAGACCTACTGACTCACCGGCTTTAGGTGTGGGGTGAAACAACCTGTTTTAACAAGCCCTCCAGCTGATTCTGATTCCCAGTCAAGTTTGAGAGCCCCTGGGCTAACATCTCCCTTTCCTACTTTCCTTCTCTTACTAGGTGCATATTCAGTCCCTCTCAGTTGCCCCTGTAGGTGCTGACAGGTATTGGAGTCTCTTACAAACACTGGGACTGGGGAAAGCAGATTCCCAAACAGCAAGCGTGCAAACACGTGAGTTGTAGGATTTAACCACCTCCCTTCTAAGATTAGAGCCTTTGAACGGGAAGAAAAGCAAGTCTGAGAGCAAGCAGCCCCTCAAACCTGCTCAATGCCACAGCCAGAGAAAGTAAGATAGCTCCAGTCCCCTTTTCAGAATCCATCTCACTAATCCTGGGGCAAAAGGTGAGATGCTGGATGACTGTTGTCCATCTCTGACCTGAGGAAGAGTTTTGGAGGGTCTTCTAATTGGGTTTGAGGTTTTGCTAATTTTCACTGGCAGAGAATTTGTCTGTTGAGGGTTTTTTTAATCATATCAGATTGTTTGACTGCACATTACGAAAAACTAACAAATATCAGTAATTCCAGTGGTTAAAAGAGATGGCAGTTCACGTTTCCCTTGCACACAAGGCCAGAGGTGGGCTGCCGAGGATTAGTGTAATGGCTCCATGATCATCAGGGACCCTGGCTCCATTTTCTTTCTGCTTTATCTTCCTTCATGGTCCAATTCACAGTATAAAATGGCTGCTTACCTCCTCAACATTACATCTAAATCCCAGCCAGCAGGAAGGAGGAAAAGAGACTGTCTCCTTCCTTTAAGGACACCTTCTGGAAGTTAAACATAAAAGTTTGCTTATATTCATTGACTGGTACCTTGTCACATGACATCTCTAGTTGCCAGGGAGGCTGGGAAAGGTAGTCTTGATTTTGGATGGTCACAAGCCCCAGCTAAAAACCAGGAGTTTTATTACTAAGGGAGAAGGTGAAGGACAATTAGCAGTCTCTGCCTCACAGGTCCAATTCTAAGGGCTGTATGTCACACCTGTATCACTTCTGGCTTCCCAGGTATATCCCAGAGTCTCTTACCTGAGTTTTTTGGGCCAGTTCTGCGGACAGACTTACCTCTCTGTCTTTCTCACTTCTAATTAGATTTACCAACCAAAGGAATCACGTGGGTCTTTTGGGGTGGTGAGGAAGTTCAAAACTGGCTTATTAATTCTTTACATTATTCCACGCAACTCACTTTGGAGACTTCTCTGAGGCTGCAAGAGTCATTTTCTGATTCTCTGGAAAGGGACACACTGTCATGGCTGTTTCTGTCAGCATGGAAGCAAAGCAGTCTCTGCTGGGTCACAGGTGTGATCATGAATTTGGCACGGGTTCCAAACACCATCAAGTGTATTCTAGGAACTTGGGGCAGATCTGCTCAAAAGCTCCCATCTTTGTGCGTTAAGTCCCCAAACAACTCTTTTTTTTTTTTGCTTTACGCGGGCCTCTCACTGTTGTGGCCTCTCCCGTTGCGGAGCACAGGCTCCAGACACACAGGCTCAGCGGCCATGGCTCACGGGCCTAGCCACTCCGCGGCATGTGGGATCTTCCCAGACCGGGGCACGAACCTGTGTCCCCTGCATCGGCAGGCGGACTCTCAACCACTGCGCCACCAGGGAAGCCCCCTTCATGCAATTTTGAAAGACGTTTTATTACAGACATTTTTTATTTTCAAACATACAAAAGTAGAGGGAATATTATAATGAACACCTATGTACCCACCACTCAGCTTTCACAATTATCAACCCATGGACAAGCTTCTTTTATCTATAGTCTCTCCACCCCATGGGATTATTTACAGCTATCATATAACAGACATCATAATATTTTAAGTAATTTTTTTAAAAAGATTTTAAAAATCATGAAACATACATTAAATGTTTTAATGGTGTCACTGACTGACCTCCACAAATTCACAAAGGAGAATTGGATAAACCTGGCCAGAAGATAATTCTTTTCTCTTTCCCACCCCACCATCCACCTTCCCCCAAAGTGAGTCAACTCAGTCAAGAATCATTACGGAGATATTTGGACATCCCTGACGCCAACAGCATAATCTCAACTATGGGCCCGAGGTCCAAGAATTGAGAATCTTTGCAGGCAAATCCACACGTGCATGTGTTTCTCCCTCCCGTTTTGAAACCTAATGACCTCAACACTGGGTTTGCCACGCACATCTTCCATTTGTCACTTCCCCTGGCATTCGAAAGAAATCCCTATGTCTGGATTTCCTCACATGCATCCCCCGGGCAACGTTAGTTGTGAAATACCAGAATGGTTACAGCAGAGACATCTCTCTTCAGCAAACAGAGCCCAGAGTTCTGATGGACGGTGCTAACAGCGACAGGATGCTGCATCTCACGAAGATGAAGGAACATGTCTACTTTTTCAGATCTACAGTTTCTCTGGCACTTGCTTTGGACGGTGATTGGACCCAAGCATACTTAAAAGATAAAAACAGGTGATCTCCATGGCTAATTACAATAACTGAAGTAGTACCCCAAGGAAGTAGCTATAAAGTGAACTTGAAAGTACTAATTAAAAAAATGCATCTCATCTGTAACTGGTTTGTTGAAAAGTCTAAATTTATTAGGGATAGAAAGTGTTTTTTTAACTTTTGTTGAATCCCCTCTGCCCCGCCCCCCCTTTTTTTTGGCTGTGGCTCTTTTCACGAAATCTTGACCAAATTCTAACTTTCTCATCGGTTTTAGGGTTTAAGACCAAGCCCTGTTCATTGAAAACACTTTAAACTTGAACTTGACTTAAAGCTTGGCTCTTCCCTCCTCCCCAACTCCAGTGGAGGCCGGGGCTGTGGGCCCGGCGTCTTGGAAGGGATCAGGGATTTGGTTCTGAGGCTCCTCCACACCCTGTCTCCACTAATTCAAGCTCCTGGAGGGTTGGAGCCAGGCAGGAGGTGTGAGGGCTGGCTTTGGTCACTGTCACATGTCAGAGTGGGGAGGGGACCCTGCTACTGGGCTCCCACTCGTTTTCTCACCTCTGAGCTCCTTCACATGCAAGCGGAGGGTGGCTGGAGCATCCCCAGCTTCTTCCCAGGAACAAGAAACCAGGGTGCCTTCAAGCTCTGTGGGAGAGGCTCCTCCCACCAGCAGGTGAGGCATCTCTAGGTATAAATACGTCTCCTCTCTTCAAGGCAGCCATGCCTAGCACCCCTCTCTTCTTTTCCATGGTGGTTGGAGGTGTAGCTGGAAAAGGAAAGCAAACCCTACCCCTAGCCTCCTAGAGCATCCTCCCATGAATGCTTGTGCCGGGCCTTGCTTGAGTGGCAGGAACAGCACAGGCCCGTGAGCTCTGCAGCTCAGTGCACGTCCAGCCAGAGAACAGCTGCCCTCGTACATTTTAGAAGCACCTACATTGTTAGGGGTGAGCCTCTTGGAACTCCCGTTCACTTGACATTAGGGATGGGAAACTCCCCTCCTGGACCCCACGGGTAGGGAATAACTCGGCATCAAGAACACCGTATTCTCTGCAAGTCTGTCTACACTTCCCTCTCTCCAGCCCTCTTCTCCCACAGTTGGGGGTGTGTGGGAGGCAGAGGGAGAGGCATCGTCCTGCACAGGAGCTGCAAGCCTTGTGGGGAGGCGGCTACTGCCTGTTAGAAGATGCTCACTTTGAATGTGAGGGTTCTTAGTGCATTTTGACCTCAGCTTTGGGTCAAAGCACAATCTTGGTTCAAAAGGAACATTCCACGTCCTGAGCAGGTTTTGCAGCTTGTTAAACCCATCTGTAAACACACACTTAGTGTGGAAGAGGAAGCAGCAGGAGAAGCATGTGACAGGCCTTGTCCTGTTGGCCAGTGTGGTTGCTCTTCTATAAAATGGGCGAGAGCAGGTGGTGGCGTCTAGAATGAAGAATCCAGTTTCGAATTGTAAAGATCCGTGGGAAAATTTTGTACAAAAATTAAAAAGGTGATGGGGCTTCAGTATGTATTCACACAGGCCGGTGATTTCATTCACTAGACTACACCACCCCATAAAGACAGGGACCAGAGCTGGTCTTGATATCGATTATATACCCAGTGCTCACCACGGTGCCTGGCACACAGAGGGCAGTCGATGCGTTATCTGTTGAAGAGTTGAATGCATGGAAGTAATCGGGGGCCACTCGTGACTGTATCCTTAACAACTAGTTGCTACCTGCTAACATTTTCTGAACTCTTAATGTGTGTGCATCAAGTACTGTTCTAGGTTCCCCAGAAGCTATGAAGATGGTCAATTCCTGTCCTCAAAAAGTTTATGATGAAGGGTAGGAAACAGGTTGGCATGACTGCCTACTAAGAGTGCCTTCAGCTTCCATCTGGGAGAAAGCAAGGACCCGGTCTTTCAAGACAGCCAAGAGTGGGAGGTGGAGAAACCTCCGGCACAGCTCTGACCCGGATAGAGCCCTGATCCGAATTGTTGCAAGTGAGGCTGAACTCATTCCTTCCTGTTCCCCTACTGTGACATGGGGGTCACCCAGCTACAATGGAAGTGGCTCAGAAGCCTCCTAATTCACAATGATTGTTAGTGGAGAGAACATTCATTGAACTGGAAGAGAGGTGCGTTTGAGATAACAAAGCTCATGGGTTGCTGTCTTGGATTCTCTTATAATCCTCCCTCTTTCCCTGGAACTAGCCATACTGGAGTTTAGCTTTGAGATTAGTTCTGTTTTTCCCTCCTCATTATATATCACAAATTCCCTCAAAATTGTTTTCTGTTTGGGTCTTAATGTAGAGTCAGGTAACTAACTTTTCCATGTACCTGCTGGTTTATGGATAAACCAGCTCTCGAAAGCGGTAACCTGAGTGGACGGCCCCTAAGAAGGGAAGTTAGCGGTGAGAATTTCAGACTTGAGGCAGACTCATGGCAGGGGGTGGGGGCGGGGGCGGGGGGAGTGGGGAGGCTTGGTATTTGGGGTTGTCAGTTGCAGCTTCCCCATTCCCCCAGAGGGTGGTCCTTCACTCCTCTGAGGTCCCCACCATGCATCCAGGATCCACCTTCACCCCTTAGCCCTGAGGCAACCCAGGGCAACTCTCCCCTGAGAAGAGTAGCCAGATTCTCTGGTCTCACTGGAGACTCTGGGAATCAAGTAAAAGGCAAGAGACTGAACTGCCCGAGGGAGGGATGCCCTGGTACCTCTCTGCAAAGTTGGTGACGGGAAGGAGCACAGCTGCAGCCCTTCAGTCCCCTCTGACCACGGACAGGCCACCAAGTGGAACTCCAAGTCCAGTCATCAGAGAACCAAGCGGAGGAAGACCCAGGTGCAACAGAGTGAGTGCTGATAACTCAACAGAGCCTTGCTCAGAGAAAGTGCTCCTTCCACTGACCATGGATTTGATCCTTGGCAGAAAGACGCCCCTATAGCTGGGAAAGCCAATTCCCTGGGGCCACTTTCACTTATTTGGAACACCCAAATCAAATCCTGTCCATCCACAGGCTCTCATCCCACACGGTGTGAATATTTATATATAAAGCGTGTGTCAATCTGGCTGGTGGCATGGACTGCAGCAGCCAACAGCACATGGAATAAGCCTGGAAAGAAAAATGTACTTGGCGGCGGTCCTTGGAAGGCTCTTCCAAGGGATCTCTGTTTGAAATGTTTTCCAGCTGTGATTTCCTTTCTGAACCATCTGAGCCTAATTCACTTCGTGGCACCTTTCTCCTCTCCAGATTTTTGTCAGAAGGCAAATTACCCGCATATGGCTCTCCACAATCATATAGATGGTTTTGCTGGTTTGGGCTGAGACTTTTACTGAATTGTAAACAAATGATCCTGTTGGTACAGGGGAGGCATATTCTACATGACGTGGTCTTTCAGTTACATGGCGTGATGGCAGACTAGCAAGATGCTGGGCATTATCTCCAGAATTCTGGGCGTAAGAAGGTCAACAGCTGTCTCCGAGCTGACTCAGGGCAGCTCCACGTGAATTACTGTGTTTCTGGGGGAGCAGGGGGAGACAAAGCAGAGAGCGCCAAGAACACCCATGGGTTACAGTTAAAAAACAAAACCAAACCAATGAAGCTTGACTTTGGAAACAGTTCCATCCTTATATATCGTAAAAACTATTTATAAAACAAAACATGACTCTATAGATACAACTTTCCTTCTGGCTTAATCATTTCCCCATCCAGCTTCCACTCCCAGCGCGGTTGGCAGTGAGGTTAGAGACAGAAGGGGATAAAAAGCCACAGAA
Source organism: Hyperoodon ampullatus (assembly GCF_949752795.1). Taxonomy (NCBI): domain Eukaryota; kingdom Metazoa; phylum Chordata; class Mammalia; order Artiodactyla; family Ziphiidae; genus Hyperoodon; species Hyperoodon ampullatus. The sequence continues at coordinate 74,548,447 of NC_136926.1, forward strand.
AAGAGACTGAAGAGGTTAGAATTCAAAACATAAGTTGTCACCTTGCCAGAAACGGACGAGAATCTGGAGTCCCTGACTTGCCTGGGGATGCTGGTGAAGACACCACGCCGCGTGGGAACAGGAGGCAAATCCAGCTCAGCTGAGTCGACCGGCTGCGTGGACTTCAGTTCTGTCCTCCCATCTCTGGGAACCAGCCTCCCAAGTAGCAGCAACCTGCACAAAGCTTGTGTTTGCCACCCTCCTGTTTCCCCACCAGGGTCTCCATTTTCCCTCCAGACATTTTCTTTCCCCTTCAGCTGGCTTTCAACTTGATTCCTCAGAAAACATTAATGGCGAGGTCAGTTTTATTTGACGGTATCTTAGGATGTGCCATTTCCCAGGGAAGCCATGTTTTCTTTAACACAGTAGCAGGCACAAGGGATTACATTACTGAGATAGAATAGCCATATGTGCATTCCTGACTCTCTGTCAGAGCCCTAAATTAACCGGATTCTCTCCTGCTCCCATCTAAAGCTCAGAGCAGATACTCCTGTGTTGCAGATGGGTCTTTGCCACTCACAGTGTGGTTCACGGAGCTGCAGGGGTGACATCACCTGGGAACTTGTTAGAATGCAAATCTCAGACCCCAACCTCGCCATCACCACTGGATCAGAATCTTCACTTTTGTAAAGTCCCCCCGCTGATCCATATGCACAATAAAGTTTGAGACGCAAGTGGTCTAAGCAAGCGGTTTTCAAACTGTGGGCTGCCACTCGTTCGTAAGTCATGAAATCAATTCAGTGCTTGCGACCAGGATTTAAAAAAAAATGCGGTCATAGAGAGAACATATGAGTGCATCATATGTAGTAGGGGTAAATCTTGTGAAATTTGTTTCAATTATTGTAAGTGTTGGGTCAGTGTGTAAAATGTGTATTGTTCCAGTGGGTCAATGTCAAAACATTTGAAAGCTGCTGATCTTTTTTTTAAAATTTATTTTTGGCTGTGTTGGGTCTTTGTTGCTGCCCACAGGCTTTCTCTAGTTGCGGCGAACGGGGTCTACTCTTCGTTGCGGTGAGTGGGCTTCTCATTGCAGTGGCTTCTCTTGTTGCAGAGCACGGGCTCTAGAGCGCAGCCTCAGTAGTTGCGGCATGTGGGCTCTAGAGCGCAGGTTCAGTAGTTGTGGCGCACGGGCTTAGTTGCTCCGTGGCATGTGGGATCTTCCTGGACCAGGGCTCGAACCTGTGTCCCCTGCATTGGCAGGAGGATTCTTAACCACTGCGCCACCAGGGAAGTCCCGTGAAAGCTGCTGATCTTATGATCTGGTTGGTTACTCCTCAAGGCAGTCTAAGCTTTACCCTTTCCTTAAGTTCACCCATCAGACATATACCTGCAGCATGAAATTAACCCCTCTGACAGCTGAAAGAAAACATGCTTTCTTAGGCTCCCTCACTTTCACCATGAAGCTTTATAAAGAAATGGTTTTGTATGTAGGTCAGTGATAAAGACTCATTTGATATATTCCTTCTAGAAAAAAAAATCTTTCCTGAAAAATAGCATGTTTCCTTCTATTAGATAATGTGTTATTTAATCTATTGTATTTCTTTTTGAGTCTTAACTCCCAGTTATCTTTGGGCCATATCCAACACTACATAATAGTCACTATAATTGTTTTGTAAGTCTTTCTTCATTACCTTGAGAATATATGTTAATAGTCTGTGTGCATTTGCCGGTCACCTCATATCAGAAGGTCAGAAAGGTTAATTCTTTATAGATTAGGAAATTGCATCGTGGAAGCAAATGGTGATCCTGGTCTTCTGCACCATGGAAACCCATTCTGTGAAGTCATGTTTGACTCCAATGTCGGGGGAGAATGTGGGCTGGGTGGCTGAGTTATATGTATCCTACAGGATTAATCAGATGGTGAATTAATGTGTTTTGAAATACGGCTCTGTTACAACTGTTTTAGCTGTGTCACCCTGGGCAAGCAATTTTACCTCTCTCTATATTAAGGATAATAAAAGTACCTACCTTATAGGGTTTGGGGAAGGCTAAATGTGTAATTCTATCAAATACGCTATAAAATGTTGCTGTATACTGGGCACAGTGGCAGATGCTGGGAAAACAGCAGAGAGAAATAGAAAGTTCCTGCCCGCTGAGTTTCTAGTCTAGCAAGGGAGCAGACACCAGACAAGCAGCAAGTTCTCACAGAGGGAGACAGTCAAAAAACAAGGAACTTGCTTCAATAGTCTCCCAATGGGTTCCCCTGCTTCCACCCTTGCCCCTTCAAAGACCCTCCACGGGTCCAGAAGGAAATGCAAAGTCCTAAGGCTCTACTTGGGCTCTGGCTGCCTCTCCAAGGCATTTCCTACCACTCCTCCCCCCACCTTGCTTATTCTTTTCCAGCCACATTGACCTCTTGCTACTTTTTGAGCACCCCAAGCAGGTCCTCCTCAGGGTCCTGTGTGGATCATTCTCCCCCAGGATCTCCACATGGCTCACCTCTCCCTTCATTCAGGTCTCTGCTCACAACCCCTTTGTTGGTGAGGTCTTTCCAGAAGATCCCACATAAAATAGACACTCCCACCCTCCAGCACTCTATTCCTCTACCCTACTTAATATTCCCCCATAGTTCTTTTTAATACTGATACATATTATAATGGCTTATGTGTCAACTTGGCTAGGCCCAGTATTTGGTATCAGTATCCAGATATGTGAGCAAACGTGATTCTAGATGTTTCTGTGAAGGCATTTTTTTAGATGAGATTAGCATTTAAATCAGTAGACTTTGCATAAAGCAGACTGCCCTCTGTAATGTGGGTGGGCCTCATCCAATCAGTCAAAGGCCTTAATAGAAAAACACTGACCCTGAAGAGGGAATTCTGTCAGGAGTCTGCCTTTGGAGTCAAACCGCAACATCAGCTCTTCCCTGGGGCTCCAGGATGCTAGCCTACCCTGCAGTTTTAAGGCTTGACAGCCTCTACAATCATATGAGCCAATTCCTTAAGTCTTTCTGTTTGTGTACATACACACACACATACACATCTATATCCATCCATCCATCCACCCATATATATATATATATCCTATTGGTTCTGTTTCTCTGGAGAACCCTAAAACATAGATCTGTTTGTCTTCCTGGACCAAGAGACAAACTCCATGACAGCAGAGACTTTGTACTATCACTGCTCTATCCTTGGCCCTCAATAAACTTGTCTTGAATGAAGGGAGCCAGTAAGAATTTCAGATTGGAAAAAAATGCTATTAAAGGAAATAAGCCAGGTGACAAGAGTCAATGGCTAGGGAGAACATTTTCTTCTTGTACTGGGTTGAATAGTGTCCTCCCAAAATTCATGTCTACCTAGTACCTCTCAATGTGATCTTTGTGGAAATAGGGTCTTTGCAGATATAATTAAATTGAGATGAGGTCATAATGGATTAGGGTAGGTCCTCATCCTGTAAGTAGTGTCTTTATAAGAAGAGAAAACAGAGACACAGAACACACGGAAAGGAGGATGCCATGGGAAGGCACAGGGACACAGAGACACGGAGGGAGAATGGCGTGTGACGTGGAACCCTCACAAGCCTCCCCCTAAGGCATCTCCAACGATCCCCAGAGTTTCTGGTTTGAAAACCCCACCACAGGGGTCCCAGAGGATCCCCCCCATCTGGGGACGTGGGCCTCTGAGACTCAGCTTCAGTGGAACCCGGGCCCTCAGACCTTGACTCAGACTCCAATGTTGGGACCTCAGGAGGTCCCAACCTCCCCCAGGAGGTGGCCCACCCAGAAGGCAGATTCTGGCTCCTCAGGGAAACATGTCTCTCCATCACCTCGTATCCATCTGATAAATAGACTACTTCTTCAGGACTGAGCATCAGGATAAAGCACAATACAACCACATAAGAAAAATAACTTTGTTATTAGGCATATATAATCTTATCAAAAGTATTTCATAGCATCACATCCATAATTGAATACTAGCTCAACTGTTAATATGGACCTGTTATAAATAATGAACATAGCTACTGAAGTATATGACTAGCCACTGGAAATAAAAATAGAGTCACGACACACATGGAATTCCCCAGGGTGCTTGCTTTGGGGATCTCGTAAAGGACGCTGAGGCCCCTGGGGGATGTGTAAAAGGGTCTTTTTTCTATGATATCCCTAAAGCAGTAATATTTGTTGCAGGAGCATGTGAAGTCCAAGGTTTTATGCGTTAACAATTACGGTCATGTTTGTGTTTTTTCCTCAAATGGAAAATTATTTTTTGATTTGTTGTGAAACATGCATGCTGATGGTGCCAGGACAGATTTCATCTATTTCCTGAACTCATTATTAATAACTTTAGATGGCTCTGTTCTTCTAGTTGTTTGGCCTGGATTCCTGCAAACAAATTTCCTTTTCAGGAAAGGTTAGTTGAAAGATGTTAAGGTGATACTGCTGCTCTGTGACAGGCTGGAGTGGGCAGAGGGGGAGGGACACTCGAAGTATGAGGATGGATTTGCTATCACCCCAAGGAGATGCCTGGTGCCCAGTCACGAAGAATATCCTCCCCCTGTATGCCTGGCAGCAGGCCTCACGAGGCCGACAGTAGTATGAACCCTAGAAAGGGAGCATGGCCAGAACCTGGGGGCCCTTCACCTGGTATCTGGTGGAGTAACAAACCCCCGACCCCTGGATGCCAATGTGCATTTGTCATTTACCTATTTGGCTAGGAACACACTTGCCTGAGTTTATACGGTAGAAATGACTTTAGTTGACCAATTCATTCTGTGGCAGGTGTTAGAATTAATACAGAAGGAGAGACAAGACAGCATTCCCTTTGTATCCCCATAGGCTTTGGCATCATAAAGCTTATAATTTCTCCCTGTGGAATTGGAAAGGGAGGAGGATTTTCTTAAACTAAAATGTATCCCCTCCTTGCACTTTTCTGAACAGGAGAGTTTTATGCCCATTGCTTTCCGAAACAGAAGCAATCTATGAAGTCCTATTCTAAGTTCTAGTTATCAGGGTGCAAAAAATTGAAGCCAGCATTTCTGGGAAAGACTTGAGGAGTGTAAAAAGACCTTTCTTCCCCATGACACATGAAGTGGATTACCAAAACTAGCAAATTTTATGCCCTCTACCCCCAAAATCCTTTTCCATTAGGTTCTAAGCAGAAGTCCTGTTTAGACAGTGAAGCTTTGGTTTTCCACCCATAGCTAAAAGACACATTAGGAATAACAATGCCTTATTATGTCTCATCTTTGAAAAATATAATTTGGGCAAACAGAGTACATATTTAGTCCTATGGTAGTAGTCCAAGTTTTGAAAATCTGAGGATAAATAATTATTTTATAAGTTGACTTGATCCAGCAGATTGAGATGATAAAATACAGGTTACTGTGTGTTTTGTTAGAAAATCTTATCCAGAATCGTCTCGCAAATCCCAGATATTACCACCTTCCATTAATTCTGTTAATATATTACCCTAGCCTCTGGCTAAACATGCAATTTCGTTGCATTTTATGAGTACTCAACAACAGAGAAGAAAATTCTATTTCTACATACAGTTCATTGTTAAAAAGGTAATTAAATTCTTCATTAAAAAAAAATCAAAGATGAACCTCATCATTTCTCATAGAGCCTGTGCATGTTTTTTTTTTTTTTTTAGCATTCATCCATCCACACACTTTAAATACTGCGTTCCACAAGCAGGCAAACGTTAAATATATATACCAGATAGGAATCAACAGCTGCTCAGTTCATCTCTGCGAACCTGTGGCTGGTGAGGGCTTCTGCTGTGAAGATTAGACTCCGGAGAGGCTGAAGGGGGGCAGGAAAGATCCTAGAAAAGGAGCACTGAGGATGCGTTTGCTTTCAGCTGTAACATTTTGGTGGACAGTCACCGGGGACTTTGAGTGCGTAAGAGACAGCGGAGTCAAGTGTTGGTGAAAAACTCAGCCACCGGCTGGCTGACTGGAGCCCTGTGTTTCTAACAGGATGGGGACGAGAGAAGGAAGGCTGGTGTCACCTGAGATTTGCAAACACAAGCCCTTCCTATCGTTCTGAAGAAAGACTGAAAAGTGGCAATATAAACACCCACGGTGGTTGTCTTTAAACAAGCTCTCCCAGGACAGTGAAATGATGTAGGCTAAAAGGAGATGGAAAAAGAAAATTAAACACAAACCACCCAGAAAGTCATGGAGACACTGCAGGGTGGGAAATGGGAACATGAGCAAAGAACAGTTGTAACAGTGGTCCTTTGTGAAGCTCAATATAAGGGCAAAGGTCTCCTGAACAGGTCGATGAAACGTCATTCTGGGTGTCAAACGACAAAGCCACAAAGTGAACCTGAAGGAGCCTGTAAGCTGCCCATTAAAACCAAGAGGTTCCCCAACAATATTACAAAGTGGCAGATGCTCCTGCCTCTCCCTTGAGCACTCGTGCTCCTGTGGTTCCAGAGAAAGCCTTTTCCGGAATGTGTGTCCTTCTGGGACCCAGAAGTGTAACAGCAAACACTGACTCCAGGGGAGGTTTGGGAACATACTTTTCCAGCTGCTTCCTGTATTTACCAAGGAAGGGAAATCAAGAAGACCTGCAAGAACTGGAACTTGGACTAAATTATGGAAAATTAAGGAAAAAAGGGGAGGAAGTTTTTAGCAAAGGAGGAAAACTGTTGTTTTTTCCCTCCCTCATCCAAGAAATCTTTCAATTATGTGTTAGTCTCAACACGCTGGCAAGCTTGGCTGGCCCCTGACAAGGGCTTCTAATTCCCACAGACAGCAAACTTACCTGCCTCTGTGATGCAGCAGGTCCCCTGCCCAAGGTTCTCCTGCCCCATGGCCAACAACCCGAGCAGGCAGCCTCTTCCAGCCTGAGCCCCACTGTACACCAATTCAACCTGGATCACAGCCTAATGGCACCTGGTGGGCACCCGGTCACAGCCAGGGAATTCGGCACCTCTCCCTAAGGGTCAGTTACCTTTATTTAACAAATAATCTATGGTTTACTAAGCAAGCTCACTCATTCGATCAGATAGCTTTAAAATGTCCTGGCAAACCAGGAGTCCGTTGTTCTAATGTGAACCAGGGCACTGCATTCACTTACTTTTTGTCTTGAAAATGGAATTTATTCCTACAGCTACAGTAATTTTCTTCTTCAAAAAGGATAGTTATAGATAAGCGTGGTATGAACCCTTAACTGTCACATCTTGAGTGTTAGTATGTGACAGCTTATAGGACAGTCAATATGGGACTGTAATTTTTCTCCATCTTTTCTAATCTCCACTCCTTCTCTCCTTTCCTTAATCAAAATTAGGAAACAAGGTTGGATAAGACGACAGAATATTTTAAACCTGTTAGATTGACAAGGAAAAAGAATTATCCACCAAGATAAATATACATTGTCATCTCCCCCTTTTCACTGAAAATTTTGATTTAATTTGACTTAATTCATTTAATTCATTTAATTTGATTTAATTTTGACACTGAGGTGTAATAGTCTATTTCGGACACATATCTATTATTATTATTATTATTATTATTTTTTTTTTTTGCAGTACGCAGGCCTCTCACTGCTGTGGCCTCTCCCGTTGCGGAGCACAGGCTCCGGACGCGCAGGCCCAGCGGCCATGGCTCACGGGCCCAGCTGCTCCGCGGCATGTGGTATCTTCCCGGACCGGGGCATGAACCCGTGTCCCCTGCATCCGCAGGTGGACTCGCAACCACTGCGCCACCAGGGAAGCCCACATATCTATTATTTTTAATAAGTAAACTCACATTTTCTTAGAACTCACCTTGTCATTTCCCCCTTTTTGATAGTCTGCCAAATTTTAAGACACTGTGAGAGTACCTGATTCAGAAATCAGAAGTCCCTGGAAAATAAGGAAGTCAAAGAAAAGTTCCACTGAAGATTCTCCAGGGGAAGCATGTAAATCAATCATTTCCTCCCTCTTGTCTTTAGTATGTCTAGCCTGAAAATAGTGTTTGGAATAAAAGAAGTACGGAGAAGAAAGGAAAAGAGTTTAAAAAAAAGAGAAAAAGAACGTATCTTTTCTAGGTCTCCAGTGGTGTTTTGTTCTGTTCTTTGGATGATTTCACTGCAGGTGAACACTTCTCTTCCTTTGGCGTGAAGATGTCGGCGTGTGCTAAGTATAGAAGTCTCTGTGGGTTCCCAAGTCTCTTGTCTCAGTTCTTTTGGGGTTGTCATCTCCAGAGCCGAAGTCCATGATCTCTGGAGAGCTGGAAAATTCCTGAGGTAACGGGAACTCCTCTGCTGAAGAATGAGTCCGGTGCCCGAACACCTTTTCCTGCAGCTCGGCGATGTCGTTGCGGATGTCTGCCAGCATGAGCAGCAGGAAGTCAAAAGAACCAGGGGGTCCCTGCGCAGGAGAGAGGTGTCAAAGATAGACCACCACACACCCAACCCACGGCTGACTGATGGCTTCTGTGGGGTCCGGGGTCTGCTGTCCTGCTGCTTGCTGGCAACTACTTAAGTCAACTCTGTCGCAAAGGGATGAGACATAAGGCCTACAACAGCCTGGGGGATTCTGCCTTCTATTCCTTCAGCTCCCGGATGAGCTATGGTGACACGCTGACCTCTCGTAGCTCTAGGCTCTATCAAATCCAGTAAAATGACAGAATATGAGAATAACCCTCCTAGGTTACTTTCCAAAGAACCCTGGGAGACACTTACGAAGGCAGAGAGTAGTGGTTAAGAGGCTGGGGTTCTGTTGCGTTTGAACCTCAGCTCTGCCACTTACTAGCCGTGTTGCCCTGGGCAAGTTACTTAATGGATTTGCGTTTCTGTTTCCCATCCATAAAACGGGGATAATAATAGTCCTAACTCTGTAGGGTTTCATAAGTGTGGGTTTAATGAGTTCATGCATGTACAGTGCATGTAGCATAACACATTTTTAAATGTTATCTTTTAAAAAATGAAATTATTAAAATGTCTATAAGGATGGTTGACTATAACTGCAATTAAAAAAAAATAAATTTATTTATTTATTTTTATTTTTGGCTGTGTTGGGTCTTTGTTGCTGCGCGCGGGCTTTTCTGTAGCTGTGGCGAGCCGGGGCTACTCTTCGTTGCGGTGCGCAGGCTTCTCACTGCAGTGGCTTCTCTTGTTGCAGAGCATGGGCTCTAGGTGCGTGGGCTTCAGTAGTTGCGGCACGTGGGCTCAGTAGTTGTGGCTCACGGGCTTAGTTGCTCCGCGGCATGTGGGATCTTCCTGGACCAGGGCTCGAACCCGTGTCCCCTGCATTGGCAGGTGGATTCTTAACCACTGCACCACCAGGGAAGCCCTATAACTGTAATTTAAACAAAGTTCAGTATATGGTAAAGGCGTCCATTCCTCATTGATCAGGAAAGGTCCAAACGAAGGCTTCCTAATTCTTCTACTGACTGAACACCTTTTGTCATTATAAACTATTTACTAAGCCTTAATTTCTATGAAGTGCTGTGTGGAACATGGGAAAATAATGTGTGAACACGTGTGTTCTGGGCTTCAGTCTTTATCAGCCTCCGCAACCCCTGCTTTGAAGCCACCACCTTAGCAAGCAGCAGGACAGCAGCTTTTACGTAACTCTGCAAAGCACTCAGTGCTGTACGGAGAGCATTCTGACATCAGTGGATGATCACCTGAGGTGTGGCAGTTCAGATGCCACCTGCATTGCACAGATTAGGGGATGGACACCCAGAGATGGATGCTAAGTGACATGGCCGTGATCAGAGAGCTAACAGGTGGAAGAGTGGAGATGGCATCTCAGATCTCCTACCTCTAAGGTCAAGGATCTTTGTCTTTCTTCAGAAGTGATACTGACTTCTTCACAAGCAATGGGGTTGCTTGAATCATCTGTGCTTTTTTTTTTTTTTTTTTGCGGTACGCGGGCCTCTCACTGTTGTGGTCTCTCCCGTTGCGGAGCACAGGCTCCGGATGCGCAGGCTCAGCGGCCATGGCTCACGGGCCCAGCCGCTCCGCGGCATGTGGGATCTTCCCGGACTGGGGCACGAACCCGTGTCCCCTGCATCAGCAGGCGGACTCTCAACCACTGCGCCACCAGGGAAGCCCCATCTGTGCTTTTGGATATGATTTTTATTTTTAATCTCCCAGACACTATACATCCAATCCAGCTAATTTTGTCTCAATGGTCCTGAGTAGCTGTGCATGTCTGAGCTTTCTGGAGAGGATGGTCATCCAACCTGCTAGGGTTCTAGTGGTGGCTAAATTCTTAAACGTTCAGAGTTATGACTTAACCCCATAGATTTCTTTTCTAGCTCCTTCAGATGTTGTAAGACACACCTGGAAACAGACTCACGACATACTGGGGTTTTGAATCTTAAGAGAAGACATTCCAAGTAAAGATTAGCTATGATAAAAGAAACAACAATAGGAAATGAATTTTCAAAAGGAAAACCCAACCAGCTGCTAAAGGCTTCTGTGATTCTGCTTCTAACCACGGAGTTCTCTGTGGGCAAGCTGAGCGACAGCTGGAAGGGGCTGGCTGTTGCTCCTGAGACCAACTTACAGGCTCATCAGAGCTGCAGCCCTGAGCACACTGCACTGGGGAAGCAGGACAGGCGGTGCTACTTACTGGAGACCCTCTGGGGCCAGGTGCTCCTCTTTCCCCCTAAGAACAGAAGGGTCAGGGTTAGCTTTCTGGACAACACGGATGCCACCACCCCAGTCTCTATTTAGACCCCCACCACTACCATCTCCCTGCACAAAACAGAAAATATTTCCTACGGGAAACAAATGTTAAGCTTGAAGCTGCACACTTGGGATCGCTGGTTTGAACCGAGCTGCTTTGAGTCAAGTGCCTCTCATTTTGATTTCCCCCAAGGCCATATATTTTCCAACCAGATCTGACAGGAGGAAAGCTGGTATTTCCAGGCAGTGTGTGGGATAACTTAGAGGCCTCTAAAGTAACTCACACTGACTTCTGTATGAGGCAAGTGGCAGGCAGCCCTCAGAGTGGGACCACCCACTTGCACAGAATGGGACTTCTGTTCTTGACTTAAACACCACAAAGAAATGGGAACACACACAAAACAGCCCCACAAGTAAGTAACACTGGCTAACGAGAAAAACCCACGCTACCATGACAGCAAGGAGGTTTGTTTAACATTTATGGGGTAATTTTTCTTAGAAGCGGTTTTGGTGGTTGTTTTTGTTATTACGGTTGTTCTGTATTTTAGGAAAATGGCTTTTTAGATTCTCCTCCCAGCTTTGGGGACAAAAAGTGCATCTGTGTCTCAACTTTGCCACATGCAAAAAGGGGACAACAAACTGCTTGAGCTTTACGTGATGGCTGCACAGTAGGTGGAAACTGAGAAACCTAAGCCTTGTAAGGACCCCTCAGAAGACTTACCTTAGAACCATCTCTTCCTGGGGCACCTGGTGGACCCTACAAGACAAAGGGACCTAGTTTAACAGAAGGAACATGCCTTCCCCAACTACATATGGGAGGTCTGATGAAATACTGACCACAGGGCCCCTCCGGCCTTGCTTAATGTGGGACAGATCAGGAGATGGTCCCATGGGTCCCATTGAGCCCCGCGGGCCGGGCTGCCCGGGGGGGCCTGGAATACCCGGGAAGCCTGGGCTCCCCTTTGGTCCTGGTGAGCCTGCAATCAAAGAACACCTCATTAGTCCACAGCCCGCGAGGAGGACAAGGGCCCTGGCTGACTGACAAGAGAGTCCAGGAGCCCCATTCAGCCACTTCTCTTCCCACTCTGACCTTTGCCTTCTGACCTCTCCACTGAGATGTCCCATAGGCAGTCTGAACTTAACACGACCAGAAATTGCCCTCCCTATTCTTTTTAAAAATGTTTATTGAAATACAGTTGGTTTACAATGTTGTGTTAGTTTCAGGTGTACAGCGAAGTGAGTCAGACTTCCTCATTCTTTTCACGGACCTCCAGTCCCCCAGCCACTCAAGCCAGAAACTTGAGTCTTCCTATAGATTTCCCTGTTTGCACAAGCTCCTTATCCAATCAGTGACCAGTTCTGTGCACTTCACTTCTTTAACGTCTCACAACGATCTGCTCCTCGGCACCCCCCGTCACCGCAGGGCGGTGGTTAATGCAGCTGGGGAGTGGTGAGTGTCCAGGTTTCAGCAGCAGAGGGACCTGCCTCTAAATCTCGGACAAGCTGCTTGACCTCTTTGAACCTTAGTGCCTCATCTGTAAAGCAGGGCTAATAAAAGTCTACCTTACAGGGCTTCCCTGGTGGCGCAGTGGTTGAGAGTCCGCCTGCCGATGCAGGGGACACGGGTTCGTGCCCCGGTCCAGGAGGATCCCACATGCCGCAGAGCGGCTGGGCCTGTGAGCCATGGCCGCTGAGCCTGCGCGTCCGGAGCCTGTGCTCCGCAGCCGGAGAGGCCACAACAGTGAGAGGCCCGCGTACCGCAAAAAAAAAAAAAAAAAATCTACCTTACAGAGCAGTTCTGAGCATTAAATGAGACTTTAGATACACATACACACCACTTGGTGTAGCACCTCACACACTGAGGCACTAAAATAAAAATCTATGTTAGCCCTTCCTTTTTTTCTTTTCTTAATTAATTTATTTTTTATTTTTGGCTGCGTTGGTCTTTGTTGCTGCACGCCAGCTTCCTCAAGTTGCGGTGAGCAGGGTCTACTCTTCATTGTAGCCCTTCCTTTTATTTGCTTCAACTCTTTTTTTTTTTTTTTTTCTGGTACGCAGGCCTCTCACTGCTGTGGCCTCTCCCATTGCGGAGCACAGGCTCCGGACGCGCAGGCTCAGCGGCCATGGCTCACGGGCCCAGCCGCCCCGCGGCATGTGGGATCTTCCCAGACTGGGGCACGAACCCGCGTCCCCTGCCTCGGCAGGCGGACTCTCAACCACTGCGCCACCAGGGAAGCCCTATTTGCTTCAACTCTTGCCTCACAGCTAGTCCTTCTGTTTCCCATCAGTCTTGTTCATCCCTCACCTGTTCTTCACACCTCTATATGAATATTATTTCTGAACAAGTCTTACTGTGTAACTTTCCTACGTTCAACCGTTTGGGGCAAAAGCCTCAAGCCACTGACATGGGGCAGCGAATCTCCTGCAGGACCCGGGGGGACGGCTATTCCTATTAGAGGAGGAGCAGCAAACTCTCCGGCTCAAGACCCACCACGGACACAAGCCAGAGCTGGGCTGCCACAGGTGGGGAGGAGGCCTTACCCTAATGCCTGGATGCCCACGTCATGCTTAGGGCTGCAGCTGGACCAGGAGGACTGAGACATCCTTGAGCTCCACAGCTCTACCTCGGAGGAGTAAGTCACAGCAGTCTCCCACTGGAGAACAGCGAGAACGTGGAGAGAGGCGCTCAGAGCGGCACAGCTGTGCAGGGGCTGCTGAAAGCTGAGAACCGCTGAGAAAAACCCACCGGCACCCTAGGCCCCCACTAAACGTAGAGTAATGGTATCCTACCATCGGAGGAATCTGAAAACTTGAAGACTGTGGAACACTAGAGGTAGAGACAGTGAGAACACACGCAAACCTGGCTCAGTTATTCATTAGATCGACCCAGTTCTTCTTGCCAGCAGCCTGGATACCCATCTCCAGGAGTAATACTTTGTCCCCCAGTCTCTACTGTTCCTCTCCAAATGGTATCTGGCATTCAGTCCAAAATTTTGAGGCACATTATAAAAAACCAAAACCCAAACAAAAACCAACCCCCTCCCCGATTAAACAGCCCCCATTCAAGAAACAGAGCAATCAACAGAATCAGACTCAGAGGCGACCCAGGTGTTAAGGTTATCATACAGGGACTTGAAAATCACAACGTAGGCTAAAGGTGCTAGAGGAATAGACAGCTTGCCCGAACAGATGAGGGAATTTCAGGTCTCTTTTTGCTTTTGTCATCTGTGCTTTTGGCGTCATATCCAAGAAATCACTGCCAAATCTAAGGTCATGAAAGTTTTTGCCTGTTTTCTCCTAGGAGTTTTATAGTTTCAGGTCTTACATTTAGGTCTTTAATCCATTTTGTATATGGTGTAAAGCAAGAGTCTAACTTCATTCTTTTGCATAGGGAAGGATATTGTGTTTTAGCCCATTTTAGCCTGTCAACTTTGAGGGCATGGGTTATATCTTAATCGTCAGCACACGCTCAGAGAGGCCCAGGTACAGAGGAGGCTGCTTAGTAAAAGTGTCGTGTCAAACGACTGCAATGAAGAGGCTGGGCTGATTGCTGTGCTGTAATTATTCCTCAGCAATGTATGCCTTAGTGCTATAATGATTCCTCTCTTTCAAACGCATACAGTAATTACTTCTTGATCGTACGCGGCTCCTACAATCGGCAGAGCACAGTGATAGGATGGAATGGCTTTCAGGTACCGGAAAACAAAACAAAACAAAAACTTCAAACTTATCATGTTTGGGGACGTCTTTTGTAGCTCACAAAATAATTGAGCCAACATAAAAGGCAGTCAATGTTCCCTCCAAGTATGTCTCTCACCCCCTACTCTCAATGCTGGTTCCAGGTACATCCCGAAAGAGTTCATCTGGGAGGGGGACCAGATCCCTCTTATAACTAAATATTTTACCTCCGATAGCACAAGGACAGGCCAGAGGTAATATCTCACCTTCATTTACACAGTCAATGTACTTCAGAGATCACTACGTCAAGTGCCTTTAAACTGTGGGGCTTTGATGTACAAACGTCAGCACCTTATAAAGGAACAGTGGGGGGCACAGAACAGCAGCCACTCCCTCAACACCAAAGCCAGAGGATTCCAGCCTAGTAGAGCTTCCTGTATTGTTGGCCCAGGCTGTGATTTATCACAGACTCCAGGACTGGAATTTTAGTTAAGGGTAAGAGAAATCTTATTATCTCTCTAGTTGCCCTAACACATCTCAACTGAGGGCATCACAAACTATGATGCTAGAAGTAAGGAGAGAGAAGGAGTAAGGACTGGAGGAGAAAGCAAGGGCATAGCCCATTGCCAAAGCTAGTCCTCAATCACTCCCTGCTCCAGCAAGGACCCTGGACAGCTCAAACCATGCAAGAAACCAGACGGCAGAACTGGAAAGGAAAGCTAGCAAGTCATTCATTAAGTGAGAGAGTGGCAGGGACTTATATACACTACCAGATGTAAAATAGATAGCTAGTGGGAAGCAGCCGCATAGCACAGGGAGATCAGCTGGGTGCTTTGTCGCCACCTAGAGGGGTGGGACAGGGAAGGTGGGAGGGAGACGCAAGAGGGAGGAGATATGGGGATATATGTGTATGTATAGCTGATGCACTTTGTTATAAAGCAGAAACTAACACACCATTGTAAAGCAATTATACTCCAATAAAGATGTTAAAACAAAGAAGAAGAAGAAGAAAGAAGCCAGTGGCTCCCCTGTTTCTACTTTGTCCTTGTTGAAGTGACAGGTAGGCTGGCCTGGGGGGATGAACTTCCTCCAGGGAAGCAGAGTGAGAACATTCTCTTAGAGAAGGATGGAGAACACTGTGCAAACAGTCAGTTTGTAAGGAGAGACCCAAGTCTACTTAGAAGCAGCAAGAGGCTGCCTGGGTGTGGCATCTGCTGGAGAAAACTCAACCATGACCCAGAGGCCTCAAGAGTGAACGAGAGGAGAAACCAAAGTCCTGGACCAGTTCTTGGTCTCTGTACAGACTGAGACCCAGGCCACCTGGGTTTTGATGGAAACCAGGAGATGAAGATATAAGTGGAAAAGAAAACATAGAGTTTGGGAAGCATTCTGAGCCTTTGTTTTTGCTGACCTTCCAGCCTAAAATCTGCCGTGTTCTTTGTGCTTGGACCAATCCTACCTTTCATGTTCTTCCAGGTCCAGCTCAAACCCCAAGTCCCCTGACCACTGCAGGCTACAGTGATCTCTCTCTTCTTTAAGCTTCCACAGCAGGAAGTACCTGCATACTTTACTTGGAGGAAGGCAGGTACTCTTTTATTCTATTTGCTTTCACTTTATGTGTCTTGTCATCCTCGTTAGAACGTCAGGAGGTCATTCACAACACCTAGCACACTGCTAAGCGATGAGCATGAGGGATAAGACATCCATGTCTTAGAGTCATTTGTTAGCACTAATAGCATTTCCTTCACGGGTGTGAAAAAAAAAGTATTCATCTATCTATGGAGGGACTCCTAATAAAACAGAAAACATCCTGTTGTTATTTTTTAAAGGTCTCATTGTGTACTGCCTGACGGAATGATAGGATATTTGGGGTTTTCTTCAGAGTAACAAGGGTGAATCTCCAAAACAGTATGTGGAGGAAGCCAGACAGAAGGAATAGATTCCTTTCTATGAAGCTGTAGAACAGACTAAACTGCAGCAATAGAAAGCAGGTCAGTGACTGCCTAGAGCTGAGGATGTAGATTGCCAAGGGCACAAGGGAACTTTCTGGGCTGATGGAAATGTTCTACACCTTGATGTAGACCAGATATAGGGTGGTGGTTAGTAAGTGCTTGACGTAGGGTGTATGCATCTGTCTAAACTCGTCCAACTGTATCTTCAGTGTGTACATTTTATTGTATAGAATTGTATCTCAATGAGATTGACTTTTAAAGGAAAACATGGAGATAGATATCAAAATAAAGATCAATGTAACTGTGTTCACAAGTAACAGGGGAAGGAGGAGACAGGATTGGGGAAGAGTGGCACTGAGGCCGGCCATAAGGTGTTGGCACCGGGTGATGAGCCCACAGGAGTTCATTACGCCATCCTACGTTCATATATGTTAGTGTTAAAAATAGTTTTCATTTTGTTTCTCTGTAACGTAAGATGATCTTTATGAATCTTGTCCAAACCCAGGACAATGCCTTTTTTTCTCCCTGATTACTATTGGTTAGAAGGGTGTCTCAGGCTTGACCCAATTCCCCGAGGCCCTCTTGGCACACGGGCATGGGACTCCCTGGACCCCGGCTTCTGCTCCCGTCCACGGGAGCTACAAAACTCCGTCCCACCCCCCAACTAAACGTGAGCTCTCGGCAGGCCCTGGCTGGTGAGCCTATCACCCTTTTATACTATTTGCTTTCACTCTATGCTTTTACGCTCTTCTTCATACTCACCGGGGGGGCCCTGGCCCCCAGGCAGGCCAGGAGGTCCTGGAATGTAGGCATTTGAGGCCAGCACCTTGTCACCAGTGATGTACTTGCCCAGGTCCGCAGCGCTGTTGGGTAGCAGGGCGATCTGCAAAGAGAAGAGGAACCTGGGTCAGGAAGCACGGATGGCTCCACTGCCAGGGAATGCCCTGCCCTGTGTGGCCTGCAGAGGCCACAGAGCCTTGTCTTGTGCATACGCCTTTTTTTTTTTTTAATGGATGAGTTAAAAGTCATTTTTAAAAAATAATTAATTAATTAACGAATTTTTGCTGTGTTGGGTCTTCATTTCTGTGCGAGGGCTTTCTCTAATTGTGGCCAGCGGGGGCCACTCTTCATTGCGGTGCACGGGCCTGTCACTATCGCGGCCTTTCTTGTTGCGGAGCACAGGCTCCAGACGCGCAGGCTCAGTAGTTGTGGCTCACGGGCCTAGTTGCTCCGCGGCATGTGGGATCCTCCCAGACCAGGGCTCGAACCCATGTCCCCTGCATTAGCAGGCAGATTCTCAACCACTGTGCCACCAGGGAAGCCCCTGTGCATACGCCTTTATCCGAGTCAGTCAGAGTGCAGACGGACTGTAGAGGTCCTCCTTATAAACCCGGAGGCCTTCTAGTCAAAACAACTTGTACAAGATCACTCCGCTGGTTGGTTAGTGGGTGAACCTGGATCAGTTCCAGCGTGCCTAGATATCATTAGAGTCATTAGCATCATAATTAATACAATCTACCTGTTTCAGACTTTTATTAAGAACTCATGTCTCGGGCTTCCCTGGTGGCGCGGTGGTTGAGAGTCCGCCTGCCAATGCAGAGGACACGGGTTCGTGCCCCGGTCCGGGAAGATCCCACATGCCGCGGAGCAGCTGGGCCCGTGAGCCATGGCCGCTGAGCCTGTGCGTCCGGAGCCTGTGCTCTGCAACGGGAGAGGCCACAACAGAGAGAGGCCCGCGTACCGCAAAAAAAAAAAAAAAAAAAAGAACTCATGTCTCAAATATTTGTGAAACTACTACGTGCCAGGCCCTGTGCTTCGTTCTAAGGCGACAACAGTGAACAAGACATGGTCCCGGCTCTTACAGATCTCCGCCTTGGGAGCCAGGATGGGAAATATGACTTACAGGTCACGTGTACGCTCAGGTGTTTGGGAAACAGTGACTGTGATGGTTTTAAAATATGTCCACAATTTTTTGGACACTCCTCCCTTTAAAAGGTGGAGGCTAATCTTCTACCCTCTGAGTGTGGGTTGTGCTTAGGGACTTGCTTCTAATGAATAGAAAATGACAAGAGGACGGTGTGTAATTTCTGAGATAAGGTCAGAAAAGGCACCGTGGCTCCCTGCCTCTCTCTCTCTCTGATTTCAGGAGCTCATTCTAGGGGAAGCCAGAGGGATCACACACGTGAATGACCTTTGCATTCCTTGAGGTCAGGAATCAGGGAAACCCTTGGTAAGAACTGCACGCTCTTAATGTCCATTTCCTCACTGATAACGCCCACCGTTAAGACGTGAGGATTACACCAGTAGTGTGTATCAGGTGCCCAGCACAGAACCTGAAGTGTACTAAGTGCTTGATAAATGGTAGTTCTAGTCTCTTCCTTCCAGGAAGCTGATTCAGGGGTGTAAAATCCAGTGGAGACTGTGTTTTTGAGGCTCAGAGCTACCCCCAGAGGATTCACTCAGGATCCTGGAGTCCCACAGAAACCAAGTATCACTGCGATTTTCTGAAGCAAGTTGCATTTGTCACCCACGTCCTCCTGGACGAGGCCCTGCTTGGGGACTCTCTGGCCAGAGGGCAATGCAAGCTACGAGAAGGTCTGTGGATATCTCATCCTTGCCCGTGGGGCGCTCCAAGGCTCTACACCCATCTTCGGATCTGAGCTGTGGAGAGAGTTTCCTACCACCTGTTTGTGATCAGAGGTGGCCAACTGCCATGGTGACAGAGTTGTGCTCTGTGGGTTCAGCATCAGCACAGAGTGCTAAATTAGTAATTGTGCAAGTTCTCCCTCTGAGGCTTATGTCAACTCCAAATTACTACAGCTTTTGGTGACAAGAAATATAGAATTGAATGTTGATTTGAAAAATCGTGGAGTTGGGGGCCTCCCTGGTGGTGCAGTGTTTAAGAATCCGCCTGCCAATCAATGCAGGGGACATGGGTTCGATCCCTGGTCCGGGAAGATCCCACTTGCTTCAGAGTAACTAAGCCTGTGTGCCACAACTACTGAGCCCACGCACCACAAATACTGAGCCCGCGTGCTGCAACTGCTGAAGCCGATGCGCCTAGAGCCTATGCTCCGCAACAAGAGAAGCCACCGCAATGAGAAGCCCATGCGCCGCAACGAAGAGTAGACCCCGCTCGCTGCAACTAGAGAAAGTTCACGCACAGCAACGAAGACCCAATGCAGCCAAAAATAAATAAATAAATAAAAATGAAATGAAAAATTAAAAAAAGAAAGAAAAACCCTGGAGTTTTCTTTACTTTCCTACTTCATGGGCGAGTCAGCATTTCTCACCTCTCCTTTTCTTCCCCACAGATTTCCTCCTGCCCCAGGGAGACTAGACAGTCCCAGTTGAGTTCAACCACGCCACACGAATAACCCCTGGGGTCTCAGGGCACCTGAGTTGATAGTAACAGAGCACGGAGATGGAGTAAAAGATGATCGTGAGATCTTGAACTCCCCAAGCCTAGGCCCGAGGAATTTATGGGGAAACTACAAAATCCACCTACTGAACTGCAGCTAAGAGACCAGCGTATGAATGGCACTGGGAGGCTTGGGAAAGTTCTGCTGTCCAGATGACCTTCTCTGGCTTCATGAAGTCCTCGGCCTCCTGCACTGGTGTCTGTTTCTGAGCATGGAGGTTTGGGAATGATTAGCATGACTATTTCGAAACATGACTCTGGAGGGCACCCCTGCCCCAAGATCCCCTTCTCCTGCTGGGTGGCTGCTGGGTTTGGGGCCATCTTGAGCCAGATGTAGAAGCGACGATTTTTCTTAGTTACAGAGACAGATGTTCTTGCTAACAGAAGAAATCCAGTATTAACGAAAAGCGAACATCACAATAATACGTGGTTTGTATGGTGGCAAACGACTTGTACCTGATACAGCTGACGGAGAACAAATTCTTCCAGCTCTCTGCAAGGTGACTGTCCAAGTCCTGTATCCCATTAGCCCCTTAATGAAGTGCTTGCAATGTTTCTAAAAGGTGAAACCGTGGGAAACCACGAGAGGGTTCTGGCGGTATCCCTGCGGCCTGGCATACAGAAGGGGCGGGGCCACGAGGCCTGAGGTGCTGCCCTGCCCCTCCTGTCCACTCCCCTCGCTTGCCTGCAGAGCACACATCAGGCTCTCCTGGGTCAAGGTCTTTTCCCTGCTTCAGATGCCCTAGGTGGCCTATTTGAGCCTAGGATCCTCCTCTGTCTGGAAATTCCTCCACAGTTTTTTTTTTTTTTTCCCCGTTTCTTGGAGTTCTTACTGAAATCCATTCAGTTCATGGTGCTAGGATGCTCAGAGGGCAGGAAGCTCAAAGAAGCACCAACACTCTCTTCCGAAGGGTCCCTCAGTGCTTTTGGAGCCCCTTAGCTAGTATGAAAATCCTTGGGTAAGGACAGCCTTGCAGGTCCATGAGCTAGAAGATTCCTGACCATCCAGTGCGTTCCAGATAAACAGTCTTCCTCTGCGCTTTGAGAAGACCCAGTGTTCCCCGAAAGATGCAAGGAAAGGCACTCAATTCCCCTATGATCATCGTTTAGAATTCAGTAGGGAAAACGATAAGAATTACAACCTTGCGCAATCTGAAAGCCAGCTTTGCACAATTTCAGGTCAGGGTTCATGGTTCAATGTCACTGCCAGGACCCAGCTACGTCTCAGGGGTTTATTTACAATGGTGCTGGTGTCACTGTGTCATAGCGAGAGGCCACTCCAATCTGTGACTGCTTGCCTGGGTCCTGGGGTGGAACGGGGGTGAACCCGAGTGACGAGAATTTATAAGCGAAACTACTCTAACTAGAGGACGGAGGGTCAACACTGGCCCTTGAAGGCTGGTTCAATTTTATTATCTGCTTTCAAGAGAAAAACTAAAATGTGAATTTTATTTGTGGGTTCTGGCATTAGGCAGATCTATGTTTAAATCTCAGCCCTGCCACGTTCTACCTGTGGGATCTTGATAAGCTATAGAACTGATTATCTCATCCATAAAATGAGGATCATAATAGCCACCTAAGAAGGGCTGCTGGGAGGATGAAAGTGACGATGTCCTGAATGTGCCTGGCCCAGCGCCCAGACTAGTAACCGCCAGCAGCCAGGACCACGGACACAGTGCAAATGCTCTTCGGGGTGGGATGGGGTCGGGGGTTGAGGGGTGCTCCTGGCAGTTTCTAAACAGCGGGATGACTTTGGGTAAGTCCCTTCACCCTTCCAGGTTCTCACCTTCATGTTTATAAAACGAGAGGTTTGGGCCAGACGAGCAAGTCTTTGGATGTAAAATTCTGTAAGCAAGCTGGGAGGATGAGACTGGCACGTGGAGGGACATCAGAGATTAGTCCCCACCCACCCTGGGCCCTCTCCAGCTCTCTTCACTCCCTTGTAAAAGTCAGGAGGTGACCCAGTAAACGCCGACCTCAGCTTCCTGGCTGACCTCCTGCTGGGTGATTACACCTTCCCGCCAGCTCCTCTGTGTGTCAGCAGGATAAGTGGAATGTAATGGCACTGGCGTTTTAGAGGCAGCCCTCCAGAAATCCTGGCTTGACTGTCTACCCAAACACAGCAGATGACAGGCTTGAGGGGAGCAGGTGTTCGGGAAGAAGTCTGCATGAAGAGTCTGCATTTCTCCTGGATTCCAGTCAATGGGATTATGAATATCATTATCTCATATTAGCCTTCGTAATAAAAATACCTACCTCACAGGGCTGTTGGGACGAATCAGATGCTGCCTGTAAAGCACTTTATTAGGACATATAATTCATGTTTATTATTTATTTGGTACACGTTTACAGAGCTCTTTCTAGGTGGCAGGGACTGTTCTAAGTCCTTTACAAATATTAACTCATTTGATCATCATGAACACCCTACGTAGTATGTATCACTGTTATCCACTTTCTCTAGAACTGAGGCACAGAGAGGTTAAGTAACTTACCCAGAGTCACACAGCCAGGAAGTAGTGGGGCTAGGACTTAAACTTAGCCAGTCTGGTTCTGGAATCTGTGGTCCTCACCACAACACCCAGCTGCCTCTCTTTTTTTTTTTTTGTGGTACGCGGGCCTCTCACTGTTGTGGCCTCTCTCGTTGCGGAGCACAGGCTCCGGACGCACAGGCTCAGCGGCCATGGCTCACGGGCCCAGCCGCTCTGCGGCATGTGGGATCTTCCCGGACCAGGGCACGAACCCGTGTCCCCTGCATCGGCAGGCGGACTCTCAACCACTGCGCCACCAGGGAAGACCCCCAGCTGCCTCTCTTAATATCACTCATGATACTTGGCAAAGCAATCTACAGTCACTTTCATATAGAATGGTCTTCCCAGCCATCCTGAGAAGACCCATTTTACAGAGCAACTAGATTAAGGTAGTAGAGGAAACCATGAACCATTGAGAAGCCATCTATTTGCCCAGCACTAAAGGCAGTGAACAAACGCAGCTGTCAGGTTGCACATCTGCTCATACTTCTGAAATCGCATTGACCTCTAACTTCTGAAGCCTCCACTGCCTGCCCCACTCCACTCGGCCACTGTGTTCACTCCACTGTGGGCTTGGTTTCCCAGCTAAGACAGGAAGCTTATTTAAGGCAGGCCTTTATTCTGTACATTCTTGTCATTCGTCATCTCCCAGCCCATCACAGGCCAGAGCGGGTGCTCAACACACACTCTCACCTCCTCAACAGCTCCGCAGCAGTGCTGCTCTCAGCTCAGATCACCCCCGCTGCAGGAACACAAGGGACTTGTTAAAAACTTGCTGCTTCCATTGTGTATATATACACCACATCTTCCTTACGCATTCGTCTGTTGATGGACACTTGGGTTGCTTCCATTGGCTATTGTAAATAATGCTGCTACTGGGGTGCATGCATCTTTTTGAATTAGCATTTTTGTTTTCTTTGGATATATAAAAAAGAATGAAATTTTGCCATTTGCAACAACATGGATGGACTTGGAAGGCATAATGCTTCCATAAAGTAAGTAAGTAAAGTAAGTCAGAGAAAGACAAGTGTGTTATCATTTATATGTGAAATCTAAAACGTGATACAAATGAATGAATATAATAAAACGGAAACAAACTCCCAGATATGGAGAACAAACTAGTGGTTAACACTGGGGAAAGGGAAGGGGGAGGGACAGAATAGGGTTAGGGGACTAAGACGTACAAACTACTGTGTATAAAACAAGTGAGCTGCAAGGAAACACTGCACAGCACAGGGAATATAGCCAATATTTCATAATAATTTAAAATGGAGTATGAACTATAAAAATATTGAATCACTAGGTTGAACACCTGAAACCAATATAACATTGTAAATCAACTATATTTCAATAAAAAAGTCATACCTGAAAAAATTGCTTCATACCAGTAAAAAATAAAAAAATAAATAAGTTACTTAAAAACTGGCTCCTTGGGACTTCTCTGGTGGTGCAGTGGTTAAGAATCCGCCTGCCAATGCAGGCCGACATGGGTTCGATCCCTGGTCCTGGAAGATCCCAAATGCTGTGGAGCAACTAAGCCCGTACGCCATAACTACAGAGCCTGTGCTCTAGAACTCGCGAGCCACAACTACGGGAGCCCGCGTGCCACAACTACTGAAGCCCGTGCACCTGTAGCCCATGCTCTGCACCAAGAGAAGCCACCGCAATGAGAAGCCCGCACACCGCAATGAAGAGTAGCCCCCGCTCGCCGCAACTAGAGAAAGCCCCGTGCAGCAACGAAGACCCAACGCAACGGAAAATAAATAAATAAAAATAAATAAATAAATTTATTAAAACAACAACAACAACTGGCTCCTTGGCTCAGATTTTTCTTCACTGTTCTGATGGGACAGAGACTCCTCTCTGCAAGTCAAATGATGGGTATTTTATCTATACCCCAAACTCTCTTTTTAGCCAAATCACCTGTTTGGTTGTTTGTTTTTTTCCTTCCCAAAACACAGAAGAAATTGTAGAGGTGAAGGCACTGGGATCTGCACATCATTTCAAAACAACTTTTTCATTGGAAAATAAAGGCACAGAATCTGGAACCCCCACAAAACAAATCTATATCTTAGCAAATTATTATAAGGCAAACACCCTTTTAATGAACACCTAAGTCAAAAATCAGAAATTTGTCAGGGACTTCCCTGGTGGTCTAGTGGTTAAGACTCTGCGCTTCCACCGCTGGGGGCATAGGTTCGATCCCTGGTGGGGGAACTAAATCCCACATGCAGTGCGGCCAAAAAAAAAATCAGAACTTTGTCTACATGCCTTGACCCAATCACAGCCTTCTCCCTCCCTCCCCGCAAAGTAACTACTATTCTGATTTTAATCACTTCCTGTGTTTTAAAAAAATAATTTATCAAACCCAACTGTGCAGGCCTAGACACTACGGTCTAGTCTTGCCCACTTGAAAAAACAATACGTCTTTTAAGCTGCTTTTAACCTGCAGGTCGCTGCTCCACTTTTCTTAGAATCTACCCACTGAAGAACACAGGGCATTGGCCCTGTAGAGTTTCACACGGTTGGGATTCTGCTGACTGTACACTCATGGTGTTGTTCAACATGTCTGCATACCGTTTTATACTATGGGGCTGGCCACGGGCCAGGACACCCGGTAACCTACTTCTGAGCCAATGTTTATTTGGGCAGCTGTCCCATGTTCTTTTTTGAACAGAACAGATGGCATCAGCAGTAGTGAGAGGAAGTTAAAAATCAACAGACAAGCCCCACACCAGCACAGGAGCAGCAGTGAGGAGACCTAGGGTTTAGGGTCTGGCCTGCGTCTTGGGCTGACACCGCACCTCTCTGCCAATATCGGCATCACGGTGAGAATTAAATGGGATCCTGGATATAAAACGGCTTTATCAACTGCAGAATGTGACATGTTCTACTAGGCGCCTTTAAAAATGCGTTGATTCCAGGGAGATCAGCTCGGTGTTTTGTGACCGCCTGGAGGGGTGGGATAGGGAGGGTGGGAGGGAGGGAGACGCAAGAGGGAAGGGATATTGGAACAGATGTATATGTATAACTGATTCACTTTGTTATAAAGCAGAAACTAATAAAAAAACAAAAAGTAAAAAAAAAATGCATTGCTTCTTGTGACGTTCCTTGAATGCCAGCTTTAGCTCAGACTTGACACAATGCACTTGTAGGAGAAATCGGTCTAAGGTGGATCGATTCCAGGCCAACCCCGGTGCAGGAGAGTTACTGGAGTACTAACAAGTATTGTTACTGGATCTGTGTGTAGCTCTGCCGCAAGGGCTTTAAGGGTAACATAAAATTTTCAACTTCTTCGTAACATTTCTTGTTTCATGGATTGTAAAACACTGCGGGGAGGTTAAGGGAAAAGCCAGATGTTGAATTAGCAACTGAATTTCTGAACTAGTGAGACGTAGCATCACTGACCCTAAAGAACATTCAGGCTGGAAGGAACTTCCCCATGGCTCTTGGATTACTGACTCTCAGAGAAGAAAACGGAGGGTAGCCTTAGGCCTTGAGACATGCATCAACTGCCTCCCCCAGGCCTGAATCCTCTGGCCTATGAAATGCAAACTTCTTCCACGAACCCTTTTTCAGACTCGCTCAGTAAATACTAATATCGATCCAAGTTCAACGTGAGGATATCTGTGTGGGATGTATTATTGATAACTCTGAATTTATATTGACATACTTGCAAGGTTTTCTGCCTGGTCTCTCTATTAGATCACAAGCTATTTGGGATCTGTACATCATACACATATATGCCTCTGCTAAAGTTGCTAGATCTTCACTGCCAGCGTACCAAAGGCCTGCAAAGCCATTTATCTTCTCAGCCTGTTGACCTGCCTGTTTCACTGGAAGCTGTGGATCTCATTAGGGGCTGCCTGCATGTTTGTTGAACACATGAAAAGCAATACTGTCTAATCTTACCCTGCTGCCCTTTACAATAACTAGATGCCAAAGTTAAACAGATTATATACACCTCTTGGATGTACTAAGAGCCTTGAGGGGAAGCGGTGAAACAAACAAACCGGCAAGTTTATGTTTTACAAGCATAAGAGCAGTTTCTGAGTTGCCGACAGACTGGTGAATTCACTGACCTTAGGTATGATAAACACCACTGACCCGGGCACAAGGCAGTTGCTTAAGCTTTCAGGGCACTAGGTGCATCCCGGGGGCGTTACTCACAGCACAGCAATGTTTCCAGAAATATCATGCTGTCAGGCATGCGTGGGAGCCTGACAAAGAGAGTCAGTCCTAGGGCTTCCCTGGTGGCGCAGTGGTTGAGTCTGCCTGCCGATGCAGGGGACACGGGTTCATGCCCCGGTCCGGGGGGATCCCATATGCCACGGAGCGGCTGGGCCCATGAACCGTGGCCGCTGAGCCTGTGCGTCCGGAGCCTGTGCTCCGCAACGGGAGAGGCCACAACAGGGAGAGGCCCGCGTACCGCAAAAAAAAAAAAAAAAGAAAAAAAAAAAAGAGTCGGTCCTCACCCTTGGTGACACCGGGTATCTGAGCAGCTGCTTTCTGAGGTGTGTGGAGCCCAGAAAGCACAGGTCATAACTTTTAAATGTGAAAAATAAAACTGCTACAGAAATGCATCACCAGTGATGAAAGTTTATAGAGATGTTCTCTATTGATAAAACATAGGCAAATGATTCCACCGTATTCTATTTAGAACTGTGTAAGGGCCACGTGTCTGGACGTTCATTTCCCAAAAAGTCACACTAGTCGTACCTCAGCCTCTGCTTCGCCATGTGCCCCTTACCTAGTGGTCTATTTTACTGGTCACCTGATCAATCCCCTGCCTTCGTTATTCTGTTGAGCTATAGATAACGAGCTCCAAAGGTGGGTGGGCAAAGCGTCCCAGTCCAAACCTAGTTGGCCCCAAGCTCAGGGAATACCCAGCGAGGCTGTGGATGACATCTTCTTCTTGTTTTCAGATGTTCCTCCACTTTGCCTCCACCAGGCCTTCCTTTCATCTTACGCGATCGTTTCTAACACGCCCGGCACATACCTTCTGCTTCAGCTGCAGCACCGTCTGCTTCATCTGGTGAAACTCCTTGCACGTGGCGCAGCAGGTACCGGCTCTCATGGCGTGCTCCGCCTTCTCCTCGTGCCCTGAGAGAGAAGATGGGCTGGGGTCTGCCTGGGAGGCTGGGGGACATCCAGACCCAGGGAGACCGTGTCAGGAAGGGCATTTCCAGGCGGACTGGTTGACGCTGAAACGTGCGAGGGATGTGGGCTGGCGATTTTACAGTTCTTGGGTCGCTGACAGCATGCCCGGGGCAGCGGGGACACGGGGAGGCCCCCCCGTCCCCGCTACACTCTGGGCTCAGCTGTTTCCACTTAGGCATCCTAGCACCTTCCTCTTTCACTGTGAAAAAGTCAACAGTGGCCCTTTTACCATGAGGCAGGCTCTATCAACCTGACATGACTTACACTCCCCTCCAAGGGCCAACGTTCACACGCCGTAAATTATCCCCCAAGCCCAGGCAATGGGACTCGGGTGCAGGGCTCACAAAGCTGGTTTTTATCACCTCTGATAATCCAGCTGTTCAAAGGGAGCACGGCCAGGCCAGGCAGGGTCACAGACCGGGGCTGGGCACTGACCTCCGAGGAGATGTAAAGCCAGATGGAAGATGCCCCAGGCACCTTGGACATGCCCATCCAGGGCCATAATGGGACAGGCACAGGACAGGGTCCCAGTGCAATCTTGTAGAGCATCAGGAGCTCCGTGGGCTTTGTGCAAAATCATATTTCTCTAAGGAATAGGTGAGTTAAATGGTGACATGACCCAGTATCCACATAGCCCTCATCCTACTGGCACCTAAATAGGCCACACAAGCCTGTGCTGGGGACACTAGACACCTGAGGTCATTTGCTACAGAAGAGCAGGTGCAGACTCCCATAGGCCTTTGTAAAAGATGGTAGCTGTGCGGTGTGGGCCCAGAGGGAGTGACAGGGGGAAGGTGACAGTTTGGTCAGGGTGGCGGCAGGACAGTCTGACACCGAGGCAAGTGTCAACTCTCCTACCTTCGAAGCCCTTTGGTGTTGGGCCAGGTGTCCTGTTGGTACGAACATATTACAACACTAGCGTCTGGAAAGCAGCTAGGGACAGTCAAGTGACATGTCTCTCCAGGTCATTTCTTGTGCTTCTGGGCCCACGTGCTTTTTTTTTTCGGACCGTGCTGCACGGCATGGGGGACTTTAGCTTGCCGAACAGGAGTTGAACCCGCTGGGCCGCCAGGTAAGTTCCAGGGCCCACGTGCTTTTCTTCTTCCCGTCCTCTCTTCTGGGAAGCCTCCTCTGCCGTCTCCACTTGTGGGTTCCTATGAGCTACCAAGACCCAATTCACGGGTTGCCTGAGATCCCCCTCCCCATACACAGAGACAGCCCTGCCCTCTGAAGTCAGGCAGCTTTTACCACGCACCCTACTCCGGTGGTGGGGATCCTGGGCTTCCCTATAGAGGGGCTTCTCGTGCATGTGCCACAGGGGGAGCTGCCCAGGAACTGGAGCTGCTTCTTGGTACCTCACACGGTGGATGCTCAGAGTTAGCGAAATGGAACGTTACAGGGTGAACCGCGTCCCCCCTGCTCCCCAACCAAGTGCACGTGATGAAGTCCTAACCCTTCAGTGCCTCAGAATGGGACCTCATTGGGAAATCGGGGTCCTGCAGATGTCATTAGTTAAGCTGAAGTCATGCTGCTGTAGGGTGGGCCCGTAATCCAATATGACTGATGTTCTTATAAAAAGGAGAAACTTGGACACAACAGGGAGAAACCACGCGAAGATGAAGGCAGAGGTCAGGGTGAGGCAGCAGGATCCAAGGAATGACAAATAATTGTTGGCGAAACAGCAGGCGCTGTAGGAGAGGCCTGGAACGTTCTTTCACAGTCCTCAGAAGGCGGCAACCCTGCTGACACCTTGATCTCAGACACGTAGCCTCCAGAACTGAGACCACACACCTCTGTCCTTTAAGCCACCCAGATGGTGGCACCGTGGTTCTGGCAGGCCTAGGGAATGGGGCCATGGGAGGAGGAGGTGGGCATCAGGAGAGCCTCACGCCCTCTCCAAGGGGGTCTGTGCCTGCCTGGTGGTCTACACGGGGACCAGTATTTCTGCTCTTTGGGAGGTGAGGACACCCAGGGGCAACCTGGCAGTCGAGATCTCAGACTCCTTCCCTGCAGCACGGGGTGGTGGTAGGGGGCCCACTGGCCCTAGCCCTCCCTGCAGCCGGTGGGAGGCCTGCAGCTTGGTGTGCACACACGCTAGGAACACGCTTCTCAAGCCAGCAGGTTGAGGTGGGCGAAGCAGTGCTCTGTCTGGTTGAGTTGCCATAAGCAACACTGTGATTCCCGAACATACAGACTGTAGCTTAGGTTTTCAGCGTGTGATTGGGAAAAGCACTTGAACCTCCGGGCAAGAGGCTGCCTCTTTTTCAATCCTTCCATGTGCGTGTATAATATAACAGGGGTGCCTTGTTAATCCTCATCTTCTAGGCTAATTCTGTCCCCGGCCTCTCCCCACCTTCCACCACGCTCAACCAGAAGCCATGGGGGATTGTTTCCATTCACACCGCATCTGGGTCACAACGAGCTGGGTTATGAGAAAGGGTTTCGCTTGGAGACGGTGAAATGCAATGTAAGGGCATGGCCTCCAGGGTCACCGTGCGAGGGGTGCACATCCCAGCTCTGTCACTAACTAGCTCAGGGACCTCAGGCAAGTTATCTTACCTCTATAAGCCCCAATTTCCTCAACTATACCACTGGAACAGTAAAACCTAAGACACAGGGCTATTGCGATGATGATATGGGGGTGATGCTGTGAAATCCTTGGCACAAGGTCGGGTTCTAGTAAATGGGAGAGGCTGCCTGGCAGTCTTCAGGCCCACCAAGCCCTCTGAGTTCTCTTTGCCTGATAAAAGGATTCTTCAAGGATTCTGGGATTAACACAAACAACAGAATGAGGGAAAACTGAGGTTCCGTGACGTCCGGAAGTTGATGTGGGTTTAGAATTGAGGTTTCCTGAGTCTGAGCCCAATACCTTCTCTACAAACCAGGCCATTTCCTTTAGGCTCGTTATCCTCATTTCATGTACCACTTACAACCCCACTTACCTGTGGAGCTTGAACACATGTGATGAGAACACGAGTTATTTAGATTGGTCTCCAACATAAAAGTGACACAAAGGAATTTCCATGCAAGAATACACTTGGTGGTAAAGGACTGAAGCTTTACCCAACTTTGGTTGTACTGATCACAGACAACGGTGGACTCCTGCATAGGTAGATAACCCCAGCTCTAGGTGTGTTAGGTTTAAGGGCAGCTGGGTGACATCCGTCTCTCCCAACCTAGCATTCTTTCATTCCATGCCGTCTACTGGCCAGTATGTGCAACCCCACCTCATAACCCACCTACCAATCTCATCCACCCCATCTCCCCACCCACTTGTCTCTCTCATCCATTTATCTGCCCATCCACCCATTCATCTATCCATCCCTCTCTCCCTCTTAGCCGTCATGGAGTATCTGCTATTCACCAGGCCCCACGTGAGGCATTGAGAAGGTAAAATAAATGAGGATACCTGTTCAGTGATTTGCGATTGGCCTTCCTTTTAAGGAACCAGCCCTGCTGGCAGAGCCAGGCCATCGTGAACCAGAGTTAAAAGCCCATCTGTCCATTGGTACTGTTGTATACTCAGCTCAACTTACCAGGTGTTGGGGTGAATGGGGCAACCTGATCTTTTCATGATAATAACCTCTTCACCAGGTTCTAGACTCTATTTCATTAAGATCACGGAATGTCAGCATTGATACATCTTTAGTTTAGCCTCCTTGACAGATAAGGAACGTGAGATGCAGAGGAGGACAGTCATTTGCTTTAGGTTTCCCAGAATGCTGCGTGCAGAGGACGAGCACGTACAGGGTCTGGATCTGGCACTGTTGGGGCGCAGTGAGCCCGCTATTGGGGCTTCTGCTCAGGACACTTGAGAGCTGTCCGCCAGGTGGGCTCCAGGGCAGTAATTCTCCACGTGCTCACTAGACGAGCAGCCCCAGCACCAGCCTATGGGTATCTGTTCTCAGAAATCCAAAAGCTCAGGAGTGGGGCCTGGTGCATCGTTCTCTCAAAGCCTCCAAGTGACTCTGAAGCATGTGCAAATTCAACAAACACTGCTCCAGGGAAGCAGCTCTGTGGAGCAACCTCTCACCTGAAAATCCCTGGCCTGTTTCCTGTCCCTTTGCGGAATTCTCAAAACACAGAGAACAAGGGTAACTTTGTCCAAAAGCCTTTTGAAGCTCCCGTGGACACAGAGGAACAGAGTGACACAGAGGAACACAGAGGAACATCTAAGGACCATGGGCCCTGGTGGAGTCAGATGATCAGGATTCGAATCCTGATGCTGCCACTTCATGCCGTTCAGGTTGGAAGTCACAGCTTCTGTGACTGCCCGTTCCTTGAACAGTAGAACGACAATGACCCCATCACCTGTGGTTGCTGTGAGGCATGAAGGAACTAACCCCTGGAAGGTCGCAGAGCAGTGCCTGGCATGCGGCAAGTGCCCCATACATGTTAATATCGTCATCATGGTTGGTATCACTGCTTATTAAGTTCCCTACAAAATTACAGATGGGGGGAGGGCTCTCTGCACCATCCTCTGGACAGAACCTTCCGAGAGTTTGAAGACAAATAATTGTGTGTGCAGACCTGGCACATGCCATCTATTCTGAATTGGGGTTCATCTAGCCTGCCGCAGTACAGGATACAGTAACGTCAAACGTGGAGCTAAAACAGTCTTGAATAGGCTACATTAATAATTCGTTTAGAACTCTGGGTAGACATCTCTGACTTGGCATGTTCTCTGTCCACTCATGATGTGGTGTCTCTGACTGTGACCATGACCATGTTAAGTGAGGCATCGCTTAACATTCTGCTCCAACTTGTTCAGATTTTAGAGGTGCAATATTATTGACTAGCCACAGGGGGTCGCGTAGCTCTAATTTTTACTGACGTTGAGCAGGCTATACCTCGTAAGCGTTAGAAACAGAATTCCTGAGATACCATCTTAATAATATTTAACCAACTTAGGGAAACGAAAGAATGTTCTCGACGTATTTCATATGGGCAGTCACCAAGCACATTTGGTTTTAAAAGTTGATTGTGCACATCTGTGCCCTGGCGGTAGTGCTCAGCCCTGGTGGCACATCACCACCACTAGGGACAGTGGCGGGGGTGAGGGTTTAAAATTCTTGCGAACCGTGCCGCACGCCACCCATCTAGGGGTCACAACAAGGGAATGCTGTCAGCCTTTTTAAAGCTCCCCAGGTTGCGAACGGCTGATCTATGGATTAGTGGAGCTTGAAAGTTACATGAAACACCTGGCCTTCCCTGAAATAACTGATGTTGGGGGTCAAGGTCACTTTATCAGAAAAGAAACAAAAGTTGAAAAACAGAGGCCAGAAAGCTAATTACTACGGAGCCAACATATCCTTAATTTGTCTCTGCGTCAGCGCTACAGACGCCCTGGGGTGCTTACACGGGCTCCAGACATATATTTACAAAGACAAAAAAATGGAAGTGATGGAGAGTACCCTTCCTGCCCACTAGCCAGACGGCTTGTGTCCCCACGCCCGTGGGCACAGGACCACCTTTCCACGGGCAGAGGCCGTTCTGAGGCCAGCCCTGCGGCTGTCCACTCACTTCCTGAATGAGCTGACACTGTATTTGATTTAAAATTCCTCTGACTGGAATGTTACAGACACCAGTCAATGCAAAGTTAAAAGAAAAAAAAAAAAAAACGGGAGGGGAGGGGGATTTAGATCACGTGTGCTTGTACTCCATCATCATTATCTCTTCCTGAAAAAAATGACTGTGATGAAATATTGGGCTTATTAATTCATCTAAAACGGATGAAACTGCGTGGCTGCCTCTGATGTTCCAGATGCAGGGTTGGTCCAGCCCCCTGACTTTCCTTACTGTTGAGCTGAATATCTGGATGTTAATTATTCATCTTTTAGATACTGTAGGGAAAGTTCTCAGTTTAGAAGGTGCTGAGGCTGGGCATGCCTTCGAGTCCTGACACTCGCCTAGATAAAGGACAAAGAAGTGAAAACTGCACGGGGACTCACGGGGCTGGTAGGGCTTCGGCTACTTTTGCTGATGCTAAATCACACCAAATTGTGAAAAAGATTTGTGATGGTAAAAGGGTCTTTAGAGCTCACCTAATCCAACACCTTCAGTGTCTACAGAGGAGGAAACTGAGATCCAGAGAGCTGCCCAATGACACCCAGCTGGTAGATGCCGAAGCGGCTCTGGTTACCAGCTCTCCTACCTTCCAAGCCAAGGAACTTTCCGTTGCATCACAGCTGCTGCAGAGATGAATCCAGGACGCTTGCTTTTGTTGCCCGAATCATCAAAACCAGCCCCCCATCTTCTCAGGGGCCCATCACTTGAGTAATGATTCTAACGTTCAAGGCATAGAACGTGCCTGTCCTTTCCCATAATTTTAATTATGTGTACGAATTACTCCCTTAACCCCCGACGCCCTTGGTTACCGGTGTTGGAATGTTTTTCTTAATAAAACACTAAAACCAAACGTGAGTCCTCTGTGCCTGTGTGGTGAATTCAGTAGAGACCAGTCACTGAAAATTAAATACTGAGAAATTCTAGAATGCTGCTGCTGCGGGCACGGCACTTGGGATACAATAGAAACAGTGGGACTGTTTCAGTTTTTAAAACTATGTGGGGACTTCCCTGGCGGTCCCGTGGTGAAGACTCCGCGCTTCCACTGCAGGGGGCGTGGGTTCCATTCCCGGTGGGGGAACTAAGGTCCCGCATGCCTCGCAGCACGGCACCCCCCCCAACCACCCCCAAAACAAACCCCCCAAATTATTTGTAGCTGTGATATCTGGAAGAAGATGAGGAGGGAGGGCTAAGAGGGGAGAATTCAAAGCCTAGGCTCATCTGTGCAGTGAGTTGTGGTGTTACAAGAAAGCTCAGCCTTACAACCACTAGACGTTCTTACTGATTAAACAGAAGGACATTGCCCATTTAAATCACTGTAAGCAGGAACAAACTCTCTCTCTGGAGGGCAGAATGGAAGAGTATCGGCCTGTTTTCACTCATTAGATGCTCTGTAGTCGACAGCCAACAGCTCCCCACCTCTGGCTTTGGCTGCTTCATCTGGCGATGACAACATCCTCGCCTGAAAGTCGACCAGATGACTTACCAACTTTGGGCCCCAGGGCTCAGCTCTTTGATGCTAGTAAGTTAGAATTTTCTAAACTGTTTTTTTTAGGACACCATCATCTGTGAGATGCTTATAAGTGTTTCTTCAGAAAATAATTTTGGGAAGTGCAGGTTTAATCAAAACTAACTTTTTTTTTTTTTTTTTTTGCGATACACGGGCCTCTCACTGTTGTGGCCTCTCCCGTTGTGGAGCACAGGCTCCGGACGCGCAGGCTCAGCGACCATGGCTCACGGACCTAGCCGATCACGCGGCATATGGGATCTTCCCGTACTGCGGCACGAACCCATGTCCCCTGCATCGGCAGGCGGACTGTCAACCACTGTGCCACCAGGGAAGCCCCAAACTAACATCTTTTAATGGCAACCTCAGAGCTTTCAATGCACTCACGTTATGAATCCCTGTAGAAGTTGGTGCAGTAATGCATTCTCCCCCGAACATCTGAACACAGAACCTTTCAAACAAAGAAAGGCTAATTAACACCTCCCAGGACCCCAAAGTCCTATAGATGACAACATGGGGAAATGCTGTAATAAATGGTTGATAAAAGATGTCTTTAAATGCCAGTAATAGTACAGAAGGTACAAAACCAATTAATATTTAAGAATGCTCAGATTTTTTACTGAATTCTTAGCCTTAGAAGTCAAAATGGTTATCACTTAAATTCTTGACCTCTTATACTGAAACTTTTTGTGTTTGGACATTTTTTAAAGAAGTACAATTCATCTCTCAGGAAAGGAAACAGAGGGGTGTGGTCCCAGGACCGACTCAGCACAAGAGACTGCTAACATCAAAGCTGCAGTGGGACCTTCCCCTGCCCTGGCCCTTGGGCTGGGCTCCTTTCTGGGTCCACACTGCCCAAGAGTGAGGCAGGGGGTGAGCATGTCCCACCAAGGCCCACCTTGTCACTGCCTCTGGCTCAGACCTATTCCTGGGGTACCACACAGTAAGCAGGGTGACTTCAGAGGGATGAGGTTGGGAAGACTAGGAATTCGTGCAAGAGGTGGAGGCCACCTGAGGCCAAAGAACAAGTAGATTCAGTGTTTAAAATCTTCCCCTAGGCTCTGGAAATTCCATCCGACTCCTGTGGTCTCTGCTAGTTAAGGTCGGGTCTCCAGGCAGACCACTCTACCCCACCAGGTGGGAAGTGCTCACAGGTGGCCCGCTTCCTACTATTTAGAGACCCCTACCGTCTAACCCCACCCTGATACTCAGCAGTTGTTGCCGCCACCTCTGCGGTTTCCACTAGATTGGGTTGCTCAAGGCTGCTCTTCACGCCCAGGTAAACGGGATTTCACCTGAACAGAGATATGAGGCAAAGACACAGCAGGGTTACGGGGTTGAGGACCCCTCAGCCCAAGCCCACAGGCTCCCTGGCTTGGAGCACAGCTGGAAATCCAATTCCAAAATGAAAAATTAGAAAGCTGCTTTCTTCTTGCTAACTCTCAAGTCAGCCCATCCCTAATATATCAGTGGCTAAAAATCTGCACCTCATTTTTCAGTGAGATTCTTCCTTTCAACGAAAGACATAAGCTAAGAGGTAAGGTACACATCCCCCTCCCCCAAACCTTCTCCACCATGGGACAAAAGTGAAGTGATTTTAATTCTGAGTAATAATTAAAAAGTGGTCTGAAAAAATGTTTTGAAAATGTCTGAAAAATGCCCAAAAGACCAATTACTCCTGCTTTTAAGCACCTCTGGGTGCCCATGCTTCAGGTTTTAAAGAGTGTCACACTAGGCCCTCTGAGTCATTCCAGTGACCCCAAGCTGCCCAAGCCTGAGCTGACTGCAAGCAGACCTTTCGCGTTACTTCTAATGCATGGTGGCTTCCTCATGACTCAACCCGCTTGCTCTTCAGGATTTGCTTTGTAGCTTTTCCGTGTCAGACAGCTGGTCCCCAGCTGTTTGCTGTCCTCAGCTGATGGCAACGGCCTTCCAACCCTTTTGTGAATCTCAGGTTACACGGAAGAACCGCGATCTCTTGAGCGCCCAGCAGTTCTGGTGCTTCCATTCCCCTGCATTTCTTGGTAGAGATGATTTGCCCTGGGAGCCCCTCGCCACCCAGACATGGCCCAGGCCCAGCTAACCTCTCCCAACAGTGTTTCTGCCACTTTCCCCTCCCGAGGAGTCAGAGCTGAACTCTGAGCTCAGCTGGATGACAGCAGCTTCCTGGCCTACGAGGGTTGGAGATACAGGAATGCCCTTTCCTCCCTCCCTCCCTCCCCTCCACACTTAAATAAGGCAATGACCCAACATTCAAGGTGATCACATCCCTAAGTGATCAGACATCTCGGTTGAATCTGGTCAAAATAATGTAAAGCAGCTTCTCAAACTCTGTGAAGAAAGGCCAGCTTCTAAAAGTTCTCCACGTCCGGGTGGACTGGGCTTGCTAAATACAATAAAAATGAACGACTGGAAAGGGCTT
This sequence comes from Hyperoodon ampullatus, assembly GCF_949752795.1. Lineage (NCBI taxonomy): Eukaryota > Metazoa > Chordata > Mammalia > Artiodactyla > Ziphiidae > Hyperoodon > Hyperoodon ampullatus. The sequence continues at coordinate 74,585,292 of NC_136926.1, forward strand.
CTCAACACTCTCAACTTCTGGTTTTTTTTTACCTGAACATGAACCAAATAACAGCTCACGGGCAGGCACGGGGCCACAGACTATACTTTCAGTAGCGCTGAAATGGATTGCTGCGTTACACAGAAGCGTTTCATGTTTCTATTCAGCACCCCCCTTTCTTTTTCTTTGACAGAACCCAGCGTTTCTGGCCTCATCTCTGCTCCTCCTCGTTTGATCTCAGCTCGTAACTAAGTTCCAGCGATCTGTCGGTGAGCACACCACACCTCCGCGCTTGGTGCAAGCTTCTCCTGGTACAAAACCAGCCGCACGCCTTGCTGCTAGCAGGCAGCTCTCTCACTAGTTCTCTAGGGGTCTGACCTTCTACCTTTCTCTTACCCAGATCCCACCTACCATTCATACAAATGCCCCTTCCTGCCCATTGCTTCCTGAGGAAGCCTGTTGGGTTTCCAAGCGCCTGCCTGCCTGCCCATCCCGCCCCCCACCCACCCTCCCATTAGGGGGATAATTTTACTTGCCCTACTCACCAGTGTCGTTGGGGTATTTGTCTCCCTTGGTGCACGTCCTCCCATCGTCCTCCTGGATGTAGCCCTCCCGGCACTCACAGCGGTAGCTGCCCAAGGTGTTGATGCAGATGTGCGCACACAGCGTCTCGTTGCTGGTGGCACACTCGTCGATATCTGGGTTTGAACCAAACGCAGAGAACACTAAGACAGTTTCAGAGAGATCACTTCCAACGCAACAGGCGACCTTAGGCTTGGCCCTTCTGTTAATGTCTGCAAAGGGCACTCTGCCAGACCTCGGTCACCGAAGCCTGGAACAAAGCAGGAAGCTAGAGATGTGGGCCATTCATGACAAGAGCACTTCAGGCAGTGTCACCATGGTTACAAACTGATCAGTGATGGGGGTTCCTGGTTGTGGCTTTGCCACCACCAATTCTCGTGGCTTGGTGTAGGCACTGCTAGCCTCCAGAGTTCTCACTACAGAACATGGCAGTGAAGCCTGCCCTAAATACTTTTGCAGGGCTCCCTGGAAGAGGAAATGAGATACCAGATGGCAACATGTTTTGGAAAATGACTATCGTAGAAATGATTTCCTGCAAAGACCCTAGTGTGCCGAGGGTTTTTATGTTCCCTTTACGACCAGAGGTTCCTAACAGCATGGTGGTGACCTAAGGCCACTAGGAACGGCTCCTTCCCAGTTAGGAGATGTGATAATACCTGGGAAAAGCCACTTCTGATAAAAGAAAATAGTCATAACGGGTCTAATGGAGAGCGTTTTCCCCAGGAAATTTCAGCCCCATCCATGACCCAAACAGACCCCTCCTGAGTGGTGGAAATGAGCCACGACACCATCAAACAAGTAACCAGAGAAAGTCCACGTGAAATGTGCACATCACAGACTTGCTCCCCTACTGAACGGGTAGAAACAAAGCCATTTCCCAGCAGGGGAAGAGAAGGAGGCCGAAATCCATTTCCCGCTCACTGGCTGAAGATACCGGGTGGCGGCCAGTACACACAGCCCCAGACTGTGCACATGTGGCCAGCGGACAGAGCCCAACCTTGCACTCCAGGATGTCAACAACGTCCCAGCCACTCCCTGGACAAGCTGCGTGGGACCCACCTCTGGCAGGCCCTGTGTGCCCACGAGGGGCATGTGGTCATCTGGATGTTCCCCTGGCAGTTCATACTATGTCACCCGTAAGCTAAGATGTCACAGCTGGCACCTCCTCTGCAATTCCTCAGGCTGACCACGTCTGTCCACGTGCCCCTGCCTTCAACCTAAGGGCAAGGCTGACTCTACTGTCCATAGGAGGAAGGACAAGGTTGAAAGGAGAGAGAAACAGGTGGAATTCTTAGCCGACTGCTAGTGTTGCTGGTCCCCAAGCCCCGCAAAGAAAAGAAATGGGTACCAGAGTTACCACAACTGAAATCAGAGCCCTGGCACCTGCGACCTCAGATCATGGTACACACGGGTTTACGGTGCTCTCTGCAGGAGAGCCCATGGGTCCCCCTCCGTTTGCTTGGTGGTGTCAATTCCATTCCTGTTCAGTGGGGGGCGCCATGCCAGGGGCCACTGGGGAGAAACCAGGAGACCTAACCTCTAGAACTTCTCTTAAATGGTGCTCTCCAGAGCCCCCCTGGGACGGAGAAGGGGGCTGCTCATCACAGCTGGTTTATTTTCTATCCAGATGCCTCTGCAGTCTCCTAAGTTCATCTTTGAGCTGATCCTCAAACTTCACTGTGCATTTGTGCATATGCAGATTTCTGCATCTACCCTCAGAGTCTGGAGGGGAGGCCAGGAACCTTTTTTTTTTTTTAAGCGATAAGCCCAGATGTTTCTGAGACAGTTTAGCCGTGGACTGACCACACTTTGATACAAGCAGCTCCAAGGGCCAGCGACCATAAACCTGCCTCAGACACCCAAGGAGTGCAGGGCTGGGAAGCCTAGTGAGTGAGGCGGGGAGGGAGGGAGCTGGTGGCGATGGATGATGCTGGCTTTGCTCAGCTGTGCCCCGGGGGCTGGCTTCAGCTCCATCTGAGTCATTTCCAGCCTGTCTGCCATACAGACACCTTCTCTTTCCCCGTCCCTCTTCCGGGTCATCTTCTGAGAGAAGGCTTATTCTTGTTTTGTTCTTCCTGCATTTTCACATTTCTGCCCACTTACATTCGGTTTCACCTTATTCTAGTTTTCATTTGGTAATATTCCCCTTCTCCTGCTCTTATATCTCACTGCCAATTAGGATCTGACTGGTATCCACTCCCTGAAGAATCCCTTGGTCATCGTTTGTTTTGACAATCATGGTGAAAGACAGTGGCCCCTAGAATAGTATCAACCCAACTCCATCCAACAAGTACCAGGATGTAAGGGGAGGCATCCAAGTGGCTCCTGAGAGCTGGTCCCCACTGATGAAGAATGTTCAAAAGAATCACCAGAATCTGGCACATCCTCAGGACCCAGGAAATAACGTGCATCACCAACGCACCCAGACAGTACGGCTTCTCCCGCCTCCGGTGCCTCTCCCGGTCATATCGGTATCCTGGGTAACAAGTACACAGCACTCGGCCGAAGTTATCTGTGCACTGCTGTTCACAGGGAGCCTCAGCACATACATCATAATCTGAAAAAGAAAAGTGTGAACTCAAAACCACCACAGTCATCCACTATACGGAGGCGGGGCCCACCCAGCCCTGGTCGGGAACAGACTGTCTAGGCTGCACTCAGCTCAAGGGGAACGGGGGTGTGACCAGCTGTGTAGAGGGAATTAACTCTTCAGGCCACGGGGCATCTTCCAGGAGGGCTGCAATGGGTAACTGAGCACTCGGCATCTCAGGGGTTAAATGCAAATATCACTTGTGATACTCCCTGGGTCACCTCACCATCCTTATTTTTTTCTTTCTATAAGAGCATCATTACAAACTTTAATGGTGTATTGATTGGCACAATTTATGTAAGAAGAATGTGCTTACCACGTAACCTCAAATAAATTCATCTAGCGCAAAGATCTTCAAACCAAAGTATACAATCCCTGGGGTAAAAGGAGATTTTCCTGTGGGTACTTGGACACATATAAATTCAAGAGGGTCAATGTACAGATATTAAACTTTCATGTTTATTCTTTCTAAAAACTGAGCTACTTGAGGATTTCCCCCACGATCAAGAGTCACTGTATTTCTCTTTTGCTGCCTTTCCTTTCTTCATTTTAAATAGAACACCTTTATTAAAATATAATCCACATAGCACAACATTTACCCTTTTATCGTGTGCAATTCAGTAGTTGATTTTTGTCATTGATCCAGAGAGCAAAGAAGCTTTAGATGGCCAGGCTCTGCTGAATTACCTGGGGGCCTGTTTCCTCTTTTTCACCAACGGCTGGAGAGACAAGGAATTCTTTCCAGCTGAATACTGAAGAACAGCCAGCCCTGGCGATGGGCACTGGCGTCCTAATGTGAGGGGCGGGGCGGTGTTGGAAGTCAGGCAGGCTGGGCGGAGCCTGAGGGAGGCTGACTGATGTCTCTGTGCTGTAGGCATGCAGATGGGGTGGGGGAGGGTCGATTCTGCATGGTGAGCAGCGTCTGGGTAAGGCAGAATGGCCAGAGATCTCGTTCCAGCTCTAAGTCTGTGCAAATTGTGGTGGATGCTCTATTCGTCAACAACCAGGGCATCTCCTCTTTTCTCAGTCCTTACAAACAAACTAATATTTAACGAGCCTCTGAAGGAACTTTGGCTCTAAGTCAGGAGGCTCAGACCGAACATTTACTTCCAGACTAGACCCAGCAGCTCATTAATCACTGCACTGTCTCCCCCAGGTGCTGACAGACAAACTATCGCTGGAAACAGAGTGAGCCTGGCTTTGCCCTGCCACATGTGAAAGTGGAATGGGTGGGCTGTCAGCCCCTGATGTGGGTGGGGTCAGCGAGACAAGGGTCACGCCAATCTCAGGACAACCTGGAAGGCGGCCCTTGCTAAATACTCCTCCCCATAGATGTGATTCCAGGCCTGCTCTTCCTGCATGTGTCCCTGGTCAAATGCGTTTTCTTCACTGAAGCATCACCTCTAGGCAGCCCATGTTCTGTGCTCTTTTTGCTCAAGAGCAAGGTCTCAGCCGTGATTGGCTGTGGGCTGCCCTGCTCGGCCAGCTGTACCCGTCATCCAGCAGCTGCCAGGGAGGCAGGGGAGGAAAGGGGCAGCGTCAGGAGTCCCGTGTTGACTGTTATGCTCACTAAGACCTGTTCTGACATATATGTGTTAATAGACGATATCCGTTTTTCTCTTTCTGACATACATGTGGAATCTAGAAAAATGGTATACATGATCTTAATCGCAAAGCAGAAATAGAGACACAGATGTAGAGAACAAACAAACGTATGGACACCAAGGTGGGGAAAGGCGGGGAGGGGGGTGGTGGGATGAATTGGGAAATTGGGATTGATGTATATACACTATTGATACTATGTGTAAAATAGATAACTAATGAGAACCTACTGTATAGCACAGGGAACTCTACGTAATGCACTGTGGTGACCTAAATGGGAAGGAAATCCAAAAAAGAGGGGATATGTGTGTATGTATAGCTGATTCATTTTGCTGTACAGTAGAAACGAACACAACATTGTAGAGCAACTATAATAAAAATTAATTTTAAAAAAAGATAGGGCTTCCCTGGTGGCGCAGTGGTTGAGAGTCCGCCTGCCGATGCAGGGGACGCGGGTTTGTGCCCCGGTCTGGGAAGATCCCATATGCCGCGGAGCGGCTGGGCCCGTGAGCCATGGCTGCTGGGCCTGCACGTCCGGAGCCTGTGCTCCACAACGGGAGTGGCCACAACAGTGAGAGGCCCGCGTACTGCAAAAAAAAAAAAAAAAAAAAAAAGATAGCAAAATGCTAAAAAAAAAAAAAAAGAAACAGAAAGAAAAAGACCTGTTTTGAAAAACAGCAGCCCTGATTTCCTCCTCATTCCAGCTCCCTTGAGGTACCACTTCCAGCTCCTGCGGCTGATTCTTTTATGATTTCCCTCCGCGTCTCTAAACAGCCAGCTTGCATTGCTTCCTCCTCCTTTGTGTGCTGAATACTCTCTATGGATCTCCAGTCATGGACGAGACACGTTCAGCTTTATCACTGTTTCCTCAACCACGTCCATGCTTCCTACTCCTGCATTTTGCCCCTGTCGTTACACTGAAATTTTGGTTTTATAAGTCTTCAGTGTTGGCAGCATAATGACAATATAAAAGCAATTTTTTGCTAAGCCTGGAAGTATACTCTAATTCCCTATCCTTTCTTGAAGACCCTTTTGTTTTCCCTGGAATTAAAATAATTATCTAGTACCACATGCACCCAATGTTCACTGCAACACTATTTACAATAGCCAAGACATGCAAGCAGCCTAAATGTCCACCAACAGATGAATGGATAAAGAAGATGTGGTACATATATACAATGGAATATTACTCAGCCCCAAAAAGGAATGAAGTAATGCCATTTCCAGCAACACAGATGGACCTAGAACATATAACACTAAGTGAAATAAGTCAGACAGAGAAAGACAAATATAATCACTTACATCTGGAATCTAAAATATAATACAAACCAGTTTATTTACAAAACAGAAACAGACTCACAGACATAGGAAACAAACTTATGGTTACCAAAGGGGAAAGAGTGGGGGAGGGATAAATTAGGAGTTTGGGATCAACAGATACACACTATTACATATAAAATAGATAAACAACAAGGATTTACTGTATAGCAGAGGGAACTATATTCAATATCTTGTAATAACCTATAATGTAAAAGAATCTGAAATATATATATATACAACTGAATCACTTTGCTGTATAGCTGAAGCTAACAATACTGAATATCAACTATACTTCAATAAAAAATAATTATTATTTTGTATATTTGGGGGGGTAGTTGTGAACTTTCTCTCTTAGCTTCAAACTTCCACTTCCATGAGCTACTTTGTGACTGGGACTCTGGAAACCACATTTCTGCCTTGTTGGCTGCTGGCTTATTAGTACTGAGAACAGGGCCGGGTGAGCAAGGTGGGAGGGGAGAGAGACTGAGAAAGGTCTTACAGGATTTAAAAGTTTGAAATCATGTGTGCCTGAAAACGTCTTTTTTCAACCCTTATGGCTAGTTAGGGTATATAATTCTAGGCTTGGAACGCTACCTCAGAATTTGGAAGGAACTGCTCCCCTGTCTTCTAGCTTTCAGTTCCGCTATGGATAAGTCCTATAAGATTCTAATTCTTGATCTTTCAAATCTCATTTTTCCCTCTTTGAAAAATGTTAGTATTTTCTTTTTGCCCCAAAGTACTAACATTTCACAATGACGTCTTTATGTGGGACCCCTTCAATTTTTGGTAGGCTCTTTTAATCTAGAAATTCATATCCTTCAATTCTAGAGGATTTTCTTGAATTATATCTTTAATGATTTACTCTCTTCTTCTTCCTCTGTTCTGTGTGGAACTCTTATTTGGATGTTGCATCCCCTGGACTGGTCCTCTAATAATATTCTCACGTTTTTCTTTTACTATTTTTTATTTCTTTGATCTTTTGCTCCAGGTCCTGAGAGATTTTCACAATCTCATCTCCCAACCATTTTCCTGTTCTCATTTTATCATGCTTTTAATTTCCAAGGATTCTTTATTTCTTCTTTGAATGATCTTTTTTAATAACACCATGTTCTGGTCCCATGGATGCTATACCATTTTTGTAACTCACTGACGTATAAATGGTAGTTACTTTGAAGTTTTCTTCTTTCTGTGTGGTGTTTTCTCTAAGACTCTTTTTATTTTTTTCCTGTATGTTTCTTTTGTAGGTTTTCCTCTAATGACTGGTGATCCTTTTCCTGTTTGGACGTCAGCTGTAACTGATTCATGGCTAAATACAATAGCTAAAATATAAAAAAAATTATAGCTAAATAGAAGCAAAGCTATAAAATTAGCTAAATATTGAAGAGAAGGCTATAAAATCAGCTAAATAGAAGCTCTTTGCATGTGGCAGACTTTATATACACTGGGCTTAATTATTTTTTTAGCATCTTTACTGGAGTATAATTGCTTTACAATGGTGTGTTAGTTTCTGCTTTATAACAAAGTGCATCAGCTATATATATACATATATCCCCATATCTCCTCCCTCTTGCGTCTCCCTCCCACCCTCCCTATCCCACCCCTCTAGGTGGTCACAAAGCACCGAGCTGATCTCCCTGTGCTGTGCAGCTGCTTCCCCCTAGCTATCTATTTTACATTTGGTAGTGTATATATGTCCATGCCACTCTCTCACTTCATCCCAGCCTCCCCTTCCCCCTCCCCGTGTCCTCAAATCCATTCTCTACATCTGCATCTTTATTCCTGTCCTGCCCCGAGGTTCATCAGAACCATTTTTTTTTAGATTCCATATATATGTGTTAGCATACGGTATTTGTTTTTCTCTTTCTGACTTACTTCACTCCGTATCACAGAGACTCTAGGTCCATCCACCTCACTACAAATAACTCAATTTCGTTTCTTTTCATGGCTGAGTAATATTCCATTGTATATATGTGCCACATCTTCTTTATCCATTCATCTGTCAATGGACACTTAGGTTGCTTACTGTCCTGGCTACTGTAAATAGCCTGGGCTTCATTTAAGTGAGTTGCTTGGTGCATTTCAATGTCAGTTTCTTTAGGACTTTTTTTTTTTTGCAGTACACGGGCCTCTCACTGCCGTGGCCTCTCCCATTGCGGAGCACAGGCTCCAGACGCACAGGCTCAGCGGCCTAGCCGCTCCGCGGCACGTGGGATCTTCCCAGACCGGGGCACGAACCCATGTCCCCTGCATCGGCAGGCGGACTCTTAACCACTGCGCCACCAGGGAAGCCCGACCTCTATGTTTTTTTTTCCCACCGAGCTCTAACAGAACTAGCTGGCAGTGAGAAATTCTGTCTTGGAGAGACCAATATAAACCAACGTATGTGAAGAGATTTCCTAACCAGCCTTCCTAAAGCAGCTTTCTCAGAGTTGACAGCTATGGTTTAATGAACTCTTCTGTAAAAGAGAGCAATAAATAAGAAGGATTCATTTATCTCTAACTGATAAAGAAACTGCTCCCTATGAGATAATGCAACATAATTAGCTTGGCTGGGCTCCAAGTCCACTAGAGAGACCTGGATTCTTGGCCAACAGTGAAGAAAACTATTTCACATTACCTACTCACCTGTCCCCAGCCCAGCCCTGGGCACACTCATCTCATGCTCTTCCAACAGTTCTTAGTGTTTTCTGTATCAGTGCTCTGCCTGGAATCTTGTACAGTTCTCTTCCTCCTTCTTGTCTAAGTCCTGGGCAGCCTTCCTCATAACCTAGCTCCAAACTCCTCTCCTTCTCGAGACCACCTCTGACCGCCCTGGTCTGTGGGACTACGTGCCCCTTCTGCAATATGCGTGTCTCTACTATGCATATTGCAGGTGTTAGTAATAACAGAAACCACGAGTTATCAAGCCCTTAATAAGAGCCAGCCTCTGTTCCAAGTACTTTACATGCGGTAATCCTCTTAAAGCCACCACGTGAGTCAAGTACTAACACTTTCTGCAAAAACTAAGGTTTAGAAAGTCACGTGCCTAAGGTCATAGCTAGCAGGATGTGTGTTATGGACTGAATGTTTGTGTCCTCCTGAAATTCATATTTTGAAACCCTAACCCCCAGTGTGATGGTATTAGGTGGGGGCCTTTGGGAGATTATTAGATCACGAGGGTGAAGCCCTCATAAATGGAATTAGTGCCCTTATAACAGAGACCCCAGAGAGCTCCCTCGCCCTTTCCACCATGTGAAGACACAGCAAGAAGATGGCTGTCTATGAACCAGGAAGCGCTCACCAGACATGGGACTTGCCAGTGCCTTGCTCTTGGACTTCCCAGCCTCCACACAGTCTAACGTATTTTTGTCACAGCAGTGCAAATGGATTACAGCAACATGGAGGCATGATTAAAATCCAGGTCTCTCTGACTCCATGCCATCCACATGCTGTCTCCCAGCTTGAGGGCTGGGCCCATGTCCTACATCACTCTGTCTCTTCAGTGCTGGGCTGAGCAGTGTTTGCTGATGATCAAGGGGCTTCACATTTAGCAGATGAAAAGCAGGTAGAGAGGTTGGGGAAGATGGCTGTGTTCTAACTGTGCATGAAATACTGACTAGGGAATTACAGCCTCTACAACACAAAACTGGAGATACAGGAATTACTCAATATACATGTAAATGCTATGTGATGATTTAGATAGAGCCTGACATGTATAACCAAATTGGCATTAGAAGAATTTAAAGCCAAAAAAAGAGAGAAATTACACACGCATGCACCGATAACATACATATGTTCCGTGTACATCTGAACTCTACAGACCTCTGGTTATTAGTCATAAACAAGGTGAGAAGATATAATCCATTATATTACATACCTTCTGGGATGCATTGTCCAAGGACAAATTTATACCCTTTGCAGCACTTCCTCCTAAGAGACAAACAAAAATGCATTTTAAATGTGATGTTAGATTAAAAATAAAATTCTTTACAATTAGCAATTTTGAATGAAATAACTTGCGCCCAGCAAGAACTGAGGCATAAAGGAAAGTAAGGGTAGAGGGAATCTGAGATAAAAAGAAAAAATATTATCACTACCATATGACCACACCTTTTCCCCACCTAATATAGGACATTAATCCTTTGAATCCTATGAAGTGAATTAACCCTGAGACTTCAAGATATTTATATTAGATGATTAGTGGCTTATCATCCTACAGGTCAAGGATTCACATGACTTGCTAATTATATGAGCTAATTATAGTAACATTAGGCTAATTATAACATAGTGATTGATAATTACCATATAATAATTAGGTAACTAATTATTATCAAGCCTGGGACTGGAACCCAAGCATTCTGACTTCCCCCCTTTTTTTCTTAAAACACCTGTACCACATAAGGTACCTAAAGATACCTAGAATATCTGAATTTTAAAAACGGCTAACAGGCAAATTTTAACATAAACATCCAAGACTTACATCTCTGCCCAAGAAATGGTGCCATCAGTTCAAAATGCAAATCTCCACTGTAGGGATCATATCTCTGGTATGGAGTTGTGACCTCCTAAGAGACCAGCCCCCTCTGCAGATAACAACAATAAACTCCGGACAAAACAGAAGCAAACAACTACCTGATGATTCTGGAGAGTTAAAGCAGACAGATTTAGGAGGAGAGCTGAAATTTTCAACAAGGGACCGACAGAGGGTAATTTTCCTGCTTTTTAGGGCTTTATCCTGTCTGCAGATCACAGTTGCCATGTGGAAGCGAAAAGTCTGAAAGAAAACCTTCAGTATTTTTTGGCCTGATCAAACAGAGGACAAAGCCTTGGGATCCAGAGCCATGAGAAACTGAGAAGGAATCCTGGAAAGGACAGTGCTAGAGAAGGAGAGCCCTGAATTTTGTGTATAAACTCTCTCCAAGTCTCTGGTAACCCCTAATCCATGTCTGTGAAGAGCAGATGCAAAACATCTCAGCTAATGAAGACTTGAACTGCCACTTCCACAGGCCAGTTTTCACTTTTTGTCTAATCAAGTTAACTGTCTGCTAAAAGGAAAATATCAATACTCTTTGGACGAATGTATCAGGATGCAGGGTCTCTACAACACAACGTGTATAAATGTGACCTGTTCTCAAGGGAAGAGACAATCAATGGTGTGAACTCTAAGATAACCCAGAGGTTGGAATTATCAGACGCAAACATATAACTATGTTCAATGATATAAAGGAAGATATACTTGTAATGAATGAAAAAGTAGGAAATCTCAGCTCTCCATCTCGCCAATCTCCATCACTTTTCCCTTCCCTCCTCTCCCAGCTGGTTTCTAAGTAAGCTTCCCTTTACCACTTCCAACATCAGTGTATGTTAAATCAGAGAGCAAGAATTAACCAGGGCCCTGTGAATCTGCAAATCTCAAGAACTTACCAAGATATTTTGAGTTGACTATAATGGTTAAACTACCATTAAAAATACTCTTCTTTGTAACCATAAGAGAAATCAGATTCAAGGTTATTCTCATCGCAATGTCATTCTGACTCATCTGCATTTGGATATGCTTTCCAGGTGGAACAGAAAGGGATTAAGTTAAATAGCATCTACCAGCTAGGAACTGCATATCACCTGCAACCTATCATGCCACCTGTGTTAACATGTCATCTGTATATACGAAATCAGGGGCACAAACCACTGATTTGGAAAATTAGGCATTATCTGTGTCTTAAAGCAAGTTTCCACTTTCATCAAATGGCCAGAACCTTCGACCGGACTAGACAAGACCTTCTGTCTCTTTAAGACGAGACAAAGTTAAATGCATTTTTTCCATCCCATCTTAGTAAAAAATTAGTTAACGGCACTATTTTCTACTTTTGCAAGTCAGCGTAATCTTACTGGTCAAATCAATTTTTGTGAACTGGTCTGCTACGTGAATGACCACTCATAGAAGAAACTTAAGCAATCTCTTCCCCAAGCTTTAAAAATTCAGAAAATTTTTATTACTTTATACAATTTATAAACATCACATCTAGTACGAGAACATTCTGATGCCTAACCGGGTTTAGCAGTATTACCTCATTCCTTCCTGTAACATCTCACGTGCAGCCCAGATGCAGCAGATAATCCTACTTCCAAAGCAAAATAAGTGGGCTTCCATTATAAAAACAATGGCATTTGGGATGCTCCCAAAGCAGACTTGAGTGAAACAGCTAAGCTCAACCCCACCCTCAACAAAGGATACATTTGCCTGCCTGTACTTGTCCACTCAGTATATATTATTTTATAATCTCTCATTGACATATTTTATGTTAAAAGGAAATACTTATGTATATGTAATTTACTGATATGAGCGATCTGGGGCAACGTCCAGAGGCTTCCCGTTAGACCTAATTCCCCAATATCTGCAACCGCATTGTAATTTTACATGACAAGAAAAGCCCGTGGGGTATAAATTTATGAGGATTATTATTTGTAACAGTGGTAGGAGACCTACCTTTACATTCTATGAAATAAACTCTGCTTAGTTTTCCATGGTTTAAGAAAGTCCAAGTTCCAGACTTCCCTGGTGGTGCAGTGATTAAGAATCTGCCTGTCAATGCAGGGGACATGGGTTCGAGCCCTGGTCCGGGAAGATCCCACACGCCACGGAGCAACTAAGCCTGTGCGCCACAACTACTGAGCCTGCACTCTAGAGCCCACAAGCCATAACTACTGAGTCTGCGTGCCACAACTACTGAAGCCTGGGTGCCTAGAGCACGTGCTCCGCAACTAGAGAAGCTACCACAATGAAAAGCCTGCGAACCGCAATGAAGAGTAGCCCCTACTCGCCGCAGCTAGAGAAAGCCCGAGTGCAGCAACAAAGAACTAATACAGCCATAAAATAAATAAAATTAATTAATTAATTAAAAAAAAGAAAGTCCAAGTTCCTAACAACCAAAAAGAAAACTGGCTTAACAGAGCATTCATTAAAATTTCACAGATATTACTTACTGTATTACTTAAGGCTGTCCTACAGAAAACTATAGGAGGAAGCAGTGCGCTAGATGATTCGAAACTCGAGTGATTCATGAGAAAGTTGGAGGGAGGGGCAAACCATGTGCTTCTGATACATCTCAAGTATAACACCACGTTTAAACATATGGTTCTATTTGTTTGTTTCTACCTAAATGGCATATCTAAGGTATTGCCTCTGAGATGTTCTATGGCATTTTAAAGTTCATGCAAATGGAGGAAATCCTTATAATCTGTTTTTCTACATCTAAGACATTAAACTTGGGCACTCTAACCTTTCTGAGCATTTCAAGGGCTTGGGACCATGCACACAGTGGAGCCAAAAGTCACCTGTCATTTGCTTTTTTATGGAATTAAATGATAACATAGTGATTTGATATGCTTTCAAGAGGCTACGGAGCTCTGTCAGAAAATATGAGCTTCAGGATGGACGTGTTTCATTTAAATATCTGCTCAGCGAAGAACTAACTTCCCCTTGGCTGTTTTTTCTTAACTGCATAGCTAACACTCTCTGCACGAGAGGAGGAGGTTGGAGGCTCCACTGTACCCTCCTGGGAACACGGCATTATTTTGAGTATTAAACACCCATCAGTCATAAGTCACCATGTAAACAATGAAATAGTCCAAAGCATCACAAAATAAACACTGGCCATACATGTTATACTGTTTCAGAGATTACTTACAACATAATTCACGTATAATGAAGTTGAGCCAGCCAAACTGAAATCTCCTCATTATGCAAGCACAGACACTTATTAGATCTAACTGCAAGCATGGCTGTGCGGTTTTTATCTTTTAGAAAACAAACTAAGACAGGAAAAGCTCAAGTGGAATCAGGGGAGGCAGTCCTTAATATGCTTCACGTTGCCACAACGTGCTTTTTCCAAATGCAAATGCTTTTCTCATTTCTTGGCAAGGGGAAGTGGCGATTAGATGGTTGTTACATAGAAAGGGTGACATCTGGTAATCAGGAAAGTCTGTGGATGTTTCCCCTGGGTGCCCCTGAGTATTAACACACATTAAAAAATCATAAATAAAAACTATGCAGCCAGAAATATATCCCACCAGCCAAGTGTGTGTGAAAGCTTTTGGAAGGAAAAACTAAATCGGGAAAATGAAGATAACAGAGATCTCATCATCCAACTGTCTGCTGTGAGTTACCAGATTCTCAAAAAGAATTAAAAAACAACAACACTGCCTACAGAATTAGAGGGCCAGAAGAAGGAACCTCGAAAGGTCAAGTGAGCTAGTAGGCAAGACGTATTTCAACCCTTGCTCCAAGGCAACAGTAAATTTTCCTAAGATTTACTTGAGGTTTCCTTTGCATAGCTGCCTAGACATGCACCAAATATACCAGGCTTTTTAAAACATGAGAGAAAGAATTACACTTTTTAGAGAATTTGGTGCCAAGCTAGATGGAGCAAAGGCTTTGGAGTTAAGCAGACCTGGCTTACAATTCTGGCTCTGACCTCTAAAGAGCTTGGGATGTGGGCTTCCCTGGTGGCGCAGTGGACAAGAATCTGCCTGCCAATGTAGGGGACACGGGTCCGGGAAGATCCCACATGCCGTGGAGCAACTAAGCCCGTGGGCCACAACTACTGAAACCTGCGCACCTAGAGCCTGTGCTCCACAACAAGAGAAGCCACAGCAATGAGAAGCCTGCGCACCGCAACGAAGAGTAGCCCCCGCTCACCACAACTAGAGAAAGCCCGCGGGCAGCAACGAAGACCCAACACAGCCAAAAAATAAAGAAAATTAAAATTAAAAAGAAAAATTTTTTTAATTTTTAAAGAGCTCAGGATGTGACCTTGGGCTCATTTCTTAAAACTTGCTGAGCTTCAGATTCTTCACGGATAAAACATGAACAATAAAATTTGCTTTATAGGATTAACACAAGGATTATAGATAATAAAATAAAGGTGCCTAGAACAGGGTCTGGTTCGGGGTCAGAATGGTGTTCTAAAGTCGCAGCTTTATGAACACAGCAAGAAAACAGCAAAAGCAACTCTTCCCAGATGCTTTCCTCTCATGACTCATCTCTTTCTTCCATTTCTTAGTCAATGGCAGATGCCATCTCTTCTTCCAAAAACAAAAGAGAAGGGGAAGGGAGGGGAGGGAGAGAAACTTCTGATTTCAAGATGATAGAAAAGTAACATTTTTGTCATCGTCTTCTTTCACCAGTTAACTCCAAATAACAAGGAGAACAAGAAATAAAATGCAAACTCATATCCCATGGATTTAGGAGACCTTTCTAACTCTGGACCATAACACAGTTGTCCCTTGGTAACTGCAGGGGCTTGGTTTCAGGAGCCCCAATATAGCAAAATCCACGGTTGCTGCGGTCCCTTATATAAAATGGCAGAGTACAATGAATACAGTTGGTGCTCCATATCTGTCCATAGAAATGGAGAGCCGACTGTGTATTGAATACTTATTGAAAAAAATCTGTGTATTAAGTGGACCTGTACAGTTCAAGTTCATGTTGTTCAAGGGTTAGCTGAATATGAACATGGCCTGTGGACAGAAGGATGGGAAGTGATTTTGCAAAGCGGGATAACTTCAAACCTGAGTGCTTCTAGAAGAGGTGATCATGGAGAGACCAGCCAACCGACCCTGCAGAACCTCAGTAAGCCGTTGAAACTGGAGATGCCAGATACTGAGGAAAGTGGAGGCCAGAAGAAAGCAAGATGACCTGACAGTCTGATGAGAAATTAGACTTCCTGTTCCCACCTCAAACCGAAGAAGTTAGCCTGATATCCTTTGCCTACTGGGCAAGAGGCAGAAGGTATATTCTTTTGGAAAACTGTACCCAAGAAGCTCAAGACTAGGATACCAAGGAGCACCTAACCCACCCACGAGTAGATAATTCTGCCCAGGCACACAGAGTTCCCAAATGTTTTTTAAAGAACCCTTTCAGATACATGCACCCCAATGTTCACTGCAGCACTACTTATAATAGCCAAGGCACAGAAGCAACTTAAATGTCCGTCGACAGATGAATAAAGATGTGGTACATATATACCACAGAATGTTACTCAGCCATTAAAAAAGAATGAAATAATGCCATTTTCAGCAACATGGATTATCATACTGAGTGAAGTAAGTCAGACAGAGAAAGACAAATATCAATATGATACAGCTTATAGGTGGAATCTAAAAAAATGATACAAATGCACTTATTTACAAAACAGAAACAGACTCGTAGACACAGAGTACAAACTTATGGTTACCAAAGGGGAAAGAGGGTGGGGGAGGGAGAGATAAATTGGGAGTTTGGGATTGACATACACTCACTACTGTATCTAAAACAGAGAACCAACAAGGACCTACTATATAGTACAGGGAGCTCTGCTCAATATTCTGTAATAACCTAAAGGGGAAAAGAATTTGAAAAAGAATAGATACATGTACATGTATAACTGAATCACTTTGCCGTACACCTGAAACGAACACAACACTGTAAAGCAACTATAGTCCATATAAAATAAAGATTAAAAAAATAAAGAACGCTTCCAATTTAATATTTCATTCCAAGATAGTGAAGCCCTCCTGGTGACGGCTTCTAAAGGCAGACAGATGGTGGGTTCCTCACGTCCTCAGCTAGTCCGTCCTAAATGAAGACAGAGGAGACAGAGGAAGCATAGAGCCAAGTGACATCGTTTATTCTTACCAGCCCAACCGCACTGTGGTATGCCCGAGCCGGGGGCCCATGAGAAACTTCTGCCAGGAAGAACACAGACCACGGATCCCTTGGGGCTAATATTAAAGGCTTGAGCATCTAACAGTGGTCCTGGATCTTTTGGTCAAGCTCCTTAGAGTGAGGAAGCTTTCCTCTCTTCCTTTTAACTTTCTTCCTTTGCGGAAACTTTTATCGAGCTTTGCACGACTTTGTAGGAGCTACTAGACTTCCTTTCACACCAGACGACCTGAGAACAGAGCCCAACGAAATGACTCACCTCCCAGCTAGACATACTTGGTTCCAGCCTTTTAACCAGAAAGTGCTCCTCCCAGGCAAATGGAATAATATCATGTTTACTACGGCATCAGCAAACGAACAAGCCAACCCAAACAAACCTATTTATTCATCTACATATAAGCGTGTTACTGCCAAATCTCAGTGAAGATATTAAAAGACTCCTAAGGAGTATTTTAGGTATAATCACTATTACTGGTGCACAATTACTGGTGGTCAAAATCAAATGAGGAAAACAGTTAGTGGTTCCGCAAAAAAAAAAAAAAAAAATAGTTACCACATGATCCAGCAATTCCACTTCTGGGTATGTACCCAAAAGAACTGAAAGCAGACTCCAGTAGATATTTGATCATAGCAGCATCTTTCACAATAGCCAAAGGTATAAACAATCCAAATGTCCATCGACAGATGACTGGATAAACAAGATGTGGTATATATACACAACAAAATATTATTCATCTTTCAAAAGGAAGGAGATTTCGACACAGGTTACAGATGGGTCAAAAATGTCAGTTTGGGAAGATGAAAAAGTTCTGGAGGTGGATGGTGGTAATGCTTGCACAACAATGTGAATGTACTTAATGCCACTGAACTACACACCTAAAAACGGCTAAAATGGTAAATTTTATATTATGTATATTTTACCACATATACACAAAATGATCAAGTGAGGAGGGAACGCTGTTGAAGTGATCCCTCTAACCATGAACACCCTGGTCATGGTTTCATGTGGGTTTTAATTGTGTGAATTACAGAAAAAAAAAATGTCTTTAAACGCATGTGAAAAGGTTATTCTCAGATGGAGTTAAAGTTATAACCAAAAGGTATTTATCCTCCAAGGCTGCAAGTGATAATTTATTCATTCAACAAACATTCATCGTGCACCTACCCAAAAAGCAGAAGAGCTGGTAGTTAGGACCCTGCTCCTTGGGGACGTACTACCTGGGTCTGAATCCATGCACCGCTGCTTTCCAGCTGTGGGGCCTTAGACAAGTGATGTAAAGTCCCTCTAACTTGATTTCCTTCTGTGTAAAATGGGAGAGTAATAGTACTCACCTCATTGGCTTGGTGGGAGGATTTCATAAGTTAAGATGCAGCTTAGGACAGTGCTGGCATACGTTAAGTCCATTGGAAAATGTAGAAGGAAATGTGGTTTTCCTGCTGTGTCCTCACTGTGATGGCCAACTTTAAGGACCCTGGAGCCCTGCAGAGGCGGGGCGTGTGGACAAAAGCCCCGGCTGCAGGCTGAGAACACGTGCAGGCACCTTCACGTGATGTGCCTGCCAGCGTCTCCCTATCTCCCTGGTACACCAGTGTTCCTCAGACCCCAGGGTCAAGGACCTCAGCCAAGGGCTGACTGGAGTACAGGGCTGACGTTAAAGAGATAAGAACTTGGGATTGATTAACTTCCTCTTTGCAACGATGCCAACACTAGACACCCCAGCTCCCTTCTCACACATTTTTTCCTCCTTCCTTGCCTCCCCAAATGAGTTTTCTACCTCATCAACCCTCATTATCATCTTGTTCGCTGACTGCCTTTTCCCTAATCAGGTGATAAGTTGATCATTTCTGAAACATAATAAAAAATTATAACAAATGGGAAAAGGTAGTTTGGTATTATCTTTGTGAAAAACAAAATAAAACAAACGTGTATCTATGTATATGCTTATATATACACAGGTGGTGAAATTTTTACAGCAAAAATGAAGACACTGTATTTGTGGTCCTTTGCATGCGGGTGAGCTACAAGAGGGCGCCTCATATTTGCTTTTGTGTGTTTCCGGATTTTTCTGTAATGACCAGGTACTGATTTTGTATGTAGTAAGAGAAAATAAAATAATAAAGGGGTCTTTTCAGGGTGGTTTGGTACATTTCTAATGCCAGGCTTGACAACAGTTTCAGAAGCTTGTGATTTTGAAAGTTGGGTAAGGAGTCATGCTCAGGAGCGTGTTTGAGCAGACAGGCACCCAGCATGACTCGCTTAACCCAGAAACTGAGCAGTTATATTTTGGACAAACTGGACCAACTAGGTTTCAACCCAACTGCTTTTGACCAAGTTACCTGGAATCAATATACAGTAATTATTAAGAAATTGCTTTAGGGATTTAGTGTACTATTTAATAGGATGTTCATTCTTTTTGCACCTCAAGTAACTGGTTTAATAGGCTTGCCTTAGGGAGGATTTTAATGGAACAATTTCCCCCACTTGTGGGACACTTTTAAACCAGTGCATCTCTGCTCACATGTGTTCCCACGGTTGCTAATTTTCCGAGGCGCTGATAGCTGTGAATCGTGTCCTACTCCGTGGGTCACTGTCCACGGACAGAGCCTGGAAAGTGGAGATTATTCCTTGTGGCAACATGGTTCATCGTATGCAGTGACACTGTTCCTATGCTTGTGGAATGGGGTGCCCCCTTTTCATGGCATTAATTCTTCCAGCTTGTCTCTAGATGCTGTTACTGTTTTCTGTAGCTTGTCTCCAGGGATTTTGAGGAATGAGCAAGAAGTGCTGGCAGGGTGTACCAGTAATTTCTCTTCTGGATGTGGGAGTTTAGAGTTTCCTTGTAGGTGTCTCCAGCCTCATGGATGCCTTACTTCCCAGGCAAAAGTATTCTCACTGCCCAGGTTGAGGTCAATGACCTCTGATACTTAATGCTTGACTAAAGAAGGCAAGGGATGGCAACAGTGACTCAATCAATCTCTCCACTACTTTGTTCTACCACTTGCTTCCATTGTCCTTTACTTTGGAGTACTCTCAGAAGCACCTCAAATTTTCAGAACAGCCCCCCCAGCATATATTTTGGGTTATACTTTTCTTCTATCTATGTGATTTACCTGTTTTTTGTCTTTCAGACAGTTCCCACATTTCTTTCTGCCCATGGAACTCTTTCTTTTATTCTTTTAAAAATGTTCTCTATCATTTGTACGAATTCGGATGGGAAGAAGATATTTGTGCTTGAGTTCTGTCCACCATTGATTACATTTAGCATCTAGGCTTTTTCCCCTCCAGTTCCTTCCTACATTCCCTCATTATTTCTTCATCTATTATCCCACAACACTACTGAGCTCCAACTCTGTGTCAGGTTCTGCAATAGGCTGCCTTTTAAGAAGGTGATGCCATTGCCCATAAATAATAGAGTATGAACTTTCTCTCGTTTTCCTAACAGAGATGCTGTGGCTGTACCAATCTATGTGCACAGTTTTTCTTGACCTCGTGATCATCTTTCTTAGATGCCTACCAAGGTTAAAATTGTAGTGTTTGACCACTGAGTAAGTGAAACCAACTGGTCCATGTACTAACAATCAAGTCACCTTGACCCATTCACAGAGCGTTTGCCATAAGAGAATTAGCTAAATATCTTTGAACACTGCTCTCTATAGCTTCATATTTGATCAATTTTTCATTCCTATCAATTTTCCTGCTGACCTGCTTCTCAAATCTCTCCCTTCTCTGCAGTCTTAATGCTTCTGCTTAATGCTTCTGCCGTAGTTTTGACCCCTATTATCTTTAGCATAATTGTGATGCTATGATTTGTAGTAAGAAGTATGTATTTGGTCTTTGTCCCTATTTCTGCCATAGAGCTCCTAAAACCCTTGGAGAGTGACAAAAGTCTTTTGTTATGTGAATGAAGTGACTTTTGGACTACACCTAAGGATGGAGGCTGGTTACCAGGAGAAACAACCATATGATTAGAGGGTTGGAACTGTCAGTCCCACCCTCCACCTCCAGGAAGAAGAGAGGGACTGGAGCCCTAGTTGTTGATTTATTTTTATTCTATTTTTAACTCTCTAAGCATTCTAGAAACACCTCAGTGTTATTAGTAATATTCTAGGGTAGCATTCATCAAGAAAATCCTATCTTCAGGCACTAAAATATTCATGATAAATGGAGCAATACAAGTCATCTGCGGTGGTTACCAAGGCAGTCCAGAAGTTTCCTGACTGTTCCTCCTTCCTTCTCCTCCCACTCTGGAATTTCTCTGCAGTTCTGTTTCCTCACTCCTGTCGCTTTGTTTATTTACTAACTTCTTTATTTATTGAAGTATAGTTGATTTACAATGTTATATCAGTTTCAGGTGTAGAACATAGTGATTCAATATTTTTATAGATTATACTACATTTAAAGTTATTATAAAATATCGGTTATATTCCCGAATGAATATAACACAATGGAAACACACTCCTTTCTCTTCTTCAAAGGTGGATCCAGCCTCAGGATCTCAACTCTCACCTCTCTGACACCTAAACTGCAAACTTCCAGGCATCGAAATTGCCTTCATTTTGCTCGCCTGTATTTTCTAAGTTTTGTATAATCATCAGGTGTTACTTTCGTAAAGAGAAGACGTTATATTTTAAAATTCAGAGGAAAAAGTTAACTTCTCACTGCCAACGTGGGATAGAATAGCATCCTGGACGGAGCCAGAGCTCAAAGGCAAATAACCCATAAGCCTGTTTCTAAACATTGCCTCCTTCTTCTTTCCAAATGTTCTTTGGTCCACAGGGCTTGTTTTATTTAAGATGTGATCCTTCTCTAGAACTTCTTCGAGGGCACTAATGAGAATTTCTTTAAAAATTCTTTCCAGTTTCTAAATTAATTCTGTTTTGGGACTTCCCTGGTGGCCCAGTGGTTAAGACTGCACTTCCACTGTAGGGAACACGGGTTCAATCCCTGGTCGGGTAACTAAGATCCCACATGGCACGTGGCCAAAAAACAAACAAAACCCCCCCCCAAAACACCCCACAATTAACTGTGTTTCACTGGGGATAATATACTCTGCAGGCCCACGGGCTCTTCTCTTTAAAAGTTTTCAATTTTCTACTGACTTTCAGACGTCTACCTCTGACCCTGGAACAATGTGGGTCCACCTATACGAGGATGTTTTCCAATAGTAAATAATACTACAGTATTCCATGATCTGCTGCTGGTTGAATTCTCGGATACAGAGGAACCAACTATAAGTTACAGGGGTTTTTCGACCATGTGAGGGTTGGAGCCCCTAATCCCCGCGTTGTCTAAGGGTCAAGTGTATTTATACTCATAAGCAAAGGCTTGGACCGGCAGCTCACACAGACCACCCCCTACCCTTACACGGGCTCATCTCCTCGGTGGGTGCACCACAAGGCTAACCTGGGCCCACAGAATCCTGCGGCTTACCTCGGGCCTGGGTGTGGTGGGCAGGCAGGGTTGGCCTAAAAGTATATATTGCCTTCTATTTTTTTCCCTAGTAAAAGCCTCAAGTTAACCCCAACAGCTGCATTTTCAGAAAGTCATTACTGAGGCAGAGATAGCTAGCTGTTCCCCCTCCTCTACTTCCTCTTCTTTTTCTTTTGTGACAAAACCCCAAATTATAAGCTGGGCACATAACCACCCAGAATAAAGGAGCCATTTTCCAGCCTCTCATCCACCACGTACGGCCTTGTGAATAAGCCTGGCCAGTGGGATGTGAGTAGCCTTGATGTGTGCAGAGTTCAGGTGTCACCCTCAAGTGGAAGGGGTGCGACCCTCCCCCTTCACCTTCCCACGAGTGGGAATGACCCACGCATGACCGGAGGCGGCGTGCCATCTTGGACAATGAGATCAACACGTCAGCACTGGGTGCATCAACATACAAGGAGGTAAGCGCAGGATGCCGCCCAGCCACCATATGAGCTAAGGACGCCTGAACAGTTTTGTGCAAGAGAAACAAACTTCTATCTTGTTTAAGCTATTATTGTTGGTTTCAGTTATAGGAGCCTAGTTCCTGCTCCCACCCACGTTCACCCCCCCAAAAGCTAAAATGACTGAAGGAAATAAAGCCAGGGGAGAAAGGCTACTGAAATGCAAAGGTTAGTAACCCAAATTGCGCTTAGAGAAGACACAGCCTTTTATTCTGCTCAGCCACTGTGCGTGGAGCCCTTGAGCCTTATGAAATGCTGACCCTTGAAATGTAAATGTCTGAACCTTCTTTGTAAATTACCCAAAGCTGAAGAACTCTCCGCTTTCACAGGGCTACGATCCTTCGTTCCACACGTGGGCAGAGTTTCACCGGCGCTGCTCGGCCCCCTTTCCTGCGCTTCGCCATGTAAATGAGGCATTTCCAGAGAGAGCTCGGTACAGGAACACGTAAACACAAGCTGCTGATTCAGACTTCTGCCTGGGGTCAGTCACTTGGGAATTAAATGAGGACGTCTTAGAGATCTTACTTGTAACGTCTTTGAAAGACAGAAGGGACCCGATTAATCATATGACATGACATATCCCATACCTCACACACATAAATCCCTTATGGAAAACAAAATACAACTGACGTTACTTCAGGTCTAAGTCACTGGAGGGAGAAATTCACACACCACCAAAAGTGGGATTGCTACCTCCAGATCATTTACAGATGAGAGCAGGGATCTTCTATTTAAGATACCGAACTACATAAATAATGATCCAATGTCCCATTAAAAATGTCAATTCAGATTAATTCAGAACTGGAAGCATTAAGTTTGACTTAATTCAACCACCACTTAATTGAGAGCTTATTATACACCAAGCCAAGCATTTTCCATAGATTATTTAATTCTCATAACCACCTTTTTCTTTTTCTTTTTTTAACAGATGGGAAAACTGAAGCCCAGAATATTTAAGTGACTTGTTCAAATTAGTAGCTGAGCTGGACATGAACCCAGACTGTAGGCCTCCAGAGGCCACCTCTGCCCTGACCTGGGTGTTACAGAAGATGTGGGTGTTACAGAAGATGTGGAGATGATTAAGATTTAAATGTGGTCCTTGAAGATAACGAATGTGGGAGAAATATATATACATATACACACAATTCTGCATAACACAGGACAGAGCATTCAAAGCACCGGAACATGAGTAAAATGTATTCTCTTGGTACAGAGGCAAGAGTATTAAGTCCATTTCAGGGGCTGCAGAAGTGTGTGGCCCACTGGAGTGGCTCCTGTCCCAGAGGATGTATCAGGCCCCATATGAAGGGGTCCCACGCTCACTACCTACCAGTCTTGCTTCTCCAGCTTGGTCCCCAATCCAGCTCCTCTGTCTTGCAATCTCAGCTTCCTTCTGGGAAAAAACTTCCTGTCCTTGGCTCAGGATATCCTCAGACAGCTTTTAGGCTGTGCCTCCCAAGTCTGAACCTTATTTAATCGTAGGTCAGAGAGCCACAGTCTAGGCCCAGTTGAGACAGTGGAAAGAAAAGGATGCAGGCACAGAAAGGTGTTAAAAAGGCTACTGAAATATTTCAGGCAACAGATTCAGAAGGTCTAAAACAGGGCAGTGGGAAATGCAAAATGAGAACAGATTTTAAAGAAATGCTGGAGGAGTATCTAGAGGATTTCCTAACACACTGGATGTGGGGAATAAGGAAAACAGAGAAGTCCAAGGCTAGAGACTGATTGTAGTGTAGCTGTCTGGAGGATGAGGGTCACCGATAACCAAGGCAGGCTAAATTGGAAAAGACTGAAATACAGAAGTTTTTATAGCACGAATTTGGGGGAAGACTAGAAGGTATTAATGACATTCACTGTGGACATAATTGTTTAGGATGTCTGAGGCCTTACACAGCTCAAGGGCATGGTGAGGGTGGAGGTGTGCTAGAGACGGTCTTCAGAGGGACAGCTGAAGAAGAGCATTGGATAAAAACGTGCAGGGAAGGCGTGTGCCAAGGACCTGATCTGGGGAGACCTCTTCCCGGAAGAACTGGATCGAGTAAGGAAGCCAGAGAGACAAAGAGAAGGACTGGTGAGAGAAATGCTATCAAGGAAGCTGACAAACTAGACATAAGCGCTCAAGCAAATCACTGTCTCACTCTGGGTCTCTGCTTCCCACTCCGGGAAACAAAGGGCTTTGGACTAGGGTGATCTTTAACGTCTTCCCTGGATTTTAGGGTGATGACAATGTCTGTATCTTCATTGTGGTCACATGGGTGTATACTTTGTCAAAACTCATAGAACTGTCCACTTAAAATTGGTGCATTTTATCAAATGTAACTTATATACTCCACTGAGGTGGATTAAAAAAAATTCCCTGTCTCTAAGGAATTATCCATTTTATGCAAAACTATTAATGGTAGTATGAAATATTCCATTTATGAGTATTTTTTCATCAGAGAAAAAGAAATATGGTTCAAAAACTGCATATCCTTAATCCCCCCCACACACCACCCCCCCAGAAAAAAAACAAAACACCACTATGAATTAGGAGAACTTGTTTTAAGAAATCAGTCCCTGATCATTCTGGATGTTGGTATGAGTGAGCAGACATCTTGAAGTGTTTTGCAAACACATGGGAAAGTCACGAGAACTTCCGGCGGACTCTCAGACGTGGCATGTGTGGTAGGTTTTGCAGGACAGCCCAAGAGCCACAGGGAAATAGTATGGCAGCCCTGGCTCTGCTAGGACCTACAGCTCAGTAATGACCTCTAGATAAATTTGCTTCAAGTGATGGCTCGCAGGAGTATAACACGTGAGGGTCAACACACAGCTCAATTCGATAACAATTTCTAAGGTGCAGGAATGGATGTTCCTGGTGGAAGGTATATCCCTCTTTAAAACAACTTAAGCTCCTTGACGGCTGAAGCATCATTTAATTAGAAGGGAGAGGCTGCCAGCATCCCTGTATTGAGTCCATTACGGAGTCTGTCATTTATTATGATTTCTTTCCATTTTTTGCAAATTTTAAGAGGTAGTGCCTTAAAGAAATAAGTATGATCTGTGACAACAAGGTATAGCTTTTGGCTGTACGATAAAGGTAGCTCTACAGAGAATACCTTCGGGTCATGCGAGGACATGTACGTCTCTATCATCATACTCAGTCTGTCTCCTCTAACTGATCATGAACTCCTCCAGGGCAGGAATCGAGTCTTAGTTTCCTTGAGCACTTAGTCCAATGTCTGAAAGACCAGATATTCAACACATTTTGGCTGAACTGAACTTGGCCAGAACTCTTTCCTTGGGAAGAACCTATCTGAGACACTATTTATAAGTTATGGGTTATCGCTTTATCTTCCCTTTTTTTTTTTTTATCTTTCCTGGCCTCCTGTGGGCTCTCATCCTTCCTTCCTTCCTCCTTTTCTGTATTACAAGGTACAGAAGGAATTAGGCTCTGGCAGGAGTAATGGGCAGAGAGTAAGGAGTGTGTAACTCCAGTAATGTTTCTTGCATGAAATAATGACAAATCAGTTACCTCCAGGGGCCAAAAATATTCAGCTTTATCTGCAGTAAATAATATGTGCTCTGCTGTTTGTAATCAAGAACTGGGAGATTCAGATAGTCTAGGCAAGTTGTCCAAGACTGTTCAGTGATGCTGCTGGAACCAGAATCCAGGGGATGCATGGCAACTCGGCCACCCTGTTCAGACTAAGTTGTCCCAGGATGTTCATTCTCGACCCTTTCTTAGTAGCAACATTGGCCTCGGCATTTAGGAGGGCTGAATGAATCAAAACTATTAACAGATACAAAAACCTGGAGACACTGAATGGTATCATAGTATGGACAACTCTTCTTTTTTGGCTGCTTGGGTCTCCGTTGCTGCACGCGGGCTTTCTCTAGTTGTGGCAAGCGGGGGCTACTCTTGGTTGCGGTGCACTGGACTCTCATTGTGGTGGCTTCTCTCATTGCGGAGCAGGGGCTCTAGGCCTGTGGGCTTCAGTAGTTACAGCACGTGGGCTCAGTAGTTGTGGCATGCGGGCCCTAGAGCACGTGGGCTCAGTAGTTGTAGCTCATGGGCTCTAGAGCACAGGCTCAGTAGTTGTGGCGCACGGGCTTAGCTGCTCCGCGGCATGTGTGATCTTCCCAGACCAGGGATCAAACCTGTGTCTCCTGCACTGGCAGGTAGATTCTTAACCATTGTGCCACCAGGGAAGTCCTGGACAACTGTTTTGAAGTCAGGCAGAACTGGGTTTGAAACCTGATTCTACCACTTCCTCGTTTCATGAATACAAGTTATAAACTTACACTTCAGTTTCTTCTTCTGAAAAATGTAGTACCAATATATACATTGTTAGGGTTATTTTGAACATTAAATTAGATGGATAAAGCACTTGGTATAGTTCCTCTTATATAGGAAATGGCCAAGAAAGGGACAATGATAATGAGAGCGGTAGTAATAGTAACAGTAACAGTAGTAGTGGTTATTGTTGTTGTTACTCTCTTCTGTCTTCCTTCAACGTATGGAGTTAAAGTATATATTAAATGAATATTTATATGTTTTGATAAAGCCCTGTGAAATATGGGAAAGCCTGAAGATTAAACAGTATGTTAGTTTACACTGAATCAGCTAATCATTGAACGTTGACCCTGGGAAGTAGAAAGAATCATAAGATAAAAAGAGCTTACACAATCACTTGTATAATCACTTGTGTAAAGACACAGAACATAAGAAATGTTCAACCACAACATGGTCTTTGAAAATAATAAAATGCTCAAGATGTCAAAAGGCACTCAAGTCTGCCCCAAATTACCAAAGGACAGGGTAGGCCCAGCCTGGGGTGGTCTGGGAATTGTTTGTGGAGTCGGATTTGGATTTTACAGGATGATCAAGTTGTAATCCTGACAGGGAAGAGAATGGAAGGCCACTCCGGGCAGAGACGGGGCATCCAGAAAAGCATGCAGCGGTGTTGGTTATCTTGGCTTTAGGAATGCAGCACAGAGATTTTTGTTACAGGGCAGTAGACGGCAATGCCTTATTAGCTAAGCCCTCGAATTACCCAGGTACCCTCGAGCCAGAGAGGACAAGTCACTGCTGTCCACAGCCTCTTTCTAGGAAAAACCACTTTGCCCGCGCTTGCTTCTGACTGGGTAGCCTGGATGGTCCTACTTCACACCAAGAGGCAATGCTCTTGCCCCTCTAGGTGGAGAAGTTTGGAAAGGGGCACCTGAACCGTGGGTGCCCACCCCAGGGCCAGCCCATGTTCTGACATCTCCTCCGTCCTGATCCCAGGCATCCTAACCACAGCTCCTTACATCCCTGAGATTCAAGTGGCATTTCAGTTCTCTGTAACCAAGATCTTGTTCTCTCCCAGTTGTCCTGGTAACACAGCAAAGATCCAACTTTTGGAAGTCATAGTATAAAAGGCTTTTTATTTGGGGCTTAATTCCAGGCAGGGTTTCCACAATTGCTGTGTTTTATCCAAAGAACAAATTTCTGTTTCACGGACAGAAGTCACTCCCTGGATGGTGACAAACATAAACGTCTTCATTAACCTGCAGACACAGCCCTTATCACACATGAGCACAGGATTCTGTCAATGACAGTTGAACCTGCAGGTGTTTCCGGCATTAGTGAATTATTTACTGGCAACCTTGAGAAGGAGTTGTAGGCTAGGTTTAAATAAAGGGAAACCAGCTGTACCAGGCAGAGCAAAGAGGAGTGCGAAAGCGTGTTTCATAAACGTTGAGTTTTCTTTAAATAACACGGAAGTTCTAGTGCCTCTGGCCACGTGAGCGCATAAGTCACTGGCAATGCCCCGTGCTCTCTGTCTTCTGTTTGGCTTTCCCTGGGGTCTGGCTCTGTATTCCACACAGAAGAAACCCTTCTGTGGGCTCCATTAGAGAGAAGGGATAAGACATACTCAGATGTGGCGCTGTTTCACGCAGCTGACCCCTCTTTGCTGTTGTATTATTAACTGATCTTTGAACCAGTTCTTTAACCAGATCTTTGAAACGCTTTCTAATCTGGTCTCCTGATGGAATCGCAGAGCAAGGAGCTCTCAGAAGTTGGAGAACACAGTTCTTCTTCCCTATCCCAAGTATGGCATTTAAGATAAAGAGCATATAGCACTGTGTGATTAAGGGATACACGTAGCCTTGAAAACCTGTCGTGGCAGCTTTAGTGTTGCGTCCTCACACAGCCCAAGCCCTGCCAGAATGTCTAGGGACAGAGGGCTCATTTCCCTTAACTCTAGGGGACAGCAGACAAGAGGCCATGAGGAGAACTGGGCACCCAAAGAAGATACCACTATTTTAGGGCACTGACTGTACAAAGGATGGCGTTGAACTCAGAGGAGTAACTCTTTGATGCAATTCCAGGCACTAGGATAAGGTGAAGAATCCCAGGCACCTGATGGGGGTGATGCTTCTGTGATAAGGGAAGGAGTGGACAGTGTGTTCTGATATTTAATGAAGGACCCTAGGTAAGCAACTGTCTTCTCACGCTGGACCTGAGGTACCACTTCAACACTGGGGAGATCTGGAGATCAGGGGACTGGAGTGTGTTCACGTGTGGTGGCAAGATGGGGCGATGGTGGTAGGAGTGCAGGCGTAGGCCAGAAGGGCCTTCCCCAGGAGCCACCACTGCTGCTCTGGGCACTTCCCGCTTGGCCAGCATCTTTCTGGCGTCCTGGGGGTTTTGGGCTGCTGTGCAGAAGGCTATCGGGGGTGTATGTTATGGAATTAGGGTCCTCTTCTAGGTGCCCCAGTTCTACAACATAGGGCTTAGCCCTCCAGCCGGGGCTGCCCTGAATCAAGAGAGAACTCCCTGGAGAAGGGAGGAAAATTATCCTGAGGACCACCTAGACCCCCCTCAGGTCTAAGGATGCCCCTCAGTGCCAACCTGAGCACAGCTCTCCTCCACACTTGTGCTGATGGGCCAGATGCTGACCAGCTGGACCCAGAGCACAACCCTCTCCCACAGATCCCGGGAGACCACCCGAAGTGCCAGTTTCTCACCTCGTGACTCACTCTGGAAGACGGCCATTGAGATACCCTCCCCCCACCCCGCTTCTGTATTTCCAGTCGCAGAGAAGGCAGCTCCGACAGCAGTGGGGACCTTCCGAAGGAGGTCAGGCAGGTCCTGGGTAGGGGATTCCCCTTTGGCTTGTCGGCTCCTTTCTGCTAAAACAGACCATGACTCTAGTCAGCCATGATCTCCTGAGGATCCTCCTGGGTGGAGCCTCCCAGCAGGTGCAGGACCAGGGACAACAGCCGGCTCCATCCACAAACTGCCCACGATGCCCTGCTAAGTCCCCACCCCATCTTCCTAGGGAGGAGGCTCTGCCTGGACCCACCGTCTGATAAAACCTGGAAGTGGGGCAGGGTCGGCCTTAGCCTGGAAGGCAGTGGTGGTGGAAACAGCAACAGCAGCGCTAACACGGACTGCTCGGCCCCTGTGCGAGGCCTTGTGCTATCGTGCCCTCCAGCAGAAGCCAACAGGCCTGGCCCTGCCCGTCCCTCCTCCAAAGGCTGTGCTCCCACTGCCATCGGAGGCCTCCGCCCCGGGATGGCAGAGCTGCAGGAGGGTATTTGCTGTGGCTGGTTCCCAGAGTGAGTCACAAGCTGAGAAACTGCCACATCCTGTGGAGTTTCATCAAATCCTCACAAGGAGCAACAAGACAATCTGTGATTATCCCCCTCTCACAGTGGAGAAACTGAGTCCAGAGCTCAAGACTCTGGCCCAAGGTCATACTGTGAAGCAAGGTTAGAGCCAGGACCTCAGTCCCCAGAGTCTGAGGCCCAGAACACTCGCTCAATTTAAAAGATCTGAATGCAAAAAAAAAGGATGAAGAAATACTTATGCCCAGGCTCAACCTCTAAATGATTAAATCGGAATCTCTGGAGCCGGAACCAGGGAATCAGCATTTTTAAGAATCAGCCAGGATTGAGAACCAGGGCTCCAATGCCTTGAAATCTGAGTGTGTCCTTTCTTTCCATCCAGGCGGAAGCTCCTTGGGGCAAGACCCTTAACGCCGAGCCCAGGCCTGGCACGTAGTCAGCGCTCGACGGACGTTCGCTGAGTGACTGCATCCTCACTTGAAAATCCAAACAAACCCGGGGTGGGATATGGGGCATGTTTTGCTTTTTTTGTGTGAGGTAAGAGTCATGTGTGTGTCATCCGGATTTGGGCAACCCGAGAACACAAATTCCAAAGAAGATAAATCCCCCCATCCCCAGCTCCCTAATGTCCCAAGAGAGGAACAGGCTGTGTTGTTGGTTATCTCCTGCTTTCAATTAAGGAGGCTTCAGCCAGATTCCTTTGTGTGCCTCTGAGGCCCAAGCCTTGTAAATGGCACACTTTCAATTATTTATCTAAACAAAGGTGAGCCAGAGGGCAGTTGTAAACACTCGCCTGATGAATTCGAGCCCAGCTCTGAGCCCTTGGAATTCTCAAGCTTACATGACTTGGTTTTGTGGATCCAGTTTCCTTGGCTGGGGCGGCGGTGGGGGAGCGGGAAAAGAAAGAAAGAAAAGGAAAAAAAACCCGGCACACTATTTAGGCGGCCATAAATTCCATTTCAGAAATGAAAGGCTGCCAGAGCCGAGCCGCAAGGATGCCGGGCTTTGTGGCTGGTGGTGATCCTGTTGCTAGGTTGCTTAAATCAAACAGTCATAACTCACTGGCAAGGAGGCGGACCGCTGAATCTCTTCCAGTTTTGCGCTGTCTTCCTCATCAAAGGATGCATAACATTCTATGTCACCAATGAATAATAAATCCCGTCAAAAAGAACACAGAACCAACAGCGATCTACAAATGTAAGCGGAGAAAAGGCCGTGTCTCGTAAGTGAGGACAGCCTTCTGTTTTGCTGTCAGCAAGACAAGTGCTCTTCTTGGGGATGGGTCTGTGCCTACTCCCTGTAAGGACCGGCCTGTGATGCGCATATGACCCAGACTGCTGTGCCATGGGTACAGCTGATGGCCGACAGTGCCAAGGGGAACGACTCCTATGGAAATCACGTACCGCTTCACTTGCCATCAGCGTCAGCTGTAGCAAAAGAGTGACTTGTTAACAATAAACCAGCTGGAAGTCAGGGCACCTGGGTATTAAGAGCAGCAGCAGCAACAGTAACAACAGCTACTGTTTGAGTACATATCATGTGCTCAAAGCTCTGTACTACTGTACCGTGGAGAGGCACTATCCTTACCAGGCAAAGGTCCAGAGAGATGAAGCAATTTGCCAGGCCACGTGACCCATAAGTGACAGGGCTGGAATCTGTACCCAGATCTGCCCGACTCAAAAGCCAGGGTTCCCAATCATGCTGTTATAGAACCTCCCTAGTCCCAGGACAGACACTTGAAAATGTTTCTGGAATTCACCTCTCTTCTCTATCCCTGATCCTGATGACCTTAGTTCAGACCTTAAACTCTCTCACCCTTACCATTTTTAGAGCCTTTAAAATTCATCTTCCCGCCTCCACTCTTTCCCTCATCCCGTCAAGTGAAAATATTTAAAAATATACCTAACACCCTATGGGATATCGTCTCAAGTCCAGTCCTTCGCAAAGCACAGGTGGTCCCACTCCACCTCTTCTGTCGCTATCATCCCACACTGTGACCCGGTCTCCTCAAATGTCCACCTCAGAAGATCCCTTCTGTAAAACATCCTGTCTCTTCCTTCCGATCTCACTTATTTACATGCTTGTCTCTCCACCCAGACTGAGCTCCTAGAAAGCAAGAAGCTTGTCTTGTTCATGCTTGTGATTTCCCGCGGATCTGGCAGAGGGCGAGTGCCAATGTACGTTACCTAGCTGACTCACTGACTGAATGAACAGAACCTCAAAGCTGGGGAAAATAAATTAGCAAAGATCATTGAATTTTTGACAACTGACCATATATGCGTGGGGTCTCAGAACAGTCATTCTTTTTTTGTTTTTTGCGGTACGCGGGCCTCTCACTGTTGTGGCCTCTCCCGTTGCGGAGCACAGCCTCCGGAATCGCAGGCTCAGCGGCCATGGCTCACGGGCCCAGCCGCTCCGCGGCATGTGGGATCTTCCTGGACCGGGGCACGAACCTGCATCCCCTGCATCGGCAGGCGGACTCTCAACCACTGCGCCACCAGGGAAGCCCAATCATTCTTAACAATTCCTTGAGTTTTATAGATTTTACTTATCTCTGGAATAACCACAAGAAATTCATTTAAAAATTAAATTCTAGCTTAAAACATGTTTCCTTGACATTTTAGTCTAGCTTTCTTCCACTCAAAAGTATTTTCTTGGGCTTCCCTGGTGGCGCAGTGATTGAGAGTCCGCCTGCCGATGCAGGGGACACGGGTTCGTGCCCCGGTCCGGGAAGATCCCACATGCCGCGGAGCGGCTGGGCCCGTGAGCCATGGCCGCTGAGCCTGCGCATCCGGAGCCTGTGCTCCGCAATGGGAGAGCCACAACAGTGAGAGGCCCGCATACCGCAAAAAAAAATTAAAAAAAAAAAAAAATTAAAAAAAAAAAAAAAAGTATTTTCTTCACTAATAGCTAGCTATTAGCAGTAGTATCTGATCCTAGAATGTCTACCTTTTCCTTTCCTAGCCTAAATGCAGTTTTCTTGATTGAAGATTCTGGTTTAATTCCTTGTTTAAATAAAGACCTGGTGCCTGGATTAAATTGACCAGCATATTATATTAGGTGTGCCTTAGATGTATTAAGACAGTTGCATTTTACGTCTTGTGTTTCAGGGCTAGGTAGGCTCCATGGCAAATACACTCAAATGATAACTGCCTATTGTGGGTTGGCCAAATAATTTGTTCGGCCTTAAGTAAAAATAAGACACATTTTTCATTTTCACCAAGAACTTTACTGAACGTACTCATTAACCAAACAAACTTTTTGGTCATCCCAATAGAATCGGCACTGTCTTCCTGCCTTCCCCCAGCGTGAGCGGGAACTTAGCTAACCTCTGCCCAGGCTTCAAGATTTATCTCCATTTCCTCCCTCCTCTTTGTTGCGGCCCTGGCTCTGAGCCAAGCAGGACATGACGTCCCCCGCCCCCGCCGAACTCCCATAACACTTGCTCTCTGTGCCCCTCAGACCCTGTTCAAGGTCATGTGTAGCAAATCACAGTGGAAAGGACACTGCCATGGGAACGTCACCCCTGCTGTCCCACGAATACATCATGGGGCTCTAGGTGATGGATTCACCTCTCTGGCCCTTGGTTTACTCACTGCAAAATGAGGGAGTTAGACTAGTTGGGTTACATGGCCTCTACGCTTCCTTCCAGCTCTAAAAGTTTATGAAAACGTGCCAGATAGCTTTTTTTTTTTTAACATCTTTATTGGAGTAAATTGCTTTACAATGGTGTGTTAATTTCTGCTGTATAACAAAGTGAATCAGCTATATGTGTACATATATCCCTATATACCCTCCCTCTTGTGTCTCCCTCCCTCCCACCCTATCCCACCCCTCTAGGTGGACAGAGAGCACCGAGCTGATCTCCCTGTGCTATGTGGCTGCTTCCCACTAGCTATCTATTTTACATTCGGTAGTGTATATATGTCCATGCCACTCTCTCACTTCATCCCAGCTTACCCTTCCCCCTCCCCGTGTCCTCAAGCCCATTCTCTACGTCAGAGTCTTTATTCCTGTCCTGCCCCTAGGTTCTTCAGAACTTTTTTTTTCCTTTAGATTCCATATATATGTGTTAGTATATGGTATTTGTTTTTCTCTTTCTGACTTACTTCACTTTGTACGACACACTCTAGGTCCATCCAGCTCATTACAAATAACTCAATTTTGTTTCTTTTTATCACGCCAGATATCTTAATCCTAGTTGAAAGCTCCCTAGAGGTGTGGAAGGTGAAATGCAAAAGAATAGAACTTTGGGCCACATTCAAACTGTTAAGAGTTGAAAATAATGATTTGGATGTTACGATCCTCTACATTTTCCAAAGGACCACCACAGGATGACATCTTCAAACTAAACATGCAACCAAGAGATGACCCAGCAGGGTAACGGTAACTGATGCTGTAGGTTTTGTTAACTATAC
This sequence comes from Hyperoodon ampullatus, assembly GCF_949752795.1. Taxonomy (NCBI): domain Eukaryota; kingdom Metazoa; phylum Chordata; class Mammalia; order Artiodactyla; family Ziphiidae; genus Hyperoodon; species Hyperoodon ampullatus. The sequence continues at coordinate 74,619,994 of NC_136926.1, forward strand.
TGTGAAATGTTCATCATGATAAAGTTGGTTTCTCACAATTCCACACAAACTCAGAATTACACACACAAGTAAAACTACTTAAACATTCCTTTCAGGCACGATCAACCAGTGTGCATCTAAGACATAATGCTTTAGATTAGTCAAATATACATCCCCCCAAATGTGAAACATAGATGCTCAAATTTGATTCCTCCGAGGATGAGCTTCAAACTGTAAGTAATTTGGCAAGAGACAGAGTCTTGGAGAACCAGCATTTTTCTTACTAAATTACACAACTTCTTATCTTTCAAAATAATTTATAAAGACATGTTAGAATGAGAACAAAATAACAGTCATTCAAGAGAAAAGACAGATGTGGCGCATTTAGGCTCAAGAGAGCTTCGATGGTTGAGTACTACGTTTAGGGCTAACTTGCCTGACAGCTGAGCCCCAAAGGGGAGCTAAGAGGAGTTAGTTCTGATGCAGGTTTTTACAAAAGGGAAGAAATTTGCCAAGGAGATGTTTATCACTCAGAGTCCCAACTGGAAACCGAAGTCACATTAAAATGAGGATAATCCAGGGAGGGGCTGTTTACAAAGGGACTAAAGTACAAATATGTGATCAGGGTGCAAGGGAACCACAGGGCAAGTAAGGAACTTGGGGCTGACCACAGAGGAGCTGTTGCCACCTGTAGTGGATTAAATACCGTCTCTCTTCCCCACTCCCATACATTTGTGACCACCTAGCACATGACCTTATTTGGAAATGTGCAAAGGATGGAGATGAAATCATACTAGATTAGGTCAGGACCTCAATCCAACGGCAGCGTCCTTGTAAGAGGCAGAAAAGCAGAAAAGTTCACATAGAGACGCAGAGAAGGTGACCATTTAAGACGGAGGCAGCGATTGGAGCGATGTGTTTACAAGCCAAGGAATACCAAGGATCGTTAGCAGCTACCAGAAGCTACGAGAAAAGAATGGGATATTCTCCTTCTGAACCTTCAGGAGAAACCAACCCTGACAACACCTCGATTTCAGACTTCTGGCCTTCTGAACTGTAAGAGAATAAAGTTCTGTTGTTTTAAGCCACCTAGCTTGTGCTAATTTCGTTATGGCAGCTGCAGGAAACGAATATACCACCCCATTCCCTAAAAGGATGAAAGGAAGGAGAGTAACTGAGCCCAGGGGGAGAAAATTCGTTGAGGTCAGTTTAAGTGGAGCAGTGACCTTCCATCAAGGGATAGAGCCACTCAGAGGCAACCCTGCAAGAAGACAGCCAAAGGAATATATGTCCCGACCTCAATCTCTTTCCTTCCTCCCTCCAATCTCCACCTGGGGCTCCCCACTGGTTGCACCCAACAGGAAGCCAGGGGATGTGGTAGCCCTGCTGACACAGGCAGAGAGCAGGAGGTGGGAGAGTGGAAAGGGTATTTGGAGGGGTGGATGAAAGCTAGCAGCACGAGATGAAATCTCGCAGGGATCATTTCTGGGATGACAAAGCTGGAAAGTGTCAAGTTAAATCTTTCCTTCCTGTAAAGTGACTATTACTGTCCCCAGAAGATGTTGGTCTCTCTCCTGTACCAGGTCCTCTTCTTCAACACTCTTGAGCCAAGGTTTCTCTAGCTCAAGCTCTGTTTTGGCCCCTTTGTTATTTTCTTCCGGCTCTACACACAGCCTTCATCATGGCCTTCACCAGAACTGATGACCCCTGCATCCGCCCGATCTCTCACTCCAGCTCAAGTCCGTTTCCAACGACCCTGGGAAAATTTCACAAGATCTCTCACGAACTGTTCAAAGTCAACACGTTTGAAAAAAATCAACCACATCATCCTCTTTCCAAAACCAACATTGTCTATGAAATCCTTCGTCTCGTTTCTCTAAACCATCTCACCTTAAACTCTCCTGTTCATTCCCTTTCCCCAGACATCAAGGTCCTGTCAGTTTTCATAAGGACACTGGGCTTCCACTCACCCCTTTTTCTCCGTTTCAACAACTCCCACTGCTTGCATCTGAGCCACATCTATGTACATCCGGATAACGGCAAACAAGCTCTGAGCTGGCTTTCTCAACTCCGGTTTCCCAACTCCTCTGTGGTCAGCCCCAAGTTCCTTACTTGCCCTGTGGTTCCCTTGCACCCTGCTCACATATTTGTACTTTAGTCCCTTTGTAAACAGCCCCTCCCTGGATTATCCTCATTTTAATGACTTCTGTTTCCAGTTGGGACTCTGAGTGATAAACATCTTTGCCAATTTCTTCCCTCTTGTAAAAACCTGTTCAGAACTAACTCCTCGTAACTCCCCTTTTGGGCTCACCTGTCAGGCAAATTAGCCCTAAACATAGTACTCAACCATCGAAGCTCTCTTGAGCCTAAATGCTCTTCCAATTTCATCACGGCCAAGGCAATATTACCATCCTTCTCATACCAAACCTACGTTTAAATTCTCCAGTGACCCTTTCTGCATCATGCCCTCCCCTGTCAGATCCATAACCCTCTCCCTGGCTTCTGACAATCTTCACATTCCAACTCCATTCTACTTTTCCAACTTCACTTCCCACCATCGGTCATGGCCAGGCTACTGCCTCTCCTGTCCTACCCTCGCGCTGTGCTCATGCCTGTCCCTTTATCACCCGATGAGACCAGTTACCTATGCTTTGTAGACCGGGGTCTGCCATGAATCCAACAGAACTGAAAGCATCTCTCAAAAATCTTACAACAATACACACAGTCAGCATTTCCTTTGTGATCAGTAGTAAATATGTACCTAATCAGAACGCTTTATGTCTTTCCCTACATCCTTCTTTTCCAGATCAACCTACAAGCTATGTGTTATGGCAGTTCATGTTTCTCTGGGCTAAGGAAGATATTAGAGCACAGATTAAGAGTTTGGGCTTTGGAGTCAGACCAGAGTTAGAATTTCAGCCCATCCATGGGCCATCGGTGTGACCCTGCAAGTTACTGACCTCCTCTCTGAGCTTCAGTTTTCTCATTTGTGAAATGGCAATTTGAAACTTGCCTCAGTGTTATTATAAAGGCAAGAATTGTTAATTTGTGTAAAACAGCACACTGCAGGCATAAAGTTAGGTTCTTAATAATATAAACAATGAACAGCAAAGTCACATAACTTATACTCAAGGCCAACACGTGAAATTAGTTGTTAACCTCATGCAGCCAGATACGGACATCTGGTTGCTGGATTACATCATAAGGTCCCCGTTTCCATTCCCGTTGTACGTGGGCCTCCCACCGCCATGGCCTCCCCCACTGCGGAGCACAGGCTCCTGATGCGCAGGCTCAGCGGCCATGGCTCACGGGCCCAGCCGCTCCACGGCATGTGGGATCATCCCAGACCGGGGCACGAACCCGTGTCCCCTGCATCGGCAGGCGGACTCTCAACCACTGCACCACCAGAGAAGCCCCCCCTTGTCTTCTTAATGCCAACATTTCTGCTCAGCCATGCTGGATCTGGGAACCAGAAGAAATAAGCTTCTAGGCCATGGTTATTCCAAACAACCAAACCCGGAAATCACTGCTTCTGTGGATCCCAAATTGTCCTGTATCCTCAATAAACAGACTGAGAAACTGGCCACAGTGGGTAGCGGCTGTCATATTATTTCCAGCAAATATACCAACGTGGATAGCTACCTCTTGGCAGCTTAACAGTCAAAATCAGGCTAACTGAAAGGTCATCCATGTGAAGATGCAAACATGAATAAAAAATTATATGCATATATTGCGGTAGCTGTAATGGACAGTGATCTAGTTTGATCAAAACTTTTCATGATACTTTCTATAAAGTACTGGCTACTGTTTAATACATAAAGGAAAATTCTGGCAATTCAAGTTTTATTCTTACTGTTGTGCATTCACTGATGCATTCATTATAAATACTAAGAAAATACCAACATTTTCATTTTGAATGTAATTAATACAAGGGGACAGAAAAGGAAGAACAAAGAATTTAGTCCTTAACCAGAACCCCTCATGGGCACACACTAAAACCATGAGATTGTTGGACACATTTGGAATCTAGCACATTAAGTTTGCAGAGCATGCCACACCAAAGGGGAACTTCAGTGCCTCATGGAAACAAGCCAGAATCATACAGGAGGGGATTAGGAAATAATTATTTCATGTGTGCTTTCTAATGACCTTCCTGAAATCCAGATGGTTTATTTGCTCTGAAAGTATTTTAGATACTTTTAGGGCTGATTTATTGCATGTCATTATTGATGAGCTGGGTGAGAAATGGAATAATTGTTTAAGTGACCCAACATGCTTTCAAAGTGATGGAACGATTTGTTAAGTTGCAAATTGCATTCCATTCCTGTTTGCGGTTGCTGACATGAACATAAACATTTTCTTTATTAAGTGAAATCTGTCGTGGTTTGCCTTTAGTTTAGTGTAGCTAAGGCAGCTTCTAAAGCAACTTTTTTTTTGTTTTCTTACTATAAAGTTTATGACTGATATTTTAAAAATTATGTACTTAATATCTTACAGCACAGTATGTTTTCTAGTTAAGCATGGCTTTGGATTTAATTATTAACTTATCTTTAGGATAACGACAATGCTGAGGAAGCAAAATTATGATGCGTTACAAAAGCATCTTAGTTGGAGGCTTCAAATCTCCAACCTGATGACAAGCTTCCTCCATATGTCATCCCTCAAACGTGTAACTTTTGACAACTGATAAAGAGAAATCAATCAGCTCCTGGGCAAACTCTTTGAGGTAATATTTGGAAATATCAAAAAATACTTATCTCATAAAGCAAGTATGAGTCATCATAAAAAACAGACAAACCGTGATGGAATGGCGATTTTTAAGGGGAAGGCTGGGGAAGAGAGTGACTGTTCAAATTTCGCTGCCAGCAGAATTGGAAGCCAACAGAAAAATCCATGAACCTGGACACCAGGCCACAGTGATGCTGGGAGTTCAAGTTGTGAACTGTGAGCCATGATCGCTATGGTCACCACGAGTCCAAAGGCTTCCAACACCGGAAGCCCAGTCTGGAAACATCCTCTTATCTGGCCATGAAAGACAGAGGTTCTTATGGAGCTGTGGCTCTTGTGTTGCAGAGCAAGACCATCAATGCTTCTGCATGACCATCAATTTTCCCTACTGTGGGAATGACAGCGAATGCTGGGACCATTTGCCGTATTTTGTCGTGTGTGAGTTCTGAGGGAGGGAATATGGTAATATATTTATTAGGATTTAATTATATTTCTTCATCTCTCCTCCAACCCTCCCCTTGTCTTTAGTTCCAAACCCTTATCAACCGCTGATCTCTCAGCTTTTTTTCCCTTACTACTTTTGTGACATGTTTTCCTAGTAAATAGGATGATCTTTAAAAAAAAAAAAAAAAAAGCCAATTGTTCCTCTGCTCAGACTCCCCCAGTGACATCCCACTGCACACAGAAGAGCATTCAAGCTCCCCGCTATGGCTGGTCAATGTGATCAAGTCCCTGGATTCCTCTCTGAATGAGGTGCCCCCCCTGGCCCCCTGCACTGCAGCTACATGGGTCTGTTTCTGCCACCTTCTTCATTTCATAACCACACCCCATCACTCCTGGTATTCTTCCTCTTCCTTAGACATAAGAATGCCAGAATTTCAGCCATCTATGTCAAGTGTGAGTAAAACAATTCTGCAGGAATGCTGCTGTATCTATGGACAAGTCATACATTTTATATACAGACATGCTTACTATGCAAATTCAGCTTCAAGACAAGTCCCCATCATTCCTCCCCCCAAAACCAGATCCCTACCCCTAATCTGCTGTTTCAAATCCTGCAGCCTCTACTGTTGATGACAATACTATATTTCACTGAATCAGAGACACTGTTAATTGTAAGAAGCACCATTATTTTATGTAACAAATAATCTGTCAGACTGACAATGCTTTATCACTGAAATTCTTTTCCACTTACAAAAATACCTCTTTTAATCCTAAATAGACACAGATTGTCATATAGTGACATGTGTGCATACACGTAATGGAAAACAAGAGATTGGTTAAAATGTTCTTAAAATGTCTTCTCATATGGAGTCTGACGCTTGGGAATCACTCTTCTGAGTGTCAATTCCTGTGCTTTACCACAAAACATTGTCCACTATAGAAGCATTTTAGTTGGAGGCTTCCAACCTCCGATCTAATGACATTGAGCCATTGGGAGCATTGGTGATACAGCATTTTAAAGAAGAATCCATAAAAGTTAATATCATTAGCACTAGCCCCAAAGCTGGCCCTGAGTACCTAGAGCCTATTTTTGACTTTTGCTCTGGGAATGATGCCGAAGACATTGGATTCACCACTGCCCTACCACCTTTTTTTTTTTTTTTTTTTTTTAACATCGTTATTAGAGTGTAATTGCTTTACAATGGTGTGTCAGTTTCTGCTTTATAACAAAGTGAATCAGTTATACATATACATATATCCCCATATCTCCTCCCTCTTGCATCTCCCTCCCTCCCTCCCTATCCCACCCCCATAGGTGGTCACAAAGCACCGAGCTGATTTCCCTGTGCTATGCGGCTGCTTCCCACTAGCTATCTATTTTACGTTTGGTAGTGTATATATGACCATGGAGTAAAAAGTCAACTGTTTAAGTTGAATAATGCTTTACTGTGTCTCCAGGACTTTTTCCCAAGCAGCTAAAACCCTTGACGCACATTTTGAGGCTGGCATCTTTGCTGTTTGTGCACCTGTAGGCACTGACAAAAATATCCTAATTGCTGCCTGGATATAGTGAATGAAAAACACACCCCAATGTCGGTTAAAAACACACACACACAGAATAGCTATCTTAGAATTGATGACATTTAATCATCAACCAAATGTCAAATGTTATCGCATTCTAGTATAGAGAACTTGGCCATCTCACAGCTCTGGAATGAGGGTCCCCAGCGCATCATCGGTCAGAACCGCTTCCTCCCACCATCGGTGAGCACCAGTCTTGAAGGGGCCCACCCATAAGCTGGGCTAAGCCAATCAAATTTGCGCTGGAGCTTTCTTTCTTTCTTTTTTTTTTTTTTTTTTTTTTTTGTGGTACGCGGGCCTCTCACTGTTGTGGCCTCTCCCGTGGCGGAGCACAGGCTCCGGACGCGCAGGCTCAGCCGCCATGGCTCACGGGCCCAGCCGCTCCGCGACATGTGGGATCTTCCCGGACCGGGGCACGAACCCACGTCCCCTGCATCGGCAGGCGGACTCTCAACCACTGCGCCACCAGGGAAGCCCCTGCGCTGGAGTTTTAATGGACAGAGATCGACGTCATCGGTCAGCTGTGGTGAACAGAGCAGAGCCGGACATCCATCAGTCCTAAAGCAGGCGGAGCCTTTTCTGCGGGGTTGGGGAGGGTGCTACGCGTTGACCAACCGCAGGAAGATGGTCAAGCGCAGAGGCAGAATGAGGAAACTCAGAGCAGTTGTAACGAGCGAATAGGCGCTTAAGGAGACAGAGAAAAGTAACGTTGGCCTTTGACTTCCCAACTCCTGATCACGTGAGGCTCGGGCACACTTCATTCTCTGTCCTTGGGTGTGGTGGTCCCTCTGTAGCCTTACACTTAATGCTCATTTTCATCTGAGGTAGATTTTTGGCTTCTGGCAACCAGAAGGGCTATGGTTGGGGAAGCTGGGAACTCTATCCCCAAAACTCAGCCTTCAGATGGACCTGAGAACGTGCCGGGCACCTCACGATGCCCTGTAAACCAGGCCGAGCAGGTGTGCAGAGCTGGGCACCTTTGCCTGATTGTGGCGGCCCCAGGGAGCAGCAGAAGAGAGTGCGGGGCTCCGCAGCCCGCAGTGGACACTCCCTTTCCAGAGTCTGGCTGGTAGGAACAGCATGCCGTCTGCTGGGTTGCCAAGGAGGGGGAAAATCAGTATCACTGAGGGATGTGTGAGGGCACAGGCCCCTGGTAGGAAGAGCAGGTCCCTGGCCTTCTCGCGGGGCGGGGGAGGGATGGACGTGTGTGTGTGAAAGACCGGCTCTCATTTCTTCCTGGCCTTCTCCCTGGGTCCCATCCTCCACCCGGACCGGGCAGGGCAGACAACAGGGCTCTCTCCCAAGTCCCTTTGTAATAGAAGATTCAGGGGGTAAAAAAAAAAAAAAAAAAGGGAGTTCCTTCTTCAGAGAATGCGTAGTTTTCTTGAACCAAGGGGCAAGGTTTCTCACTTTAAGAGAACTGAAAAGCAGCGTGGGTGCAGGTACCAGGGGGGAGCCTGAGGGGAAGCAGTTCAGTCCAGAAGGAAGGAAATGCCTTTCCTGTCTGGCTTTCCAGGAAAGGCTGAATCTCAGCTGTAGTCCTTTTTCTCGGTGAATTCTCCGAGACTGCCAGGTGCCAAGATGCCAGCCAAGACTTCCTGACACCTGCCAGGTGTGGAAGTGGCAGAACAGGTGGGCAGCTCTAAGCTCCATCAAGGACATGGGAGGGGCGGGCTTCTGGGTGGATGAGCCTGGAGCTCCCGGGAGCTTCCGGTGGCCGAAGAAAGCCTGTGAATCTGGAGGGGGCACAGAAGATATCCCTGGTTGTCCTGCAAATTGGCAAACGCTACACTTTGAGAGGGGAGGGGCAAGGCGACATTCAGGTGACAGAGCCTCATCTCCAACTGAGCCCTGAATGAGAGGTAAGGAAACAGACTTAGAGCAGAAATTCAGACCCAAGTCTGACTGTTCCTTCTGTGGTCCACACTGTTTCCTAGGAAACAGGTGGAGGGCAGACCCCTTTCTGCTTTGGGGCAGGCGGTACACTGTGCCTGGGCCACCATGGGCTGGCAGCTGGGGGACAAGGGGCTTGAACGGCCCTACTGACGTCCATTGGACAGCAGCAGCAACAGCAGCAGCTTGGAGTTTGGGGACCCCCGTAATCGTAACAAGAACAGCAGTGTGACCACCACCTGGTAGGGGGCCACGGCTTTGTTATCCTTTTCCAAGAACTTCCACACACACCATACCGCTCACCTCTCCCAAATTCGGAAGATCAGTAAGCTCTTCAAGGGAGGAGACCACTCCTGCATCTTCTACAGCCTCTAGCAGACGGCTGCTAGGCAGTGCAGTACACAGTGGCACTTAATAAGTGCTGATTATCTTGTCTGGACTCTTGGGAGCTCCTCTTACTTGGCTCCTCCATCAACACACGGCCCTCCCAGTGAGTGGAGTGGAGAGCAAGGTCTTTGCTGCTTTGATCTGGCACTTTGTTTTCCCAAGGCTCAGCCCTCGGTGCAGCCAAGACCAGCAACCTCATGGGCTCGTCTGACTTTGAAAAGTACGGGTAACATTTGCAGCTGGCTCAGACCCTGAGGCTGAAGCCTTGTGCGTGTAGGAGTAGCTTCTGGCTGGAACTTTGTTTGCTGTGGAATACAGACTTCCCTTGGGGAATTCAGGCATGTTTTCTTCTTTTTCTCAAAAATAAAATAAAATAAAAAGGCTGCAGCCCTAATTTAAGTGACATCTGCTGACTTTAAAGCACACACACTTAATCCTTACCATGGAGCACTATTGCCATGACACAGAAAGCCTTTTGGTTTCAATCATCAAAAAGCAAGGGAAAAGTCATCAATTTTAGGAGGTACACTTTAAGCTGTTTTGGCCATAGTTCCTTAGATTTTTCAGTGGTCGTCGATAAATCTCTAATTCCAATTTCTGACCCTCCTGATTGTAGCTCAGTTGTACTATGGAGGACGCCAGGAATTATAATAACCAGGGACCGGGTTCTCATCCATATGGTTTTACTTTTATGTTTGCAAAGTTGAGAAGCAGGAAGTTCTGATATTTATTTTACCTTTAAAATTTGTGCACATTGTACCTTTCTCCAAAGATGATATAAAGTAGTGTAAAGTGATACATGAACAAGGGTAAAAAGTGAGAGGGCAAGAAAAAGCAGAACTAGAATGAAGCCCCCAGTACAAAATGTACAGTGGTCACAACCCAACTACTGGCCATGACGAGCCACGAATTAGGTTCTCAAGTTTTCGAGCCGGTGTTGTAGTTACGCAAATAACAGCTATGTTTTATTTAAAGACCAACTGTTCAAGAATCACTATAATAGAGCTTAGTAATTAAAATAGTAACTACTTATTAAGCGCCTACTACATGCCAGGGGTGGTATTAAATACTTTCTCTGCAAACAAGAGGGGTTGCTTCTCCCAAGAAGGGCCTTGAGCTGCAATTTGCCCATAAATGGTCTCATTTCCAAAATCGGGCGATTAAGATTCTCCTTAGATCTTCTCTGGGCTACTCTGCTCTGAGTTTCTGAGAGCAGCAACTCATGGTGTTCGGATTCCATCTCTGAGCAGTTCATTTGGATTGTCAATACAGACCCTCCTGCAAGCCTATCTTGGACACAATTTCAGGTTAGAAGGCCAAGGTGATTTTTGAAAATTAATTCATCTTTGATGAAAATTAATAGTAAGAAAAATGATGCTTTGGGAAAACCACCATCACCTTAAAAATTGTGTTGGCTCTATGCTGCTTTCCTCTAGTGCTTGTAAAATCATCTTTGGAGGGAGGCAGGAGGAAAGAGAGGCTGAGGTATCAGGCTGCCCAAATGCAAATCCTGTCTCTGCTGTGTCTTGGACAAGCTAATCTCTCTGAGCCTCAGTTTTCTCACCTGCAAAATGGGCACAATAGGGGGATCTACTTTATAGGTTCTGAGGGGAGGTTGGGGGGATAATGCAAGTCACGCTTAGGTATCTTGCCTTATCTTGGTGCTCAAGACACATTTGTGTTTTTATCTTCTAATTAACTTTGCAGAGCACAACTGCCCTTATTCAAAGCCGCCAGATTGCCAAGGAAAGCGACCAAGGACAAAGATTTTCCTCTTCAGAAACACCTCTACTTTCTCTCTCTGGCTAGGAATGCAAATATCTCCAACTCTTCATTAAAGCTGAGGGATAAGAAAGAGCCAGTGAAAATGAAAAGGGCCAGCAAACATGTCAAGTAGCCGATAGCGGAGGTCAATGTTTGTTGTTGCAATGGTACCTCGTGGATGGCTGTAAGTCATTAACATTCCACTGATAGGGGGTAAAATGATCTGTGCTAAAAAGGAAAGTTGGTGGGGGGAGGGTCACCAGGGTTTATCTTTGTTTACCCTCTTGTTATGACTCATCTTCAGGGTCTGTTTCTCCTTTTAGGAGATGACTTGGCTCATTACCACAGACCTTCCTGGCTTGCTAACCAAATTTCTATTTAATTGGCTTCCACATTGTGATGTGGTTCCTGAGACTCCTGATACTTTGGAGTCCAGTCCTCAGTCCCTGCACGCAGTTATAGTGTAACGTGGTAAAGGTGTATGACAACCTGCAAAGCGACTGCCAGAACATCACAGCAAATGCCGCGAATGTACTGGAGTGTCCACGATGGCTGTCCACGTCACTCTGTGCCAGGATAGAGTCTTTGTCCAAACTCAACTATTTCACTTGGGTTTTCCTTAGCACCGTGTGACCATCTTTCCTATCAATATCTCATATTCAGGTCACCCTGAAATAAACCAAATACTGATTAAGTTTCCTATTGCCAGCCAGATCAATTGAATACCACTTTCTTGCCTGGTATTTTTATTCGTACTTTAAACTACACAATCAGAAGTGTCTAAATCAAGGGTGCACATTTTTCCCATGGCAGGTGGGACAGGTCATTGGAGATGGGGTTCTTGAACTACACTAGTCATGTAACATCTATGCTTCTAGTTCCTCATTTTTGCAAGAAGGGGAATAGATGAGACCGCTAAAGCCCTTTTGAGCAGAGGATGCTGGGAGAGCAGGGCATCCAACTGAACTGTATCACTGCAAACGTAAGTTCCCTCAAACAAGTTGTTCTTTTACACTGTTGTTGACTAATGGTAGGGAATCCTGGGCATGTGGCATTCTTGGAATATTCAATTTGGCTACCCTGGGGGCAAGGTTCCCTTTGTTGGGGTAGGAGGAATTTTCACCCGTTTTTAATGTGTGTTCACAATGGCTATTTTGGCTTTGCTTCAGGTAAAAAAAAAAAAAAAAAAAAAGTCATTTATTCATATGTAAAGAATCTAGTGCCATGGAGGCACTACATATGACCTACATACACCTTAAACCAAAGCTTACTGGTTCCCCTATAATGCACACCATTATCTTATTTTTGATCCATTAAGTATCATTGGACCCCGGAGACCCCGTCATGTGGAAGCCTCATTTTAAGATTGAGGGTGTGTGCACTGATTAGGTGAGACCATCTGATAAGTTGTGTTTTTTCTCCCTAGAGTCCTTTGTAATTTGCACTTAAAACTAGATGCTCCTGGGCTTCCCTGGTGGCGCAGTGGTTGAGAGTCCGCCTGCCGATGCAGGGGACACGGGTTCGTGCCCCGGTCCGGGAAGATCCCACATGCCGCGGAGCCTGCGCGTCCAGAGGCTGTGCTCCACAACAGGAGAGGCCACAACAGTGAGAGGCCCGTGTACCGCAAAAAAAAAAAAACCCAACAAAACCCAAAAAACTAGATGCTCCTAACAGCAAGCAAACAAAGAAATGGGCTCTCTGGGCACTTGGTTTTTCTACTAAGCCATGAGCAATTGAGCTGGCTGTGGGTTAGAGCCATAGCCACAGAGTATGGAAAAGATAACAAACACTTTCTTGACCACCCAACACATATGATCAAAGGGATGAGGGAGTTTCAAAGATTAAAGTGGATGCCTCACAGCTCAGCATGTCCATGACTGTTGGGTGGCGGGGGAATGCCACGTCCCACGACACTGTCCGTGGTTCTGAACCCAGCAGGGCACTTCTCTGGGAAGTTGTGGTGGAGGAAACACACACCGCTATTGCCTGACCTGTGATCAGCATCTGAGAGAGGAGGAGATGACGCTCTGTGGGTTTGGGCATAAAAGAGTAGGATCGAAAGAGTGCTGGGCCCCCAGGGGTGGTTCAACATTTTTCTGAAGATACACTCACGGTAGCTCTAAAAAAACAAACAAACAAACAAAAAACACCAATTCTTCAGGCTTCCCCTCTAGGGGGGCTTCTCAGATCTTGGATGGGAGTCAGTATGCAACAATATAGTAACACCAAACACATTTAATGCTCACCGTGTTCCAGTCACTGTTCTAATCGCTCACACACACAAACACAAATGTGTGTGTATATATATACACACACAACCGTGTGTGTATATATGTGTGTACACACACACATCTGTGTCAAGAACTTAGAGTTTTCAATACCTATCCCTTCCTTGACATGGGTAGTTACTTTCTTGGAAAATCAGATTTCAAACCATCAGCGATATCTTTAAAAATGTTCTTTCTTCAGAACCATCACCATCTCTCTCGTGGGAATCTTCTGAAGTTCCTTTCTTTTCGTGGCTTATGTATTTGAGTGAATATGTTTATATGTCACACAGGCTAGGAGGAAGACAAGAAATCCATGAACTATTAGCATATTAAGATTCGGAGCGGGGGGCCGGGGCAGTGATGGGGAGGCACACTCAGAGTACCTAGTGGCCAGTGAGCCCGATCCCTGCAAATTCACAGATTAGAAAACCAAAGCTCAGCTCTGAGTTGCTGCCTGGATTCCCACTGGGAGTTCCTCTGCCCCTGTGTGTTTATCCTCTTCTCTGGTTTCCACCCAGTAGTAGGCAGAGTGTCCTGTTAACGCTGACGCACATTCTGTTAAACGGTCATAATTCAGAAAAACAAACCATTCATAAGATAACTATAAACAATCCTCAGTCATGTGTTTGCTTATGGGTCTTCCCCGTTTGCCCATCACTCTCTTACCTTTAGTTTAGACTTCATGTAGTTTAAGGCCCGTATGTTAAGCTTGCCTGGTGGCGGATCAGTGGGTCACTTCCCCTCAAACAGTATAGAACGGAGTATCGGTGGCACGTGGATGGTGTGGCCGTTAAGTTACAGGGAGACGTGCTGAAGCAGATGCTATTGGGGTCCCAGCCAAAGTTTTCGAGGCCAACGTGCAGCAGCCGGCACCTGTATCACTTTACCTGAGGGCCTTTCTCTGGCTCCTGGAGACTACAGGCCTGCTGGCAGGGCCACCCAAAGTGCGGAAGTGCCAGGGAATTAACACCTCCCTGGGAGCAGCCCTCAACCAATGGCTGGCAGCTCCTGGCCCCCGGCTCTAATTTTTTTTTTTTTTTTTTTGCGGTACGCGGGCCTCTCACTGTTGTGGCCTCTCCCGTTGCGGAGCACAGGCTCCGGACACGCAGGCCCAGCGGCCATGGCTCACGGGCCCAGCCGCTCCGCGGCATGTGGGATCTTCCTGGACCGGGGCACGAACCCGCGTCCCCTGCATCGGCAGGCGGACTCTCAACCACTGTGCCACTAGGGAAGCCCCCGGCTCTAATTTTATACTATTCCCAGAGTTCCCAGCAGGATAAGCTCCAGCCCCCCACGGTGGTAACTTGCTTCAAGCACACCCTCCATCAGCCACCTTCCCTACCCTGTCTCACTTCCTCCCAAGTGTTCCCTGGGATCACCTCCCAGAAATACTACACGTGCTTAAATCCTGGTTGCAGGGTCAGCTTCTGGAGGGACCAAACTAAAACCTACTACCAAGTACACCTCCGTTGCTAGAAAAGAGCCGTCAGAGCAGGCCAGTGGTGGACGCACAGACTCGGATCAGGCAGGCTGCTCTTCCTGCCCGCACTCTGAGAGAGGCTTCCCCCTGGGTCTTGGACCCTGTCCAGCTCTACAGCCCTTCCACCAAGAGTCTCACTTCGGGTCAGTGCCAGCTCTGAGGTCCTCAGGCTTCCTTGGAAGGGAACACGCTAAGAAGAATGAAAGACAAGACAGAGGAGGAGAAAAAACAGAGATACCAGGTTGTGGATGCAGGCTAATCTTATACTAAATATGAGAATGAGTCCTCTGGATGCAAGATTGTCTCTGCTGGCGATTCCGGATGAGCTAGAAAATGTAGGGCTTCCCAGAGTCTTTGTTTCACATCAAATAAATCAGTTCTCTTCTGGTTAAAGATTGTTAGAATGGTGTGGCAGGGAGAGAGGAGACAAAAGGAAACAGACCCAGTACTTTCTACCTAGATCTGGTTTTATCTCAGAAAAAGCAGTGATGACAGTGATATACCATCACCACTTAGCAACATGCAGGATTTGTGACTGAGATGGGATTACCCTCAGTGTTATGGAGTCAGTACTCTGAAGTTTTTGGAGTTTATCAATAACCTAACACAAAGTTATAAAGCTCATTAAAACGCAAATTCAAAGTGATACGTACACACATGTATATCTGTATGTTTAATCCATCCATCCAAGTACTTTACTGAACGTCTACTCTGTGACAGGCACCGTGGGAGGTGCCGGCAGAAAAGATGCTGAGCCTGTCCTCAAAGTTTACAGCCCAGTGTGGGAGAATGCCGTTAAATCTTACACATACAGAACTGCAAGTGTGAAAGGCATTTTTTTCAAATGATAATAGCCAGAGTAAGTGAGAATCTGAAGAAATAAGCCTTCTCATACTATGCTGGCTGAAATAATCACCCATAATTCCACAATGCAGGATACTAAGCTTCTGGCAATTATCCGTCCACTCCCTTATATGCATTCGATTTTTTAAAAATAGTTGAGATCATACTGATATACTACTGTGTAGGCTGCTTCTTTCACTTCATTCACAGCATGAACATTTTACCTCAAAATCTTTAATGTCTGATGGCCACAAAGTTTTGCTATTTTTAGACCCAATTTTACTACCTTCTGTGCTATATTTAATAGATCTTTTCATAACCTTTGGCCTCATCTTTAAGATTTGCTAAAACTCAATTTACTTGGTCCAAGTTCTGGAGTATTTTCAAGGTTTTGAAATCATAACAATTTTTTTAAAATTAGAAAAACAGCTTATTCTCCACACTTCAATTTAAAAGTAACATCTGAATCTGATCAACTTTTACATAAAATTAATGGCTTTTACTAAATATCCAGAAGAAATGGCTTCTACTGGAAAGATCTCATCTCTTCCAAAGGAAACATGTCCCCCGTTATGTAGGATTCTTGACATTATCGAAATTAAGGTGTCAAATATAATTTTGGTCTGTCAACAAGAGGAGTTTTGGATGAAGTGGAATTCAGCACAGGCTATGTTTACCTGCTTGACTTAACAACAATTCAAAGTCAGTTTTCTAGTGAGAAAGTATGTTCAAACTTTCTCCAAGGCACTTTTTTTTTTTTGGCTGTGGCATGCGGGATCTTAGTTCCCAGACCAGGGATCGAAACTGTGCCCCCTGCAGTGGAAGCTCGGAATCCTAATTCCCTGAACCAGGAATTCCCAGAACTTCTTGAAATAGGGACTTCTCAGATAAATGTCAAAATATCCACACAGGGAGAGGCAACATGTTACAATTTTACACACACACACACACACACACACACAGAGCAGCTGACAAAACCCACAGAAGGAAACAAGGTTGACCCCTTCGATTCAGAATATTTGAATTCCTGTTTCCGGATGTGATTCTGGTGGATGCTGCCCTATGGATGCAATTTCTATAATGATTTTCAGTTGAGCTAAATTTGGCTGATTGCCAAAATGAGCATCGTATTTACCATCACTTCCTTCTCTGAAAAATGTTCATTCAAAGCCTTACGATCTTGACATATTCCACACAAATGTAAAATGAATCCACTTTGGCACAAGGCTTCTCACAATTATAGCAGTGCACACAGTTGGGTGTTTTGCTGAAATCACGATTTTTGAAAACTAATAGATTGTTGTTGGTTTTCAGTCACAAAAGGACCAGAGAGCTATTTTTCTGGAACAATATTCTCCTAATGCTGCACTTCTCCTGTTACTCAATCCATCCGTCTTCATCCCTCAGCCAGAGTGCAGATTTTATAGTCCAGAGTGGAAGAGTTAACCTTCCCTACCAACATCCTCTAATCCCACGTGTTACGCTCACATTGAAATATTGCTCCATTAGAGCTGAGATGACTATTTTAAGCAAACAAGAATGTTTGCTAAGCCGAAAATTAAGAGCCAAATTCTGAAGAGCGTTACGTGCCTAAAAATCCCCCATTTCTGACTTTGATATGCATCACAACTGTGATTTTGGATCTATTTCATGATTTCAACACACTATAGACTTCACTGGTTCTTGGTTGCGGTGACGATGCAGAAAAGTATGCATGAGTTACGAGGACTGCAGATGAGTCTGGCTGGAACGTGTCCTTCCCAAGGGAAAAAAAGCACTTTTTTTGAGAAGCATTTCCCAAAAATATGAGGGGTCAACAGGGAACTTCAAGAGGATTTTGGGAACAGCACATGGCCCTTAAAATCAGCAGTAGATTCAAGGGCTCTTCTGTAGAGTCTGTTCCTACTTTTCACCCTACGTCTCAGTACTGCTGCCTGTCAAGGATTTCCTTCTTCTGTGTTTACCTCACTCTAGGCACAGGTGGTGTAAAAAGAAACCAGACATAATCACTGGCCTCTTCTCACAAACCAAGCCATCATGCCACTTGACCTAGTTTTGTTTTTATTTTGTTTTTTAATGTGGAGAAAGTGCTGCTGGAAATCTGTAGGCTTTGCAGAATGAAAAACTTGTGAGAAGTTTTACTTTTAAAAGAGTAAATTCATTGGACTTAAATTTTTTGTTGTTGTTGTTTTTTGCTTTTTTTTTGCGGTACGCGGGCCTCTCACTGCTGTGGCCTCTCCCGTTGCGGAGCACAGGCTCTGGACGCACAGGCTCAGTGGCTATGGCTCACGGGCCCAGCCGCTCCGCGGCATGTGGGATCCTCCCAGACCGGAGCACGAACCCGTGCCCCCTGCATCGGCAGGCAGACTCCCAACCACTGTGCCACCAGGGAAGCCCCGGACTTAAATTTTTTTCTCAAGAAAATGTTCCTTAAGTCAGGCTTATCTTTTCCTCAGTACTAAATACTAAAACACTATCTGATTATACAAATTTGGAAAAACGTAAAGTGTGAAAAAATGACAAATGTTTCATAATCCCACTTCTTGTAAATACTGTTTACATTTTATTGTAGAATGCATATACACATATTACACAAAATTAGGACTGAACTCTTCATACTATTTGATTCCTGCCTTTAATTTGAATATCTTCTATCTTCTGCAATTAAACATTTTGTGAACACATGACTTTGGTTACATTATTCTATCAGAGGGCTAAACCATGTTTAACTTTTCTCCTTGTATTGTATATTTGTATGGCCTAAAGTTCTATGCTAAGACAAATAATCCTTTCATAGACACCTTTTACATGAACCCTGGTTATTTCCTTATCATATGTTCCTAAACAGGACTGAAAGGTTCCTGATTGCCAAATCACTGTCCAGAAAGTTGCAACCCCCCTGTCGCCATGATGTAAAAACATCCACCCTCTTTCACCCTCACCAGCACTGAGTACCAAGTTTAAAAAACTGACTGCCAGTTGAAGACGCGCGTGTTCATCTTGGTGCAGGAATAGTGGTGGGAATTAAGATACATTCCACTCCCAGCTTAGAGAGACGGCTCAGGCAGATAATCTCGGTGGGCAGGCACTTCAGTAGAGAGGCAGTGTGTGTACCGATAAAGTGCCCAGACCCAGAAGTCAGTCATTCTGGGTTTGTTATTTACCAGCTGGGTGGTCTTAGACAAGTTACCTAACTTCTCTGTGTCTCAATGTCTTTAACTGTACAATGGGAACTTTAATATCTATACCTCAAGGGCAGTGAAGTTTCAATGCCTGGCTCACAGCATATGCTCAATAAATACCAACATTCTATTACAGTTGTTATAAACTATAAGCCGTAATAACTATTAAGGTGATTTCACATGTACTTAAACTTTATTTTGAAGACAATGGTAAATCCTGGGTCTCTCCCCCGGACTCTGTGCACCGCACGCGACACCCATTTGCACGGGACAGCCTTTGCCATCGGTGATGTGATCCTAAGATATCTGCCCTTCTATGTGCTTGATTGAGAGAAACACTTCTGTGACTGACGTGAGTTCTCCACCCAGGAGTAAGGTAACAACCGGCCACCTCCTTAACTAAAACAAGCCCTTACAGGGAGTCATTTTATTGCTGATTACAAAGGGCCTTCAAACTTCATTACTACAAAGCCACAAGAAACCTGGTCCTAGGATATCGATACTTTCCGTAAAGAAAGCCAGGCTACTGGCTGAGCAAAAAGTCTGCTGTGGAGGTTAGACAGCACAGGATACGGTGACCCAAGGCTCAAATCCCCGAATCCTGGCTGGGTCTGTAGCTTGTTCTCTCACAGAGAATGTGTGTGCCTCCCTGCACCGTGTCCCCCACGGGGCCTTGTGCTGTTGGCTCACAGCCACTAAATGCCCCTTTTAGGACTCAGGATGCTCTCCTTATCGAGCTAAGCTGTTTAGAAAAGGAAATCTGTTTGGAGATGATCTAAAGCCAGCTTTAGCATCTGCTTTATGAGTTAGCCATAAGGGCAAGAGGCAAAACCAAACTCAGCCCCTGGACCAGGAATCTGCCTTTCAGGTCTTAAACAGCAGCAGGGTCCTCAGCTCCAGCCTCCATCTGGACTAGCTTTTGAGTCCAAGAACCAAAAGTCAACTTTCCTCTTTCACAGTTAGATGCACTAAGTTGGTGTTGGGTTATTAAACCCTCCTTAAAATCATCTACATCACCAAAAATATGCCCCCCCAAAGAACCAAAATAACCCACCCAACCAAAAAAACCCAAACCGTGAAATATCTCTGGCCCCATCACCTTGTTAACCAACTAAGCAGATTCAATTAGTTCAAGTCCATCACTTGGTTTCCGAGACGTCAGGTTCCTGCTGGGTATACAGCTACTAGGTCTGGGCTGAGTTTTACAAGTCAGCAAGAGGCTCCCCTCTGATTTAACCCTCCCTAAGCAGAAAAAATAACGAAGGCTTCAGTAGGTTTACACTCCAAGGATTATAGCTATCCAACTGGTACACACGGTCAGTCTAGCTTGGTACCAACAGATGGAACTTTCTAGAAAGAAAGTAGTAGAATCTTATGGGAATAAGACTGAAGTCAGAGAGACTGGGTAGGAGGAGAGGCCGTTACCAAGGTCCAGAGAAGGCAAGGGATAAACATCATTGGGGATGGATTCAAGAAATAATTACTTAGAAATTTAACCCAGAGGCGTGCTGCTGGATTGGATATGGGAGACGAGGAAGAATCAGGGGCAACTTCTATGTTTCTACCAAAGTTGTGAGTGGGCAGTGTTGCTAACGTTGGAACCAAAAAATGAGCAAGTGGTGGGTGGGGGCAAAATCCGGATTCTTAAGTTCTTCTGGAATATCAAGTAGATGAGCTCAGCCATCCATGAGCCTGAAATGGAGGGAAAATTTGGAGTCATCAGCCACAGAGGGGAAGTGAATGGTACAACCTTAAGAGACGTGCCCCCAGGGAGCAGCGAGAGAGGAGCAGTGAGCTGAGGATGGAGCCTAGGAGAACAGCAGTGAGTGTGCTGTGCAGAGAAGGTCACAGAGATGGGAACCAGCGCGAGTATATTCAAGGAAGCTGAGAGGGGAGAGAGCCTCAATGAGAAACAAGGGACTCAGTAAGAGTTGAAAAATAAATGCCGCATGTGATGAGAGGCTCTTTTGCTGACCTCAAGAAGAACAAGTTCAGAAGAGCAGGGAGGCAAAAACCTTATCACCATGGCACTGGAGAGAAAAGAGGAAAATGAAGCCGCGGAGAGAGTAAACCTGGACAATTCTTTCAAGAAATCTGGATGCTAAATGAGGGGAGAGAGACTGCCCAGAGCCAGCAGGAGTGCTGGAGTATTTTTTTAAGGGAGAAGTAGTCAGAAAATAACTGAGTTAAGATGACCAACAGAGCAAGGTCTTTGAGGAAGTAGGAGGGAATGGGGTCAAGGTCAGGGTTTACCTTGAATAGGAGGCTGGACATCCTTTTATCTGGACACCCCATTTTTTGATACTAATTTTCAATTTCTCTCCTGTCTTTTTTTTTTTTTTTTTTCTTTGCGGTACACGGGCCTCTCACTGCTGTGGCCTCTCCCGTTGCGGAGCACAGACTCCGGACGCGCAGGCTCAGCGGGCATGGCTCACGGGCCCAGCCGCTCCGCGGCATGTGGGATCTTCCCGGACCGGGGCACGAACCCGTGTCCCCTGCATCGGCAGGCGGACTCTCAACCACTGCGCCACCAGGGAAGCCCTCCTGTCTTTTTTTTTATTAGCTGGCACTTATAAAAGTGGCACGGCTTCTGGAATTCTCTGGAAAATCTGGCTTAAGCTATGGTTTACCGCACAAAACAGAGGAACGAAGGATGAACAGTGATAAACACACACAGAGAACAATTTCCATAAAGCACCACTTTCCCATTGTTCTCAAATAGTTTTCTTCTCCGGTGCCTTGTTCATCAACAGCACTGTGTATTGTTTTTATTGTTATTGTAGATACAACTTTCCAAATTATGATCCAGCTAGCACTGGATCTAATTACTTGAGTTATCTAAAATACTGTGTTTAAGAAAACAAATATTTTAATCTGCTGCTTTATTACAATGTGCATACTCTTCCATTCTGACTGTGTCAGCTGTCTAAGTAATGGCCATGAATCGATGGGTTCAAAATTATTTAAGTAAAACACCAAAATCCCAGTGAGAACATCCTCTAGAGAGGACTGTCTTGTTAAACACATCCAAGTACTCAGTGTTCTTCCAACAGAATAAAGGATCACAGGGTGAGCTGAATGATTTGATATCCCTCAAAATCAGTGAGCTGGCCATGCAATTACTGAACAAAAAGAACTCCCAACATTAAAAAAGAACGACCCAGACACTGGAAACCCTGTGTCATCACTGCCCCCGCCAGAGCGAAAGACAAGAAGAGACACATTCAAGATAAAAATAAAAACCACATTTACTTTCAACCACATGTGATCTTTTCCTTCTCCTGTCCAAGACGCTTCATGAGCTATCAAATCAGGCTTCTTATTAGAGAGAATAAAAGAAAAATAAGAGAAGCCAAAAAATATTTTGTCTTCAGGAACAAAACGATTATTAAGTACCTACTGTGTGTTTATGGGACTGTGTGTAAGACAAAAAAATGATGCCTTCAAACAGCAACTCATTCAGGGACCAAGACACACAAGCGTAAAATAAAAAAGATCCATTCAAGTTAGCAGCTGGCCAGCACAAATGTGTAGCAGAGACTTGAACGTTGCAGGCTTCCTGAGAATGTAATATAACAGGGGGCAATAGCCAAGGACGATTTCTCAGAAGACATGGGAGAAGAATTAGGTCTTAAATAATGATTACCAGCCGTGTCTATGACATTTCAGAAAAGAAAAGTGGGTGAGAGCAAAGGGATAAGTTCAAGACTGTATGAAGTTTCTCCAGGGCTTGGCGAGAGCAGAAGATGCCTATGGAAGAGTATAGGGATCCATCTGGAGAGGAGAGCGGGGGCCACATGGTGGAAGGACCTTGGGTACGGCAGTGAGGAAACTGGATGGGGGGGAGGTGTGTGTAGTAGTCCTGGTGGTCCTGGTAGCTGACACAAACACTGAATTTTTTCATCATTAAAATCCCATTTTGTCCTACATAGGGTCCCAGAAATACATAAAAAGTAAAGAGAGAACCCGAAAAATAATCTTAAGGACAATGTAGTGTAAGAGAAAGAGCACTGAAATTCAAGTTAGGTTATCTGACTTCCAGCCCCAACTCTGTCAGTTTATCCTCCTGACTGGAGACGAGTCACTCTGGTCACCTGTCCCCTGATTCTTCACTGAGGCAACGTGGAGTCAGATGACCGCGTCTTCACCCACAGTTCTAACATCTAGGATTTCATGTACTAGCACTTACCTCATAGGGTTGTTGTGAGTACAAATGACAAGTCGTGCAGAACACTTATCACAATGCCTGGCACGTGGTAAGCACTCAAAAAATGTCAGTGGCATCTGATGCAGTAGTATTAATTATTTTAGAATTTGGTGGCTCAATACGATTACAATGTGACTTAAGTTACACAATTCAATAGACTGCCTACCTATCCATTTGGAGAAATGAACAATTAACTTTAATGGCTGGGAGTTCACCTACAAAGATATTGTGATATCACCTTAAAACTGGAGTATTCTGGATTGCAGGATATTCTGTCTTACACTTTCTAAGGTTTTGCTGTTAACCTTAGTATCTCAGAAAAGTCCATAATCTTAAAAATGTAAGGTGTTTAGAAGCATGCCTGGCCAGTAGCCAACACTACTGGAACGTTAACTATTACTCCTGTCTGGTTACTACTTTCAAATGGATGGCCCTCCAGTTCATCACAGGTGTGTTGGCCATTTAAAGCACATACAAAGCACAAAGATGATCTATGAGTCCTTGTGTCCTGATTAGTAGAAAAGCAAACAACAAAAACTTCAGTGAACTATTTGAAAAGAAACTGAAGAAAACAGAGAAGGGTGGTGCAGCCACTATGGAAAACAGTATGGCGGTTTCTTAAAAAACTAAAAATAGAGTTACTACGTGGTCCACCAATCCCACTCTTAGGCATATATTCGGAAAAGACGAAAACTGATTTGAAAAGATACATGCACCCCAATGTTCAAAGCAGCACTATTTACAATAGCCAAGACGTGGAAACAACCCAAATGCTCATCAACAGATGACTGGTTTAAGATGTGGGGTGTGTGTGTGTGTGTGTGTGTGTGTGTGTGTGTGTGTGTGTGTGTATGCACAATGGAATGTTAGCCATAAAAAGTGAAATGCTGCCATTTGCAGTGACATGGACGGACCTAGACAATATCATGCTAAGTAAGATAAAGACAAGTATTATACGATATCACTTATATGTGGAGTCTAAAAAATAATACAAACGAATCTATATACAAAACAGAAACAGGCTCATAGACATAGAAAACAAACTTATGGTTACCAAAGGGGAAAGGAGAGGGGTGGGAGGGATAAGTTAGGAGTTTGGGATTAACAGTTAGAAACTACTATACATGAAACCGATAAGCCACAGAGGATTTACTGTATAACACAGGGAACATTCAATATCTTGTAATAACCTATAATGGAAAATAATCCAAAAATATATATGTGTATAACTGAATCCCTTTGCTGCACACCTGAAACTAACACAATATTGTAAATCAACTATACTGCAATAAAAAGGTAAACAAACATAAACTTCACACATACACACACACACACACAGGAGGCAAGGGCCCTGGGCACTGTTCTTCTGAAGAGCTCCACAGTCCTCAGTTTCAAGGAACATGACCCTTCTTTGAGAGTATTATTGAACTATCAGAGAACATACACATGTATGCTGGGGCACACCTACAGGTCATTTATTCACTCAAATACAGGTGATTCATTCATCCAAGTAACAGGTGCTGTGCCTGATGCTGGGAGTGCTGAGAATGAGTTCTGGACTTTAAAGATGCGGGGAGGGGCACTTGAAGGAAAACCAGAGACTTGTCAATTACTGGGCAGGCCAGCTCACTATGGCCTCTGAAAGGGACCCAGTGCAAGTGCCACTGCTTCTCACTTAGGCCGCCAATAAGAGCATGTGCCACATCAGTTGAGTTTGCTTTAAAAACCTATTTCTGTGTCATTTTCACCTACTGGACATAGAATAAATACACACATGACCATCTATATCTCTCTTCATTTAATGTTCTTATGTTGTTGACTTTTTTTTAAACATCTTTATTGGAGTATAATTGCTTTACAATGGTGTGTTAGTTTCTGCTTTATAACAAAGTGAATCAGTTATACATACATCCCCATATCTCCTCCCTCTTGCATCTCCCTCCCACCCTCCCTATCCCACCCCTCTAGGTGGTCACAAAGCACCGAGCTGATCTCCCTGTGCTACGCGGCTGCTTCCCACTAGCTATCTATTTTACATTTGGTAGTGTATATATGTCCATGCTACTGCCTCACTTTGTCCCAGCTTACCCTTCCCCCTCCCCGTGTCCTCAAGTCCATTCTCTACATCTGTGTCTTTATTCCTGTCCTGCCCCTAGGTTCTTCAGAACCTTTTTTTTTTTTTTTAGATTCCATATATATGTGTTAGCATACAGTATTTGTTTTTCTTTCTCACTTACTTCACTCTGTATGACAGTCTCTACGTCCATCCACTTCACTACAAATAACTCAATTTTGTTTCTTTTTACGGCTGAGTAATATTCCATTGTATATATGTGTCACATCTTCTTTATCCATTCATCTGTCGATGGACACTTAGGTTGCTTCCATGTCCTGGCTATTGTAAATAGAGCTGCAGTGAACACTGTGGTACATGACTCTTTTTCAATTATGGTTTTCTCAGGGTATATGCCAGTAGTGGGATTGCTGGGTCGTATGGTAGTTCTATTTTTAGTTTTGTTATTGACTTTTTATGTGGGGAATGTCTAGAAGGCAGGACTTGTGTCAAGAAACACAGTTTAGGAACATCCCTGGCAGTCCAGTGGTTAGGTCTCCAAGCTTTCACTGCCAAGGGCGTGGGTTTGATCCCTGGTCCGGGAACTAAGATCCTGAAAGCTGCGTGGAGTGGCCAAAAAAGAAAAAAAAATGTTGTCTCATGACCTCCTCAAAATACTGTGACATTACGATGATACCCACTCCACAGACTGAACCATTCTCACAGAAGTTGGTGAATTAACTGGAATTATAACACAGCCTAGAACAGGAGGGGAGTGTTTATCTGTCTGATTCCGAAGTTCACGTTCTTTCTCCCATGTGAAGTCACTTCAGAACTCAGAATGTAGAGATTTCAGATTAAACTTTCCTCCTGCAAGAACAAGTATACAAAATAAAAAATTGTTCTGGAGCATATATGGAGGCCTTGTCCATTTTCACCGAATCTCATCAGTGGCGCACAGGACCACCATCTCTGCCTGGTAAGTGTAACCTTCTGTTTGGCAGGTCACCAGTGTCCGCAGGCTTCAGAACACTTCAGTGAGGGTGCAGGGTGAAGAGCCAGAATGAGGTCAACAGAAAAGGGAAGTATTGCATTTGATTATTTCCCTTTCATAATATTTTGAAACCTTGAGCCTAGTTCTTTATTTTCTCTCCAAGCTATTCTTGGTTTTCATTCCACTGTGTTTAATATATGTTCAAACAAAATCTTTAACGACAGAAAACAGAAGGCAGATTACAACAAGAAATTACATTTTATTCTGAGCACAGTAAGTTCAAAAGAAATCGACTCGTAAAATTGTTAGGTTAAAACAAAATGCTAGTGATATCAAAAGGACATGCATACGATTTCACATTATTTCAGATCATGAATCTGTATCTGTCTTTTGAAATAGAAAAGAAAAACTGAAACTTAAGTCAAAGCAAACTCTGTTAGGAAATTTAAAATAAATGCTCCCATATAAGCCCAATTATTTAAAAAAACAGAGATTACAAAGAGAATAACACTATTATATTGCTTTTAGTCCATACTTCTCAACTTTTATATTCACACATGCACATATACAAATATACTAACTTTACTGAGTACGCATAAGTCTCCTGAAGAAATGTAAGCAATGTGGAAAGAAAATAATTTGGTTCTAATTTTATTCATATTCAAAGCACACTGTGAAACATAAAATACATACAAAAACAAAACATATAAAAAACCAGCATGAAAGTTATATATTCAGTGTAAAGATTGTTTATCAAGAAAAACCTATAAAAATACATCCATGTTAAAACACAGATCTTGGGCTTCGCTGGTGGCGCAGTGGTTGAGAATCTGCCTGCTAATGCAGGGGACACGGGTTCGAGCCCTGGTCTGGGAAGATCCCACATGCCACGGAGCAACTAGGCCCATGAGCCACAACTACTGAGCCTGCACATCCGGAGCCTGTGCTCCGCAACAAGAGAGGCCGTGATAGTGAGAGGCCCGCGCACCGTGATGAAGAAAGGCCCCCATTTGCCACAACTAGAGAAAGCCCTCATACAGAAATGAAGACCTAACACAGCAAAAATAAATAAATTAATTAATAAACTCCTACCCCCAACATTAAAAAAAAGACAAAAAATCAGAAATCTTTGGAGAATCAATGACCCTAGGAACAGTTTAAAAAAAAACAAAAAAACAAAAAACACAGATCTTTACCAGCACTCTAAAACTCATCCTACATACCATGTGTCTGCTCACAATTATATTTTTAAACAAAACTATTTTGCTTTTCCATCACAGAAAGATTAGATCACTTTGGTTGTAATGTCCAAGTTATTAGGTGGTCCATATATATGGGTTGTATATGTGTGTGTCTATAATATACACATATGGCAAAAGGAAGTTTATCCATTTACCTAAGTCATAACTGCACTTTGTAATGGCAATCACCAGATATTTCTACTGTCACATGCCCTGTGCACCCATGAACCTTGGCTGATCCATTTCATTGAGAGATCCCAAATAACTGAAAAACTCTGATTTAGAGACTCATCATAACCACTCTGTGCTCCTTTTAAAAACTGTTTCACCCTTCATAACCTGGCACATGGCAATTATAACTGTTGGCTAATGACAAATAAGCATATGACTATCACCATCTTAGAAATAGTTTTTGCCCAGCTATACATTCCTCAAAGTCTACTGACCTAAAAATAACATACCTGTAACATTTGTATCATGAACTGAAACCCCTGCTAGAATTTTAAAAATTCAAATCAAAACAGGGATTCAGGGGCTTCCCTGGTGGCGCAGTGGTTGAGAGTCTGCCTGCCGATGCGGGGGACACGGGTTCGTGCCCCGGTCCGGGAGGATCCCACATGCCGCGGAGCGGCTGGGCCCGTGAGCCATGCCCGCTGGGCCTGCGCGTCCGGAGCCTGTGCTCCGGGGCGGGAGAGGCCACAACAGTGAGAGGCCCGCGTACCGCAAAAAAACGAAAAACAAAACCAAAAAAAAACAGGGATTCAGTAACAGATGGTTCTTAATCTGTGACGCCCTGAGGCTTCACTTAGTCTTACTTAGTCTTGCCTTAAAATAAGTGAGATGTGCTGAAAAGCACACAGAAGAAAATAGAAATTATCCATATACCTACCAGCCAGACCTCTGCACAGTCATATTACATAACCCTACATCTGGATTTGACCCTCAGTCTGAGAGCTCCCTCCTGGCCCAGTACCTTTCCTACTGGGGACAAATTTCTTTCAAATGGTCATTCTCAAAAGAGTGGCCTCCAGCATTAGCATCATCTAGAAACTTATTTGAAATGTAAATTTTATGGCTCCAACCCAGACCCACTGAATCAAGAACTCTGGAAATGGGGCCAGCCGATCTGCATTTTAACAAGCCCTCCAGCTGATTCTGATGTTCACCTACATCTGAGAACCACTGCTCTAGTTAATGAGGCTCTACCCAAATTCATTTTGGTTCCAGAAACCCCAGCACTCCCTCAGGAATGCCTCCCAGAACTTCCGGTCCAGGATCCAGAGCTGGAGTTCAGTCTGTGCATTTTCTCAAATGTCACCAAATTGACCGTGCACGTAAAAATCAAGCACTCACTGGTGAGTGAGGAGAAAAGAAGCCATAGTAATTGCTAGGGTTTAGAAGACAGAAAATCCCATTTTATCCATTTTGATTCCCAAACTAAAAAAATTATTCGTAATTTTGAGAGGTAAATGAAATGTTACGCCGTGATTTCTCCACAGCACAATTTCTACACTACAGTTTCTCCATATGATTTCTTAAGTCCGTGTAATAGAAAGACTGTAGAAAAACGGTACTAGCATTTATTTGATCTTACGGCATGCAGTTCAGAATGCCGTAGTCTTTGCCTTCAGTAATAAATGAAATCAACAGCTAATTGAATCTTGATGCTGGAAACGTAAGAAAGGTTGAGACTGTCAAAGTTGGTGAGGGGAGACTGTGTTGATTTGACAAGATGATACTGAATAAGAATTAGCTCTCTTTTGTAAAAAGTAACTTTTCCCTTCGAAGTAATTATAGAAAATCAAATTCATTTCACTAGACCTATCAGACTGGGAGCAACCCAAAAGCTTGATATAATAAAGTGTTGATAAGCATAGAGAGCAACAGAAACTCTCCTACGCTGCTGCTGTAAGTGAAAATTAGCATAACCATTTGAGAGCAGCATGCAATGCCTGGTCAAGTTGAAAATGTGCATATTATCCCAGAAGCTCCGGTCCTAAGTACACTGAGGACTGGAACACTGAGAAATCCAAGTACACGAGCACAAGGGCTCACACACAAGAGAGAAAACAATTATTGCAGGATTGTTTTTTTTTTTTTTTTTTTTTGCAGGATTGTTTTTAATAGCTAAAAGCTTAGGAAATAATCCAAATGTCTGTCAACAAGAGACTGGATGTACAAACTGGTTTACTCAAACAGAAAAATGTCACGTTTTGATCATGTAAAATATAAAAAGCAAGCTGTGAAGGGATAGATATATTCATGATACCATTTATGTCGAAGTCTAAATACTTGAAAAATTAACAGTGTTTACTGCTAAGGAATATATACGTGTGTCAGTAAAAACATTTCTGAGAAACAATACAATCCAGATTTGGGATACTGTGTACTTCTTCCCTGGGGGAAGAGGATACATGGAAAGCTTTAATTGTGTTTGTAATATTTTATCTTTTGCAGATAAATACAGTGTTTTGATTACATTCTCTAACATTTGCAAAGATCTAAAATATTTTGTTTTAAAAAATGTGTTTTGAATCTAGAGAGATAGGAACACTGTATCAACTCTAGCCCTTACTAGTAGTGAGACCTTGGTCATCCTAACCTTTGTGAGCCTTGGTTTTTTTCATCTGGTACGGGAGAATTCTGAGTACAAAGGAAGAGAAGGTTGTCTTGGGCTGGGGAAACACCAACTTTCTGAGAAAAATGGAGGTGAGAATAACGAAGTACCGGGAGAACCACAACTTGGTACCAAAACAAATAAGAATGATGGACACAAACTCATGGAGCAAAACTGTATTGGATGCGCATGCTCATTGCTTGACACTAAATCAGGGAAAGAAAAGGACATTTTTTGTGTTTGTTTGTGCTAGTTTATAAACTGGAAAAAGCAAAATAATTCTTAGAGCACAGCTCCTGTGTGTATTTGGGATACTTCTGACCTCAGGAGCTAAGACTTAAAAACTATCTTTTAGGGGGCTTCCCTGGTGGCGCAGTGGTTGAGAATCTGCCTGCTAATGCAGGGGACACGGGTTCGAGCCCTGGTCTGGGAAGATCCCACATGCCGCGGAGCAACTGGGCCCGTGAGCCACAGCTACTGAGCCTGCGCGTCTGGAGCTTGTGCTCCACAACAAGAGAGGCCGCGACAGTGAGAGGCCCGCGCACTGTGATGAAGAGTGGCCCCCGCTTGCCACAACTAGAGAAAGCCCTCGTACAGAAACAAAGACCCAACACAGCAAAAATAAATAAATAAATAATCTCCCCCTAAATAATTATAAAAAGAAAAAAAAAACCTATCTTTTAGGCTGGGGTTTTTCAACAGTTAATCTCATCCATTTGATAGTATTAGCTCTGGTCCATTTTCAAGACTGCCACTTTCTCATCTTGTCCCTAAATTTCAAACACAGATTCTGGAGTGATCTGTGTTATAGTTACAGTCTTGATGATACAATGCCTGTTAAACCAAGGTGACATAAACTCAGAATACAGCTGTCAAGTTTCTTCGTTTAGCAAGCAAATAAAGTACACAGAATTTAATGTGTCTATTCAAAAGGACCTTAGCTAATCCTTCTAGTCTTAATACATTTTTCATCTCATCCATCAAACTCGAAGTTGAACTACATGAAGTACTTTAATGGAATCTGAGTCACAGCTCCACCCCTTCCTAGCTGTGCGCCAATGGGCAAGTCACTTAATCTCTTCTATGTCATTTTCCACATCTGTAAAATGGAGGTAATAATACTGCTTACTTCATGGGGCTACTATGGGGACTAAATGAGTTATTTTAAAATACCTTGATGAGTGCCTGGAACATAGTAAATGCAGTAAGTATTCTAAATGAGTACGGTTATAAATAAGCTACATTGGCAAGACGAGGTGATATTGAACATCCTGCTTTTCATTAAACATGTCCCATAGCTAATGCATCTAAAGATTTAGAGTCTCCTACACTGAGGATGTCAAGAATAATATGAGCACGTTTCCATATATTATAGGATAGCTAGAGTAAAAGCCATGAAACAGATGAGTTCATTCTCAAAAACTCCACAGCAAATTTCAGATGCTACCCAAACTGCAAAGAAATGTCCAACTTCAGTTCTCAAAATATACACACACAGATGTTTTCTCTTAATTTCCATTCCTAAAGGTCTCCGATGAAGCCACTGCTCCTCAGAACCTAGCTCCATTAAACATAATCGTAAATATGTCTGTATCTATTATCGAGATACTTTCAAAAGGAACAATTTAAAACAAGTACGTCAGAGTGAAGTCAGTCAGAGAAAAACAAATACCATATGCTAACACATATATATGGAATCTAAAAAAAAAAAAGGTTCTGATGAACCTAGGGGCAGGACAGGAATAAAGACGCAGACGTAGAGAATGGACTTGAGGACACGGGGAGGGGGAAGGGTAAGCTGGGATGAAGTGAGAGAGTGGCATGGACATATATATACTACCAAATGTAAAACAGATAGCTAGTGGGAAGCAGCCGCATAGCACAAGGAGATCAGTTTGGTGCTTTGTGACCTCCTAGAGGGGTGGGATAGGGAGGGTGGGAGGGAGCGAGGAGCAAGAGGGAGGGGATATGGGGATATATGTGTACATATAGCTGATTCACTTTGTTATACAGCAGAAACTAACACAACTTTGTAAAGCAAATATACTCCAATAAAGATGTTAAAAAAAAAAAAGTATGTCAGTGGACACCTCAAAGCTGCCACTCCCACCTTCTCTCTATAAAACATACATGTTTTCTTGGCTATCTTATAACATATAAGATATATACATACATCTTATACCTTACATGGCTTATAACACTTATTCTTGAAAGGACAAGTGTGCCCAAATACGGGAACTACTAGACTAAGGGTGCTACACATGACAACCTGAAAAAAAACAATCAATGCTTAAAGAGAGACAAAACAGCCACGTGATCTTGAAAACAAATTCTCCCTCAGTTGAACTCTGAATAAACCACAATCCAGCTGACATCTTATTACAGCCTGTGAGAAACTCTGAAAGGATCCAGCCTGAACTACTCACCAAAAGAAACAAATAATAAACATGTATTGTTTTAAGATGCTAAGTTTTGGGAATTTTGGTATGCAGCAATAGATAGCAAACACAAAATCTATCAACTAATGAGAAAATCAGATGAGATTTGCAATAACATCATCCTGATTCTCCAAGGGCTGGATGAATCTGACAGTATCTTCTGGTTCCTCTAAACCTCTACACTTCCCATTTATTAGTTTGGAAACTAAAATGAGAAATTCTTGTTCTCCCAAAGTTTGTATTGTCGAATATGCTTTAAAACCCACATAAACAGTCAAATAATCATGATTTTCAGCTTCTTTTAAATCATGTTATACCAGACTGAGACTTCTGTTAAGCTTTATTTCTACAGGCCCTGTTTACTGTTTTTGAAATACAAAATTATTTTGTACTAGTAAACAGCCTTTTTCAAATTCTACATGCCCTTGTGCCCCTTGGAGGATTCTATTTGGTAAATCTTCCCTGGGGGTCATACCTCATTCCCTACCTTCAGAATCCTCTTTAATACACTTAGTTGCTTTTAAGGATGACTGCATAAGCTTGAGTCCATAAAACCTTTCCCCCCCACCCCAAACCCACGCCCTTACCAGTGAAAGCATGGAGTTCTAACCACTGGACCACCAGGGAATTCCCAAAGCCCATAAAATCTTGAGTTCTGAAATAAACTTCTCATTTCCCATGATGAATAAAATAATGGAAATTCAGAGGCATTTGTAAATAATTCAGGTATACTTAGTCCACTACTACTATCTTTGAGAAATAGATGAATTTAGTCTAAGTGCTTTTTTTTTTTTTTTTTTTGCGGTACGCGGGCCTCTCACTCCTGGGGCCTCTCCCATTGCGGAGCACAGGCTCCGGACACGCAGGCCCAGGGGCCATGGCTCATGGGCCCAGCCGCTCCATGGCATGTGGGATCCTCCCGGACCGAGGTACGAACCCACGTCCCCTGCATCGGCAGGCGGACTCTCAACCACTGCGCCACCAGGGAAACCCACTCTAAGTGCTTTTTAACATTTCCTCCACAAAGCAAGGCAGTGAAACATTACAATTAGACATTTTAATTGATTTGTTCTGGGTTTTTGTGTTCTTCATATGGGTTCTAACACCCAAAGGGGCCAACAGCTCAATTTTTATCCATTATCTGAGAGAATTATATACAGGACCCAGAAAGGCAGTACAATTTAGGCCTCATAAGTAAACTGGAACAATTCAGGGTCAAATATGTTCCAGTGAAGGTAAGTACCAGTTTTGCCCATGTTATAGTTGGACTGTGGCCAACCTTGGTATTAAGTGTGGGCAGTCATGGGGAAAAGTGAGGCATTGTCGTCATTCTTTTTGGGGGGGGGTTTGGGGGAAGGGGTCCCTTCTGACTTCTTACAGTTTCAAACGGTAGTGGTTAAGGTCACAGTACCAAAACAGTCCTTTCCCCAGCATTGATTTTGTCAGCATAATCACTTCCACAAATGACCCCAATCTTTCTATGTCACAAGGTTTTATTCCTTTCTAAATGAATTCAAGTTCTAAAACAGGCATCAAACTACGGCCCTCCCCCTGTTTTTGTAAATAAAGTTTTATTGGAACCCAGCCAGGCCCTTCATTTACATATGATCTATGGCTACTTTCATGCTGCAAGGGCAGAGTTAAGTAGTTATGACAGAGACCATATGGACCCATAAAGCCGAAAGTATTTAGTATCTGGCTCTTTACAGAAAAGGTTTGCATATTCCTATTCTAAAAAATGACAGAAACTCCAAGCAACAGACAGTGTCTGTCCAGTCAGTGCTTTACAATAAAGTAGACAGAACTCTTACAAAAATAACAAATCACTGATATAGTCTAGCTGTCCCATCCCTAGAGGCAGGACTAAATTTGGAGTCCAAAGAATCCCACTGGAATCTTTAATTCATCCCTCTGACATGAGAGCCTTGGGCAGTTCGTTTAATGTCTTTAAGACTGTTTCTCATTATAAAATGAGATTAATATCTGACCCATTTCTTAGGTTATATGGGGTAACTTTGTAAACCATTCATCTTTTTTTTCATTGTTTACTAGTATAATGGCTACTATTCAACTTGAGAAATCAAGGACAATTATCTTGAGAATTTGTTCACTTCAATTCTGCTCAGTACCCCTTCAAAGTCAGAAAAAAGCGAAGTTATGATAGGAAACCAAAAATCAGGGCAAAGAGGAGAAAGTCAAGGTCATCACTATGTACCAGGGAGCTTTACAACAATCAAAGGCAAAATCCTAGATAAGTAATTTAAATGGAACTTTGTAATAATGAGAGATGTAAGGGTCATTGGGGATCAAAGTGGGTTTAACTGAGATCAGGCATTTCCAAAAATCCTCATTTCTTTTTTAACATCTTTATTGGAGTATAATTGCTTTACAGTGTTGTGTGAGTTTCTGCTGTATAACAAAGTGAATCAGCTGTATGTATATGTACATACCCATATCCCATCCCCTTTGTGTCTCCCTCCCACCCTCCTTATCCCACCCCTCTAGGTGGTCGCAAAGCACCGAGCTGATCTCCCTGTGGCATGCAGCTGCTTCCCACTAGCTATTTTACATTTGGTAGTGCATATGTCAATGCTACTCTCTCACTTCATCCCAGCTAACACTTCCCCCTCCCCCTGTCCTCAAGTCCATTCTCTATGTCTGCGTCTTTATTCCTGCCCTGCCCCTAGGTTTATAAGAATCATTTTTTTTTTTAGATTCCATATATATCTGTTAGCATACAGTATTCGTTTTCCTCTGACTTACTTCACTCTGTATGACAGACTCTAGATCCATCCACCCCACTACAAGTAACTCAATTTCGTTTCTTTTTATGGCTGAGAAATATTCCATTGTATATATGTGCCACATCTTCTTTATCCATTCATCTGTCCATGGACACTTAGGTTGCTTCCATGTCCTGGCTATTGTAAATTGTGCTGCAATAAACACTGTGGTATGTGACTCTTTTTGAATTATGGTTTTCTCAGGGTATATGTCCAGTAGTGGGATTGCTGGGTCACAGGGTAGTTCTATTTTTAGTTTTTTAAGGAACCTCCATACTGTTCTCCATAGTGGCTGTATCAATTTACATGCCCACCAACAGTGCAAGAGGGTTCCCTTTTCTCCACACCCTCTCCAGCATTTATTGTTTGTAGATTTTTTGATGATGGCCATTCTGACCGGTGTGAGGTGATACCTCATTGTAGCTTTGATTTGCATTTCTCTGATGATTAGTGATGCTGAGCATCTTTTCAGGTGTTTGTTGGCAGTCTGTGTATCTTCTTTGGAGAAATGTCTGTTTAGGTCTTCTGCCCATTTTTGGATTGGGCTGTTTGTTTTTTTTGGTATTGAGCTGCACGAGCTGCTTGTATAATTTGGAGATTAATCCTTTGTCAGTTGCTTCATTAGCAAATAGTTTCTCCCATTCTGAGGATTGTCTTTTCGTCTTGTTTATGGTTTCCTTTGCTGTGCAAAAGCTTTTTTTTTCTTTTTTCTTTTCAAAACATCTTTGTTGCAGTATAATTGCTTTACAGTGGTGTGTTAGTTTCTGCTTTATAACAAAGTGAATCACCTATACATATACTGTGCAAAAGCCTTTAAGTTTCATTAGGTCCCATTTGTTTATTTTTGTTTTTATTTCCATTTCTCTAGGAGGTGGGTCAAAACAGATCTTGCTGTGATTTATGTCATAGAGTGTTCTGCCCATGTTTTCCTCTAAGAATTTTATAGTGTCTGGTCTTACATTTAGCTCTTGAATCCATTTTGAGTTTATTTTTGTGTATGGTCTTAGGGAGTGTTCTAATTTCATTCTTTTATGTGTAGCTGTCCAGTTTTCCCTCACCACTTATTGAAGAGGCTGACGTTTCTCCATTATACACTCTTGCCTCCTTTATCAAAGTTAAGGTGACCATATGTGCATGGGTTTACCTCTACACTTTCTATCCTGTTCCATTGATCTATATTTCTGTTTTTGTGCCAGTACCAAACTGTCTTGATTACTGTAGCTTTGTAGTATAGTCTGAAATCAGGAAGCCTGATTCCTCCAGCTCTGTTTTTCTTTCTCAAGATTGCTTTGGCTATTCAGATTGCTTTGGCTATTTGTGTTTCCACACAAATTGTGAAATTTTTAGTTCTAGTTCTGTGAAAAATGCCATTGGTAGTTTGATAGGGATTGCACTGAATCTGTAGATTGCTTTGGGTAGTATAGTCATCTTCACATTGATACTTCCAATCCAAGAACATAGTATATCTCTCCATCTGTTTGTATCATCTTTAATTACTTTCATCAGTGTCTTATAGTTTTCTGCATACACATCTTTTGTCTCCTTAGGTAGGTTTATTCCTAGGTATTTTATTCTCTTTGTTGCAATGGTAAATGGGAGTGTTTTCTTAATTTCTCTTTCAGATTTTCATCATTAGTGCATAGGAATGCAAGAGATTTCTGTGCATTAATCTTGTATCCTGCCACTCTACCAAATTCATTAATTAGCTCTAGTAGTTTTCTGGTAGTATCTTTAGGATTCTGTGTATAGTATCATGTCGTCTGCAAACAGTGACAGTTTTACTTCTTTTCTGATTTGGATTCCTTTTATTTTTTTCTTTTCTGACTGCTGTGGCTAAAACTTCCAAAACTATGTTGAATAATAGTGGTGAGAGTGGGCAACCTTGTCTTGTTCCTGATCTTAGAGGAAATGGTTTCAGCTTTTCACCACTGAGAACGATGTTGGCTGTGGGACTGTCATATATGGTTTTTACTATGTTGAGGTAGATTCCCTCTATGCCTACTTTCTGGAGAGTTTTTACCATAAGTGGGTGTTGAATTTTGTCAAAGGCTTTTTCTGCATCTACTGACATTATCATATGGTTTTTATCCTTCAGTTTGTTAATATGGTGTATCACATTGATTGTGTATATTGAAGAATCCTTGCACTCCTGGGATAAACCCCATTTGATCATGGTGTAGGATACTTTTATTGGGCTGTTGGATTCTGTTTTGTTAGTATTTTGTTGAGGAAATTTGCATCTATGTTCATCAGAGATATTGGCCTGTAGTTTTCTTTTTTTGTGACATCTTTGTCTGGTTTTGGTATCAGGGTGATGGTGGCCTTGTGGAATGAGTTTGGGAGTGTTCCTCCCTCTGCTATATTTTGGAAGAGTTTGAGAAGGATAGGTGTTAGCTCTTCTCTAAATGTTTGATAGAATTTGCCTGTGAAGCTATCTGGTCCTGGGCTTTTGTTTGTTGGAAGATTTTTAATCACAGTTTCAATTTCAGTCCTTTGACTGGTCTGTTCATATTTTCTATTTCTTCCTGGTTCAGTCCCAGAAGGTTGTGCTTTTCTAAGAATTTGTCTATTTCTTCCAGGTTGTCCATTTTACTGGTATATAGTTGCTTGTAGTAATCTCTCATGATCCTTTGTATTTATGCAGGGTCAATTGTTACTTCTCCTTTTTCATTTCTAATTCTGTTGATTTGAGTCTTCTCCCTTTTTTTCTTGATGAATCTGGCTAATGGTTTCTCAATTTTGTTTATCTTCTCAAAGAACCACCTTTTAGTTTTACCGAATCTTTGTGATCTTTTCCTTCATTTCTTTTTCATTTATTTCTGATCTGATCTTTATGGTTTCTTTCCTTCTGTTAACTTTGGGGACTTTTTGTTCTTCTTTCTCTAATTGCCTTAGGTGTAAGGTTAGGTTGTTTATTTGAGATGTTTCTTGTTTCTTGAGGTAGGATTGTATTGCTATAAACTTCCCTCTTAGAACTGCTTTTGCTGCATCCTATAGGTTTTGGGTCGTCGTGTTTTCACTGTCATTTGTCTCTAGGTATTTTTTGATTTCCTCTTTGATTTCTTCAGTGATCTCTTGGTTATTTAGTAGCATATTGTTTAGCCTCCATGTGTTTGTATTTTTTACAGTTTTTTTCCTGTAATTGATATCTAGTCTCATAGCATTGTGGTCAGAAAAGACACTTGATACAATTTCAATTCTCTTAAATTTACCAAGGCTTGATTTGTGACCCAAGATACTGTCTATCCTGGAGAATGTTCCTTGAGCACTTAAGAATGTGTATTCTGTAGTTTTTGGATGGAATGTCCTATAAATATCAACTAAGTCCATTTTGTTTAATGTGTCATTTAAAGCTTGTGTTTCCTTATTTATTTTCATTTTGGATGATCTGTCCATTGGTGAAAGTGGGGTGTTAAAGTCCCCTACTATGATTGTGTTACTGTCCATTTCCCCTTTTATGGCTGTTAGCATTTGCCTTATGTATCGAGGTGCTCCTATGCTGGATGCACAAATATTTACAATGGTTATATCTTCTTGGATTGATCCCTTGATCATTATCTAGTGTCCTCCTTTGTCTCTTATAGTAACCTTTATTTTAAAGTCTATTTTGTCTGATATGAGAATTGCTACTCCACCTTTCTCTTTATTTCCATTTACATGGAATATCTTTTTTCCATCCCCTCACTTTCAGTCTGTATGTGTCCCTAGGTCTGAAGTGGGTCTCTTGTAGACAGCATATATATGTGTCTTATTTTTGTATCCATTCAGCCAGTCTGTGTCTTTTGGTTGGAGCATTTAATCCATTATACATTTAAGGTAATTATCGATATGTATGTTCCTATTACCATTTTCTTAATTGGTTTGGGTTTGTTTTTGTAGGTCTTTTCCTTCTCTTGTGTTTCCTGCCTAGAGGAATTCCTTTAGCATTTGTTGTAAAGCTGGTTTGGTGGTGCTGAATTCTCTTAACTTTTGCTTATCTGTAAAGGTTTTAATTTCTCCATTGAATCTGAATGAGATCTTTGCTGGGTAGAGTAATCTTGGTTGTAGGTTCTTCCCTTTCATCAGTTTAAATATGTCCTGCCACTCCCTTCTGGCTTGCAGAGTTTCTGCAGAAAAATCAGCTGTTATCCTTATGGGGATTCCCTTGTATGTTATTTGCTTTTCTCTTGCTGCTTTTAATATTTTTTCTTTGTATTTAATTTTTGATAGTTTGATTAATATGTTTCTCAGCGTGTTTCTCCTTGGGTTTATCCTGTATGGGACTCTCTGTGCTTCCTGGACTTGATTGACTATTTCCTTTCCCATGTTAGGGAAGTTTTCAACTATAATCTCTTCAAATATTTTCTCAGACCCTTTCTTTTTCTCTTCTTCTTCTGGGACCCCTATAATTCGAACATTGGTGCATTTAATGTTGTACCAAACTGTCCTCAATTCTTTTCATTCTTTTTTCTTTAATCTGCTCCCTGGCAGTTATTTCCACCATTTTATCTTCCAGCTAACTTATCCGTTCTTCTGCCTCAGTTATTCTGTTATTGATTCCTTCTAGAGTATTTTTAACTTCAGTAATTGTGTTGTTTATCACTGTTTGTTTGCTCTTTAGTTCTTCTAGATCCTTGTTAAATGTTTCTTGTATTTTCTCCATTCTGTTTCTGAGATTTTGTATCATTATTACTATCATTACTCTGAATTCTTTTTCAGGTAGGTTGCCTATTTCATCTTCATTTATTTGGTCTTGTAGGTTTTTACCTTACTCCTTCCTCTGTAACTTTTTTGTCATTTCTTTTTTTTTGATGGGTGGTTCTGTATTCCTATCTTACTGGTTGTTTGGTGTGAGACATCCAGCAATGGAGTTTGCAGGCAGCTGCATAGAGCTGGGTCTCGGTGCTGAGATGAGGATCTCTGGGAGGCCTCACTCCAATTGATATTCCCTGGGGTCTGAGGTTCTCTGTTATTCCAGCAGTTTGGACTCAGAGCTCCCAACACAGGAGCTCGGGCCTGACCTCCGGCCTGGGAACCAAAATCCTGCAAGCTTTGCGGTGCAGTTAAAAAAAAAAAAAAAAAAAAGGAAGAAAAAAGGAACAGTAAAATATCTAAGAATAAAAAACAAAATAAAATTGGGAAGATAAAAAATATATTAGGAAAAATAAAACTATAGTTGAAACAACTGCAAGAAGGTAAAATAAAAACACAACAGAAAAAAGAAAACAAGGGGGGGGCAAACAAGCCAAAAGGAGACAACAAAGTATAAGCAATAAAATAAAATTAGAAAAATAAAAGATTAGGAAAAATAAACATATAAAGGAATCAACAAGGTAAAACAGAACCCTAGTCTGGTTGCTGGGGGTTCCTCCCATCCCCTCTAGGTGTCCGTGGTCCCCGACTGGTGCCTGGTAGGTGCCCTAGTTGTAAGGAGACGCAAATTCCACATCCTCCTAATACGCCATCTTGATTCCGCCCCTCTGCTGTACCTGTTTTATCTGACAGTCCAGCAGCTCCATGTTCATTGCCAGCAACATGCTCCTGTATGTATCCCACATAGTCTGTGTTAAAAAGAGCCCTGAGTTTTTAAGGATTTTAAGCCCATGAACCACTTCTCTCCCCTCCCATCCCCTTCTAGTTCCTCCTTTTCTCTCCTCACTCTACAACCACTCCTTGGTAACCTCATCCAGTCCTATGACTGATACTGAGCCCTCATTTCTTTTTGAAGAAGGTCACAGGCCTAGAGGAAGTGGATATAGTCTGTTGTGAGCATATCTGGATTTCAACAAGATATTTAACAGTCTCTTATGGTCTTCAGGAAAAACTGGGTTAATGTATTACTGTGTGTGGAAGGTACCATTAAATCAACTGGTCCAAAGAGGACCGATGGATTAGCATCCATTCTTGGCCTAGGATTGTTCCACATACTTTTTAATGACTTGGACAAGAATTTTGATGAAAATTTGCTTAAATGTACAGGTGACCTGAAAATGGGATGTGGATAGCAAATGCACAGATTATAAAATTTTCCATAATATTTCACTGTCTGAATATATTTTTATATCCATTTTATATGCTTCGCAGCTCAGTAACCACCTGCTAAATGATCTGGGCCTTACAAAGCCTGGTTGAGTGGGTATCATTTACCATCTTCATTTTACGTGGATCAAACAGAATTCCGCTGACAAGTGATAGAACTGGGACTTAATCCTGTGTTCTGGTGACAGGTCCCACATTCTCTCCATTATGCATGAGCTGAGGCAGGGTGTCCAAGGATCAACAGGCTGTAAAAATAAGCCACATCTAACAAAGTAACAAACTGGATTCTAAAAACCAGTTTCAGAAGGTTCGAATGGGAAAGAAGGGGCTTAACAGCACTCAACTTGCCCAAGAGTTTAAGCTCTTAGCTAACCCAAAGTGTGGGCTGCTCTATGGTACAGCTGCTGTAAGAGATAAGTCAAGATAAGGCTACTGCAAATACCACTCAGCCATCAAAAGGTAGGAAATCCTGCCATTTGCGACAACATGGATGGATCCTAAGAGCATTATGCTAAGTGAAGTTAATTCAGACCTAGAAAAACAAATACTGCATGATCTCACTTATATGTGAAATCTAAAAACCCAAACTCACAGAAACAGATCAGATTAATGGTTGCCAGATTAATGGCACCCAGATGGGATGTGGAGGAACTGGGTGAAGGTGGTCAAGAAGTACAAACTTCTAGTTATGAATAAGTCCTGGGGATGTAATATACAGCATGGTGACCGGAGTTAGCAAACTTCAGTGTGTATTTGCAAGTGGCCAAGAGAGGAGATCTCAAAAGTTCTCATCACAAGGGGAAAAAAATTTTTAACTACGTGAGGTGATGGATGTTAACTTACTGTGATAATCATTTTGCAATATATACGTATATCAAATCATTATGTTATACACCTTAAACTTACACAATGATATATTTTAGTGATATCTCAATAGAACTAGGAAAAAAAAGGTAAGGCTACTTCAGCAGAAATGTGGTATCCAGAAAGGGGTAACAGTCCTGCTGAATGTGGCTGTCCAGACTTCCTCAAGGATGGGATTCAGTTCTAGGTGTCCAAGTTTCAGGGTCACTGATAACGAGCCATCCACAGATCAGCAGGAGTGAGGGGCCAGGAACCTGGACTACAAGAGGACACGTTGAAGGAGAAGAGCTCAGAGGAAGAAGATATAGGATGACATCCTCCCTGTGTTCAAACAGGTGACAGGCTGGGACGGAGAAGACATTAAACTTCTTCCTGGCGCTCTCACCAAGGTCAGACTTCTTCCAGGTGCTCTCACCAAGGTCAGCATTGGAGCCAAGATGCCAAGAGACAGACAGCTGCTTAATTAAGAAATCTCCTTTCCATTTAGAGCTGTCCCTTAAAGAACTTCCCTTTCTCAGTGCAGTTTGGGTCACTATTGCTGAATTATGTCTTGTATTGGTATATGCCCATCTAGAAAATTTAAAGAATTTAAGGGCTATTTGGTTAGTGGGAGTTCTAATCACCTTTCCAAACATGAGATTCCAGAATTTCTATGGACAAGTTGCCCACATAACATGATATATTATTAGTTCTCATACAAAGGCAGAAGTCTGTTCTCAGTGCAAACCTAAAGCACCAGAGATAAGAAATTAAAAAAACTGAAGACAATAGTTTTTAAAAATTATATATCAATGTTTTATAAATTTATTTATTTACTTATTTATGGCTGTGTTGGGTCTTCGCCTCCACGCGAGGGCTTTCTCTAGTTGTGGCAAGCAGGGGCCACTCCTCATCGCGGTGCGCGGGCCTCTCACCGTCGCGGCCTCTCCCGTTGAGGAGCACAGGCTCCAGACGCGCAAGCTCAGTAGTTGTGGCTCACGGGCCTAGTTGCTCCGCGGCATGTGGGATCTTCCCAGACCAGGGCTCGAACCTGTGTCCCCTGCATTAGCAGGCAGATTCTCAACCACTGTGCCACCAGGGAAGCCCCTCAATGTTTTAAAATAATACCATATAGATAAAGAAGATGTGGTACATATATAAAATGGAATATTACTCAGCCATAGAAAAGAGCTAAACAATGCCATTTGCAGCCACATGGATGGACCTAGAGAATATCATACTAAGTGGAGTAAGTCAGAGAAAGACAAATATCATGACATCACTCATCTCTGGAATCTAATTTTAAAATGATATAAATGAACTTACTTACAAAACAGAGACAGACTCACAGATTTTGAAAACAAACTTATGGTTACCAAAGGAGAAACGTGGGGAGGAGGGATAAATTAGGAGTTTGGGATTAACACACACACACTACTATATATCAAATAGAAAATCAACAAGGACCTACTGTATAGCACAGGGAGCTGTACTTAATATTCCATAATAACCTATATATGGGAAAAGAATCTGAAAAAAGATGAAAATAATACCATAATGGATCAGGAGAAATGATATTATCCCTTTAATACAATTGGTAAGAAAGTCATTCTTAATGTTCTTGTGCCCCTCTGAAAAATGAAATACACTAGAAGAGGCAAGCACCATTTTAAAGCATTCCTGTCACATTGCTGGGAAACGAGTAGCCCTCCTAAAATGAGTCTGGCCAAGATAGTCCAAGGCAGGCAGGGCTGGAGCGCTTTAGCATGGGGAAGCACCACCG
Source organism: Hyperoodon ampullatus (assembly GCF_949752795.1). Lineage (NCBI taxonomy): Eukaryota > Metazoa > Chordata > Mammalia > Artiodactyla > Ziphiidae > Hyperoodon > Hyperoodon ampullatus. The sequence goes on from NC_136926.1 coordinate 74,663,522, forward strand.
ACCACGGATGCCTTTCCCCCCTCAGCAGTAATTCCAGCTCCCTTTCCTCCTGGTGCCCCCAGGGCCCCTGTGGAAGTGCCCCAGGGGACTGAACCTCCTCCAAGCGCTGACCTGCCAATGTCTCCCTTCCCTTGGCCACAGTCGGTGTCCCCATCCCTGCTAACCTCTCAAGCCCCACTAGGGAGGAAGACCGATTTCCCCAAGATCCCGCCAAACCCAGGCCACCCAGATGTGACCTCTTCCCTCTTGTTGAATAGTTTTTAAATTTTTTAAGGAACAAGCCAGCAAGCATTAACTAGAATTCTCCTCAGAATTTTGGCTTCCTTCAAGGAGTCCTAGATTTTCCTAGTTCAATCCTAAATATTTTATACTGCCCTGTACACTAAAAATGACCTGCGAGTAGTTTAAAATGCAGAGTCCAGGGCTTCCCTGGTGGCGCAGTGGTTGAGAGTCCGCCTGCCGATGCAGGGGACGTGGGTTCGTGCCCCAGTCCGGGAAGATCCCACATGCCGCGGAGCGGCTGGGCCCGTGAGTCATGGCCGCTGAGCCTGCGCGTCCAGAGCCTGTGCTCCGCAACGGGAGAGGCCACAACAGTGAGAGGCCCGCGTACGGCAAAAAAAAAAAAAAAAAAAAAGCAGAGTCCAGGGCCCTGTCCTTGATGTGGGTGGGGGGAACCTAGGATCCTGCACAAGTGACACCCCTACGCCGGATCACACCTGGAGAAATCCTGGTAAAGACTCTAGAAGTCTGTGGCAGGCCTACACAAACCCTCGTTAAACACTACTTAGGGAAAGAGTTTTAAATGAAAGATGCAATGTTAGGTAGTTTTATTTTTCTTTCCTTTCATCCAGAAGAAGACTTAAAATAAATTTTTCTATAGCTGATATTTTAGGGTAAGAAGGAAAGCGTTTAATTATGCATGTATGTTTTTCAGGTAAGTTAGGCAACTTGTCTAAACAGGAAAACACGATGGCAGCTAAGGTTTTTTAAGACAAACTATTACAAGGATTCTATCTATGAAACCAGTATGTGAGACTCTGAAATGACAAGTTCTCACAGTTCTGGGACTCTTGGTCTGTATTATATGAATAGCAGCATCTTTCCCGCAAGATACAATAGCTGGAACACAGGTATTCTGGAAGCAGGATATCTTTTTTTTTCAGTATATAAAAATACTTTCCTTAGAAAATATTGAGTACTGGTTACATTTTGCTATTTATACTGCATAAAGCACAAAGATTGAAACAATGTATAAAATACCCAGGAGAATAAGGATAATGCACAAACGGCTGATTTCAAGGCATAACAGGAACTTTAATATATTTTATCAGCTACATAGTGAGTACTTTTCCTAACTCCAAGAAACCAGACTTTCTCTGTGCTACCTTTGGTCCTCCTTAAAGCTTAATCAATCCCTTCTAGGTAACTATAAACCAAGGTGTAATAGTTCTAAACATGTTTGTGAAAACCACATTGCTTCAAGTTGCTTTTTATTAATAAAGAAACTTAAAGGAAATTAACCCCTCCATTATGAAATAAAAACTATCATCATCTTTCTGCACCATTGCTTCTTCTTCACAAACATGGCAAGATTTGACACCACCTTGCAAATCATCTTTTCCAACTAAATGAGACTTTAACTCTTGCGTCTCATGCACACCTGACCTTGCAGAAGCTCTGAGTGAGAAGTGAAAAAAATCCTTTCTTCCAGGTCCTGTCTTTTTCCATTGGTGTGGCTTAAAGAGCCTTACAGCACAAAATGAGAAGTTAATGACATTGCTCTCAAGGTTCCTTACTAAGGAGAGGAAGAGAGAACAGGGAAGAGGGAGAAGACTACAATGATCTGTTTATGTATCAGAAGAAGGAAATGCACCAGACAAATGCCAGTCTGGCTTACTGCCACACCAGAGTGAGTTTGGATATTAAAGGGCCCATTTTTCCATTATCTTTTCCAAGGAGAAGCCCCTGGTTTGGCTTGTACTCACTGCACGCTGGTGTCAGAGGACACTGAGTAGGCTATGCCACATGGAACATCTAACTGAACAACGGGTATACTAATGAGTCACATTTTCTAAAAGCCTTCATTCCTAATATGCATTCCAGACATGGGAAAAAAAATCTTTGTAAAGCTTTATATTAATAGAATCAATGTGCAACGCTAAAAGCTCAAAATTAAATCATGAAAACATGCCTTTTATTACATGAATTCCAAGCGACTCACAGACCTTTAGTTTTCCAGAACAACAGAGAATAAGCCTGGAGGGCACTGGAGAGAGAACAAGAGGTCAAGAGAGGTTCCACGGGCAGAAGATCTTCAGGATCCGAGTAACTTTCTCCTACTTCCTCTCATACTGTCTCTTCCCCTCTGTGTATGTATCTATCCATATGTGTGTGTGATGTGTACCTACATACGTATTTTAAAGTGGCCTCCATTTTTTTTCCTTTTTTTGCCCATCATGAGAATACGTACTCATTATAAAAAAGTTGCAAATAATCAGAAGCTCATAAAACACCAAAAAGTAAAAACGCACTCCCAATTCCACTTCTCATTCTAGAGTGTGTACTTAATCCCAAATTTTTGTTTTCATGAAAATGGTGACATAATGCATATTTTTCTACTCAACAACATATCTGGTATCATTCCACATCAGGACATACAGATTTAACTAATTTTAATATGGCTGCTCAATATTCATTGAATAGATTTATCATAATTTACCCATTCTCTTAGTGGTGGACTTTTGTGTTCTGGTTTTATTGCCATTACAAATAATGATACATAAACATCCCTCTATAATACATTCTGGGTAACCTGTGGGAGTATTTTTATATGTAGAAGTGGAATTTGCTGAGTCATGCACATTTTATATTTCGATAGGCACTGCCAAATAACCTTTTAAAAAGGCCACAGTAATTTATATTCCCAGGGAAATGTATGAGATTCTCCCATAAGCTTGTCAACACTAGATATTAACTAGATACTACATATTCATCAATTTCCAGATGAAAGCAGTCTCATCATTTTTATTGGTATTACCTGACCTCTAAAGAAATGTGCATTTTTAGTGTTTATTAGTCTTTCCTATTTCTTCAGTGACTTGCCTGCCCTACCTGTAGTAGACTGTTACACTGGGGACCTACAATGGATCATACCTCACGTTCATGCTCTTGTGTGATCACCCCCTACACTGGCTGGATTCAGCCATGTGACTTGCTCTGACCAATGGGATATTAGCAAGCATGATACAAACAGAGGCTTGATAAGTGCTTGCACAGTGAGGCTGTTCCATTTGGAAAGTTCACTCTTAAAACCCTAAGCTACCATGTAAAGGTCCAGCTTCCTTTCAAGAAAGACCTCAGAGAAAGAGAGATGCCTGGCTATTCCAGTCAGCCCAGCTGAGGCCCCAGGTACGTTAGTGAGAAGCTATCTTGGACATTCCAGCTCCGGTGGACACCACATGGGGAAATAAAAACTCAGCTGGGCCCAGTCTCAGACTACAGAATCATGACCTATAATACTCAGTGTTCACTCAGACCAGTATTTTGTGTAGTTTGTTCAACAGCAATAGATAACAAAATCCTTGATCTAGTTTTTTATTTCTTATTGATTTGTAGAAACTTGTTATATTTGAGGAATGTTAATCTTTTGTCCCATTATATATTCTGTAAATGTTTTTCCCAGTCAGCATTTTAAACATGTTAATCTTCTGTATGACAAAAGATTAGTCAAATTTGTTAATCTTTCAGGTTTTATGTGTATAGAAATTTTAAGTCAATTTATTATCTAAATCAACAGGATCTTGGGTTATCCACAGTGATCTCATTTTATCCAGTCTCCAGGGCTTGCTCTTTTCCTCCGCTGCTAAGAAAATGTCTTGAAAGGATTTACTTTACACTCATTGAGGGAAAAAAAGCTGTTATATGCTATTGTTATTTTGAACTCCTGCATTATCTGGCTTACACCAATAATTCATTAATTCATGGCATGTGGTAATGAGAGGGGAAGAGAAAAGGATGCAACACCCTGGAGGAAAACAAGATGGGGCTTGGACTAGAAATGGTGGTGGAGGAAAGCAAGTGGAGGCCTGGCCGGGCCGTCACAGAGCTAAAGTTCAGAGCTTACCTCTGAGTCAGTGGCAGAGCTCCTGGGAGGAATTAAAACTGGGAAAGTAAGCTGACTGAGGGGATAAGATGAGGAGCCTGGTTTTCAAGATCTCAACGGAGACTCTCAGCTAAAGTGTACAGAAGCAACAGTAGGGAGAAGATGGGCCTCAGAGGGGAGGAGGGTTTTGAAGAGTCTGATTAGGGCATCATCAGAACAGAGCCCCTTAAATTGGCATGAAAAACAAAAGGTGACATCAGATGAAGAACACCTCACAGCTCACTAAAGTACTAATGGGACATGGGTCACACACCTGATAAATATTTCAACACAGGAAATTATTTGCTTCCAGCTGAAGACAATTTTGAAATAGTAAGTGGTGACAATACTTTGGGCCACATTCTCTATATCATCCAAACTGAGAAAGTGATCCCTGGACCTCCAGGGGTCTCCAGAGCCCTGGACTGCACAGGGGCACTGTTTGCGCAGTGCCCAGAAACATGCCAGCAGAAGCAGTGCGCTGGGGTCACCAGGAGGAGGACTGACCCTGGTTAGGTTGCTGCTGCTGTTACATGTGTAGCAATCGGAAATGGTCCCTGCTCCGTCAGGGAAGGATAACCCGACCAAAAGACAAGCACTGGGCATCTCAGCCAAGATTCTGAAGACTTAAACACATTTTACTTTTATTCGCCCCACAGATGAAGAAATAGCCATTAAGAGGTTTTAAGCGCTTAACACTAAACTGAAAATGTCTTAGCAGCTGTGCCATCACATGATGCCAACTACCTGATGGTCAAATGTTCAGGAGTGCTAGAGAGGACTCAAGTTCATCCAGGGTGGTTGTCTCGTCTTATGAATAAGGCAAGTAGGGTCCAGACCATATGGCTGGTTAGTGGTTCACCTGGGCTAAGACATTAAGCTTCCTTTTTACTCTCAGCCTATTGTTCTTTCTTTGAGAAGAAAGGTGTCCTTGTTATGAGTACAAGTAGGAGCATTTGCACTGGTGAGAAACTAGAATTATGTGGACACGTTCAGATTGCTATGGTTTCCATTATCCAAATAGAGTGAACTACATCTGTCTTAGTTCAAGCTGCTATAATAAATTACCACAGACTGGATGGCTTTAACAACAATTTCTCAATGGTTCTGGAGGCTGGGAAGTCCAAGATGGAGGTACCAGCAGATCCAGTGTCTGGTGAGAGCCCACCTCCTGGCATGCAGGCAGATGGCCACCTTCTAGCTGTGCTCTCACATGGTGGCAGGGAGGGGAGAGACAGAGAGAGAGAACAAACTCTCCTTTTTAAAAAAATTTATTTATTTACTTGTTTGTTTTTATATTTGGCTGTGTTGGGCCTTCGTTGCTGCGTGCGGTCTTTCTCTAGTTGCGGTGAGCGGGAGCTACTCTTTGCTGCGGTGCGCAGACTTCTCATTGCAGTGGCTTCTCTTGTTGCAGAGCACGGACTCTACGCACAGGGGCTTCAGTAATTGTGGCTTGCAGGCTCTAGAGCACAGGCTCAGTAGTTGTGGCGCATGGGCTTAGTTGCTCCACGGCATGTGGGATCTTCCCGGGCCAGGGCTCGAACCTGTGTCCCCTGCATTGGCAAGTGGGTTCTTAACCACTGAGCCGCCAGGGAAGTCCTCTCCTTTCTTCTTATAAAGACATCAATCCCATTCATGAGAGCTCTATCCTCACAAACTAATAATTACCCAAAGGCCCCACCTCCAAATACTGTCACATTGAAGGCTAGGATTTCAACACATGAAATTTGGGGAGGACCCAAACATTCAGCCCGTAACAACATCTAATGGAAACCTTAGGAAGGTGGCTTGGATTTTCTGGTCTATAAAAGGGGAAGGGTAGGGATTGCAGGGTATGGCTAATCACTAAGATTCCTTTCAGATCTGGCAGGGAACAATTATGGAATCAAAAACCCAGGAAGCTCTCCAGATAAACCCCAAATAGGGCAAATCAGCTGCTACCGCAGAAAATGAAATCATGGACCGACAAACGATTTGCAGAAAGTCCTTAAAACTAAGAGTATAACCAGGGCTTCCCTGGTGGCGCAGTGGTTGAGAATCTGCCTGCCGATGCAGGGAACACGGGTTCGAGCCCTGGTCCGGGAAGATCCCACGTGCCGCGGAGCAACTACGCCTGTGAGCCACAACTACTGAGCCTGCGCGTCTGGAGCCTGTGCTCCGCAACAAGAGAGGCTGCGACAGTGAGAGGTCCGCGCACCGCGATGAAGAGTAGCCCCCGCGCCGCAACTAGAGAAAGCCCTTGCACAGAAACGAAGACCCAACACACCCCAAAATAAATAAATAAATAAATAAATTTATAAAAAAAAGAGTATAACCAAAAGAAAGATACTTTGCACTGTGAGGCTCTTCATTTCTCTTGGAAATATAGATCAGACTGTTTTACGTGTGCTTTTAAAATATAAGACAATCCACACTTCAAAATGGCAACATCTGATTAAAATATGGCAGTATTACAGAAACGTAACATTGGTGAAAATAAAATCTACATTCACCGTGATGAATTAGCTAAGCTACTCTAATTCTTATTCCACCATCTCCAAGCAAATTCCAGCAAAATTACTGAATTAGACACACTGCAGTTAGAAGGAGCAAACAATATTAATGGGCACCCTATGGAGGGATAGAAAAGAGTCCCTAAAAGCAAACTGAATTAAGAGCATGTAATATATGATCTCACTGATTGAGGCTGATTTTAAAAATAAACTCCATCTGCTATGCCTGGGCCCAGGAACATAACCTTTCACTCAGCTGCTTAAGCCCTTGGGAACAGCAGGCACTGAATTCCCACTTGCCCCACTGCCTCTATCACCAACTGAGTGAATGCCATGGGAGAGATGCCCAAACTCAGACTATCAGACGAACAAACAAGGTCAGCAGTCAACAGTGCTGCAGAGATACAGGGCCCAGCCAGGCCATTAGCTCGCCCCCAGCCAAACCTGTGGGCAATAACCACCTTCATCATCTACAGGTGCTCCCCACATTGGGCAATGACGGCACTCCACGAGCATGGGGTGAAGCCCACACATTTTGCAGAGTCTGTTCCTCACTATCCTCCCCCTTATATAGATAAGCATGCTGAGACTCAAAGAAGGTTGCCCAAGGACACAGCTGAGGAAGCTCCCCTGTGCCACATGGCTGGCTGGCTACCATACCCATGTGCCTGCCAGCTGGCTTTCTTGGGAGTCCACTGGGATGACAGCACTACTGGAAGGGTGTAGTGAATGAATCCTTAGAAAGCATCTCTTGCAGTCTGATCCTATGGGTTGTACTGACTCCTAGCTCTAGTTTGTCTACACAGCAGCTACCTGGAAGCTATGTGATCATTCAGACCCTACAGACACCTAGACCAGCAGCACAGCGACAGGTGGTCTCTTGGTGGGCGGGCTTCCTCTAATTTAGGAGTTGGCAAACTATGAGCCATTGGCCAAATGCAGCCCACCATCTGTTTTTGTAAATAAAGTTTTATCGGAACACACCTACATTCACTTGTTTACATATTGCCTATGGCTAATTACAAGCTACAGTGGCAGACCTGAGTAGTTGTGACAGTGACCATTTGGCCTGAAAAGCTTAAATACTATCTGGTCCTTCACGGAAAAGGTTTCCTGACCCTTAATTAATGGCCTAGCTCCTCAGAAGGGCTCTGACCCAAAATACAGCTGACCCTTGAATAACTTGGGTTTCAACTGTGCGGGTCCACTCACAGGCAAATTTTTTCAATAAATACTACAGTATTCTAATGAGAACCTACTGTATAGCACAGGGAACTCTACTCGATGCTCTGCAATGACCTAAATGGGAAGGAAATCCAAAAAAGAGGGGATGTATGTGTACATATAGCTGATTCACTTTGCTGTACAGTAGAAACTAACAACATTGTAAAGCAACTATACTCCAATAAAAATTTTAAAAAATACTACAGTATTACAAGACCGCTGATTGGTTGAAGTGAGGATGTAGAACTGCAGATACAGAGGGCCGACCTGAGCATCCTTGGATTTTAGAACCAATCCTCTGGGGATAACCAAGGGGTGACTGTACTTCACAAGCTTCAAAATACCAACTTCTAGAGCAGGCTGCCTTCCCTGGTGAATATTGTCCTTCATTAAGTAGATTGGACTAGAAACTTCTTATAATTAGAAAGCTCCGACCTCAGATGAGTTATGCTTGCTCAAGCCTCACGAGGCTAGAAAAGTAGCAGCTGAAAAATCCCGTAAGCTCAAGAATCCTGCTCCCAAAGAGCAGTCTCTGGAGGTGTTTTGGGAAACACTTCCTATTGAAGAGAAACAGAAAAATAAAGACTAGGGCTTCCCTGGTGGCGCAGTGGTTGAGAGTCCGCCTGCCGATGCAGGGGACACAGGTTCATGCCCCAGCCCGGGAAGATCCCACATGCCGCAGAGCGGCTGGGCCCATGAACCATGGCCGCTGAGCCTGCACGTCCGGAGCCTGTGCTCCGCAACAGGAGAGGCCACAACAGTGAGAGGCCCGCGTACCACAAAAAAAAAAAGAAAGAAAAAGAAAGACTAAAACAAAACAAAATTATGTTATAAGCATGTCCTTATCATCTGTTTATAAGAGACTAGTCGTTTAAAAAAAACTTTACCTTGCCAGCATTTCAGGGCTTTTTAAACTGAAGTGGGATAGTTTTTGGACAAGCCAATGAGAATCTGAAGTTATAAAGATCTAGTTCAGATCATGATTCTTCCACTTATTGCCTCTACAATCCTTGGGCAAGTTACTTAAGCTTCCTGATCCTCAGTTTCTTCACCTGGATTGTGGAGATATGTATCAGTTATCTATTGCTGTGTAACAAATCACCCCAAAACTCAGTGGCTGAAACCCACCATTACTTATTTGAACATTATTCTCCATTTGAGCTAGGCAATTCTTGCCTTGGCTCACTCACGGCTCTGGTCATCTGGGCAGCTGGTTTAGGGCTGGAGGATGTAATATGTACTCATCCACACAGCTGGTGCCTGGATGCTAGCTGTCATCCGGGCCTCTCTCTCCACGAGCCTCTCATCATTTAGTTGTCTAGACTGGGCTTCCTTCACAGGGGCAGGAACATTCCAAGAGGGTGAAGGCAGAAGCTGTCAGGCCTCTTGTAGTCTAGGCATGTCAGCACTTGTGTCACATTCTACTGGCCAGAGGAAGCCATGAGGGCGGGGAAACGGACTCCAGCTCTTGATGGAAAGGGCTGCAAAATCCTGTGGCCATGTTTTCCCCAGGGTATTTATGCTTTTGTGTTTATTGTGATCACTGAGGTAACAAGTGTAGAATGTTTCATCAGCAGGTCAGTTCATGGACTATCTGGGATGTAGAGAAAGAACTTTTCTACTCTTCAGCCAGTTTTTGGCAAGATTATATGTCTTAACAAAGACTTTCCTCCTGTTGACGTGCATCTTGATTCTGGTGGTGTCTGGAAGCAATCTGCCAGCTCCTTCTGCTTCAGCTATCCTAAGTATCCATTTGTTCACTTAATAATTTGAAACAAGTGTACGTCAGAGTTGGCAATAGTTCCAACGTCATTTTTCTAACAGGTATGCAAAGATGACTCTGGGAAGTCGTCTAAATCAAAAAGGAAAATAGTTGATCAAATTAATTTCATATCACAATAAATGCTAAGTGGCAGCCTATGGAAAACGTGTTGGAGTATTTTCATTTGCCTTTTTAATAAAAGAACCATGTAATCAATCATTCTGGGGAAAAGAAATGATGTTTATCTATGTCCTTGAAATGCATGTTTAGACTTGGCTACGGGTGCAGTTTTCCCCCTTGAATTGAAGCTGGTCTTCCTCTGATCATATAATTGTCCTATGTGTCCAGCCACACAAAGATAAAATAGTAACACTGGGGAGATAGGATGGAGATGGAAAAAACAGTCTCTACTAATTACACAGCTACCCTCATACAGCCTGTTGGGGGAGATCTGTGTGTGCCGGGAGATATCCCCAGTAGCGAAAGCTGGTTGCAGCGTGTGTATCATCAGAAGGGTGACCATCCTAATCCTGGGATCAATAAAAGACAGCAAAGTCCCAGCCAAATTAATGAGACAATTTTTTAACGGTCCCTGTTCTACTACATCTGGAGCCAAACAAACTGGGGGAGAGTCTCTGCTTATTTAATCACAGTCATTACTTTGAGAAGGGGCAAAAGTACACTACAGTTCAGCCGATGCAACTCAACCCCATCTGAGCACAGGCACACGTAACATCACAGACCTCAGAGGCATGGGGGACCCTCTCATTTGACAGATGAGGAAACTGAGGCCCCAAGAGATCCTCACAGTCACACTCAACCAGAGAGACTGTAACACACAACCATAACACAAGCCAGGCATATGTAATGCAGATGCAGTGACAGCCCCACCTTAGAAGTGGGCACAGAGTTACAGCTGCTGAGAGATGCCAACTGTGCCTTGTCAGCAGCATCATGAACTCAAGCCAGTAAAATCCTTCCTGCTCCAGTGGCAAAGGAAAGGGGAGAAGGTTTGGGGCAGAATCCAGACCAGCCCCAGGTACCATTTTTATTTGGGAAAAGCATACTTTTTAGGTGAGCAGATACTGCCTCATAGGCTGTCTTCTGCTGCTGAGCCCCAAACTCTGACAAGTGATACTGAAATGCCACCACTGTTTTCAGTAACCTTGCTCAGCCACAGACTCCAACACTGCAGGCCCTGTCACCACTGTGGTGACTTGGAGGCCCAAGGAGCAAAGTCCTGGAAGTGTAAATAAAACATATCTGTGGTATCGTAAAGCATGGCCCATGATGGAGCAGCTTTCTGTGCCCTTCCAGACATCGGATACGCTACTGCTGTGGACAATGAGCATCTAGGAGAGAATTCTGGTTACTGATCAATGTTCAGTGAAACGAGAGTGTACCTTCCAGATCGGAAGCTTGACCTGGAGTAAAGGAATTAGGGAGGGGAGGTGGCTCATCATTTTCTGTCTCTTACGTCCGATTTTCAAAACCTAAGTACAGTTCATCACATTCAATTATTCCACTGTGTGTTGACTTTGTTATACAGTCTGTTTTAAATGATCGTCTGGCTTAAAAACAGAATATCCATCACAGACAAAGCATTTCTTGACTTCACTGTGGGCCAGAGGTCCTTTGAGCAACCAAAACAGCTATTTATTATTGACAGTGTTTATGTCATTCTCACTTTCCTTTGAGTCACTGGTCCAAGAGGTAAGGAGGCCAGAGGACTTCTGATAAGAGACGAACTCCATGAAGAATGAGAGAGCGAAATGGCCAACTCTTGAGGACTCAACAGTTAGACCTGCCAGGTATCCACGAGCTACTAGGATCTCCTCTTTCCCTATTACATCAGAGATTTTATGCGACAAGGTGATGAGAAGGAGTCCCACGGTCCAGCACGGATGACCAGCCTCGTCCATGCTAGATAGGACAGTCTGTGGAGGCCGATGATGGGGAGAGATTCCTGGGGGTTCATCAGGGCGTGGCCCAGTTACTATGTGGAAATGTCTTCAAGAAAGAATTCAAATTCTAGTTCTCTGCCAGTAACCAGCATGGGCCTTAATTAATCCAGGCACTGGTTTAAAGGCATTCATATAATAAGATGGCTGGAGGACACCATTTCTTGGATTCCTTTGGCTCAGACCTTCATTTTATTCTCTCCCCACCAACTTAATAAACAGGTGTGTGTGCTCTTCATAATTTAACATATACATAGGGCCAGTTTTACCCATTCTGCTCTAACAATGGGACATTTAGTAATAAATCATTTCAAACTTCGAAACTTTTTTTCTTTTTAAAAAATCTTCCAACAGGAAGATCTGTTGATTGCCCTGCACTCAAAGGTAAAAGACTAAAAGTTTAAAAGAACAAATGGATCCTTAGCTCTTGGGAGAGTGAGCTGAATGTGAGGAAAAGTTTTAACAGGTATGTTAAAATCACTTACAGCTGCACAAGGACCCACACAACCTACACCCTCAGCCCTCGTGATCTCTCCTGTTACGTTTGCCAGAAGGTGATATTAAGTTTCTGCTCCAGAAGCCCAGGTCCAATGTCATAATTCAAGGGTCTGGTTCTTGTGCCAGCTCTCTGGCACAACTTGTCTTCAATTTCAGAAAGAGTAGAAAGGACAGCAACCAAAGCAGGCCATGTAGTTGCTTTAGAAAGAAACAGCTACAGAGCTAACTTGCAGTGGAAATCTTCGGTTCCATTCAGAATGTGCAAAAGTTGAAAAAAAAACGTTGCTGTATCATGTGTGAATGCCACTGACCTAGAGTCATTCCTTATATTGTGTGATGGGAAGTCAGTGTATGGTGGCAGCTTGGACATCCTGAAGAAACAAACCAACTCCATCCGTTATAAATGAAGTCCCGTCTTGGCAGTAAAACCAGAGCTCAGGAGCTTGGGGGTATTGCAGACAGTGCCAGAGGGAAGCTTTGCTGCCTGCAGCCTGGCTCATGAAAGGCACTTGCTAGGCATCTCAGGTTATTCAGAATCTCATCATTTCCAGGGTTCACTCAGAACCCCGGTCTGCAGGCCTTAGCTCTGCAAGCTCCCAGGTGAGCTACACCTGCCACAGGACCTCCAACCCTCTTACCTCTGACACCTGGTCTCCTGTCTGATTCCTGCCTTGAATGATGTCTCAGCTGACCTAGCTGCCATGGCCTTGGGCTGGGCTCTCTTGGGAAACACGTGAAATACAGACAAGGCATCTTGTCCTCAGAGCACACCCGAGATCTCAACGGAGCCAAATCCCAGCGATGGACAAGTCCCTGGGGTGTTCAGGCCCAGCTGTGTTCTGACTTCCAGGAGCGATTAAAGCGGGGGCCGTGATGGAGCCCAGGGCGTGAGGAGACCTCGGATCATCAGGACAGGAGAAAGTGACCTGCAGTAACGCTGGCCTCTCCAGCCTCCTTTCCTGGAGATGATTAATGGAAGCTCTGGGAATGACCTTCATCAGATGCGCTGTAATTACTTACCGAATATGACCCAGCTGCAGAAGACAAAGGTTTACGCAACGTTAAAGGCAGAGGCCCTGTGGCACGAACAAGTGGACGGCCGGGCAATGACCTTGTGTATCAGAATTTAATCACACTTCTGCTCAGAGAACTAATCATTTTTAGGATGCTCCAATCAGTTCTGAAATTCATAATTATTTGGAGAATTAATGTATCATCATAGCTTGTAACTTCTCCAAGCCACACTGGGATTTTGGGGGTTTTTGTTTGTTTCCCTCAAGTAGCAGAATCCAAGGAAAGAGGTACTCCACGCTTAAGTCCATTTTATAAAGAGCTTAGGTTTAAGACAAAGATGAAATGGTCTGCATTGTTTATGGGGATCTTTATACATTTGCAGATTCTTGCATTCATGCTGCATCGGCTCAACTAAGATGGGACCGCCCTTCTCAGCATTCCCAGCTCCCCACGCGCGCCGGGCCCCAGAGCCAATGAGCGCACGATCCGGAAGGGGAGGCGCAGCAGCCGCCCTGCTTTGCCTGCTCTCAAGGCTGCTGCGGAACCAAGGGGCGCCAGAGCTCACGGGGCAGCCGCTGGGCCCCGCTTCTTCCCTCTCCCATGGTGCTGCACATGCCAGCCTGGGATGCAGAGAGGTTGAAGGATGGGCTCCAAGGGCACAGAGCCTTGAGAGGCCCTGGATCCACGGAGTGAGGCCTCTGCTGGGGTAAGTGAGCCGAGGTTAAGGGACGCTTGGAAGCTAGGTCCCCTGGGCCTCAATCCAGCCACGGAGTCCTTGTTGAATGCCTACGGGGTGCACAGAATTCTTATGCTACCAAGGACGGGAAAGATGATGAGAACCCGGTTCCTCCCAACAAAGGAGTTTAAAATTTCGCGGTAAGACACGCGCACCGGTTCCCCAAAGGTACAAGGTTGTTCGAGATCGTAACCCCCAAGTCGGAGGTAGCGCAGGGTTTAGAGAAGAAACGGCGCTGTCTGCGGAGCCTGCAGCAGAGAACGGGACTAAGGGCCGATTTGTGCAAGAGACGAGGAGGAAGTGAGGGTTCTGCTCTGGAGAGAAGAACCCGTACTGGCTGAAATGGAGACTTCCAGAAGGCTGGGTAAGCACGGGGGCGCAAACAAATCAATCAACGGAAAGAAATATAAGGGCGAACAAAAGAGGGGAACACGGGCTGTCAACAGATTTTGTTCTTTTTTTTTTTTTTTTTTAAACAGCACAGATGAAGAGCCTGTTAAATTCTCGAACACACTGTCGGGTTTTCAAACTTTCTCCTCCCCCAAGAAAGTCAAATACAAAATCCAACCTAATGAGTAAAACTGTCTACGGCAGAGCTTTTCAGGCCGCTACTTTGGGACTCTTGTCCAGAGCCCCTGTCCCCAGTCAGTCACCCTCACCTAGGACCCATGAGTCATGACCTCTGACCTCTGCTCCAGAGGCATAGCTTTTTCACAGCCTTCTTTATTTTAACAGGCCACTTGCCTCTTGTGACCATTTAGTAGGAAATTTCCACGGGGAGAGGTGAGGTCACTTTAATATTGAACAGGTTGGCTTAAGGCTCATATGTATCATTTACTAGTAACCTAATTACACTCATCTTTAGAAATGCTGTGAAATTTAAGCAGAGACATAAAAAAGTAACCTAAGAGGACAGAAGTACTATGTCACTAAACAGCTTTAAACACACACACACACACACACACACACACACATATATACACACACACAGAGCCAGTTAAATCCTTGTACAGGCTCTTCACATGTGTTTGGAAAAAGGCCCAATAACAGAGTAAATAGGAAAAAAGTACTTCACTGTCCTGAGAAAGGAACAGAACTGTTCTGCTCTGCTGTATGTTGCCAAGGATCCTGTTTGCTGATGCTGCTAATCTTATCTGAATGTATTAATAAAATCCCTCCATTCCCTTATTAAGAAATATCATCACTGACAGAGTGGTTGGCTAACATTTGCTTCTTAAGAAATATCATGCCCTCTGCCTTTTTTTCCAAGAAAAAAATAATGGCTGCTTCCTGGAATGTCTAGCTACCAAAAAAATCTGTAAAGCCTCATAAGACATTGAGAATAAAGATGAAAGTCAGGGTGAAACGAGCAATTAAGATAAAAAGAAAAAAAATCCACTTAGTTTAAGACAAGTTTCCTAAGGTTACCACGTTCACCACCACAAATCATTGTGCAGATTATTTCCTTTCCATTTGTCAAGTGAAGAGGCTAGAGGAATTGGTCATTTCCAAGGTGTCTCCGTCTGGCTTTATTGAAAAGTACTAGGCACTCTCTCATTCACTATCTTATTTCATGACACATTTCTTGCTTGTGTGAACCGTGGAGAACACCAACTCTTCAGTTAGCTAATGGGGAAACACACACGAGGAGGTGGTGGAGAAGCAAGGGATTGACTGCCATAATGTTTTGTTCTCGACTCCACCCTAAAGACCATCCCCAGCTGCCACCAAGTGGATTCCATGATAATGTATTGATTCTACTGGTGAGGTGACCAGTGCCTCTACTGGTAACTAATGTCCCTTCAGTGTGTCCATTCTCAGGGCTGATGTCCTAATGCTCTGCCTAGAACTGTCCGAGACTGTAGCCAACACTTGCCAACAATGTGATTTTGCTCAACAAGTAAACATCATGCTGCTTCTGACAGGGATAAAAGTCAGTGTCAATAATGTGCAGATGAAAAGCAGACCCAATTCACTCCAGGTTTTATCAATGGACTCATATTTCATGCACCAACCAGCACTGATCTAAGACAGCCCTTTCCCAATGTTATTTTTAAATTATACAAATTAAAAAAATTGTTAACTTGTTTTGAACTTTAAATGCATCCACTTACTCATAAGGGCTTTTTAAAAATTGCTGCTATGGCTATTATTTTTCTAACTTTTGAAACCTGAACTCACAAAGAAAGAACCACAGTGAGGAAAATCCCTCTGGGGCAAAAGTGGGTCCCTGCAGGGGTCCTTCCAGCACTTCCCAAACCTGAACGAACCCACCTGTCTCAGCTCAGACAGGCTGCATGGCTTAAACAACAGAAATTTATTTTCTCTTAGTTCTGGAGCCTGAAAGTCCGAGGTCAAGGTGCCAGCAGGGGCTCATGTCTGGTGAGAACTCTGAGTTGCAGACAGCTTCCTTCTCGCTGTTCTCACATGGCCTTTCCTCAGGGCCTGTGCACATACAGAGTGAGAGAGAGTGATACAGAGAGCTAGCAAGAGCAATAGAGAGAGCAAGCGAGTGAGATAGCGAGAGTGAGATAGCGAGAGGGAGATAGCGAGAGAGTGCTCGTCTCTTCGAGTAAGGACACAATCTCATTGGATCAGGGCTCCACCCTTATGACCTCATTTAAACTTAATCACTCCCATCAAGGCCCTTTTTCCAAATACAGTCACATTGAAGGCTGGGGCTTCAAAATATGAAGAGACACTGAACGGTCAAGTGTAGTAACTTCTGCATTCTGGTTGCGGGGGAGGGAGCTTCCTGGGAGAGCCTGAGAGAGGAATTAAGTGGGAAGCTGTGTGCTACTGACCATCACTGCCATCCAGTGCTGCTCACAAGGGAGAGGAACAGTGGAGTGTGCTGGGGGACACGAGCCCACACAAGGGAGGGACAAAACGGTGAGTGAGGCCAAGCAGAGCCACCCTCGGACACAGAGGCTATGTGTTTGGTAAGGAGGGGCTTTGAAAGTCAGGCCTCTGAGCCAGAGCTGAAAATAGTTAGCATCAGGGTTTTGATCAAGGGAGTACAATGATGTTTAAGGGAGGTGTGTCCGGCTGTACCATTCCTGGCTTCTGCATGGCTTTGCATGTATTCTTTTGGATTTGACTTAAGCCCCAAACAGCTGTGAGCAAGAGTCTAGGGCAGGATCCCCGAGATCACAGCCAGGGGAGAAGAGTCCAGGGCAGTGACCTCCCAGAAAATGAAAGGGAAGCTGCCCTCAGGGAGATGCTGGGGGGGCCAGGACCTCGCAGGGGGCCAGGGCAGCTCATCAATGCAATATTAAAAGTGCTCTGTGTGTGAGGTTTCCAGAAAGGACAAAGGGCAGAACTACTGCTGGGCAAAGGAATCAGAGTAGAATCCCAGCACCCCGGCTCCAAGAGAGCCGGAGGCCCCCTCCACTGCCCACCAACCAGGATGAAAATCTCGAGACATCAGAGCCTCTGTCATTCATGTGGTCCCTGAGCAGTGCCCTGGGCCCAGATCCCACAAAGCTGGTCCTGCAGCTGGGAGGCCATATTGCTTCAATTTCATGCTCCATCAGAGGAGTAAGTTGACTGCTGAGTTGGAATATATATGAACCTAAGCCAGAAAATCACCCCACCACTTCTGATTATAGTAATTGTCAACCCCCCAAAGTGGAACGTGCTTTTTTCTTTTTTTGGTCCACAATGGAGCAAGTCAGGATTAACTTGTTTCCTTTTAGAGGTCGGCTTGCTTAAGGGCATCAGGAAAGGCTGAAGCATTTGGCACAAAATTGTATATTGCTTTGCATTATCACATGACTTTTCCTTATGTGCTTCTTTTTGCTCTTCTTTAAAAAAATACATTTTAAGTCCTTTGATGACTGTTGTGTTTTTTTATACCTACCCATATAGTAGTTCCACTAAAATAAATGAATAGATGAATGAAACAAAATGGACAATCAGTAGAAACCCCTGGGTCTTATAACAAGGTTGATTTAACCTCATATATTTTCTCTCTGATACACACAGAAGACTGATTCTCAAAGTATGGTCCAGACCTGGGACTTTATTAGAAATGCAAATTCTCAGGTCCCACCCCAGTCCTACTTCATCAAAATCTGGGAGTGGGGCCCAGCTATCTGAGCCAGTAGTAAATGTTGTCTGGACCCTGGTCAGACCTACCTTTAGACTCCTAGAGTCTAGGCTAGTCTAGACTTTAGCCACTGGAGAAACCCAGTGACACCATACATCCTTTTCAGAATGACCTAAGAATGACACCAAAATGGGTCTTTGCAGTGGTTGTTTTGGCAGAGGTGGTATTTTGTTTTCTGGGGGAAAACAAAAATGAACAGAACATATTACTTGGCATCACCCTGGCATTCATCAGCACTTTCATAGTTACTGAGCATGAAAAGAAAGAAACCATGAAGCAAGCCCATAACAGTGAGTGAATGTGAGTTTAAAAAAGTGTCTTAGGGCATCAGATCAGCTCTGCTATTGAGTTTAATCTAGCCAAGGCAGTATTATTGTAGCTGTCACCAATTTTACGTTTTTTTCCCTTGTCCTGGTGAAGCTGGAACCAATTGTTGTTACAGGGAGACTAAATAAAAGAGGTCCCGGATTTCCTGTTATTACAGGTCGATTTCCTGAGATGCTAGAATAATATCATACGTGTGTTTGGGTTTTTTGGGGTAACATAATTAAACCCACGTGAAATGGCACTGCACAGACTTCGCCACAGAGTGTTTTGACAATGTTTCCAAGTGAATTACTTCAAGGAAGAAAAATGACTATATAACAGCTTCCCTCCCACTTCATATCCTCTATCACGATTTTATATCACACTGATGATTTTGGGGAAAAAAATCTGCTTTATGAGATGTGTCAAAGTATGTAAATCAGTCAAGATAATTATATTGCTGGGGCAAGCTTGGTTGTATTTACTTCATTTACTTTCAAACTTCTGCAAATAGAGACAAGCAGGGTGACCCAGAGGTCTCAGGACAACCCTCAGATAGCAGGAAGCTAAAGCTGAAACCCAGGACAGTTTAAGAGAATGAACTCTGACCCCTGAACATTCGTGCTTCATTCATGATGTGACATCTTAAAGACACTGAAGACGACAGAGATGCATGTGGCCCTGAGACGGTTAATGTTATGTGTCAACTTGGCCAGACCATGGTGAGCAGCTGTTTGGTCAAACACTAGTCTAGATGTAGCTGGAAAGTTATGTTTTAGATGTGCTTAACATTTTAATCAGTAGACTTTGTGTAAAAGAGATCACCCTTCCTAATGTGGGCAGGCCTCATGCAGTCATTCGAAGACCTTAAGAGCAAAGAGGGAGGTTTCCTGATGGATCCTGCCTCGAGAAAGTAAAACCCAGAAAGCCTGCCTGAGTTTCCAGCCTTCAGACTCAAGACTGCACCACCAGCTCTTCCCCGAACCTCCTGCCTGCTGTCCCAGCCTTTCCAGCCTCTACAGTGGCATGAGTCGATTACTTATACATCTCTCCCCCTCTAGACATAGATTCTACTGGTTCCGTTTATCTGGGAAACTCTAATACAGCCCCCAAACCTTAACTTTGGACCCATACGCTTCATAAAATTTATGCTACTCTTTTGTTCTCCATTTAGTTGACATAATTTGGTCAAAATTGCAGAGAAAGAAAAAAAAATAATCAAGAAACTTCTTGGGACTTCCCTGGTGGCACAGTGGTTAAGAATCCACCTGTCCATGGAGGCTAAACAATACACTACTTAATAACCAAGATATCACTGAAGAAATCAAAGAGGAAATCAAAAAATACCTAGAAACAAATGACAATGAAAACACAATGACCCAAAACCTATGGGATGCAGCAAAATCAGTTATAAGAGGGAAGTTTATAGCAATACAATCCTACCTCAAGAAACAAGAAACATCTCAAATAAACAATCTAAACTTACACCTAAAGCAATCAGAGAAAGAAGAATTTAAAAACCCCAAAGTTTGCAGAAAGAAAGAAATCATAAAGATCAGACCAGAAATAAATGAAAAAGAAATGAAGAAAACAATAGCGAAGATCAATAAAACTAAAAGCTGGTTCTCTGAGAAGATAAACAAAATTGATAGGAATGGATAAAGAAAACGTGGCACATATATACAATGGAATATTACTCAGCCATAAAAAGAAACGAGATTGAGTTATTTGTAGTGAGGTGGATGGAACTAGAGTCTGTCATACAGAGAGAAGTCAGAAAGAGAAAAACAAACACCATATGCTAACACATATGTATGGAACCTAAAAAAAATGGTTATGAAGAACGTAGGGGCAGTACAGGAATAAAGATGCAGACATAGAAAACAGATTTGAGGACATGGGGAGGGGGAAGTGTAAGCTGGGACAAAGTGAGAGAGTGGCATGGACATATATACACTACCAAATGTAAAATAGATAGCTAGTGGGAAGCAGCCACATAGTAGAAGGAGATCAGCTCGGTGCTTTGTGACCACCTAGAGGGGTGGTATAGGGAGGGTGGGAGGGAGACACTAGAAGGAGGAGATATGGGGATATATGTATATGTATAGCTGATACACTTGTTATAAAGCAGAAACTAACACAGCATTGTAAAGCAATTATACTCCAATAAAGATGTTAAAAATAAATAAATAAAACCAGTTGGTAAAAAAAAAAAAAAAAAACCCCACTTGGTAATCCAAAAAAAAAAAAAAAAGAATCTGTCTGCCAATGCAAGGGACATGGGTTCGAGCCCTGGCCCAGGAGGATCCCACATGCTGCAGAGCAACTAAGCCCGTGCACCACAACTACTGAGCCTGCGCTCTAGAGCCCGTGAGCCACAACTACTGAGCCCACGTGCCTAGAGCCCGTGCTCCAGCAACGAGAGAAGCCACCGCAATGAGAAGCTCACGCACTGCAATGAAGAGTAGCCCCTGCTCACCACAACCAGAGAAAGCCCGCGCCCAGCAACAAAGACCTAACGCAGCCATACATACATATGTAAATAAATAAATAAACTTCTTAGAGTTAATATAAATCCAAGTGCCACAACTTCCCAGGTAGAAAATGAAGTTATTGATGTATTACGGTTCTTACAAATTAGAGTAACTGCCATAAAAATCTGAAATCCTATAGACCTTCATTTATACTCCCATTATTTACTATGTAATGCAATTCATTTATTTTCATTCCTCAATTCATTGTGAGCATCCTGAGGACAGGAACTGTCTGAATTTTTAAGTCCTCACACAATGGGAACTAAATATATATTTTTGCTAAACGAATGGTCAAAATCTTCAGATTAAATGCAATTTTAATGCCCTTCTGCTCCTTCACAGCTCCCCCCTTCACGGTGGGACACACTCTATCTGTACTAGGCCAACTGGAACAGCAGCTGGCATTAAAAAGACCACACAGGTGCCAGTAACTCATGAATTACCTCAGAGTTGAGTCATCGCTGGTTCACACCAATGCAGCCCATGTGATCTAATTACAGTAACATTACATGGCATTTTCTGAGAATCTAGATTAGACCCCAGTGTGTTTGAGACTGACTCCAGATGTGACACTTTCAAATAATTTATAGTATGGTGATTTGGCCACATTCTCTTGAACACTTCTAGAACTTTAATTGAAATAGACTGATGACCTGAAATGGAAGCTCACAGTCATACAGTATTTCCTTAATAAGTCACTTACAAGGCAATGAACTGCTAACGCTGTGCCTTAGAGAAAGAGGATTTAGGTTTAAAACACCGTAACAGGAATTCTACTGCCCAAAAAAGTCTTGTTAAAAATTGAGTCAGACTTCCGGGTAAGATGGCGGAAGAGTAAGACGCGGAGATCACCTTCCTCCCCACGGATACACCAGAAATACAGCTATACGTGGAACAACTCCTACAGAACACCTACTGAACGCTGGCAGAAGACCCCAGACCCCCCAAAAGGCAAGAAACTCCCCACATACCTGGGTAGGGCAAAGCGGAGAGATTCCCGCACAGAGGATCAGTGCCGAGCGGCACTCACCAGCCCGAGAGGCTTGTCTGCTCGCCCGCCGGGGCGGGCGGTGCTGGAAGCTGAGGCTCGGGCTTCGGTCAGAGCGCAGGGAGAGGACTGGGGCTGGCGGCGAGAACTCAGCCTGAAGGGGACTAATGTGCCACAGCTAGCCGGAAGGGAGTCCGGGAAAACTCTGGAGCTGCCGAAGAGGCAAGAGACTTTTTCTTCCCTCTTGGTTCCCTGGTGCGCGAGGAGAGGGGATTAAGAGCGCTGCTTAAAGGGGCTCCACAGACGGGCGCGAGTCACGACTGAAAGCGCGGAGCCCAGTGACGGGCGTGGGATGCTGGGGCTGCTGCTACCGCCACCAAGAAGCCTGTGTGCGAGCGCAGGTCACTGTCCACACAGCCCTTCCGAGAGCCTGTGCAGCCCGCCACTACCGGGGTCCCGGGATCCAGGGGCGGCTTCCCTGGGAGAGCGCACGGCGCGCCTCGGGCTGCTGCAACGTCACGCCGACCTCTGCCGCTGCAGGCTCGCCCCGCACTCCGTGCCCCTCCCTCCCGCCCGGCCTGAGTGAGCCAGAGTCCCCGAAGAGGCTGCTCCTTTAACCCTGTCTTGTCTGAGCGAAGAACAGACGCCCTCCGGCGACCTACACGCAGAGGCGGGGCCAAATCCAAAGCTGAGACCCAGGAGCTGTGAGAACAAAGAAGAGAAAGGGAAACCTCTCCCAGCAGCCTCAGAAGCAGCGGATTAAAGCGCCACAATCGACTTGATGTACCCTGCATCTGTGGAATACATGAATAGACAACAAATCATCCCAAATTGAGGAGCCAGGAGTCAGTGCTGTGCCCCTGAGGTGTGAGAGCCAACTTCAGGACACTGGTCCACAAGAGACCTCCCAGCTCCACATAATATCAAACGGCGAAAATCTTCCAGAGATCTCCATCTCAACACCAGCACCCAGCTTCACTCAACGACCAGCAAGCTACAGTGCTGGACACCCTAGGCCAAACAACTAGCAAGACAGGAACACAACGCCACCCATTAGCAGAGAGGTGGCCTAAAATCATAAAAAGTCCGCAGACACCCCAAAACACACCACCAGACGTGGACCTGCCCACCAGAAAGACAAGATCCAGCCTCATCCACCAGAACACAGGCACTAGTCCCCTCCACCAGGAAGCCTACACAACCCACTAAACCAACCTTAGCCACTGGGGACAGACACCAAAAACAACAGGAACTACGAACCTGCAGCCTGCAAAAAGGAGACCCCAAACACAGTAACATAAGCAAAATGAGAAGACAGAAAAACACACAGCAGGAGAAGGAGCAAGATAAAAACCCACCAGACCTAACAAATGAAGAGGTAATAGGCAGTCTACCTGAAAAAGAATTCAGAATAATGATGGTAAAGATGATCCAAGATTCTATTTCCCAGATCCAAAATCTTGGAAATAGAATAGACAAAATGCAAGGAACAGTTAACAAGGACCTAGAAGAAATAAAGATGAATCAAGCATCGATTAAAAACACAATAAATGAAATAAAAAATACTCTAGATGGGATCAATAGCAGAATAACTGAGGCAGAAGAACGGATAAGTGAGGTGGAAGATAAAATAGTGGAAATAACTGCTGCAGAGCAAAATAAAGAAAAAAGAATGAAAAGAACAGAGGACAGTCTCAGAGACCTCTGGGACAACATTAAACGCACCAACATTCGAATTATAGGGGTTCCAGAAGAAGAAGAGAAAAAGAAAGGGACTGAGAAAATATTTGAAGAGATTATAGTTGAAAACTTCCCTAATATGGGAAAGGAAATAGTTAATCAAGTCCAGGAGGCACAGAGAGTCCCATACAGAATAAATCCAAGGAGAAATACGCCAAGACACATATTAATTAAACTGTCAAAAATTAAACACAAAGAAATCATATTAAAAGCAGCAAGGCAAAAACAACAAATAACACACAAGGGAATCCCCATCAGGTTAACAGCTGATCTCTCAGCAGAAACTCTACAAGCCAGAAGGGAGTGGCAGGACATAATTAAAGTGATGAAGGAGAAAAACCTGCAACCAAGATTACTCTACCCAGCAAGGATCTCATTCAGATTTGATGGAGAAATTAAAACGTTTACAGACAAGCAAAAGCTGAGAGAGTTCAGCACCACCAAACCAGCTTTACAACAAATGCTAAAGGAACTTCTCTAGGCAAGAAACACAACAGAAGGAAAAGACCTACAATAACGAACCCAAAACAATTAAGAAAATGGGAATAGGAACATACATATCGATAATTACCTTAAATGTAAATGGACTAAATGCTCCCACCAAAAGACACAGATTAGCTGAATGGATACAAAAACAAGACCCATATATATGCTGTCTACAAGAGACCCACTTCAGACCTAGAGACACATACAGACTGAAAGTAAGGGGATGGAAAAAGATATTCCATGCAAATGGAAACCAAAAGAAAGCTGGAGTAGCAATTCTCATATCAGACAAAATAGACTTTAAAATAAAGACTACTAGAAGAGACAAAAAGGGACACTACATAATGATCAAGGGATCGATCCAAGAAGAAGATATAACAATTGTAAATATTTATGCACCCAACATAGGAGCACCTCAATACATAAGGCAAATACTAACAGCCATAAAAGGGGAAATCGACAGTAACACAATCATAGTAGGGGACTTTAACACCCCACTTTCACCAATGGACAGATCATCCAAAATGAAAATAAATAAGGAAACACAAGCTTTAAATGATACATTAAACAAGATGGACTTAATTGATATTTATAGGACATTCCATCCAAAAACAACAGAATACACATTTTTCTCAAGTGCTCATGGAACATTCTCCAGGATAGATCATATCTTGGGTCACAAATCAAGCCTTGGTAAATTTAAGAAAATTGAAATTGTATCAAGTATCTTTTCCAACCACGATGCTATGAGACTAGATATCAATTACAGGAAAAGAGCTGTAAAAAATACAAACACATGGAGGCTAAACAATACACTACTTAATAACGAAGTGATCACTGAAGAAATCAAAGAGGAAATTAAAAAATACCTAGAAACAAATGACAATGGAGACACGACGACCCAAAACCTATAGGATGCAGCAAAAGCAGTTCTAAGAGGGAAGTTTATAGCAATACAATCCCACCTTAAGAAACAGGAAACATCTCGAATAAACAACCTAACCTTGCACCTAAAGCAATTAGAGAAAGAAGAACAAAAACATCCCAAAGTTAGCAGAAGGAAAGAAATCATAAAAATCAGATCAGAAATAAATGAAAAAGAAATGAAGGAAACGATAGCAAAGATCAATAAAACTAAAAGCTGGTTCTTTGAGAAGATAAACAAAATTGATAAACCATTAGCCAGACTCATCAAGAAAAAAAGGGAGAAGACTCAAATCAATAGAATTAGAAATGAAAAAGGAGAAGTAACAACTGACACTGCAGAAATACAAAAGATCATGAGAGATTACTATAAGCAACTCTATGCCAATAAAATGGACAACCTGGAAGAAATGGACAAATTCTTAGAAATGCACAACCTTCCAAGACTGAATCAGGAAGAAATAGAAAATATGAACAGACCGATCACAAGCACTGAAATTGAAACTGTGATAAAAAATCTTCCAACAAACAAAAGCCCAGGACCAGATGGCTTCACAGGAGAATTCTATCAAGCATTTAGAGAAGAGTTAACACCTATCCTTCTCAAACTCTTCCAAAATATAGCAGAGGGAGGAACACTCCCAAACTCATTCTACGAGGCCACCATCACCTTGATACCAAAACCAGACAAGGATGTCACAAAGAAAGAAAACTACAGGCCAATATCACTGATGAACATAGCTGCAAAAATCCTCAACAAAATACTAGCAAACAGAATCCAACAGCACATTAAAAGGATCATACACCATGATCAAGTGGGATTTATTCCAGGAATGCAAGGATTCTTCAATATACGCAAATCAATCAACGTGGTACACCATATTAACAAACTGAAGGAGAAAAACCATATGATCATCTCAATAGATGCAGAGAAAGCTTTCGACAAAATTCAACACCCATTTATGATAAAAACCCTGCAGAAAATAGGCATAGAGGGAACTTTCCTCAACATAATAAAGGCCATATATGACAAACCCACAGCCAGCATCGTCCTCAATGGTGAAAAACTGAAACCATTTCCACTAAGATCAGGAACAAGACAAGGTTGCCCACTCTCACCATTCTTATTCAACATAGTTTTGGAAGTTTTAGCCACAGCAATCAGAGAAGAAAAGGAAATAAAAGGAATCCAAATCGGAAAAGAAGAAGTAAAGCTGTCACTGTTTGCAGGTGACATGATACTATACATAGAGAATCCTAAAGATGCTACCAGAAAACTACTAGAGCTAATCAATGAATTTGGTAAAGTAGCAGGATACAAAATTAATGCACAGAAATCTCTGGCATTTCTATATACTAATGATGAAAAATCTGAAAGTGAAATCAAGGAAACACTCCCATTTACCATTGCAACAAAAAGGATAAAATATCTAGGAATAAACCTACCTAAGGAGACAAAAGACCTGTATGCAGAAAATTATAAGACAGTGATGAAAGAAATTAAAGGTGATACAAATAGATGGAGAGATGTACCATGTTCTTGGATTGGAAGAATCAACATTGTGAAAATGACTCTACTACCCAAAGCAATCTACAGATTCAATGCAATCCCTATCAAACTACCACTGGCATTTTTCACAGAACTAGAGCAAAAAATTTCACAATTTCTATGGAAACACAAAAGACCCCGAATAGCCAACCAATCTTGAGAACGAAAAATGGAGTTGGAGGAATCAGGCTCCCTGACTTCAGACTATACTACAAAGCTACAGTAATCAAGACAGTATGGTACTGGCACAAAACCAGAAAGATAGATCAATGGAACAGGATAGAAAGCCCAGAGATAAACCCACGGACATATGGTCACCTTATCTTTGATAAAGGAGGCAGGAATGTACAGTGGAGAAAGGACAGTCTCTTCAATAAGTGGTGCTGGGAAAACTGGATAGGGACATGTAAAAGTATGAGATTAGATCACTCCCTAACACCATACACAAAAATAAGCTCAAAATGGATTAAAGACCTAAATGTAAGGCCAGACACTATCAAACTCTTAGAGGAAAACATAGGCAGAACACTCTATGACATAAATCACAGCAAGATCCTTTTTGACCCACCTCCTAGAGAAATGGAAATAAAGACAAAAATAAACACATGGGACCTAATGAAACTTAAAAGCTTTTGCACAGCAAAGGAAACCATAAACAAGACCAAAAGACAACCCTCAGAATGGGAGAAAATATTTGCAAATGAAGCAACTGACAAAGGATTAATCTCCAAAATTTATAAGCAGCTCATGCAGCTCAATAACAAAAAAACAAACAACCCAATCCAGAAATGGGCAGAAGACCTAAATAGACATTTCTCCACAGAAGATATACAGACTGCCAACAAACACATGAAAGGATGCTCAACGTCTTTACTCATTAGAGAAATGCAAATCAAAACTACAATGAGATATCATCTCACACCAGTCAGAATGGCCATCATCAAAAAATCTAGAAACAATAAATGCTGGAGAGGGTGTGGAAAAAAGGGAACCCTCTTGCACTGCTGGTGGGAATGTGAATTGGTACAGCCACTATGGAGAACGGTATGGAGGTTCCTTAAAAAACTACAAATAGAACTACCATATGACCCAGCAATCCCACTACTGGGCATATACCCTGAGAAAACCATAATTCAAAAAGAGACATGTACCAAAATGTTCATAGCAGCCCTATTTACAATAGCCCGGAGATGGAAACAACCTAAGTGTCCATCATCGGATGAATGGGTAAAGAAGACGTGGCACATATATACAATGGAATATTACTCAGCCATAAAAAGAAATGAAACTGAGCTATTTGTAATGAGGTGGATGGACCTAGAGTCTGTCATACAGAGTGAAGTAAGTCAGAAAGAGAAAGACAAATACTGTATGCTGACACATATATATGGAATTTAAGAAAAAAAAATGTCATGAAGAACATAGGGGTAAGATAGGAATAAAGACACAGACCTACTAGAGAATGGACTTGAGGATATGGGGAGGGGGAAGGGTAAGCTGTGACAAAGTGAAAGAGCGGCATGGACATATATACACTACCAAACGTAAGGTAGATAGCTAGTGGGAAGCAGCCCATAGCACAGGGAGATCAGCTCGGTGCTTTGTGACCGCCTGGAGGGGTGGGATAGGGAGGGTGGGAGGGAGACGCAAAAGGGAGGGGATATGGGAACATATGTATATGTATAACTGATTAAATTTGTTATAAAGCAAAAAAAAAAAAAAAAGAATATTTATCTAAAAAATAAAAAAAAATAAAAAAATAAAAATAAAAAAATTGAGTCAAAACCATGCACAAATTTCAGCAACTTCGTTGCTCAGTGTTTCAGTTTAGCTGTACACATAGATTCCAAGAAAATGTACCTTTAAACTTCTGTGCTCTTTTTATTTTTTTGTTTGTAACATTTTATTTTTAACATCCTTATTTGAGTATAACTGCTTTACAGTGCTGTGTTAGTTTCTGCTATATAACAAAGTGAATCAGCTATATGCATACCTATATCCCCACGGCCCCTCCCTCTTGCGTCTCCCTCCCACCCTCCCTATCCCACCCCTCTAGGTGATCACAAAGCACTGAGCTGATCTCCCTCTGCTATGTCGCTGCTTCCCACTAGCTATCTATTTTACATTTGGTACTGTATATATGTCCATGGCACACTCTCACTTCGTACCAGCTTACCCTTCCCCCTCCCCGTGTCCTCAAATCTATTCTGTACGTCTGTGTCTTTATTCCTGTCCTGCCCCTAGGTTCTTCAGAACCATTTTTTTTTTAGATCCCATATATGTGTTAGCACATGATATTTGTTTTTCTCTTTCTGACATATTCACTCTGTATGACAGACTCTAGCTCCATCCACCTCACTACAAATAACTCAGTTTCATTTCTTTTAATGGCTGAGTCACATTCCACTGTATATATGTGCCACATCTTTATCCATTCATCTGTCCATGGACACTTAGGTTGCTTCCATGTCCTGGTTATTGTAAATAGTGCTACAATGAACACTGTGGTACATGACTTTTTTTAAAATTTTTAATTTTTTTATAAAGCAGGTTCTTATTAGTCATCAACTTTATACACATCAGTGTATACATGTCAATCCCAATCGCCCAATTCATCACACACACACACCCCCGCCGCTTTCCCCCCTTGGTGTCCATACGTTTGTCCTCTATATCTGTGTCTCAATTTCTGCCCTGCAAAGTGGTTCATCTGTACCATTTTTCTAGATTCCACACATATGCGTTAATATACGATATTTGTTTTTCTCTTTCTGACTTACTTCACTCTGTGTGACAGTCTCTAGATACATCCACGTCTCTACAAATAACCCAATTTTGTTCCTTTTTCTGGCTGAGTAATATTCCATTGTATATATGTGCCACATCTTCTTTATCCATTCTTCTGTTGATGGACACTTAGGTTGTTTTTATCTCTGGGCTATTGTAAATAGGGCTGCTATGAACATTGTGGTACATGACTCTTTTTGAATTATGGTTTTCTCAGGGTATATGCCCGGTAGTGGGATTGCTGGGTCATATGGTAGTTCTATTTTTAGTTTTTTAAGTCTGCTTTGATGTCGCTTTCATGAAATAGATTATATTACAGCTTGGCAAGATGTTTAGTACATGGTTCTGTGGCATCCATGTGTTTGCCCAATTGGAAGTGAGGAGAGACCGTTCAGCTTACACCTCTAGGTAGTTGACTCTCTTTCTGGTCAAAAAGCAGCAGTTGATTCACTGTGTTATAGGTTGCACTGTGCCCCTCCCAAAATTCATATGCTGAAGCCCTAACCTCAGAATGCGACCTTATTTACAAATAGTATTTGGAGATGTAATTAGTTAAGATGAGGCCATACTAGAGTAGGGTGGACCCCTAACACAATATACTGGGGTCCTTACAAAGAAGGGCAATTTGGATACAGACATGCACACCAGAAACGTCTCATGAAGAGGAAGGCAGAGATCGGGGAGATGCAGCAGAAGCCAAGGGAATGTCAAAGATCGCCAGCAACTACCAGAGGTGTGGAGAGGGCATGGAACAAGCTCTCCTTCACAGCTCTCAGAGAGAACCTACCCTGCTGACACCCTGATCTCAGACTTCTAGCTTTGAGTACTGTGAAACAGTAAGTCTCTGTCCTATGAGCCACCCAGTTTGTATTACTTTGCTGCAGCAGCCGTAGAAAACTCATCCACACTCCAACCCATGGTGCCACAAAACTCACCACAAAATTCACGCAAAACACACAGAGGGGCAGACTGCACACATCACAGTACAAGAGGTTTAAGAGCAGAACGAGTCAAAAAAGGGCGGGCCCCTTCCTAGGTCATCCGTAAAGCCAACAGCCAGGATCTCACTGGATACACTGGGGACAACAAACCTATAGGAATAACGATTATACATGTTTATAAAAGTGACCTCAGAGCATGGATGTAGAAAACAAACGTATGATTACCAGGGGGTTGCGGGGGGAGTGGTAAGGGATAAATTGAGGGACTGGGACTGACATATAGACCCTACTACATATAAAATGGATAACTCATAAGAACCTGCTGTAGAGCACAGGGAACTCCACTCAGTACTGTGTAATGGCCTATACAGGAAAAGAATCTTAAAAAAAAAAAAAGAGTGGATATATGTATAGCTGGTTCACTTTGCTGTATACCTGAAACTAACAATGTTGTAAATCAACTATACTCCCATAAAAATTAAAAAAAAAAAAGTGACCTCAGAGACTGGGAATGTTCAACAAATTCTAATCAGGATCTTGGAACCAGGAATGAGTATCTAATACAAACTAGCTTAATACAATCAATGTAGACAAAAGGCAACAGAATTTGAGAGTGAAGAGAAGGGGAATGGAGACCAGACAATCCTTGCAGAGTCTTGCCTTGGAAGTCATAGTTAACTGCATAGTTGTCATTTCATTCGTGTGCCCTCAAGTCCCTGTTAACCCATGCCTTGGGAGCCATTCATGAAGTCCTAAGTTAAAGTAGTTGGAGATAATCATCTGGAAGACTGGCCCCACCTCACTTTGGCAGCCACAATTCTGATGCCCCAGGTTGGCAACGCTGGGTAAGAGTGCCCCCGCCACCTCCCACAGGTGGTTTTGTCTCCCTACCCCTCCCCTTTGCTTTCTCTTCGTATATATTAAGGCATACGTCACAGTCGGTAAACTACACCTTTTTCAGTGCACAGTTCCCCAAGATTTGATAACTGTATAGTCAGTGACTACCATCGTCATTAAGACACAGAACACGTCCATCCCCCCCAAACTCTCCCCCAAATGCCCCTTTAGCTACCACCTTCCCCTTCAGCCCCAGGGGATCTTCTTTCTTTACTCTTTAATCTTTTTTTTTTTTCTGTTCCTATAATTGTTCCTCTTCAAGAATATCACATAAATGGAATCATACAAGAGGTCGTGGCCTTTATGCATTTGACTTCTGCCACTTAGCATAATGTATCTGAGATCCATTCAAGTCCTTACGTGTAACAGTGGTTCATTCCTTTTGGTTCCTGGGTAATACTTCCATGGTATGGATGCACCTAGCCCTGTGCATCCCCCAGATGAAAGACCTCTGGCTTGTTGCCAGTTTTTGGAGATTATCAATAGAAGCCACTATAATTACTTGCATACACATTTTTGTGTGAACATTCGTTTTCATTTCACTTGGGTAAATACTCAGGAGTGGAACTGCTGAGCCATATGATGAGTGTATGTTTAACTTTGTAAGAAAATGTCAAACCATTTTCCCAAATGGCTGTACCATTCAGATCATCGTTTTTCAAGTAGTTTTTTTTTCTCCGCCCACTTGGGCTCCACATTAATTCTTCCCTGAATGTCAAGTGTAAAGTAGGTCAGCAAATATGCTTTTTGGTGAGCAGCTTCACTTAAAAATGTCAATGTTAAATGGGGGAGATGTCTAAGGCTTGTCAAAAACCTTGATATTTATGACTGAGGCGAAAAACAAACACAGCAAAGCTGTAAGGAGACAGAGGCATAAATTAAGACTAAAAGCTACTTCTCTCTGCCTTTATTTTGTTTCTGATTCAATGTGGGATTAAATCACTTTTGCCATCTCCCCTGCAGTGACAAGCTGCGAGTGGAGCCAGGACGTGGTTTTTCACTCCCCACCCCCCTCCTCCGCCATCATTCCCCATCTACTCACCCTCCCACCTGCCGCTCCCACCACAGGCGCCTTGTCAAGGCTTCTGTTTCTGTGCCAAACAAATGAACAATCACTTCAAAAGGATGGAGGAGGTGAAATGCATCTGTTTGTAAAGGGTTCCTGCATCTCACCCAGACTGCCTCTTGCAGCCTGTTTGTCGTCTTTCAAAGTGAGGATGCCAGCAAGTCTGCAGACGGGGTTTGTCTACCTGAAAGAGGTCTTTTCTCTGACTCCTCCCTAATCCCTTTTTCCCTCTGAACTTGACTCCAGTGGCGGATGTGCCTCTATGCACAGGACCAAGAGAAATCCTGGTAGTACATCTAAATAAAGGCCAGCTGGTTCGCATAGAAGAAATCCAATACCCTCCTTCCTTCCTGTGAAGGGTCCCTGTGCACACCTGGGCTTATGGGAAGAAGTGTCTGTGATCAGTATTTGGCTATCCTGTATCCGGACGTAGATGGGAAAGGGATGGAGTTTAAGAGAGAAAGGCATGAGCATTAACTACACACTCGTGCCAGTGCACTCTTATGGGGGGACAGTTTATGGGGCCCCTAGGGGTAGCATCTCTATTTGAGAGGCTGCTTTAAGCCTCTGGGCAACAGAGCTGGTTCTCTCTCCAGCAAAAGCCAAGTCTGGCACTGCAATAGGGGTTTGAAGATTAATTTAGTAAAATGAAAGTCCCCTGGAAAAGACAACAGACCAACTAAAGCTGCTTTCTTGATTGACAGCACTTCTGCTATTCTGCAAGTTCTAAAGCTAATATCACAAAGTCTCCCCCAAACATCAAAGATCATATTTGATGAAACTATGCTCCGATTTGTTTGCCATGAAGAAGGAAGTGTTAATAAGCTTAGTGGATTTTTAAGAATCAATTCTACCTATGAAAACATGAGTGCATAACTTATATAGAATATAACAAGCCTCTGCGCACACACACACCACACATCTAATTGGGAAAACCCACAAAGACAGGAGTTGTAGTATTACTGTATCAAATTAATTTTGAACAGATGTCAAGGGAAAAAAGTCAATGATGTGATTTATTTGACTGAAGTGAATCGGTCACAATTCTACAGAGCTGAGGTAGTCTAAATAAAAGATACTTGCCTTTACTACTAAAAACATGAAGAAAGTCACAGTACAAACACAGATATTTGTCATGTTGCCAGCTTAAAGACAGATTAATTTCAGCCTCGCTGACTGAAGTCTGATCACTAGATTCTCAGAGTGTTGTATAATTTCTTATTCCACGTCTCTCAAAACAACGTATCCCCTTGACCAAAGCCTGACAGGTGATTCATCTCTTTTGACAACGGCTCTAACTGCATGTTTGGCAAATGCATTTATTAGCCTCTGGATTTGTTAAAATTCACTAGAAAAGCAAAAGGAATTCGAGCACAGAGATGAAATCAACATTTTACAGTTCCACAAATGAATCTAGGTCATGGACTGGGTAAACATCGCCCAAGAACAGTTTTCCCAACTTCAGCTGCACAATGGAATCTCATGGGGATCTTTTAAAAAGGTGGATTCCTGGGTCCTCCTCTCCAAGATGCTAGTGGCCAGGCTTTGGTGTCTCCTGGATGGCTTAAAAGCTCTTAACACACAGCAGAGGCTGACAACTACCATTACTGGGGTTCCAACTGAGGACAACTTTCATTGAATCACCATTCATAATACATTTGTCCACATCCTGACCAAATGACTCCCCCTTCCCAAATACTGAGTTCCAGGGACCTTCATTATTCCCTGCATTGTGTGCAGTGCTGCCCACCTGCCTGGAACAGGGCGAGCCTAAAGGAAATGTTTTGGGCTCCTGCTGTATCAGCGCCCCATCCGTGAGATCCGCCTGGGACTATCCCTGAACAGCAGCCTTTTCTTCCCTGTCCAGGGATTTCTATTTTACAGCACACGCTGACCCGACTTTCCCTGTTACAAGAGAACATGCCTTGAGTGTGCTGAGCTACCAGCATCCGTCTTCACTGTCTTTACTAGAATAACGGGGGATGCTGAGCACAAAAAGAGGAGAAAGACACCTCCGGAAATCTGAAGACAGGAGAACAGCCTAAGAAAATCTTTCCGAAGCTGCTCTCTTTCTGAATAGAATTTATTTTCTACGGAAAACAGAGAGTCTAAGAGGGTGAAGGCAGTTGTCAATTATGGAGTCTTTGGGTTAGAAAAAACCCTGGAAATAACTTAGGTCAACATTCTCACCTGTGATATTAGGTCATGAAGGCCTGAAACATAATGACTTGTAAGGTATCAGCTGCTGGCTGGGCCATGACAGGGGTGGTGGCCTGCTGACTCAGCCTGTCATTTTCCCATTGGACTCTTTTACTTGCTTCCAGTTCTAGTCCCTGCCATGATCAGTTGGGGACCAGAGAACACTCAAGTGTCTGCCACGTGCTGGCCAGGCTCAGGGCCTGACAGTGCTTTTTCCATCTGCCTTTTCCATCTGCATGCTTCCCATGCACACGTTCCATTCAAAGTTGCCTGGGGGTGGATGAGAACAGGCACCAGAGTTCTGCCCTATTTCCTTTGGTTTGTTTTATTTATTTCCCTTCATTGGAGCAACAGTTGCCAACACGTCTGAAGCTGAAGCAACAGCTTTTCATATTGCTTAACACTGAAAGGGAGCCAAGCAGAATATATGTTGACAGGAGAAATATCAACTTACGCGACAGGCTTTCCAGTTCTTGTGGAAAATGTTCAAGGCATTCCCACTCATGTCTCCTCAACTTTCTCAAAAAGTCCCAAAGTAACAGAGACTGGATCCTAGGAGTAAGAGCCATGCCCAAGGATAACCAGTGGATCTAAGCTTGGAAATGCCAGATGGACTGGGTAACAGAGGCTACTCTTGTCGTCCTATGGCTTACAGATGTCCCATGGTTGCTACCATTTTGGGTGACCTAAGGAAAAGAGGAATCGAAGGGGGTTTTCTGGCCCCTCCAAATAACCAACCACTAGGGCATTCTCAACCTCAGTACTACTGACATTTGGGGCCGGCTACTTCTTTGTTGAGGGTTAGGGAGGGAGGTGGTCCTGAACACTGTAGGGTGTGCAGCAGCAACCCTGGCCTCTACCCATTAGAGTCCCGGAGCATCCACTGTCCACTGCGAAGACCCAAAGTGTCTCCAGACATTGTTATAAGTCTGCACCAACCAACTGAGGACCACTGCACTCGTGTCTTAAACCTCATCTGTATTACATTTAATGTTTTGGGTTTTCTATCCTCATCTTAATGCTAATAATATTAACCCTCCTTGTCACATGGGCTAAATAAGCATGAAGATGAAATGAGACAGTAAGGAAAATCAGAGGTTACTGTCTGGCCCCTAACACACCTTCCAGGCTCAGGGTTCCCCTTCCTCTCACAAAGCCTCTGAACCCACTTAACGGGCCTGCCTCTGTTCCTCAAGCTGTGACCCTCTTCCCTTTCTTCTGGAAAGTTCTCTTCCCTTGTCTCCGCCAGGCCAAATCCCACCCATCCTTTAAGGTCCAAGTCAAAAGCAGCTTCCCACAGGGAAGTATAGTCAATATCTTGTAATAACCTACAACAGAAAAGAATACAAGAAAGAATATATATAGGTATAACTGAATGACTTTGCTGTACACTAGAAACTAACAACATTGTAAATCAACTATACTTCAATTTAAAAAAAGCTTCCCCCATGAGACCTTTCTATACCATCTCACCTTCCTTTAGCCTTTTCCTATACTTTCTACTAAATTTACCTTCTTGTGAAAAACAGAAAAACTGCATCTTAACGGATACATTGCAGGCTCCTTTGGATTTTCATTATAGGACCTTAGGGTGTCAGACCTCAGGGCTTGTGTTGTTCAAGCCTGAGGCTCCACCAGGTACCACGCTCATTGCAATCACAGCCACTAATACCAAATACTTGATAAGAAAAGGCTGGAATTTAAATATGTTCTGTGTAAACAGACCTTGAAGATCTGTTTGGAGGCTCTCAGCAGAGACTGAGGCAAGAGAGACCCTTGGCGTAAGAAGGCAGGCTCTTCCACTCAGCACCACGCACCCTGGTAGCGGGGAAGGAAAGAGGGAAGGGCACCTGCAGAGCCACAGAGCAGCAAGATCTGCCCCCAACAGCCAAGGGGTGGCCCAGACACTCTCACATCCATGCCCTCGATCAGGACTGTCCTAAGGCGATTTTTCCACCAGATAGCAAGAATAATTCCTCTGGTTCTAGTGTGCTTGCAGGAGACAGCAGCACATGGGAGCTCTAGCAGTGGGTGCTGGCAACCGGCAGCTTGCAGCTTCTCTAGCACCTGCTCCTGCAGCAAGCTGCCGCTCGGCTCCAAGCTCCCGAGGGGCTAAAGGACCAGCAGTGCCCAGCATCCAACAGCCTCCTGCAGCGCTCCCTCCAGCAGAGGGAGAGGCTCAGAGAGGCACAGTGTGGCTGGCAAGGAACCACCCCACTTCCTCCCTGGGTGGCTTTGAAGTGATTTTCCACATATGGTGCTTCCTGATGGATGACTTCCCCCAGCAATTTTGTTTGTTTGTTTATTTATTTCTGCATTGGGTCTTTGTTGCTGCGCGCAGGCTTTCTCTAGTTGCGGCGAGCGGGGGCTTCTCATTGCGGTGGCTTCTCTTGGTGCAGAGCACGGGCTCTAGGCACGCGGGCTTCAGTAGTTGTGGTGCACAGGCTCAGTAGTTGTGGCTCGCGGGCTCTAGAGCACAGGCTCAGTAGTTGTGGCTCACAGGCTTAGCTGCTCCGCGGCATGTGGGATCTTCCTGGACCAGGGCTTGAACCTGTGTCCCCCTGCATTGGCAGGCGGATTCTTAACCACTGCGCAACCAGGGAAGTCCTCCCCAGCACTTTTCTAGCAGGTTCCACTGACAGTATCTCAACAGCTTCTCTACCAACCACTGAGCCACAGCCACGCCCCCTGCAGCAATGTCTGGGTCTCACCCTGGGGGAGCCCTGGAAGTAGGGGTGGGGTCTCTTCCCTCAGTGCTCAATCTCAGCCCTACAGGTAGTAGCCAGTCCCTCATATTGTCAACTTACAAACCTATCTGAAATGTCTTACTTCTTAGGAGAATACAGTTCATCAACACAGACCACACTAGGGATAGAAAGCTGAAGCAGACCAATTTCATATAAGAAATGTTAATAGAAAGTTATTCCCCACAAACCAGTTTTACTGAGGTATTCTACCAAACTGTTAAAAGATTAGATAGAGCCAATGTTAAATAAATAGCCTATCACAGATAGCTCTCCCAAAGTATTACAACTGACGTTACAAAACAATATTGATATAAATTTCCAAAAGGATATAGCAAACAGAATCTAATAATGCACCATGGCCAACTGTGTTTAGGAAATCCCAACTGGGAGGTACTCCAGGAATGCATGTTAGGTTCGACAGTAGGAAGTGCATCAATAAATATATGGTATTAACAGATCTAGAAAGAAGAACCATAATATTTCCATAGTGCTAATAAGAAGTCTGACAATTCAGTATCCATTCTTGATTTAAACACACACACACACACACACGCACATGCTCAAGAATATAGGAATTGACAGACATATACCTTAGTCTTAAAGTTAGCATCTTATTTACCTTTCTTTTTTTTTTTTTTTTTTTTTGCAGTACACGGGGCTCTCACTGTTGTGGCCTCTCCCATTGCGGAGTGCAGGCTCAGAGGCCATGGCTCACGAGCCCAGCCGTTCCGCGGCATGTGGGATCTTCCCAGACCGGGGCACGAACCCGTGTCCCCCGCATCGGCAGGTGGACTCTCAACCACTGCGCCACCAGGGAAGCCCTTATTTACCTTTCCTAATGGAGAAATATTAGAGGCACTTCCACTATAGTCAGGAACAAAATACAGATGCTATTTCCACTACCATTTAACATTATTCTAATTAGCCAACGTAGGCAAGAGAAGTCAGTTAAAGGCATAAAAATTGGTAACGAAAACTCTATGTGCATATGATAGGATAGTGTACCCAGAAAAACTATGAGAAACAATGAAAAAATACCTCCACACTAAAAGAATTTAGTAAGGTAGCACAAATAGCAACATACAAGTTACTTAGGAATATGCTTAGATTTGCAAAACCTATGTGCACACTACTTTAAAAACACTCTTGAAAGACAAAAAATCATCTAGAACAAATAGATATCTCTTATTCTTGGATAGGATAACTCAACATTATAAAGATGTCAGTTCTCTTTAAATTCATTTATTAATTCCAATAAAATTACCAACTCCAATAACTTTGCTTTCTATGGAGCTAGACAATTTCATAGGGAAAACAAACATGCAAGAAGAGCTAAGAAAAACTAATAACAAAAAGCTGGTGCAGGGGATGAGGGGTATAGCACTGGAAGATACTGAACATACAAGAAAGGCTATTGGAATTAAAACAGGGCAGTTGGTACTTGTATATCAAGAGGACAGACAGATCAACGGAATAGAAAATCCAGAAACAGACCCAACTATTTTAGAAGTTTAGTATATTAAATGTGGTATCTCAAATCCCTGAGATAAAAGATGGAATTTTTAATAAGTTGTACTTGAACAACTGGATAGTCATTTGCAAAAAAAAAAAAAAAAAAAAAAAAAATCAGATCCAGACCTCACTCCATACACAAGAATAAGCTTCAAGTGGATCTGAGACATAAATGTAAAAACTGAAACCACAAGAGTACTAGAAGAAAATATGGGGGGATTCCTCTATAACCTGGGTGGAAAAAGCAGCCTTCTAATTATAAGCAAATTCCAGATGCAATCTTAATAGATTTGACCTCATAAAAATAAAAACCTTTGCATAGTGAAAAATATCAGAAGCAAAGTCAAAAGACAAATGACAAACTGGGAGAAAATGTTTGCAATACATCCCAGAAATAAAAGGCTGATATTTTATATATATATAAATATATATTATATATATTGTTTGGATATATATTACATATTTAAACATCGAGGGGGCCAAAGTCCGATAGAAAAATGGACAAAATTCATAAACAGACTGTTCATAAGGCAAAAATGCCCCTTAAATGTATTAAGATGTCCAAGTTTACTCGTAAGAGAAAAGCAACTTAAAATTACACTGAGACAGCATGTTTTGTCTATCAGACTGGGAAAAATTAAAAAGCTCGAAAACACTGTTGCCCAGGCTTAGGGAAGCAGGAATGCTCAGACATTGCTGGTGGGCATACAGACTCGTACATCCCTTATGGAGAGAAGTCAGGCAACACCTAAAACAGACGGATAAAAACCTACATGTGCCTTTACCTCTTGATCTTAGCAATTTCACTTTGGGGAATATGTATCTCAAAATGAAAGTACATGTGCACAGGAATATTCATTGCAAGATTACATGTAATTATAAAATAATGGAGTAAGTACATTATTAACCTTATTCTAATTGAAGATGAATAGACTAGGGTATATCCAACACAATGGAATATTCTGCAGCTGAAGAAAAATGAAAGGAATGAAGATCTTTATAAACCAACATGGAGTGACCTCTACAATACACTGGTAAGCGAAGCAAGCAAAGTATAAAAACATACAGTACGGGCTTCCCTGGTGGCACAGTGGTTGAGAGTCTGCCTGCCGATGCAGGCGACGTGGGTTTGTGCCCCGGTCCGGGAAGATCCCACATGCCGCGGAGCGGCTGGGCCCGTGAGCCATGGCCGCTGAGCCTGCGCGTCCGGAGCCTGTGCTCTGCAACGGGAGAGGCCGCAAGAGTGAGAGGCCTGCGTACCGCAAAACAAACAAACAAACAAACAAACAAACAAAAAACCATACAGTACGCTAACTTTGCTATAATGAAGAGGATGGAACTATATATTTTTGTATATATGTGCAATGCATCTATTTGCTTTTGCAAAAAAATAAGGATAAACTAATGAGATTGTTGGGTGAAAATGGAGTGACTGCACTGGGGTGGGGAGTGATGCGTCTTACTCTACACTTTGTGTAGCTTTGCCTTCTGGAACCATGTCAATGTTTCACATACTCAAAAAGTGCCTCAGTAAGAATAAGCAAATGAGTGCAATCAGCAAAATCCAGAGTGTGGGCAACTCTACAGACCAAAGGGCCCAAGATTCTCAACAGACAAACTGTAAGAAAAAGGGATAGAGAGAAACCTAAAGATTTAAAAGATAGTTTGAATTTAAAATTGGGCAAATTCCAGGATTCAGGGACGCACATGCAGATGATAAAAATATGAAGAAATGTAAGGAAGGACGAGGAGAGTGTTATTTTTGGAAGGATGACAGGTTTATGTTTTTATGGTAACATGGGGAGACTTCTAGGTGGCTGACCAAGAAATTTCTTGACTTAAGTGGTGGCTACAGAGGTATCTGCCTTACATTAAGCTGCATGGCTGTTTTCAGTGGTCTTCTAGATCTGTATCTCATTTTAAAATAAAAAGCTTTGAGAACAGACTCAACTCCTGGCCATTTCTCAGCTGTTTGTGTGATGCTTATCTGTGGGCACCCTTAAATCTTTAGCGAGCACTTTTCTGCCACTAGGTGCAACCCCTAATACGCTCCGTCCATGAGAAGCTGCGTGATCAGAGAACACATTCCAATTTTCAGATTAGCTTAAGAAAAACATGAATAGGAGGCTTGAAGTGTTGCCAACAATAACTTGTGTAATGCATTCCAGCACCAAACTATAAATTCTGTTTGCTCTATCAGCTGTTTTAGATTATCTGCATGGTCATTATCCCTCAACAGCATAGACAATGGAAAAAAAAAGAAAATGTAACCTCACTTTCCTAAGAAAAATCCAAAAAAAGGTAAAGAAGAAAATGCCCTAGTGTTCTTACATAAGACAAGGCCTCAAATTTTGTGAACTTGCTGGACACGTTTATGATCTTTATAACCCTGGCTGCAGGCAGTTCTGCCTTGAGTATTCCCAAGATTCTTGATTTGTGCTGACATCTGAACACTTAAAACATTTGCTGGGATGGGGGTAGGCCAAATCAAGGCTGTTCACGTTGTCCAACTTCTATCAGTTGTACAAACTGTAACTGATTATGTCTGGTACATGAGCTGTTAACTCAATTGACCACCAGTGGTGGTAGCCTCTGGTGTAGAAAAAAGCCAAAAAACGACTTAGCAGGTAACTGCATGGGCACCATTTCCCAAGGTGGGGGGGCTTATTCATTCCAATATCAGTATCATGCATTCTCACCTTGCTTTCTCTTGTGCCCTAACCTTTCCATCTGTAGCCCTGGGCTGATAATTCCTATCTGAAGAATTAACGTAGGCAACACAAATAGTCTGGGTGTACAGATGGAGTCCAGAGACACGAAAGGCTTCCAAACAGAATGAAGCATGTCTA
Source organism: Hyperoodon ampullatus (assembly GCF_949752795.1). Lineage (NCBI taxonomy): Eukaryota > Metazoa > Chordata > Mammalia > Artiodactyla > Ziphiidae > Hyperoodon > Hyperoodon ampullatus. The sequence goes on from NC_136926.1 coordinate 74,704,986, forward strand.
GAAAATGAAAACTGTAGCTGGTGGAAATCAAATTCTTACTGGAGTTGATGCCACTTCAGTTTACGAAATGAAAATATCACAACTCTGGACACCTGCTGTTGGTTAAAAAAAAAAAAAAAGACACTCACTCCTGGCCCATTCCTATTCCATCCACCATCTGAGAGTAAAAGTTTCTTTTTCATTGTTGAAGAGCAAAATTTCATGCTAATCCCACAGAGCTATGGTGTTTCCCAATGAGACAGGTTTTTCTACAGTGAATCCCTTGTCTCTCAACCATTCTGATTTTTTCCATGTCGTAAGAAATGTCAGGCATTTTTGTTTCTTTAAGTGAATAATGTTCTGCTTTAAACAGGAGCCTGCTTTATCAGCTATGTCTCAGTTTTCTTTTCGTTACTGTACATTCATTACCTACCACCTAAGAGCAAAACTTGTACTGGACACGTGTGTAGCCAGAAGATCTCCCTGTGCTATGCGGCTGCTTCCCACTAGCTATCTATTTTACGTTTGGTAGTATATATATGTCCATGCCACTCTCACTTCCTCCCAGCTTACCCTTCCCCCTCCCCATGTCCTCAAGTCCATTCTCTATGTCTGCATCGTTATTCCTGTCCTGCCCCTGGGTTCATCAGAACTTTTTTTTTTTTTAGATTCCATATATGTGTTAGCATACAGTATTTGTTTTTCTCTTTCTGATATACTTCACTCTGTATGTTAAACCAGATGTTTTAATTAAATATTTGATTTTTTAGAAAAAACTGTGCCTTTCCCCGCCCCTCCACACGTACCCCCTTCATCACCCTCTGTCTTGTTAATTTTTCCAAAAGGACCTTTTCTTTTCCACTTTTCCCATCTTTAAATAATTAGCACATTCAACATCTGATTAGCTTTCTTACATAGGAAAGTTAATATCCACAAATTTGAAACATTTTTCACATAGACATAAGACAAGATTGGCATGAGAAATAGTGAAAAGGGATCAACCACAATTCACGTGAGTGCTCACTGCTTACAAGAGACCAGTTGTTATTACAAATGTGAATTCTACTCGTTTTCCTTGACTCACATGACAGATCGGGTCCCATAAAGCTAGTGAAAACTTAAGAGTAGAAGTTCTTGACAGCAGGATCCTTTAGGGCAACAGGAGGGCAAAGAGGCTGGAGTGGCAAAATGAGCTCAATATTTTTCATGACTTCCTTCCATTTGTCTTTCCTTATTCTGCTTTTGCCTTTTGAAAACCATGTCAAGAGAAAGACCATGAGGTTACAGGCATTATCATCTTCGTGTGACCCTTTTATTTCTTTCATCAAGATTTATCGACATTGTACATTAAAGATTCAGAGACCTGGCCTTCCCCTTATATTTCATTTGCACAGAGTAAAAATTTAGTATGAAACCACTGGATGGATAAATGAATGGCTAAATCTTCCCATCCATAAAGAACTCAAAGGAAACACCACACTGTGACAACAGAAAATACAACACAGAAAGGATGTGTGTGAAACAAGTCACTGTATAAAGGGAAAATTCCAAGTTCTGAGCTGGGAGAAATCAAGAAGGAGGGATTACAATAAGCTGGAATAATGAGGCAAAGACTTTACGGGAAACCCCGAAGCAGGAGTAGGACTTGGGAAAGTGCGAACAGGACGGGGAAGGGGATTCCACAGGCCTGAGCACAGAGGCAAACCCACAGGGCCACAGAAGGGTCAAAGCAGCCCTGAGAATTGGGGAACATAAATTATCTTGCCCACTAGTAGTAGGACCCCAAGACCATGGAGGGGGTGATACATGATGGTCAGTTTCCAATTCCAAATCAAAGCATCTGGTCTGACAAAATGAAAGATTGTGCAGCCAAAGGGTAAAGAGCTGAGGGTTGAAATGACACTTGAGATCAAAACCTGCTTCACATTCACAGGCTTCCTGGCCTGGGACAACTCGCTAAACCTCCATGTCTTACTGACTGGAACCATAACATGAAGTGAGAGGGTCGCTGTGGGGACTCGAGGAGAGGATGCTTCAGGTGCACTCACATGCTCCCAGGAGCACAGGATGCTCAATTTGTTAGCTATTATTATGCACTGAAGACTAATAGGACAAAATACTTAGTTTAAAACTATCCTAGGCAAAATCCAACGTGTGTGGGCACCACAGCCAAACGCTAACCACTCACTCAGAAGGTCCTGGAATGACCACTGGGAGGAAAGCAGCCATGGCTCCTGCAGCCTCAAACATCAAGGCACAGAATTTAGCTCCTGGGGCTGGAAGCTCTTCTTTCAGAAGTTGAAGCAATTGGAGAAGCTCAGTGTTACAAGGATTCATCAATTCATGTCAACTAGGGCCTTTAGGTCCTTGGCTAAATGGGTTTTAACAAAATAGATAAATAAATTTATTTATGACTGCACTGGGTCTTCGTTGCTGAGCACGGGCTTTTCTCTAGTTGCGGTGCGCGGGCTTCTCATTGGGGTGGCTTCTCTTGTTGCGGAGCATGGGCTCTAGGGGCACGGGCTTCAGTAGATGTGGCTCCCAGGCTCAGTAGTTGTGGCTTGCGGGCTCTAGGGCACAGGCTCCGAAGTTGTGGCGCACGGGCTTAGTTGCTCCACGGCACGTGGGATCTTCCAGGACCAGGGCTCGAACCTGTGTCCCCTGCATTGGCAGGCGGATTCTTAACCACTGCACCACCAGGGAAGTCCCGGCTAAATGGTTTTTATAAATAAAGCTTTTATTATTTCTAAAACGATCTTTCTCCCCTACCTTGTGAAGAGGCAGAATTTGACATTTGCAGATAATAATGGCTCATCTCTCCATAAAACATCTGACTTAAATGTAGTCTTTGGCTTTCTCTAGGGAGCCTATCTCCCTGCTTCAAAACAAGGTTTTTGCTCATCTTTAAGTAATTACAGAATTATCTACTAAGTAATTCTATGTTCCTACATTGTCGTTAAATTCAACAAGAACACAAAATGAAATTAGCCTCCATCTCCTACTACAAAGTTGTTTTTTTCTTCCATCCCAGAAAACTCTCTTATCTTTTATAAAGAAACATACCAATTTCATCTTAGGAGAACGAGAACCTCTTATCCTTGTGAAAATACTGGAGACGGAGCAAATACATCACCAGATAAAAGAGATAAAACGCAGTTCATACATCAGAAAGGGGATGGGCGGACCTCGAAAGTTCTACCCCGACTTCCTCAGGCTGAAAGGTCCTTATCCTCTCCAGGCCTCGGTTTCTACATCCAAAAAGGGAGCCCTTTGTAGGGCTATAAAGAGATGAAGGGGAAAGCCTGGCACTCAATACCCATGACTGCTGAGCTTGTTATCTATTACTTTTTAAAAAGTCAAAGTAGGAAAAGGTCTCTCCCGTTTCTCTCTGGTACTTTATCCCATCTCAGGCAGGCCGATGAGGAAGGATCCAAGGGAGAAAAGAGGCAGAAGGGACTGGAAACCTTATCCAAACAGGACCCCTCTTCACTCCAGGAAGAGGTTCAGGGCTACAGGGCACTACAAAGCCAAAAGGGTTACTGGAGAGAGCCACGGCCCCAGCCAGACAGGAGCTGCTCCTCCTCCCCATACACGTGGGGACGGAGGAGATGCAAAACAGGTACCCAGTAAAAAAAAAAAAAAATCAGAAGAGGGTCTCAAACTGACCCCTTTCTCCATAGAGCGCTACCAGAACAGATGTAAAAATCAGCAATTTCACTACACCCTCGATCTAAACTAACACGCATCTTAAGCACCTGGTTACAATCACCTGTTTTTAGGAGTTAATTCCTCTTCATCTACTTTCACAGCAGAAAAATGTCCATGTCAATTAAATGTTAATTTAGTGCTCATTAAACAGACATGGGCGATTTCCTAAAGGAACAGTTTCCACTGTTTATGATTGCTTCGGTAGGTATTTGCACCCAGGGCCTATGTGCACTACGGTTCATGATGACAGTTTGGATCCGCACTAGACCAGGACTCCTGATCCTTCAAAATACAACTGTGTATTGCCGATTTTTGTCAGCTTAGCATTAAATGTATTTTGAAGATATAGTCCCCAAGTCTTGCGAAACTTATCATTCACTCTTTGTCAGCTATTGCTAAGTATCCACTTGGGCTGCATCTCCTGCAGTGTAGGAGCTGGTGGACCTGCCCCCGCAGGGGCCCGGCCCCGTGTGAGGCAAACTGAGCAGAAACAGAGAAAGAGGAGAAGGAGTCTGGCAGGGATATGAGCTTTGGTCTTTTTGAGAAAACATCTTCTGGAACATATTACAGGTAAAAGCTAAACTTTTTACGGACAATACAGCCTCTATGTGGAAATATGTAATCTTCAAAAAAAAACAACAAACAAAAAAACCCACAAAGGGTGGGAAGCAGGTAAAGTGGGTCCAAGGCATGAATGGGGCTCTAGCACAGACTGAAGGGAGCTCCTCATTGCTGGGCAAAGATGGGAAGGGCTTCTCATGGAAGAAGCATGGCTCCACTGAGCCCTGAAGGACAAAAGTGGTCCAGGTGGATGCCAGGCAAGGGGAGGCGGTGGCACCACGCCCTGTGCTAGCCCCTTCATTCTTGATCATCCCATTCACCGGCGGCGGTGGGTAACTACCCAATAGCTACATCCTGATCATCTCTCACAGGCTAAGACCTTGCTGGGAACCTAGGGACCTAAAGAAAGCGGGACCTCTTCTGCCTCCATGCAGGCCCTCCCTGCCTCGTGCTTTTAGGGAGCCTGCCTCTCTCGCTTACCTCAGTGACACGTTCCTAGGTGGGTGACGAAGCAGGACACCCCCAAACTGAGGTTCAGATGCACTTGGATTGTCATCAGAGAGGAAAAGCCAGGGAAAGCCTCAACTGTCCTAGCACTAACTGGACCACTGCCCAGCGAGGCAGCTTTGAGGCAACCTGCCCTCCTCCTTGTAGTTCTTATGGGAAAAGGTGAAGGTAGAAGTGACTGCTCCCCTTGAAAACTTCCTAGGCCAGGCCCCAGGAAACTGGGGTTCTCAGCTAAGGCCAAGAACCAGAATGTTTGAATCTCCCAGCTAGAGCTTCCTGCCCGAAGCAAGTTACCCTCCCAAGCAACCAGGATACTCTCATCAGCTCCTACTGTGCTTTGGGATAAACTCCAATTTACCTCAAAGTTAATGCTGGACAAGCAGTTTTCTTAGTATGGATAATACAACTCAATCCTTAACTGTTCAGTAACTGTTTCAGGAAAATGCTCTGCAGCGCTGTCGGAGGGCCGGTCACACCCGCCTGTCTCCTGCAGGCTCTGTGATGGAGCTTAAGAGCATCAGAACTCCCCAAACTTAGTTTTTCAGTCGCTTAGGATGAAATTCCTCAGATGTGACAGAGGGACACAGTGACCTTTCAGGGAAAGCACAAAGGCATCTATGATGAGGAAAGGGACCACACAGCCAACCACAAACTGCACCCATGAAACGCTGACTTCCTACGTGTCTTTCTTCTGTTTTTGTTAATCAGACTTTGGTTTAATTATCTACAAACCTAACAAGACTGTTATGACATCCCATTACAAGTTGCCTTCAAATAAAGTAGTAAACATAACTTTCATCTTCAAAGATAACATCCATATGTAAACCCCCTACCACCTTTGGGCCCCATCTTAGAGCCAGCTAAGTGTCTGTAAATCTGTAAGTCAAGCATCTCCATGGGCCATAGGGTGACATAAACCATGGATGGGTGTCAAGAAACACACCAAGAATAATCTCTGGGGGCTATATTTTATCTTGGATCTTTTGTCACGCTGGCTGTTTCATAATGAAAAGAAAACCCAGTTAAAGCTTTTTATCCAAGAAATCTGACTTTTGAGCATAACTATTGTCTTAACCAAAACGGGTTAACCTTACGTTTATAGACATGGATGTTAGTTCTCTCGCTTTACATTTTACCAGCTGCTCAGAAAAGCCTTTTTCAGTGGACACCCACAGTCTAAATGGAAACCCATAAGCACACTCATTGCATCAGACTGATGAAGGGAAAGAATGGTACTTACTCTTTTTTTTAATATAAATTTATTTTTGGCTGCATTGGGTCTTTGTTGCTGTGTGCAGGCTTTCTTTAGTTGTGGCGAGTGGGGGCTACTCTTTGTTGCGGTGCGTGGGCTTCTCATTGCGGTGGCTTCTCTTGTTGTGGAGCATGGACTCTAGGCTCGCGGGCTCAGCAGTTGTGGCTTGCGGGCTCTAGAGCACAGGCTCAGTAGTTGTGGCACATGGGCTTAATTGCTCTGTGGCATGTGGGATCTTCCCGGCAGGGCTCAAACCCGTGTTCCCTGCACTGGCAGGCAGATTCTTAACCACTGTGCCACCAGGGAAGTCTGGTACTTACTCTTGAGGACAAAGGCTAACCCAAAAATCCTGTCCAGTACACCTGGAAATGTACAGTATTTTTTCAGTTGAGGATTTAGTCCTCTAATTTTGCATAGTTTTGACTGATATTTATGTAAGCATATACCAATCAGTACTGTGGACCATGGTTCATAAGCTTATGTATGACATAAAGAGCCTCCTCTTAACATCCAGTATCTGATAATCTGTGAACCAACTAAAGGATGGATTATTACACGGATGTGGATGCACTGCAATGGAGACCTACCACCATTTATAATACTGTTCAGTTTACACAGTCATTCCAAATTTCAAGTAACTGACATACAATGAACTATGGGGCACAACATTGATTACTTGGGGACTGCCTGTGAAAATAAAACTGAGGCAGGACTGCTCCAGTCCTACAGACCAATCTAAGCAAAAAGGAAGATGGCGTAGTTGCACGTCAACATTCATTCTTCTCCTCGTTTCTTTCACTGCCCTGCTTCCGTGCCCTTCAGCTGCCCTTGACAGCATCAGATTTTATCCCAGAGCTCGGAGCCTGGGAGCTAATGCAGCACAGTGGTTAAACACAGGTTCTAGAATCTACCCATGTTCAAATTCCAACCACTTACTGTGTAACACTAACGATGTTATTAATCTCTTCAAGCCTTAGGTTGTTGGTTTAATGTATACAAAATTGGGATTAAGAAAAAGGCATGGATATGAGGGGCTGATATTAATGATTAAAAATAAATGTCTCAGGGTATATGCCCAGTAGTGGGATTGCTGGGTCATATGGTAGTTCTATTTGCATCGGATGAATGGATAAAGAAGATGTGGCACATACATACAATGGAATATTACTCAGCCATAAAAAGGAACGAAATTGAGCTATTTGTAATGAGGTGGATGGACCTAGAGTCTGTCATACAGAGTGAAGTCAGTCAGAAAGAGAAAGACAAATACGGTATGCTAACACATATATATGGAATTTAAGGGGGAAAAATGTCATGAAGAACCTAGAGGTAAGACAGGAATAAAGACACAGACCTACTAGAGAATGGACTTGAGGATATAGGGAGGGGGAAGGGTAAGCTGTGACAAAGTGAGAGAGTGGCATGGACATATATATGCTACTAAAAGTAAAACAGATAGCTAGTGGGAAGCAGCCGCATAGCACAGGGAGATCAGATCAGCTGGGTGCTTTGTGACCACCTAGAAGGGTGGGATAGGGAGGGTGGGAGGGAGGGAGACGCAAGAGGGAAGAGATATGGGAACATATGTATATGTATAGCTGATTCACTTTGTTATACAGCAGAAACTAACACACCATTGTAAAGCAATTATACTCCAATAAAGATGTAAAAAAAAAAAAAAAGTCTAACAAGCTACTCAGTACATGCAGTGTTTGACTCACAAGTACTTAATAAGTATTAGCTGGTATTATTGTTGTGCTATTTACAGAACTCTTTTCCCAGGAATTTTTGGGGTTTTTTTACCTTCTTATAGGTCAACACTACAATGATCTTTGTGTTCCACACACCCAGAGCCCTTCCTGCTTGTGCTAGAGACTATCTGACAGGCCACGGTGTTAAATGGGAGACAAAATGACTTAGTGTTATTCCTACCAAGGACTATCTTTGCATTTCTAAGGTCCCCTGGGCCTCCACTGCCTTCTTAAGAGATAAGTTCCAGGGAAAGCGTAGGAATAACGCCTGATTTTAATTTTATATCAGCAGTGGAATGATCAGGGAAAGGTACTTTGTCTGAAGCTAAAATTTGTCAACTACTCAAGAAAGCTAAGGATTTCTGAGGGGAAACTTTGAAGATTGAACTGTGAATATTTCAAATGGAGCTTTAATATAAATGAGGTGTTTGCTGTGGATGGTTCAGCACCTATCTGATCCCTATAGAACCCCAAGCTTCACTGCCTTAAGGCCCAAAGACTTGGGCCAATGCACCCAACCATCTATTCATTCACTCCCTTTCCAGTTTGTTAATTCATTTGCGTTTTAAATGAACCATTATTCAGCATCCCCTGTGACCAGACACTATCTGATCTGGCTACCGGGATATAAAGTTTATATATTTTTAAAACTGCTTTTCAAGTAGTTGACACTTGAGGTGAATAACATGAAGTATCCTTACAGAGGAACTCAGAGGAAGAATGTCGAATTCAGACAGAAGGCTGAGGTTTTAGTGGGGGAGTTTTCAGGGAGGCCTCTACCACAGGACTAGCTAACAGAACTTTCTGTGATGTTGGACATACTCTTCAGCTCTGATATCCAATATGGGGGGCACTATGTGACTACTACACCCTTGAGATGTGGTCAGTATATTTATGAACGGAATTTCTTAAGTGTACATAATTTTAATTAACTTAAATTTAAATAGCCACAGGTGGCTTGTGGCTACCATATTGGACAGTGCAGCTCTTGAGGAAGTGATGGTGAATGATGCTTGTAAAACAATTAGAAGTTTCTCCAGATTGGTGGCAGATAAAGGAAAGGTATCTGAAGAGGTACAGTGGCAGAAACATCCTCAACTTCCTGGCCTCTCACTTTACAGATTTATCCACATCCTCATCAGTCTGTTCCTTCTGCTATTCCTCCTCAGTGGGAAAGAAATAGTCTCTCTTCCCCAAAGTTGACCCTTCCCACTTTTGTTTTGGATTCCATTCCTTCCCAATTCAATTACTTCCTCTCTTGTTTATCATCAAGTTTTCCTTCTACGCTGGATCTCTCCCCTTTGGCACATAAACATGTTTATGCTTCTCCTATGTTCAAAACAAAACTTTCCTCGACCTATTACTCTCTTGCTGCCATCTGTTTTGCTCAGGCCAGGCCTAATCTCCTGAAACACGAGTCTACACCTGTTGTTTCCTTTCTCTTGTTATCCAGCCTTTGCTGACTCATAACTTGGTTCCTATCCCTACCCTTCCACTGACATGGCTCTCCAGAAGGTCACCGATGTCCTCTGATGCTAGATCCAATGGACTTGAGTTCTTGCCTAACTTGACTTTTCTCACTTCCGGTCTGTTGAGCAATGCCTCCTTGAAACTTCTCCCTCTGTCTTTAGGAAAGCACTTTTCTCCCTCTTTTTTAGGCCTCTACCCTTCACACTGCTTTGCAGGCTCCTCCTAGTGTTCTGATGGGTTTTGCCTTCAGCCATCTTCCCTTCTCACTGTACCCACTCCTTCTTGGAGCCACATCTACTTCTGTGGCTTCATCCAACATTCATAGGCCAGTGACTCTCAGATGTCTACCTCTAGCTTACGCCCCTCTCCTGTTCCCCAGACTCATATACGCAGTTGCTTATTCAACATCACAGGTCTCTCAAATTCAACAAGTCCAAACCTTTATCCACCCTCATCGCCATTAACGTGGTTCCCTCCTAGGCATTTCATATGCTAGAGAATGGTTCCATTATTCATTACAGACCAAAGCCAGTCAGAAATCATTGTCTCCTCCACATCTGGTCCACCAAGTACTATAGGTTCTATCCTCTTACATCTTTATATTGGGTTGATCAAAAAGTTCGTTCGGGTTACCATCTTATGGAAAAACCCAGATGAACTTTTTGGCCAACCCAATACTTCTCTCATTCCCTACTGCTACTGGTGAGTCAAGAACTTTAGACTTTTCTGGCCTAGTTTACTCTAAAAGTATCTTTACCTCATATCAGCTTTACCTTCCTGAAATGTAGTCTTCATGGGACCAGATTTGATTATTTGAGTAAATTTGCATCGGTATTTTCTGCGAGGCTCTACTTCTCTTCTAATAACAAATATTACCAAAGCATAAGTTTTCCAAATCGTAAGCTACACCAGAAAATCTACCCGCACCAGGCAATGATCCAGTTACAGGGGACAGTTATTTCAACATGACTGGACAAGAGAGGACAAGAGAAAGATTCTCATTTACTACCAAGACAACATGAATGAAACATTTCCACACCCATCAATACTCTGGACTTTGGTATATTCACGCAATGGGATTTCATAGAAAAGTTAAGATGGGTTACCCAGACCTAGCTAATATTACACAAACCTAATACTGAGCGAGGGAAAACTCATACAAGAACAAAATATTTCATTTATGTGAGGCTTAAAATCATGAAAAATACATCACTTAGGGGATACATACATAAAAGCAATAAAAGTATAAGGAAATATGTGGGAACAACAAATACTAACTTTAGAATAGTAGCTAAATCTGGCTGGCACAGAGAGGGCCAAAATCAGGAAGGGGTGACCAAGGGGTGTACTAACTGTATTGAAATGTCAGATACAAGGGTGTTGGATTCAACGACATTTATTGTGTGTTTATACTTTTTGTACATATTACGTACTATTTAATAAACTGTTTAAAAGTAATTCCTAAGCAAAGATCTTATTACAGAGACCATCGAACATTGTTCTAAGCTCTGTTGCTCCCCACCCCTTCCCTTTAGTTCCCCCAAAGCCACCCTGTAATCATGTTACAGACCAACATGCAACCAGAACAGAAAGCGTTGCTAGACTCCAGCCAAACGAAATCTTATCCTCGAGCAGTATGTGGTAAAACAAAACTTCAGAACAATAAAAGATTCTGGAATCCCCCAGAGTTGGTCTAAGATGCTCTAAGGGGACTGATGGAGTGCTCCTTTTCAGAGGACCTTTGTTTTACGGGCCTTACATAACTGCAGTTGTCTGACCTGTCTTTGAAGCGGGAAACAAGTGTTGGCACCTGTAGCCATTTCCTGAGAGGGCTCCAAAGCTCACTCAGACAATCACCTACCACCCCCTAGGTGGACACGTGAGCCGAGCCTCAGACAGAGACCAAAGGTGACCAGGTGTATTCTCTGCAGATCTAGCTAGCAGAGTGCCCTTCAGCACACAGCGCCTCCCTTCTCTACCAAAGCCCCTGGGGATTCACGGGCTGCCAACGGGAGGATGGCAAGCACAGCCCCAAATGCCCCTTTACGAACAATTAATTTTAAGATGCCTCCAAGCCAATGCCCTTGAATCAGGTTCACTCAGCTTTCTGAACTGCTTTCACTGTGTAGGTCTCATGCTTTAGCAGAAAGAAAATGAAGACAGAAACTGTCTGCAGTACCATGCTTTTTCCCAAAGAACCGGAAGGTCAATGCACCTGGCAGGTACTGAGACATCAACTGGCAGATCTCCCAGCTGCCCTGGCTGTGCCAGCGTGAGAACAATGTAGTCGTGAGCTGTGCTCAGACATCACGTGGCATCAAGGCATATCCTTTGTAATTTCTTAGGTCTCACCGAGCTGGTGCACTCAGCATCTACACCTGCTTCCGGCTGAGGGCTGCCAAGTATGCCAGTCAGGATTAGAGAGTGATAACAAAAGCAAAGGATCCCAAGGACACCTGTTTGTAGGCAGCTTTTCTTTCTGACCCTCTGAACACAGCTCATAAGTCAAAAGCACAGCAACCCAGATTTTTCAGAAAACAGAAAGACCACAGTTGAAAACCCTTTTTAGGAGAAGCCCACACATGGGCAAAGCAGAGGATTTGTTAAAAAAAAAAAAAAAAGCATTTCTCTGCTTACTGAATGCAGAAAAATGGCATTTCTAATACTGGACTAAAGGCTTCAAAACTGAGCCTGAGGCTTAAATACAAAGTTCAGATTGAAGTATATACTGATTGAGATCTATAATCACTGAGGAAACAGATACCTAAAAAGATCCAAGGAGCAGGATGAGGTCCATCTGGTTTGCTAGCTTGAAGCTCTTCAGTCTGTCTACACACTTTTGAGCCCTGCTTGGATGTGAGGCTGCTGGGACTTTACAAGATTGCTCACACTCTGGAGTCAGTGGGAGCCCCTGCTAAGAGTTCCTGGAGTTCAGAGGCGAAGCAGCAAGCCTGCAGGGCAGGCTTGAAGGATGGTTTCTTAGTTATCAGGTCTTTGCTCACCTCTGAATGGGTTAAAAGTGACTGGGACAAATCGCAAAGTGTCAAACAAGATCTTCATCCTTTGGCAGAAGTACTGACCCTTCATGCTCCTTAGCCCTCCCTCCAGCCAGCGATGTGATGGCAGCTTAGAACGATGTGCTCCGGAGAGGATCCCAACCTCCGCCCTTCTCCAGGGCAGCAGAAGAGGCAACAGCAACTCCAGGGCTATCTGAGAGGAGCACAGGTGTCACCCCAGCTGCCCCGTCCTCCCTCTGGGCTGCTCAGAGGAGAGGAGCATCTCTAGCTGGAGTTGGTGCCAATTCCCTTCTTCCCTGGAAGGTGGAAGCTTTCTGGACAGCTGGCTTTACCAAAACAATGAGTATTTATGGGGCTTTATGATTTGCCAGGCGCTGGGCTAAAAAGCTGCATAAACTGAGACCTGGACAGCCTAAATAAATGAGCCAAGTTCACACCGCTAAGAAAGTAACGAAGCCAAGAAGGGACCCACAGGATCCTAAAGCCTGTGTTCGTGCTGTGCTATGGGAACCACCTGACACAGACAACTCTTAAAATAGGGGCCATCTTTTTCCTTAAGCATATCTATGAGATGGCTGGCTGGAACTAAGATGTGAGGAATAAAGAGATATCTTCCTAGCCAGAGCAGGAATTAAGACTTACATACACAAAGAATTAGAGACTGTGACGAGAAGGCATATGGTTAAGTGCTAAATTGCACAGTATGGACTTTAAACCCTAAAGGAATTCAGAGAAGGCAGGCCTCAAGGACGCTCCCTGATCCGGGGCTTGAATTGGGGGCTGGAGTGGGGAAGGGCAAAGACCTGTGCTTCAGGAGCCAAGACTGCAGAGGAAACAGGAGGTGTGTGCGCGCATCTGTGCAGGAGGATAACCACACAGCCACACAGCGGCTGGCAAGGCACAGGGCTCATTCGTCACCATATAAACAGTGTCAAAATGCAAACGGTAAAGTATATTTTATGGCCATGTGTGTTTTGCCCCCTTGAGTGGTTTCTGTATACAGAAAATCATTCAAAAGCTACTTTTGAGTTTTTATTAATTTAAAAAATACTGAATGTATTAAAATTGACAAATCCAAATCCCTTAAGAATTAAAGTTCAATGTACAAATCTATATGAGCACATTTTCGCAACTGTTTTTAAGGGGGGCTTCACAAATTGTACTCAATGTTTTAAACTGCATTTGGAAGTTTTCAATGATTTTTGTTTTTTGTTTTTTGTTTTTTTAGAGTACTTCAATGTCTAAAAACTTAATCTTGGAATTTTAGTTTTAAAATACCACTATGATTGGGTTGTTTTTTTTTTTTAATTGAAGTACAGTTGATTTACAATGTTATTAGTTTCTGGTGTAGAGCAAAGTGATTCAGTAATACATATATATATTCTTTTTCAGATTCTTTTCCATTATGGTTTATTACAGGATATCGAACACTGTTCCCAGTGCTATACAGTAGATCCTTGTTGTTTATTTTATATATAGTAGTTTGTATCTGCTAATCCCAAACTCCTAATTTATCCCTCCCCCACCCTCTTTCCCCTTTGGTAACCATAAGTTTGTTTTCTATGTCTGAGTCTGTTTCTATTTTGTAAATAAAGTTCATTTGTGTCATATTTTAGATTCCACATGTGATATCATATGGTATTTGTCTTTCTCTTTCTGGCTTACATCACTTAGTAAGATAATCTCGAGGTCCATCCATGTTGCTGCAAATGGCATTATTTCATTCTTTTTATGGTTGAGTAATATTCCATTGTATATATATATACCACATCTTTAGCCATTCATCTGTTGATGAACATTTAGGTTGCTTCCATATCCTGGCTATTGTGAACAGTGCTGCTGTGAACACTGGGGGGCATATATCTTTTTGAATTAGAGTTTTCTCTGAATATATGCCCAGGAGGGGGATTGCTGGATCACAGGGCCTCGCTATTTGTAGTTTTTTGAGGAACCTCCATACTGCTTTCCATAGTGGCTGTACCAGTTTACATTCCCACCATCAGTGTAGGAGGGTTCCCTTTTCTCCACACCCTCTCCAGCATGTTATTTGTAGACTTTTCAGTGTTGGCCACTCTGACCCGTGTGAGGTGTTACCTCACTGTAGTTCTGATTTGCATTTCTTTAATAATTAGCAACGTTGAGCATCTTTTCATGTGCCTGTTGGCCAACAGCTTGTCTTCTTCAGAGAAATGTCTATTTAGGTCTTTTGCCCTTTTGATTGGGTTGTTTTTTGTTACTGAGTTGCATGAGCTGTTTGCATATTTTGGAAATTAATCCCTTGTCAGTCGCATCATTTGCCAACATTTTCTCCCCATCGGTAGGCTGTCTTTCCCCTTTGTTTATGGTGTTCTTCACTGTGTAAAAGCTCATTAGTTTGATTAAGTCCCATTTGTTTATTTTTGCTTTTATTTCCATTGTCTTGGGAGACTGATCTAAGAAAATATTGCTACAATTTATGTCAGAGAATGTTTTGCCTGTGTTCTCTTCTAGGAGTTTTACGGTGTCACAGCTTATATTTAAGTCTTTAAGCCATTTTGAGTTTATTTTTTTGTATGGTGTGAAGGTGTGCTCTAACTTCACTGATTTACATACATCTGTCCAGCTTTCCCAACACCACTTGAAGAAACTTTTTTCTCCATTGTATATTCTTGCCTGCTTTGTTGAAGATGAATTGACTGTAGGTGGGTGGCTTTATTTCTGGGCTCTCTATTCTGTTCCACTGATCCATATATCTGTTTTTGTGCCGATACCACACTGTTTTGATTACTATAGCTTTGTAGTATCGTTGGAAGTCTGGGAAGTTTACGCCTTCAGCTTTGTTCTACTTCCTTAGGACTGCTTTGGCAATTCTGGGTCTTTTATGGTTCTTTATAAATTTTAGGATTATTTGTTCAAGTTCTGTGAAAAATGTCATGAGTACTTTAATAGGGATCACATTAAATCTGTAGATTGCTTTGGGAAGTATAGACATTTTAGCATTATTAATTCTTCCAATCCAAGAGCACAGGAAATCTTTCCATTTCTTTTAATCATCTTCAGTTTCCTTTGCTATGATTGGTTCTAAATGTCTCTCATGTTCCTATACTTGTAAATAGAAGTCCAAACCTCTTACTCAATTACCTATTTTAAATTTAAGCACAAGGATGTTTTCACTCATGAACAATTTTAAATATCACTAATATTTAAAATAACAGATGTACACAGATTGGTCTTTAACCAAAAAAATAAGTGCTTGATTTATTTTATCATTTTTCTTAACTTAATTTTCACTTAATCCACTAAAGAAACAACCATGCTTTCCCGAATAATTGCCAAGTTGCCTTCCTAAACTAATTTTAGGGGATTTTTTCTGATCTGGCTGAGTTTGCACATTGACTAGATCTGGAGCAGCAGACAGCCGAGGCGAATTTTTCAACACCCTGTGTTATGATTGTTATATTATGCAATTCAGAAAAAAAAGAGTCTCAGCCCACATCCCTAGCACTTAGTAGAGGTCAGCAATTTCTCAATACTGTTGAGTCTGAACACTGGGATTGTAGTTAACCTCCTTGAAGCCTAGTTGGAGTTTCATTTCTTTGACTCTTAACCCATCCCTCTCAAGCCTTCGTTGACTTCTGTGGTCACAGTTCTAAAGTTAAGCTGATAACACAGGTCTCCCGGCTTCCATTAATTTGGTATAAAGTGGGGTGACGTTATCCCACCTACATATGTCTCAGGATTGACTTCAAGACAATGTTAAAATGTGAGAAAGAAATGTGTGCCAATCACAACTCATTATGCTCCCAGACACCTCCGCCCCAAACCCTAGCACATCCCAATTCTTAGTTGACAGCACATCTAGATGCCCAAGCCAGAAACCCAGGTCTTCTGTGACTCCTTGCTTGCCTCATACTTAGCACATCCAATTACAAATGCTGGACAACCATGAGTCCAGTTTCCTTTACTCTTTTCTACTCGCCCTGTGACAGAGACCAGAACCTCACCATGCCTTGATTAGAAGACACCCATAGCTTGGCAACCTAACCAGTTTGCCCTGTACATTTCCTCCGCTCCACCAAAATGACCTTCGGAATACAGAGTTCTGATGGTATCACCCCCTGAGCTGTAAAACCTGGAATAGTTTTCTATTATCTACAGGGTCCTCCCTGAGGATTTGTAAGGCTGTTCAAAGCTTTACTGCCAGCTTCATTCCCTGGCAGAATGAAGGGAATTCATGCCATTCTCTGCTCCTCTTTGTTGCCTGATGCCATGATCATCCACGCTCTGCACTTCGGCCCACCCAATTCCTCCTGAACAGAACCGCCTTTACCCTGTCCACTCAGATTCCATTCCTCATTCCAAAGTCATTCCCAGTGTCATCTGCCCTGGTCAAGCCTTTCCTGATCAGCTGTTAGGGGAAAAAAAAAAAAGTTGGGGCTTCCCTGGTGGCGCAGTGGTTGGGAGTCCGCCTGCCGATGCAGGGGACACGGGTTCGTGCCCCAGTCCGGGAAGATCCCACGGGCCGCGGAGCGGCTGGGCCCGTGGGCCATGGCTGCTGAGCCTGTGCGTCCGGAGCCTGTGCTCTGCAACGGGAGAAGCCACGGCAGTGAGAGGCCCGTGTACCGCAAAAAAAAAAAAAAAAAAAAAAAAAAGTTGATCACCTCTCACCTTACGTGGGTTTCCACTGCGTGTTATACATCTTGACTGTACTAAGCTATAATTCATTCTCAGTTTCTTGCCTAAATAGGTTGTGAACACAGGGCCAGGAGCTGCTGTATCCTTTATCAACACAGTACTTGGCATGTTATTTATTTAACCTGCTGCCTTGTTCCATAAAGTATCTGAAGTTATTCTTGGCACAAAGTAGGTGCTAAATAAATGTCCTCCCACATACCACACAGACAGCACCTTAGAAGGCGCAACCCACCTGGGAACTTTTTGTTCACTGACACAGCTAGATCAGTGCACACAGTAGGCACTCAATATTTGGAGAAGAGGAGGAACCGAGCCCTGCTGTGCTCCCATAACAAGGTACAGATCACATGAACGGGTGGCCTGGCCTCCTTTCAGCTAGCACACACCCAGTGCATCCCTCCTGACCAGAGGACACGATGGAGGGTCAGTGGGATACGAGCTCACGAGGACCCTCCAGAACTGTGGAATGTGGGGAGCCTTGCCAAACAAGGGTGTGTTTGGGCTCTGTGCAGGGGAGCGTGTGGCACTGAACGGAGGAAGGGAGGGAGATCAAGGGATGACAGATATGGGGAATGCCTGTTTTAAATGAAAAGTTGGCCAGAATGGGAAAAGAAAACACAAAGGTGAGCCAGAGGGGGCCCTGAAAAACGATGGTGAAAAGATTTATGGGAGACCCCAAATACAGTTCACACAAACTCTGCAGTAAGCAGTGTCAGGTTAAGTGGCATTATCTAAAATATTTGGGGACTTCTCTGGTGGTCCAGTGGTAAAGAATCTGCCTTCCAATGCAGGGAATGTGTGTTCCATCCCTGGTCGGGGAACTAAGATCCCACATGCCTCGGGGCCCAAGCGCCACAACTAGAGAGAAGCCCGCAGGCTGCAACAAAAGATCCCATGTGCCGCAACTAAGACCTGACGCAGCCAAAAATAAAATAAATAAATAAATAAATAACATATTTAAAATATTTGGAAAGTTGGATCGGTTTCAAGCCTAGGTATTAAGAACATGACAAACAGAAGAGCTGCCCCTTTCTGTTCTCCTTTGGGATGCTGGCTCCCCAGGGAGGAAACAGGTCCCCTGGGCTAGGGGGAGGCAGTGCCATCCTGGCTGGAGCTTATCTGATGTGAGACTCCCTAAGAGACTTGGTGCCAAACCCATTCCTTCAGTCCAGGCTCTTCCAAGGACCCCACTGCCTTCATCTGTCTCCCACCAGCACCAGAAGCTCGGGGCATGGGCAAGAGAGTATTAAGATTGGAGGCACTCCAGGATTAAACAAGTTGCATTATGTTTCCCAGAAGCTGATTCTTAAAGTAACAGCCAAAGAATTTCACACAATGGCCACAGTGTGATGCATGGATTGCCAAATTTAATTTGAAAGTCCACTCGAATGGAAGCCTTTTGTTTTTCATCCTAACGCTGCCACTGACTAATTGGGTAATGTTGGGTAAGATGGTTCATCGCTTCTGCTAAGTGAGAATAATACTGTCTGTCACCTCTGCTTCACAGGGCTGATGGGAAGCCACTGATTCTCAACCTTGCCTGCACAAATCTAGTTGTCCAGGTTTCACTCCAGACCAATTACAGCAGGATCTTTGGGAGCGGAACCCAAGCATCAGTGTTCCTAAATGCTTTCCAGGGGATTCTAATGAGCAGTTAAGTTAGGAACCACTGCACCATAGAAATTTTCAATACAATGATAGCGGCAATGATGCTCAATATAATCACTAGATTGGGGCTTCATGTGATTGGGGAGTTGAAAATTATTCTTCATTCTCCTTAGAAATAGGAACCATACATTTCTTTGGCGTTTCCCATCATTCCTGCACACTTTAGGCATTCAATAACTCCTCTGGTGTCTAAGGGAATTTTGAAATTGCTTACAGATTTGTCTGAGATTCTTTGTTCGCCAAAACCACCTTTGAAGATGGCACCTGCATTATCACAAATCTAGACTATGGCCAAGGCATCACCTGAAAAGATGCTCCTGAGCCCAAAGGTCAGCTGCTGAGAAAAAGAACAGGAAACGTGAGAACAGGGATTTTATTTAAAATGGAAACAAATAGCAATTTTCCATCAGAGGGGTGACTGCCTGTCCTTGGGCAAGAGCAGGTCACAGGGCAGGAGGTGGGATAAAAGCAGGAGGCAAACATCGCTTGGGCACTTTTCAGATATATTCCCCAGGGGGTTGGAAGCAATGCCCCTGCTGTCCTGGCTGGCCTCTGACTCAGACCTTTCCCTGGAGAATTGTACCATTGGGTTTTTCACTTTTAAGCTCAGATCGCATTGTATTAACAAACATTTTTCAAGACAATATTTCTCTGACTTGGGGATTACTAAGGCTGGACCTGAGCTTTGCTGACCTCGGGGTCTCCACATCTAAAAATGCTCCTATATGATCCATCACACACACCCCACCCCCACCAAAGAAAACAAGGCACAGTGCCTGAACTAATCAAGTCAGTATGCAACCTTCACATTGTATAACGTGAATTACACAACGTTAATTCATCAGACACTCGATAAATTAACTGATGGAGCATCACACTCACTTCAAACAAAGATTTGTATCAGTAGATCTAGGATCCATTTATCTTTTTTTAAATTAATTTTTACTGGAGTATAGTTGATTTACAACGTTGTGTTAGTTTCTGCTGTACAACAAAGTGAATCTGTTACACATATACAGATATCCACTCTTTTTTAGATTCTTTTCCCATATAGGTCATTACAGAGTAGTGAGTAGAGTTCCCTGTTCTATACAGTAGGTCCTTATTAGTTATCTAGTTTATATATAGTCGTGTGTATATGTCACTCCCAGTCTCCCAATTTATCCCTCCCCTCTTTCCCCCTTGGTAACCATAAGTCTGTTTCCTACATCTGTGACTCTATTTCTGTTTTGTAAGTAAGTTCATTTGTACCATTTTTTTTTTTAGATTCCACATATAAGCGATATCATATGACATTTGTCTTTCTCTGACTTACTCAGTATGACCATCTCTAGGTCCACCCATGTTGCTGCAAATGGCATTATTTCATTCGTTTTTATGGCTGAGTAATACTTATCTTTAAGAGTTAAGTAAAAATCTGAGAAATCTAAGATAGCCAAATTGAACTAACTGTATTTAATTGTGTATAAAAGTTAAATGTTCCCATAATTTTTTATATTAGCTTTGTGGTGGTTTGTGTACAGTTTAAAGATGTAAAATTTGGAGCAGCCAATTCTTATACCCAGAAGTCTAACTGTATAACCTTCAGAAATCTACATCCAAGATGTTCTCATAAGAAAAGCCCTCCTTTGGAACTAAATCTTGAGCACCATTTAAAGGTGTTTGTCTCCACTTACTATGAAAGAAAGTGCTCAGATTTATTACGATGTGCTTCTGAACTACCCATATTTTTTTTTAAGTGATAGTTTTTTAACTACTTGATTTGAGCCTGAGAAACTGTATATAACTATTTTACTTTAGAGAGGTTGATGGAGAAATAGAACCAACGTGTGCTACCTCAGGTACTGTGCGAAATAGTTCACTTGATTTTAATGTTCTATTAGGATTGTTGACCATTCATAATTACAAATCATAAGGGTTTCATACTAGTTTTTAGCACTTAGAAATTCTCTCATAATAAATATGAATAAATTAAGGAAAAAAAGAATCACCTGAAAATCTTAATATGTACCAGCCCCCAAGTATCTGTTTACCTCAAAAGCATAAATGATTTAAGCAATCACATTGGAAATGATGCCACCATCATACATTACATATTTACCTGAATCCTAAAATGAAATTTCAAAATATTTTACTTTTTCCCCAATATCTAGTTATTTAGACTATCATGTGAGAGGAGGGATACTAAGTTTGTTTTTTCCAAATTTCAAGCCCATTGTTCTAAAACTACATATTAATTCTTATCTGTTTGATTATATATTAAAGCCTCAGAAGTAACAGTTCTTTTTATGACGTATCCCATTCCATTTAACATTTGGGGGAGGGTGCAATACAGACTTAAATGATTTCATCTTTATATTTATCATTATTTGATCATACTGGCCACATCTCATAATTCTCCTTGTTTGAAATTTTCCGTCATCATCTCACTGGTTTACTGCTCCAAACAAATTTTATTTTATTTTATTTATTTTAAACTTTTTGGCCACGCTATGAAGCTTGTGGGATCTTAGTTCCCCAACCAGGGATCGAACCGGGCCCTCGGCAGTGAAAGCACCAAGTCCTAACCACTGGACCGCCAGGGAATTCCCCAAATAAATTTTAGGTATGTTTTTAAACCCAGAGTTTTTTTTTTTAAACCTTCCCTTATTTTGATAAGGGGAAGCAATCAAATTATTCCAGCTATATTCATCCCTGACATCAGTTCTGACACAAGAGTTTTCACAAACTCCTAGTGGTCCATACATCATTGAGGAAGAAGAGAGACCCCGATTCTCTGAACACAAGCCAGCCAAGCAGGTGGGAAACTGACGGCAGAGAGGTGGACAAGAAAGGGCACTTATTCACTGTCCCATCGAACATTTCTACAGCTTCTGGCCTTCATCCATGTAAGCCGAGTCAGGAGAGGGAGGGAGATGGGGACGGGGGACCAGTGGAGGAGGACACACACAGGTGCAGGGAGACAGACATGCACACATCTCCCCACAGCATGAGAACCCCGACGCCAGGATTCCTCGGTGGCCTAAATGTCCCCGTCACCTCTGGCCTTGGTGCTTCTTCATTCATTCTCCCAGTGTCCTGGAGAGATTCCCTGGATAGTGGGGAGAAATCCACTTCTCCTAAGACTTCCTGGGCATATACCTGCTTGGAGGGAAAGTGGCTGGAAAGGCACAACCTGCAAGGCTCCAGTTCCCCTCTGCAGTGTAGGGAGCATCCAAAGAAAGAGCTGAGCCCCTCGTGACTTTAAAGTGAGGGTTTTTTTGTTTGTGTCTGTTCGAGTCCTAATACTGTACTAGACAGGATCTCAGCTGGGTTGCAAATGGGAGGGGTTTCCAGAGTAAAGGTCATGCCCTGGACAGGTCTGTCAGGGCAGATGAACTTCGATGCAAGGTGGCAGTGGGGGAGGGAGACCACACAGCGGCAGAGCAGGTACGAGAAGGAAGCTGTGCAGTCCAGCGGAGTGCCCCTCAGAAGCTGGGAGAACGTAATAACATGTACACAATGACCTGAAAGACCACCCCTTTCTTAGAAGGGCTTCCCAGGACTCTGGAACAGCACACCATGGTGTTGGGAATCCAGAGGCTGCTAGGAAACAGCCCAAAACAAAGCCCACACACAATCAGATCAAGCAGATTTAAGAGGGGAGGGGGTTCTGGAGCCTACACTTGGTCTGAAGGTGTGGAGACGGACAGTCCATCAGCATAAGGTGAATCAGCCCCTCATTCCCGTCAGACTCGAAGCTGGACTGGTCAGTCTTCTTTCTAGATGCCCGGCACTGCCTGACAACCTGAACTGGAGCGCTGGAGTCACGGGTTTCATCTTCAAAACCACCCAGTGAAGCTGCTCATAAACTTGACGTTGCTGGGCCTCCAGCCCTTGCGTCTGGAGGGCTCAGATACGTGGATACATAACCCTAAATAACAACTGCTACCATTGTATATATGTATATATACATGTATATATGCATACCCTCCCCATTACATAGGTTGTAACCAAACCCCAAGCCAACCCACCAAAAAAATATGGGATCGTTTCCATTCTACAGATGAGCAAAAAGAGGTTGAAAGGGGAGAAACCTGCCAGTCACACTGCCAGTTGAACTCAGATCTCCCGACTCCAAAGCCGATCCTCCCCTTCCGTTATACTTGTGTGGCCCGAGCCCCCATATGAGAGAAAGGGAGAGCCTGCATTGGGGGTGAGGAGAAACACAGCCCCTGCCCTTTCATCCTCTGCCTTCACGTCAGAAATGTGAGCTTAACTCCACATGGGGAACCTGCAGCAGGTGGCTCACAGATGTCACCCATGGTTACGGAGTCTGGCGGTGGACTTATAGCCCATCTGAATGACACCCCAACCTATCAGACATCCCACAACCGCTACGCGAAGAAATCCGCCTGCCCGTGTCCTCTCAGACTCCCAGCCCCGCCCTGAATAAATTGAAGCCTGCCTTCTCTCAGCATCTTTCCACCTTGTCTGTATGTGTCCATCTCCTTGCCAGGTCAGATGCTCCCTTGGTGATTTCTCTTCCAAGGCAATCTCCAAGGGTGCTGCCTGCCTGCTGTCGAAGTGTTCAAGAGAGCCTTCATTTACGAGACCCCACAAGGCCACCCAGCTTAAGTCCTGTATCAATGAAATACTGTACGCGGTCCTTTAGTCTGATCTGCCTGAATGAGTGGTCTGACCTTCAAAGTGGCCATTCCAAGCAGCTGCAGATTTCAACAATCCTGCTGTTTTCCCAGAACTTTGGGGGAACTCATTTATTGAAGTTACTTTCTCAGTCTGCAACATATTCTTTTAAATTTTCTCATGAGTAGCAACTCTTCCAGGTTTGTTTAGGTTTCTGGTAAAAGTCAAAGGTTCTCCAGGCCCAGCTCTGATGGAAAAAAACGATAGAGAAACCTAACACTGTTTGGGATTTGAAAGGCAGTGCAAACTACAGGATGAGATGGGCCCACTGACTGCGCTGATTACCACTTCCACGGCGGGGTGGCAGTTGTCATTTGGTGAGTGTCTGTGCTACGTCCTTTGAAAATTCTATCTACTCTTCCATCAACTGGGAACGATCACTGTCTCCCACTCCACAAAAGGAAAGAGGCATGGTGCATGGTCAAGGTATACGTCTGAGACACAGAATTGCAAGACGGCAGGGCAAGTATTTAAACACAAAGTATTTAAGCCATTGTCTTCTAGTTTCCACCAACCACGCTCTCTGCTCAGGCCACCCTGCTTCTTACTGAGCAAAGCCTGCATGAGGACACTATCTTCCGAGGTCATTACCCTGAAGGATCACACCCATGAAACACACACATCCACGCAGAACAGGAATGGTGGTGGACCTTCCACTCTCCGAAGGCTCATCCTGTACCTACTGGGAGCCCAGGGGCATAGAGCAGCACTTCCCGGCTACACCTCTGCTTCCAGCAGTGGGATCCTGGGGGGGGAACGTTTTGTTTACTAATTAGTGTTTCTCATTCTCTCCACTCTGAAGGATGAATACATCCACCAGCAACCACAGAGAAGGGAAGAGTTTGTGTTATTGAAAACACGGCTGATTTGTTTTTAAGGACACACATGAATTCAGAGGAATGCCTGATTTTGCAATCAAACACGCAGACTGAAAATAGAAGTCAGTCAGTCACGAGCAGCTCCTCACTTCGGGAGAGATGGGCCAAGGCCGTCAGAATGAATGGTGTGGTTTTTATTAAACATGTTCCCTAGCGCATAAAGACCCAAACCACAAGGCCACTAGGAATAACTTGTGCCAAATGATTGTGGGGCGGGGGAGGGATGATGAACTGACCTTAGTAGCAGAATTACCTTTCTGCCTAAAATGGAGGGTGGTCTGGCCAAGGCACAGCTGAGGTCACAAGAAATGCAACTTAAGATGGGTAGCTGCCTGCCCGCTTCTCAGAGCTTCTGGTAAAGAAGTGCTGTGCAACTCTAGCTGCCCTTATTCTCCACTGCAAGGCTGGAAGAGAACATTATTGATATTTCCTTTTCATTGGCCAGACCTTAACATTTCAGCCTCAAATTCCAAGGCTATGACAGAACATCTGGGACTCAGACGGAAATACAAGAGCATCTGAAGAGCTGAAACGAGGCGATGCGAGGGTGGGGGTAGGAAGCAGTGGAGAAAGGATGTAGGCATTACTTCTGAGACATGCAGATTTCAATTGTTTTCTAAAGTTTTAAAAACTTGTGATTGTTGGCCTACCAACATCTAGTGAACACAAGTTTCCAACCTCGATATACTCCAGGGACTAAGAGAACAAAAAACAGAGTTAGGCTTCCTGATGCTTAAACAGAAGACACAGTCGAGTTTTTCAATATTGTTACAGAGGCAGGGGCCACAAAACAGGATGACCAAAGACCAAGGGGTCCTCAGCTTCCCCTTAGTACAAGCACACAGCCACAGCTGTTTCAAATCTGACAGGCTTTTAGACATGCCAAATAGAAAAAAAAAACAAAAAAGGAGCCTCAGACAAGCTCAGAGACAGACTCGCCACCAGCTCCGGGGTGATGCTGGCCACATCACTTCCCAGCGTTTCATCTGTGTTCACCAACCCTCAGTCACTCCTGTAATCACCTGGGTTCTTATTACTTAACTTGCATTATTCACTGACCTTAAGAAGCCAAACACCTTATCATGGATAAAGGAAACAGTGTAAAAGGGAAGAACAAATCTGATTCCATATTGGATCTGTTTCTTTTACTTTAACCTTTGTATTCTATTGCTTTTGCTAGGAGAATTGTTGCCTATAGCCTGAAACATACAGGAGAGCCCATTCTCAAGGCTCTGACCTTTAAAGGTATAACACTTTTCCATTCATATAGAGATAAGAAGTTGCAGGACAGAGAATGGCATTTGTCTTGTTGGAGGTTTACAGGAACATCACGAACTGACCTAGGTGGACAGCCACCAACAACAAAGGATGCCGACTCCAAGAAGTCTGTACCAACCAACCACACCTGCTCCCCTTTCAGTATAAAAGAAGCCTGAATTCTGTCTGGGGTAAGATGGTTCTTTGGGACACTAGTCCATCATCTTCTCAGTCTGCGGGCTTTCCGAATAAAGTCACTATTCCTTGCCCCAACAACTTGCCTCTTGATTTATTGGCCTGTCGTGTGGTGAGCAGTATTAGCCTGGACTTGCTAAGATGCCCTGCTATAAATAGAAGATTAGGTCCACACAACGGTATCTAATCATAGCCAGATACTAGTGTCTACAGGGAGCTTTGGAGACTTGCAGCCTCCTTGTGTGTAAAGGAGACGGAGTAAGTTCTGGAAAGGGAGCCACCTTCTTACTGTTTGAGCCAACATTCTTTTTTTTTTTTTTTTTTTTTTTTTTTTGTGGTACACAGGCCTCTCACTGTTGTGGCCTCTCCCATTGCGGAGCACAGGCTCCGGACGCACAGGCTCAGCAGCCATGGCTCACGGGCTCAGCCGCTCCGTGGCATGTGGGATCTTCCCAGACCGGGGCACGAACCCATGTCCCCTGCATCGGCAGGTGGACTCTCAAACACTGCGCCACCAGGGAAGCCCTGAGCCAACATTCTTAAATGTGGAACCAGCAGGGGGTGCCATTTGGGGATTTCTAAGGCACCATTTCAACACTGACATTCTGGAGTTCTTAAATCAGTCATCATCACTTAGTTAATAAGGAAATACAGGGGCCTACAATGTTGTGTCAAAGTACCAAAGCCCAGAAGTAGATACCACCACAGCGTGCAATGGACAAAGGAACAGGATGTTTAGATTATCCAATCTCAGTATCTATTTCACTTTAATGCAATAAGTTCCAGAAAAGATGGCCTATAGAGAAAGTAATTCTGTAAATAAAGTTCCATCGTTAAGTGGTTTAAGTAGTTTAGTTAAAGAATCCCACAGTAAGTCCTGGGGTAAGTTGGGCAACTTCTCAATGCACCCATTTTGAAAACTAAAGCTTTTCTTGAAGTAAAATGCCCTTAGGAAAGCATTTTTTCAGGACCTAGATGAGAGCAGAGAAGGCTCAGAGACACTACTTTTGGGGACAGGATGAGGAGAATATAACTATGATAGGAACAATTGACACTTACTTGCTGGGCTTATACTATGGTCCTGGCACTCAAACACCTTAACATGGGAAACACTTCAATAGCATTTCTTGTGTCAGGCACTGTTCTAAGGAGTCTACATTTTACTCATTTAACTAACAATAATGAGGTAGATATTATTATCCTCATTTAAAAAAGACAACTGAGGCACAGACAGGCTGAGCACCTTGTCCAAGGTCACTCCGGGAGTCGGTGGTGGGGCAGCATGGGCCCCCGGGGCCATCTCACTCCAGAATCCACGCTCTTACTTGCGGCACTGCACCACCTCCACATGGATCAACGCTCAAAAGAATCCTATGAGATTGGTACAGTCAATGCCCCCATTCTACAGATAGGAAAATTAACGCCTGGAGGCATCAAGGGCTGGGGTTTACACTGGGCTCTCCTGAACCTACCCTCTTCTGCCTCTCCCCATGCTTCCCAACTTTGTCCATGGTCGTAGAAACACATGTACATTCCATTCCCAGATCACCCTCATCATTTTATTTTGATTACTCTCCATTTCAGAGAAGCACAAAACTAATTCCATCATTTATTTATTTATGTATTTTTAACATCTTTATTGGAGTATAATTGCTTTACAAGAGTGTTAGTTTCTGCTTTATAACAAAGTGAATCAATTATACATATACATATGTCCCCATATCCCTTCCCTCTTGCATCTCCCTCCCTTCCACCCTCCCTATCCCACCCCTATAGGTTGTCACAAAGCACTGAGCTGATCTCCCTGTGCTATGTGGCTGCTTCCCACTAGCTATCTATTTTAAGTTTGGTAGAGTATATATGTCCATGCCACTGTCTCACTTTGTCCCAGCTTACCCTTCCCCCTCCCCATATCCTGAAGTCCATTCTCTAGTAGGTCTGCATCTTTATTCCCGTCTTGCCCCTAGGTTCTTCTGATCATTTTTTTTTTCTTTTTTTAGATTCCATATATATGTGTTAGCATATGGTATTTGTCTTTCTCTTTCTGACTTACTTCACTCAGTATGACAGTCTCTAGGTCCATCCACCTCACTACAAATAACTCAGTTTTGTTCCGTTTTATGTATGGCTGAGTAATATTCCATTGTATATATGTGCCACAGCTTCTTTATCCATTCTTCTGTTGATGGACACTTTGGTTGTTTCCATGTCCTGGCTATTGTAAACAGAGCTGCAATGAACATTGTGGTACATGACTCTTTTTGAATTATGGTTTTCTCAGGGTATATGCCCAGTAGTGGATTGCTGGGTTGTATGGTAGTTGTATTTTTAGTTTTCTAAGGAAGCTCCATACTGTTCTCCATAGTGGCTGTAACAATTTACATTCCCACCAACAGTGCAAGAGTGTTCCCTTTTCTCCACACCCTCTCCAGCATTTATTGTTTGTAGATTTTTTTGATGATGGCCATTCTGACCGGTGTGAGATGATATCTCATTGTAGTTTTGATTTGCATTTCTCTAATGATTAATGATGTTGAGCATTCTTTCATGTGTTTGTTGGCATTCTGTTTTCTTTGGAGAAATGTCTATTTAGATCTTCTGCCCATTTTTGGATTGGGTTGGTTTTTTTTTTTTTTTTTTTTTTTGATATTGAGCTGCATGAGTTGCTTGTATGTTTTGGAGATTAATCCTTTGTCAGTTGCTTCATTTGAAAATATTTTCTCCCATTCTGAGGGTTGTCTTTTCATCTTGTTTATGGTTTCCATTGCTGTGCAAAAGCTTTTAAGTTTCATTAGGTCCCATTGTTTATTTTTATTTCCATTTCTCTAGGAGGTAGGTCAAAAATGATCTTGCTGTGATTTATGTCAGAGTGTTCTGCCTATGTTTTCTTCTAAGAGTTTTATACTGTCTGGCCTTACATTTAGGTCTCTAATCCATTTTGAGTTTATTTTTGTGTATGGTGTTAGGGAGTGTTCTAATTTCATTCTTTTACATGTACCTGTCCAGTTTTCCCAGCACCACTTATTGAAGAGGCTGTCTTTTCTCCACTGTATATTCTTGCCTCCTTTATCAAAGATAAGGTGACCATATGTGCATGGGTTTATCTCTGGGCTTTCTATCCTGTTCCATTGATCTATATTTGTTTTTGTGCCAGTACCATACTGTCTTGATTACTGTAGCTTTGTAGTATAGTCTGAAGTCAGGGAGCCTGATTCCTTCAGCTCCGTTTTTCTTTCTCAAGATTGCTTGGGCTATTCGGGGTCTTTTGTGTTTCCATATAAATTGTGAAATTTTTCGTTCTAGTTCTGTGAAAAATGCCAGTGGTAGTTTGATAGGGATTGCATTGGATCTGTAGATTGCTTTGGGTAGTAGTCATTTTCACAGTGTTGATTCTTCCAATCCAAGAACATGGTATATCTCTCCATCTATTTGTATCATCTTTAATTTCTTTCATCAGTGTCTTATAGTTTTCTGCATACAGGTCTTTTGTCTCCTTAGGTAGGTTTATTCCTAGATATTCTATTCTTTTTGTTGCAGTGGTAAATGGGAGTGTTTCCTTAATTTCACTTTCAGATTTTTCATCATTAGTGTATAAGAATGCAAGAGATTTCTATGCATTAGTTTTGTATGCTGCTACTTTACCAAATTCATTGATTAGCTCTAGTTTTCTGGTAGCGTCTTTAGGATTCTCTATGTATAGTATCATGTCATCTGCAGGGGGCAAGGGATCGACACCTGGTCAGGGAAGTAAGATCGCACATGCTGCACGGTGCAGCCAAAAAAAACCCAACACAAACCCCTCCCAAAAAATGCCAGATTTGGACTTTCATCTTTCGAGATAATATTTTCTATTAGTAAATATTATATAAGGATCAACTAAGTGGAAGTCACCATTCTTCATTTAAAAAGATGAGAAGAGGGACTTCCCTGGTGGCACAGTGGTTAAGAATCTGCCTGCCAATGCAGGGGATGTGGGTTCGATTCCTGGTTCAGGAGGAACCCACATGCTGCAGAGCAACTAAGCCTGCACACCACAACTACTGAGCCTGCGCTCTAGAGCCCGCGAGCCACAGCCGCTGAGCCCTTGTGCTACAACTACTGAAGCCCGCGTGCCTAGAGCCCATGCTCTGCAACAAGAAGCCACTGCAATAGAAGCCCACACACAACGAAGAGTAGCCCCACTCACCACAACCAGAGAAAGCCCGTGCGCAGCAACAAAGACCCAACACAGCCAAAAATAAATGAATTAAAATAAAATAAAAAGGAGAGAAGAAATAAGATAGAACAAACTGTTTTCTTTCGTTGGCTTCTCTCAGGATAAAAATGGTATTTTTTCCAATTATTATTTCTTCCAGTCTCAATCCCCGAGTGACATGAAGTGATGGAAAAAAAAAACCTGTCTTCAGTCTCTCCAAACTTAGATACACACAGTACCAGAGAAGACAGCTCTTAATCTTATCACACCAATAATCTACCCATGCTCCAGGCCAGCCACTTCACCATGGACGATCCTGGATGGTGCCTGAGACATCTTTTATTTCATCACCATCACGTCCACAACTTTGTGGCAATGATGGCATTCATGACCTGATGGGCTGCAGCATGTTCTGAAACCTAGGGGCAAAGCCGTGTGCCCACTCTGCTCTGAGCCCTAATCTACCCCAACACCTGCAGCCTGTTGGGAAGAGCATCCTTGTTAAAAGCCTGGTCCCTCGCCCGGACCACCAGCCCTGCATGTCCAAGTGCCCACTCACATCTCTGTCTGGCTGTCCAATAGCCCTCCCTCCCCAAGGCAACAGTGCCCAAGCTAAACTGCTCATCTTCCCCAGAACTTCACAGCCGCCCCAGCCTCCTAGTTACAGACCAGCCATCCTTGCCTTCTGTTTCCTCTCCAAATCGCAATCCATTAAGCAAATCCTGCTGGTTGTACCTTGAAAACACACTCAAAATCTCACTACTGCTCACCTCCTCCACTGCTACCTCTGTGGGCTCCATCACCACCCACGCTCATCCGTATTTTTTTTTGTCACAGCCTCCTACGGATCTCCTGTGTACGCCCTGCCCCCCCCTACAGTCTATTCTCAAGCAGCAGCCAGATCCATCCAAGACCAGTCAGTTTCTATCACTTCTGTTCAAAACTCTCCCACGTCTCTCAGAGTCTGAGGTCTGTACAGTGGCCCACATGGCCCTCTGACCTCATCTATTGCTACCTACTTACAAACTGGCTCAGGCCTCTTCCCTGCTACCAGTTTAAGGCCTTTTCACCAACAGTTTCTTGCCAAAATAATCTTCCCCCAGATAACCATGTTACTGGTTCATCTAATGTCTTTCTGGTCATTGCTCAAACATTTTTTTTTTTTTAGTACATTTATGCATTTTTGGCTGCATTGAGTCTTTGTTGCTGCACATGGGCTTTCTCTAGTTGCAGTGAGCGGGGGCTACTCTTTGTTGCAGTGCACAGGCTTCTCATTGCAGTGGCATCTCTTATTGTGGCGCACAGGCCCTAGACGGGCAGGCTTCAGTAGTTGCGGCACGCAGGCTCAGTAGTTGTGGCTCACGGGCTCTAGAGCACAGGCTCAGTAGTTGTGGTACGCAGGCTTAGTTGCTCCGCGGCATGTGGGATCTTCCTGGACCAGGGCTCCAACCCGTGTCCCCTGCATTGGCAGGCACACTCTTAACCACGGCACCACCAGGGAAGCCATTTTGTTCACGAATACATTCCCAGAGTCTAGAACGCTCTCTGGCACAGAGTATGAGCTTCATGACTGTTGGTTGATTGAGGAGGGAGCAAAAGGGGGGAGTTGCTGTGTCCCCTTCAGGACATACTTTCCAACATGAAGTCACTTTGCTTTGTTAACTGAGCAGTCAGGAAAACAGTGCTGTGTCCGGGAGTGGTCCCGGGAGCCTGAGCTGAGACTACTTCCTGAGGACGAAACCGTGGGTTCTCAAGCACACACGTGCACATGGTCCTGGTGGTGCAGAACAGCTTGGCAGGGGTGGGGGAGGTGTCTGCAGGGGGAGGGGAGGCCAGGAGAGCCCAGCAGGCAGGCAGAAGGGGTCAGGCCTATAGAAGACGCATGTGGGCCAAGTCCTCAGGCCCTCCCAAACTTCACCCTGGTCCTCTCCCCCTGCCCAGTCATTAACAGGGCTCTGGGGCAAAGGACAGGCTGTATGTCTGCAGGGGGAAAAAGAGGGGGAAAAATGAATCAAAATTCCAGAAAGGGAACCTACTTTCTATTTTGCAATAGTGCCGGTGGAACTCACTCCACTTGCCTGCCAAGATCCATCTGCACGAGGAAACAGAAGTTCTCAGGGTCCCCGGGGACAAGCCAGCTGCCACATGCAGCAAAGCTGTGACAGCAAGCGAGACTCGAGCCTCTGCCTCTTGCTGCATTAGCCTCTGATCCCCAAAAAAGAGGCAGCCTGCCAACGAACTGCTGGCAGGAGGAAGACAGTTATTTATTCAAATTTATTATTTAAAAGACATTTGAGGAAAAAAATATCTTTTAATCTTTCTTCATAAACAGCTCTTTTTATAGCATATTTGGGTTAAGATCATAGTCAAAGTAACATGAAGCATGTTTGGTACTGACTTTCGCCTTAAGGTTGTTGAAGGGATGTCCATCTGTGTCAGTTTTGTATCACTGGGTAACAGGCTACCCCAACACTTAGTGGCTTCAAGCAGCCACCCTTTTATTATCTGATACTTGGCTAAATCGGGAATTCAGGCAGGGCTCAGCTGGGTGGCTCTTCTGTTCCATGTGGCATCAGAGATCCTATGGTGTCACTCAACTGGTGGATGGGCTGAGTCAAGGGTCTGTGCCAACTTTACTCTCACGTTTGGTACCTTAGCCTGGACCGCTAGAAACCTGGGCTCAGCTGGGACTTTTGACCAGAGCACCTACATGCGGCCTCTCCAGCATGGTGGGCTCACGTTAAACTTACGTGATGGATCTAGCCTCCAAGATCCATTGTCCCAGTGAATAAAGGGTGGGTCTTTTATGACCTTGCCTTGGAAGTCTCATAGCTGGGCTTCTGCTATACTCCATTGACTGATACAATCACTAAGCCATCCAGATTCAAGGGGAGGGAACATAAACACCCCTTCTCAGTGAAAACAATTTCAAAGAATATGATGCTACGTTTTAAAACCACCATACAATTGTTTCTGAATTTACCCACACAACACATTCTTGATTTTCTACCCTTCCGCCAGGTACCCAGTGGCCTTGTGGTGCTCACAGGCCTCCCTGCCCACCTATTCCTCACTTAGCCAGTAATCATTAAGCACGTATTAGATATCCAGCAATGCGCAAACGCCGGCAGGTATCAAAACAAGTGACATGCTGCCTGTAATGGGCCAACAAGTGCTATGGCCAAGGTCACGGACATCTGTTCTTTGCCAGTCTAGCATCCAATCCTCCTCCTCTTTTGGAAATCATACTTCCATTTCCTAGTGGGGAATGATCCCGTCTCCCTCTTTCAGTTCATGTAACTGGTATGGGCATAAGACCTGGGCACTCAGAATTCATGAAAGGCCACTGGGACAAGGACCTCTGAGCAGTAGTGTCTAGATCAGCTACCCTCAGAGATCACACCACGCAGACTTCAGCCTGCTGTACTATGTGTTAGAGCATCGGCTCTATTCCACTGCTGCAACTCACCCCAAAGCGCCTCCTTCTTGGCCTGCTGAATTAAAGAACCCGAGAGAGGGCTTCCCTGGTGGCGCAGTGGTTTGAGTCTGCCTGCCGATGCAGGGCACACGGGTTCGAGCCCCAGTCCGGGAAGATCCCACATGCCGCGAAGCGGCTGGGCCCATGAGTCATGGCCGCTGAGCCTGCGCGTCCAGAGCCTGTGCTCCGCAACGGGGGAGGCCACAACAGTGAGAGGCCCGCATACCGCAAAAAAAAAAAAAAAAAAAAAAGCCTGGGAGAAAGGGTAGGGCACCAAGACAGCCTACAGTTGCCATCTTTTCCCACTAGGTGGCACCCCTGCATCAAAGAGGCTGAAATATGGGGTTTAACAAGGCAACAGACTAAAATCAAGCCCCTTAAAATGAAGTACTGGTGGTTTGGATGGGAATCTTATAGAGTGAGAAGGTAATAGGAAATGTGACACAGCAAAAATCTGGGTCAGCCACTACTCATGTAATTTCTTACTCTGTATTCAGCCCTGGATTGCCATCATTTGTCCTTTGGATACAAACAGAACTGGACATGAACATCCACAAGAACTTAATTACAAACCTCTTTAAGGTCCAGTAAAAGAGAATGAATAACTAGCTTATGGCACAAAATTCAGTGCGCAGACGGACAGTAGGAATCTCCATAGACTTGTGTTAGAAAAGCCATTCTAAGCTATTTTCTGACAGCCAACAAAGGCCCCCAAAGGTTGCAGGAGCACATCAGGGTCACAAGAGATATAACTCAGGGCTGGGAGTCAGGGAAGGGCCCTGGTGGACAGAGGTTCCAGGCTGTGACTTCACAGCTAGTAACGATTTTACCAACAAGAAGGGAACAGCGTGAACCAAGGAAGAGGATCACAAGGTTGAAGTTGGACATTCACTCGTGAGGCTTGGCTTTGTAAATTTTTTTTGAAATTGGCTTCAAGCATTCTATGCTCAAATAACTTAATCAGTAATTGGATGATTCAAAACAGCCTCCTTCTACCCTAAGTGCACCTCTAATTCATGCTTTGGGAGCTCACAGAGAGAATGTCTTGTAAAATCTAGTGTATAACAAATAACCTACCATGATGGATGTAAACAGGTTCAAAGCAGTAAAGCACTCTGCAAGTATTTATGCTGTTATACAAGGATAACAATTTCTTTTTTTATTGTTGAAAAGACTAAAACTTCCTCAGCCCCCTGTTGTTAGGCTAATGACCGATTAGCTGAAAATAACTACAGCTTAACTTCCCATCCTGTGCGCTCACATTTCTTCTCTCGATGATCCAATGTTCCCTCTAGGATCGTCGCTCTGAGAATTACTGCAGATCGTTTTTCCAAAGGTACATTAATATTCTCTAGTTCAAATTCAGGCGTATTCTCTTGTTCCGTTATTTATTCCCTATAGCATTAGTTTTTCCTCTTGCTGTTGAGCTCCTGTCCCCAATGAGAATGAAACACTTCTCTCCCTTAGCATCATCTGTACATTTCATTAAACTGGGTTTCCAGTCTCCTCTGGATCCCTGATATAGTTATTGAAGGACACTCAGCCAGCAAGAGCCCTTGAGGCAAAACATTGAGAGCACTGCCTAAATTGTTAAGAGGTTAAGTAGCTAGGAGAATAAAGGGCAGCCAACCTATCCAAAGACAAGCTGCTTCTTCCTGTATTACACACACTCTTATGTAACTTAATTTTAAAAAATTCATTTTATGCATAAATTTTGTAGAGAAACATTGGATTCCTTTTATGGTATCAACAGTCCTTCCACTTGATGTGGGGCCCAAACAAAAATAAAAT
This sequence comes from Hyperoodon ampullatus, assembly GCF_949752795.1. NCBI lineage: Eukaryota > Metazoa > Chordata > Mammalia > Artiodactyla > Ziphiidae > Hyperoodon > Hyperoodon ampullatus. Next base: position 74,740,053 of record NC_136926.1, read on the forward strand.
TTTTAATTGCACAAACACTAAAAGAAAGGGTCATATCTTGACTTCACCATAGGAAAACATTCATCAAGCTGTGAGATGAATATCCGTGACCTTAAAGAAGACAGTCAATGTGGGAAATAACAGGCCTGGCAGATGTGTCTGCAAAATCAGAGGACTTGTAGTAAATGCATGACAAAAAAATGAAGGACTCCCCAGTAATTCGGGTCTCAATAGCCTGAACATACTAGGGAAATGAACCCAACTGTGAAGTAAAATCTAGAACTTTATAGGCTAAAGCTCAAACTGAAGTCAAATACAGTTCACTCTTGAACAACTTGGGTTTGATCTGCATGGGTCCACTTATACATGAATAGTTTTCAATAGTAAATACTACAGTACTACACAGTCCATGGCTGGTTGAATCCACAAATGCAGAGGAACCGCAGATACAGAGGGCTGACCATAAGGTATATGTGGATTAATACACACACACACCATTCTTTGTTCAAGGATCAACTATACTGTCATGTTGCAAAATGGTAACAGGGCCCTCAAAGATTACACTCTCAGTCAAAGGATATGCTAGGGAAAACCTGCTAACCAGCAAAAGAAAGCAACAAGGAAACTTGTTTGTTTGGGCCTCAGCTCAAGTAGAACAAAAAGGCCTCTCTCCTGTGAATCCGTAACCACAGATCTGTGTTCAGAGCTTCAGGGTATACATTTAACCTAACTGCATGATCTGGGATTCCCAAAGCTGAAGACTAACTGAAGTGGTCCCAATTCAAAAGGTACTTCAGAGTACTTGGCAGAACCCAACCCAGGTCTCAATGGAGGAGCAAACCTTCAAAAAGGCCAGGCCTTTCAGGATTCCTGCAGCTGATGGTGGCTAAATATGAGTTCACAATAAAAAAAAATTACAAAATGTTGAGGAAACAAAACTCCCTGAGCCAGAGTCAGAAAAGAAAAAACCCAAAACCAAATGAAGATTTAGAAAACCCACTGGTATCAATATGACTCTTCAAATGATAAAACCAAATTAAAATGGAAGACAGGTTAAGAGACAGGAGGTCTATGAGAATGAGAAGGTCCAACATACATCTAATTAGAAATCCAAAAGAAAGAACAGAAAAACAGTCAGCATTTGAAGAGATAACAGCTGAGAATTCTCCAGAATTGATGAAAGACAAAATGCTCAGATTCTGAAAGCACAATTCGTTCTAATTAGGGAAGGAAGGAAGAAAGAAAGAGAAGAGAGGGAGGCAGCTAGATACAGAATACTATAAAAATACAGAAAACAGATAGTTTACAGGCAAACAGAAAAGACAGACTACCTCAAAGCAGTGACAATTTGACATCAGACTTTAGCAACTATAAATGGGAGCCAGAATACAGTGAAATAACTTCTAAGAGCTGTTAGGAAATAACTATCAGTCTGGAATTGTGTACATAGCTGGCATTCAAGAAATAAAATAGGATTTTCAGCAAACCAAAAAGGAGCAAGTATGAACAGCACCATCACCAAAGGAATTGCCAAAGGGTATATTTCATTAGAAAGGGCAATTATCCCCAAAGGGAGGTCTGAGATGCAATAAGGAAAAGTAAGCAAAGAAATGGATGAACATGGTGAAATCTAAAGAAGTCAGCAAATAAATATCTAGCATATTGATCAAAACTTACAGAAGGTATGGTCAAAATTATTCTTTTTTTTTTATTAGTTTCTGCTTTATAACAAAGTGAATCAGTCATACATATACATCTGTTCCCACATCCCTTCCCTCATGCATCTCCCTCCCTCCCACCCTCCCCATCCCACCCCTCCAGGCGGTCACAAAGCACCGAGCTGATCTCCCTGTGATCTGCGGCTGCTTCCCACTATCTATCTACCTTACGTTTGGTAGTGTATATATGTCCATGCCTCTCTTTCGCTTTGTAACAGCTTACCCTTCCCCCTCCCCATATCCTCAAGTCCATTCTCAAGTAGGTCTGTGTCTTTATTCCCGTTTTACCCCTAGGTTCTTCATGACATTTTTTTTTTAATTCCATATATATGTGTTACCATACGGTATTTGTCTTTCTCTTTCTGACTTACTTCACTCTGTATGACAGACTCTAGGTCTATCCACCTCATTATAAATAGCTCAGTTTCATTTCTTTTTATGGCTGAGTAATATTCCATTGTATATATGTGCCACATCTTCTTTATCCATTCATCCGATGATGGACACTTAGGTTGTTTCCAGCTCCGGGCTATTGTGAATAGAGCTGCAATGAACATTTTGGTACATGTCTCTTTTTGAATTATGGTTTTCTCAGGGTATATGCCTAGTAGTGGGATTGCTGGGTCATATGGTAGTTCTATTTTTAGTTTTTTAAGGAACCTCCATACTGTTTGTTCTCCATAGGGGCTGTACCAATTCACATTCCCACCAGCAGTGCAAGAGTGTTCCCTTTTCTCCACACCCTCTCCAGCATTTATTGTTTCTAGATTTCTTGATGATGGCCATTCTGACTGGTGTGAGATGATATCTCATTGTAGTTTTGATTTGCATTTCTCTAATGATTAATGATGTTGAGCATTCTTTCATGTGTTTGTTGGCAGTCTGTATATCTTCTTTGGAGAAATGCCTATTTAAGTCTTCTGCCCATTTTTGGATTGGCTTGTTTTTTTGCTATTGAGCTGCATGAGCTGCTTATAAATTTTGGAGATTAATCCTTTGTCAGTTGCTTCATTTGCAAATATTTTCTCCCATTCTGAGGGTTGTCTTTTGGTCTTGTTTATGGTTTCCTTTGCTGTGCAAAAGCTTTGAAGTTTCATTAGGTCACATTTGTTTATCTTTGTTTTTATTTCCATTTCTCTAGGAGGTGGGTCCAAAAGGATCTTGCTGTGATTTAAGTCATAGAGTGTTCTGCCTATGTTTTCCTCTAAGAGTTTGATAGTTTCTGGCCTTACATTTAGGTCTTTAATCCATTTTGAGCTTATTTTTGTGTATGGTGTTAGGGAATGATCTAGTCTCATACTTTTACATGTCCCTGTCCAGTTTTCCCAGCACCACTTATTGAAGAGGCTGTCCTTTCTCCACTGTACATTCCTGCCTCCTTTATCAAAGATAAGTTGACCATATGTGCGTGGGTTTATCTTTGGGCTTTCTATCCTGTTGCATTGATCTATCTTTCTGTTTTTGTGCCAGTACCACACTGTCTTGATTATTGTAGCTTTGTAGTATAGTCTGAAGTCAGGGAGCCTGATTCCTCCAGCTCCGTTTTTCGTTCTCAAGATTGCTTTGGCTATTCGGGGTCTTTGGGCAAAATTATTCTAATAAAATATTGTATTATTGGCGTTGACCAAAAAGTTTGTTCAGGTTTTTCCCTACGAGCTTCCCCAGTATTTAGGAGAAAAAGGTATTTGTTAAAGATAGACTTGAAGGTCAGTGCGCATATTAAAAATTTAAGAGTAACTCACTTAATGACAAGAAGTGGAATGTTCAACTTCCTAAAAAGGAGGAAGAAAATATTTTTAGTTGAGAAACCCAAAGGAAAACAGGAAAACAAAAAGGCAGCAGCAGCAAAGGAAAAATAAAGCACAAAATGACATGGTAGAAATAATCTGTCATAGCAGAAGTCCCAATAGATTTTTCAAAAAATAAGATTAGATTTTAAAAACTAAACTCTAGCTTGTGCTGCTTAGAAAAGACATACTTAAAATATAAAGACATAGAAAAGAGAAGCAGGGTGGAAGAAGATGAAAAAAAGCAATATTAAAATCAGACAAAATAGACATTAAGGTAAAAACCATTTAGGATAAACAGATTCATTTTGATCTTGGCACTATGTAGAGAGGAGGAAAAAAAAAAACTCTGTAAATTTTAACCAGAGACCTGTCCTCAAACAGGTTTGCATGAAAAGCACACAACAATACATATGTTATGAAGTGGTCTCAGGTCTAGGTATCTGGGGACGGGATCACAAATTCTCTCTGGAGGAAAACAACTTGATCCCAGGCCTTAAGAATTCCCACAGATGAAGATCCAAGGGACAAGAGCTCACAGTCAAAAATCACAAAACACAAAAGGAATCCAGACAGAGTAAGACTTATCACACTCTGAAAATAAGAGCACTTGATATTTCAAGAAGTAAGAGGCCTCTATCAACTATGATTAAGTATCAACATTTACAGAGAAAGAAAACAATATTTACCACGAACAGATCCTCACTAAATGAATTTCCAAAAGATGCACCTTTATCATCCCACATAAAAGGTTAGAGATACAAGAAGGAACCGTGAGCAGCCATACTGAGTATATGTGGACATATCTAAACAAACACTGACTGCAAAAATTAATAGTAATGTCTAACTCGTCTTGTCAGGGAATAAGAATACCATTTACATTCAAAGTGGTGATCTTCAAGTTACTTGAGAGGAGGGTGAAGATACTGATTACCTACCCAGGGTCTTAAATTAAGTGTGCAAATAAATATCATTAATACTTGGTGTGATGTCTCCTAATGATCAAACGTTTGTGTTCATTTTTCTCAGGGTAAAACTCTACAATGCAGAGTCTTCTGAAAAAATTTTTCAATAAATGCTAGAACTATGTAATTCTGTGTAGCACTCTCAAATGATCAAGAACGGAGGCATGTAAAGAGTAATCTGCAAGCAAAAGTCAAAGTTAAATCCCAGCAGCATATCTGAAATTTATAGATGCAATTATAAATCAAGTCTGTCTTACACAAACAATATGAATTAATCGTAATTTTTCATGTTTAGGATTTCTATCTTTAGTGCTATGTCTTCTTTCACAATTAGTCTCACATTTTAATGTTTAATGACTGCATGATTTTTTAATCCAACAAAATTAAAATTAGCAGATGTTTCACTAAAAATAAAACAGAATATAACTAGTAGAATGAAAAAAAAGATAACTGATCAGTTACTGAGAGAGGTGTGTTAATCTCAGTCAATCCAAAAGAAAGTAAAAAAGAAAAACAAGCACCAGCAGGACAAGGAGAACACAAAATTAGACTTTGGATATTAAACCAAAGAAGTAGAAGGAAGGAAGAATTAAAAGAATACAAAGAAATGAAAAAATTAAGCACAGTTTTTAGAAAGAAATTAGGCAAACCTTGGAGACAGAATGAGCAAACAAAAGATAGAAAATAAATACTGGGAATGAAAAACAGGACAAATTCAGATGCAGCAAAGATTTAAAAAATAAGAATAATGAACTTCACGCCTATACATTTTAAAACTGAGAAACACATGGAAACAAATTCCTAGAGAAATACAACTTAATAAAAGTGATTCAAGAGAAAATAGAATACCTGAATATTTCTATAACCATTCAATAAGTTAACGCCAACTTAAAATGGGTCACAAAATAAAAACCAGGCCCAGATGGCTTTCCAGGCAAGTTCGACCAAAGATGCAAGGAACAGATAATTCCAGTTTACACAAACTCTTCCAGATAAGAGGAAAAGAGGGAACAATTTCCAACTAACATTATAAGGCTGGCATAACCTGGATAATAAAAACAAACAAGGACACCAGGAGAAAAGAAAATTACAGGGAAATCTTCCGAGCATGATGCAAAAATATTAAACTGAATCTAGCAATGTACCACAAATGTAAGGCATCATGAACAAGATGGGCTTATCCTAGGAATATAGGGTTTGTTTAAAATTAGGAAGTTGATTATGTCACAACCTTAACAATATAAAAGAGAAAAAAAACTCCTGGACTTCCCTGGTGGCACAGTGGTTAAGAATCCGCCTGCCAATGCAGGGGACACGGGTTGGAGCCCTGGTCTGGGAGGATCCCACATGCTGTGGAGCAACTAAGCCTGTGTGCCACAATTACTGAGCCTGCATTCTAGAGCCCATGAGCCACAACTACTGAGCCTGCGTGCCACAACTTCTGAAGCCCATGTGCCACAACAAGAGAAGCCACCACAATGAGAAGCCCACGCACCACAACAAAGAGTAGCCCCTGCTGGCCGCAACTAGAGAAACCCTGTGCTCAGCAACAAAGACCCAACGCAGCCAAAAATAAAATAAATTAAAAAAAAAATTCTCAAAAGGATGAAGAAAAGGTGATGAAATTCGACATCAATTTGTAATTTCAAAACACTCTTAGCAAAGAAGGAATAGAATTATACTTTGCTAGAGAACACACACATTCCTTGCAAACAATATAGTTTATGGAGAAATGTCTAAAGCATTCCTCTTAAGTTCAGAAGCAGGATAAGGGTATCAACTTTCAATTATACTGCACACTGTACTAGAACAACGGTTCTTGAAGTGTAGTCCCAGACCAGCATCAGCATCTCCAGAGACCTTGTTAAGAGATGCACATACTCTGGCCTCACCCCAGACCCACTGAATCAAACTCTGACAGTGAAGCCCAGAAAGTTGTGTTTTAAGAAGTCCTCCAAGGAATTCTGATGCACAGTGAAGCTTAAGAACCACTATATTAGAGATTTTAAGTGAATAAGGTTAAAAAATATAAATGTATAAAATATATAAATATATTGGAAAGGAAAACAAGTCATTTGTAGATATGATCACTCTTATTTTAAAAAGTAATCTACAGATTATCACTGTTCCAGGATACAAAAAATATAAATCTAAAATGTCAAGAAACAGAAAATATAATTTAAAAAGGATTCCATTTATAATATTAAAAATTTTGGGAATAAATATAATAAAAGACAAGCTTTTTATAGAAATTTTCATTAAAAGGTATTAAGGAACTAAAGAAAGAGTGGATAAATATACTATGTTCATGGATATGAAGACTCAATTTGCGAATAACTAATTTTTAAAATTTTGATTTTTACATTCAATTACTTTTGGTGGAACCTAAGCTGATTCTAAAAAACATTTTTTTTTTTTAAAGGAGATGCAAATAGCCGGGAAGAGCCAAAGCACTTCTGAAAAACAAGGTAGGGATAATTTTCTACCAGATATCAAGATACATAAACCTATAGTAATCAAAAGTTTGATATTGGAGTGGAGAAACAGGTGAACAGAACAAAAAAATCAAGAGTCCAAAATCAGATACATGCACATGTTGAAAACTGATTTATGACTGATGGCATGGAAGATCAGATGAAGTAGTAAACAAGGGAGGCTTGCACAACTGGTTTTCCATCAGGGGAAAATGCAGTTGGATTTGTATCTTACACTGTACATAAAATCAGTTCCAGGTGGGTTTGAGAAGGCAAAACTATAAAACATTAGGAGACAATGCAGGTGTATATTAAGATAAAAAGTACACATCAGAAGATTCATAAATTCAGTTATATTAGATTTACAAACATTTTTTCATCCAAAGACACCATAAAAAGTTTCTGTAGCACATAAACTGACAAAGTAGTAGTATTCAAAATCCATGAAGAATCAACTAGTAAAGGAAAAGCCACCTGGTAGCAAAATGGGTAAAGGGCATTTCACTGAGGAAACACGTATGACCTAACAACTCATGGAGAGATGCCCAACCTCATTAGGAATTAGAAATGCCCATTAAAACCACAAAGATACCATTTCACATCCACATGATAAAAACTTCAAAGTCAGACAATGCCTACTGTCCGGAAGGTGTAAATCAATGAGAGCCCTCATCCAACACTGGTGGGAGTATAAACGGACACCACCACTGAGGAAAACAGGCACTCTCTAGCCAAGCTCACCAGCCCCGTTCCCCATGACTCTGCAGGTCCACTCTTGGGGACACCCTCTAGAAAAACTTACACGTGTACAACAGGAGACACTCCCAAGCACATTTACAGCAGCAGTGTTGTAAAAGCAAAAACCTAGGAACAAGCCATACGTCTATCAACAGTAGAATCAACTGTGATGTTCTCACACAATGGGAGACTATGCTGCAGTGAAAATGATCCAATGGCATAGAAAAAAATTGATTCTTTAAAACACAACGTTGAAGGAATAAAGCAAGTCACAGGAGGAATAGTGAAGGTAAATGTAGGAAAAAAAGGTTATCCTGTTAAAAATTCGTGAGTTCATGAATGGGTGTTTGGGTGGCACCAGTGTAGACTGCAAATTTACCTTCAATTGCTTTCCTTTCTGTCTTCTCCCAAATGTCTGTTACTTGCTATTAAGCTCCAATATATTTCTCCAAAAAATCAGTTACATAGGAGCCAGGGACCAGCTGTGGCTTCTGACCTAGATGTGTTAATTTAAAACATAGTTATAAAATAACTGGATGTATTAAAAATAGAAGACTTAGACCAACTGTTTTAGTTTACTTTTAATGGAGTTATTTATTTGCATGGAATCATTATCAAAGCCCTCTTTTTAGGACTGCATTCAAAGCCTGTGTGTGTGTGTCTGTGTGTACACAAATAAATATTGGTGTGCATTTTATATATCCAGTTATTTCATGTTATTTATCCCTCTCTAATATTATTTATCCTGTTTAACTTTTCATCAGATCTTAATTTAAATATGTGATTCTAATTTCAAACTGACCCTTGAGGTAAAGAAAACAAAACACCAGAGGCCATCAGAGCAAATTTTCTGCTGGTTTCAAAGCAATTTAACTGGAGCTTGAAAAGCATCTCAAGTCATAGCAGCTGCTCTGGAAGCTTAGAACATTCCCAAGAGGGGGACACTCAAATGTTCCCAATGCACAACTCCTAATGCTTGGGGTGTAGGGTGTTCCCTGGTCAAGTTACTTAGGGAAACACTTTTTTAATCCAGTTAAACAAGTTTCTAAACAGCAAGTCTTCTCAGAATCCTTAATGTGCTAAAGTGTACACCAAATGCCCAAATCAGGGATACAAGGAGTGCGTGCAAACAGATTTGACCATAGACCCTTCCTCTCCCCCTATGAAACATCCCACGGGATGAGCGTTCTGTGGAACATAATTTGAACACTGATCTAGATCATCTAAGGCAGGGGTCCCCAACCCCCGAGCCTTGGACTGCTACTGGTCCGAAGCCTGTTAGGAACCGGGCCGCACAGCCAGTGAGTGGCGGGCGAACGAGCAAAGCTTCATCTGCTGCTCCCCATCGCTCGCCTTACCGCCTGAACCATCCCCGCCCCCCATCAGAGGAAAAATTGTCTTCCACGAAACCAGTCCCTGGTGCCAAAAAGGTTGGGGACCTCTGATCTAAGGAGTCTATTGACTGAACGTATCAAGTCTGCTGTTCCTATGATCTCTGGCTATAGAAAGTACCCCTCCCAGACCCGATCATCCTAGCAAGCCGTTTTAACCTGTCCTCAAGTAAAGAACTGCATGCTCCAGTGGTTAAGAATCCACCTACCGGGCTTCCCTGGTGGCGCAGTGGTTGAGAGTCTGCCTGCCGATGCAGGGGGGACACGGGTTCGTGCCCCGGTCCGGGAAGATCCCACATGCCACGGAGCGTCTGGACCCGTGAGCCATGGTCGCTGAGCCTGCGCGTCTGGAGCCTGTGCTCCGCAACGGGAGAGGCCACAACAGTGAGAGGCCCACGTATCGCAAAAAAAAAAAAAAAAAAAAAAAAAAAGAATCCACCTACCAATGCAGGGGACATGGGTTCGAGCCCTGGTCTGGGAAGATCCCACATGCCTCGGAGCAACTAAGACCATGAGCCACAAGTACTGAGCCTGTACTCTAGAGCCTGCGTGCCACAACTACTGAGCCCGTGTGCCACAACTACTGAAGCCCACATGCCTAGTGTCCGTGTTCCACAACAAGAGAAGCCACCGCAATGAGAGGCCTGCACACTGCAATGAAGAGAAGCCCCAGCTCACTGCAAATAGAGAAAGTCCACATGCAGCAACGAAGACCCAATGCAGCCAAAAATAAATTAATTAATTAAATTAAAAAAAAAAAGAACTGCATGCTCCAAAAAACACTATTTTTCCCAGTCATAGTTATCATTTTTTTTTAGAACCACCACCCCCAGGAAAAGAGCAATTTGATTATGTAATTAAATGCCCATGTGGTTAATCCTTTCAAGGACCATTTGCCATTACAAAGAACTTACTAAATAAAAATGACTCTCTAATTGGTACAATGTGTGGGAAAATGTTTCTGTGTACAGATGTCTCCCTGGTACCTCTTATTCCTCCCTCCATATATATTATCGCTAACTCCAAGCTTGGGGGGCTGCTGGCAGCGGGGGAGAGAGATGCTTCATCCACCCCTCACACCTGCCCCCCGACAAAGGAATATCCTTGCCAATCCCTAAGTAGGAGTATCATTTACAAATGAATTAAAGCCCAGAGAAAAGACTTTCCTGCTTCTCCCACAAGATATCAATGAAAAAATAGATATTATCTCAAATTATTGCTCTGAAGTCTGCTTTTTCTACTACATATAAAGAATGATAAGCAACAGGGATATATTATATAGCACAGGTCATCATAGCCACTATCTTGTAAGAACTTTTAATGGAGCATAATCTGTAAAAATAATCATTATGCTGTACACCTAAAACTAATACAAGATGGTAAATCAACAATACTTCAGTAAAAAAAAAAATAATGAAAAATTTTTATCAAAACACTACTTCTGCTCCCAATGTAAGTCATCTGTTGGTTTAGAAATCCTAGGAATGTCACAGATCCACATGTGGCTTCTGAGAACCAGGATTTTATATCTGGATTTTTGACACATGTGGTATTTGATAGGGTATGGAAAATGTCATGCCAATGTTGCACAAGTCCTCCTGCTTCTCAGTGAGCGAAAAATACAGCAAGGTTTCAAAGCTACCCATTTCCTTCCAGAATCACTCCTGCAGAAGCCCTCAGCATACCCATAGTACTTCTTCCCAATCCAAAGGCATTCCCTTCTCCTAGACCCCCATCCCACTGGGGTCCCTACTCTTTGCCATGGAAAGAGCTAGCTAGGTTAAGATGTTAAAATCAAACACTTTCTGTTTCAGACTGTCCATAAACTAGGACAAAATAACCTGGGCAAAGACCCTTCCCCCCTTATTCCAAGGAAGCTGTAGATACCCTATCCAACGCCTACTAAGCGTTTTTTATTTGTCTGTTTGTTTTGTTTTCTGGCTGTGCAGCATGTGGGATCTTAGTTACCCAACCAGGGATCAAACCCATGCCCCCTGAAGTGGAAGCTAGAAGTCTTAACCACTGGACCGCCAGGGCACTCCCAACTAAGTGGTTTTGAAACCAACTCATTTAGGTTTTGCCCACCATCTACCTTAAGTGTATCAAAAGACAGCAGTGTAAGAGGGATAGAGAGAATTTCTTTGAAGAAACGGAGTCCACCCCCTCCCTCCTCTTGCCTCAAACCGACTGAGAGGGGTTCCAGGGAACAACTTAAGTGCAACCACTGTCCACTGGAGTCTGTAAGGCATAGTGACTCATGCTAGAATCACAACATAAAAGCCTAAAAGGCTACCAAGATGGATGATCATTCTCAGAATTTACTGGTGCCAAGGAAGTGTCAGTTTCCTGTGGGCCAGATCTGGACATAGGGAAAGGAGCAGGACTGGACTGTCCTGAGAAGGACCCCAGCCTAAAGGACCACCTGCAGGAAGAGGTGGTCACAGCCAAGGAGTGGCCAAGAACTTGCTAAGAGGAGAACCCCCACGGTCACCTAGAGGAGCACTGGCCAGTGCTCAGACCATGCTGAAGAGGGGGGGTGGGTAATGCAGGGAGAGAGCTCAGAGCATCTGAGTCAAGACAGTAAGCTTCGGTTCTAGGGGGCTGGAAACCCTGGGAAATTAATGCAGAACTGCATGAGTATATGGCCAGCTCTTCAATAGCTCTGTGACCTAATGTGATTAAGAACAACTGCCCTGAAGACATAATCATCCCTCCCTAAAATCTCTCGGCAGAGGTTTTTGATGGGTCTTGTGTAGCAATGATTTCAAAACTACTTCCTGATGAGGGCTTGGTGTGCAGTGTGTCTCTGCTGATTGGGTGCTGACCCATCCGCTTTAACCATCAGCCACACTGCGAATGGAACCACCAGCACCGTATAAACATGGAAAATTCAAGATGACGACCAGGGCCCTGCAGCATTTCCCCCTAGAAAGTCATTGAGCCCACGTTAAGCCCTGAACACACACTAGTAGGGACCACCAGCCTTCAAAAAACAATGTGGGGCTTCCCTGGTGGCGCAGTGGTTGAGAGTCCGCCTGCCAGTGCAGGGGACACGGGTTCGTGCCCCGGTCTGGGAGGATCCCACATGCCGCGGAGCGGCTGGGCCCGTGAGCCATGGCCGCTGAGCCTGTGCGTCCGGAGCCTGTGCTTCGCAACCGGAGAGGCCACAACAGTGAGAGGCCCACATACCGCAAAAAAACAAAAAAAAAAAACAAAAAAAAAAAAAAAAAAAAACAATGTGAAACAATGTGACAGGCCCTGGTCGTTCTGTGGTCTATGGATGGGAGCATAAATTCCAAAAGAAATTTGCTGAGTTGATTTTATCCAATAATAGAAAGAGCGACTAAAACAACAAACTGATGCTGAGGCTAGACTCTTCAAAAAATAAATAATAAAAATAAACCCTGGTAACAGTTTCCCAGACTCTCTTCTTTAATCCCTATTTACATTTGGTTTCATTTCTGCCTAAAAATATCCACCATGTATTAACAAAAAATTACAGCCTTGAAATGTTCACAAAATGGAGTCTATTAAAAGTCATCCCCTCACAGCAAGATCCTTTCTGACCCACCTCCTAGAGAAATGGAAATTAAAACGAAAATAAACAAATGGGACCTAATGAAACTGAAAAGCTTTTGCACAGCAAAGGAAACCATAAACAAGACCAAAAGACAACCCTCAGCATGGGAGAAAATATTTGCAAATGAAGCAACTGACAAAGGATTAATCTCCAAAATTTACAAGCAGCTCATGCAGCTCAATATCAAAAAACAAACAACCCAATCCAAAAATGGGCAGAAAACCTAAATAGACATTTCTCCAAAGAAGATATACAGATTGCCAACAAACACATGAAAGGATGCTCAACATCACTAATCATTAGAGAAATGCAAATCAAAACTACAATGAGGTATCACCTCACACCAGACTGAATGGCCATCATCAAAAAATCTACAAGCAGGGCTTCCCTGGTGGCGCAGTGGTTGGGGGTTCGCCTGCCGATGCAGGGTACACGGGTTCGTGCCCTGGTCTGGGAAGATCCCACATGCCGCGAAGCGGCTGGGCCCGTGAGCCATGGCCGCTGAGCCTGCGCGTACAGAGCCTGTGCTCCACAACGGGAGAGGCTACAACAGTGAGAGGCCCGCATATGGCAAAAAAAAAAAAAAAAAAGATCTACAAACAATAAATACTGGAGAGGGTGTGGAGAAAAGGGAACCCTCTTGCACTGTTGGTGGGAATGTTAAGTTGATACAGCCACTATGGAGAACACTATGAAGGTTCCTTAAAAAAACAAAAATAGAACTACCATATGACCCAGCAATCCCACTACTGGGCATATACCCTGAGAAAACCATAATTCAAAAAGAGTCATGTACCACAATGTTCATTGCAGCTCTATTTACAATAGCCAGGACATGGAAGCAACCTAAGTGTTCATCGACAGATGAATGGATAAAGAAGATGTGGCACATATATACAATGGAATATTACTCTGCCATAAAAAGAAATGAAATTCAGTTATTTGTAGTGAGGTGGATGGACCTAGAGTCTGTCATACAGAGTGAAGTAAGTCAGAAAGAGAAAAAACAAATACCATATGCTAACACATATATATGGAATTAAAAAAAAATTGGTTCTGAAGAACCTAGGGGCAGGACAGGGATAAAGACACAGACGCAGGGAATGGACTTGAGGACATGGGGAGGGGGAAGGGTAAGCTGGGACGAAGTGAGAGAGTGGCATGAATTTATATATACTACCAAATGTAAAATAGCTAGCTAGTGGGAAGCAGCCTCATAGCACAGGCAGCTCAGCTCAGCCCAGTGCTTTGTGATCACCTAGAGGGGTGGGATAGGGAGGGTGGGAGGGAGATCCAAGAGGGAGGAGATATGGGGATATATGTATACGTATAGCTGATTCACTTTGTTATAAAGCAGAAACTAACACACCATTGTAAAGCAATTATACTCCTATAAAGATGTTTTAAAAAGTCATCCCCTGGGCTTCCCTGGTGGCGCAGTGGTTGAGATTCCGCCTGCCGATGCAGGGGACGCGGGTTCGTGCCCTGGTCCGCGAAGATCCCACATGCCGCGGAGCGGCTGGGCCCGTGAGCCATGGCCGCTGAGCTTGCGCGTCTGGAGCCTGTGCTCCGCAACGGGAGAGGCCACAACAGTGAGAGGCCCACGTACCGCAAAAAAAAAAAAAAAAAAAAAAAAAAAGTCATCCCCAAATATAATTCCCTTATTATTTTAATGGCTCTATAATTAATGACATGAGAATGAATAGTCACCCTATATGGAAAAATGTAAGATTCAAAATATGTATGTATGAGAGCAGTAAGGAGAAATGTATACTCACACACATATACGTTAAGACTGGAAAGCTAATCACTAAAACATCAATAATGCAACTATGGTTGACTTATTTTCATACTTTGGTAGGTTTTTGTATTTTCCACATTTTCTACAATGAATATGTTCTTCTGCCATCAGATTTTGTAATGACCCAGCTTAGTCTGCAGGACTTACTCCTAACAACTGTGTTGGCAGCAAACTCCCATGTCTGTTCATTTCTTCTCTTTAAAAGGTTCTGGCTAGTTTGCACAGTGAAGTCCAGAGTCAAAAAAAAATAAACGCACTCGGGTTACAGACCCGTCCCTCCACCTGTGAACGATGATCTTCGATTTATTAGAATATGCAATTTTCAACTAGGTACCTAAGAAAGGACAGAATTTTCACATGTTCTGTTCCCTGGTGCACATTTCAATTGTTTTCATGGAATAAACTGAACATAAGTTTGGTTCTGAATAAATAAAACAAGGCTTTTAAAACCTTAAGGAGTTTTGAGTAAAAATTTCTTTAAAAAGTGTTCTCACTGTGAGCGTGTGAGAGAGACAGGGAGAGAGAAATCATGAATAAAAATTGAAGAATTTACTGGGTTACTCCCAAAGGCTGAGAAGTATTTTAGATTTTGCACACACTGTCATCTCCAGACCATCTCAGAGCTACTAGATATAAGCAAATATGAGCAAATTCCTACCTCAAACTGACAAGGACGAACAGAGCAAAGGTAAATAAGGCCAAACAGGAAGCACGTAGGAAGGACAGTGAAAACCCAGGGTGACTCATGTCAGGTCTCCCCATACAACACTAGGAACCGTGGGCCCTGACAGGACAGCTCGCAAGACAGACCAAGTCAGAAGCCTGTTCAGCGAGTATGAAACAGTGGGTACCACTCTCATCACTGCCTCCCCTCAACCCAGTGATGGAGAAAAGAGAAGAACGGAGCCACACAGAACTGGCTGCTCATCTTGAAGACCTGGAGATAGAAATGATTGGAGAACAGGTGGCTGGCCTCACAGAACACTTGAGATGACCCAAGCTCAGATGTTTCTGGAACCCCCTTGGCTGATGGTTTTGTCAACCCAGGTATCAGCAGCTGGAACTGAACAACTTTTTGATGCCTGTGAAGCAACTCAGCTCGTGATGGGGCAACCTCCAGCACAGCCCAGAACTTGGCTTTGAAAAGGGCCTGACAGGCTCTACTTTCCTCTCATCTCCCTTTACTTCTTCAACCATGTTCAGCTCCTCTGAGACGTCCAGGTTAGAGCTGTGAGAATCTCAGACTAATGGCTGGCATTGCTGGTACATCTGATCTCTCTCGACACAAATTAACTGCGGGAATTTCAAACACAGGGGAAGGGAGAGTGGTTGAGAAGTGGACTATTCAAAGTAATCCATCAAGACTTGGAGGGCGTTATGCTAAATGAAGTAAGGCAGAGAAAGACAAATACTATATGGTATCACCTATATGTGGAATCTAAAAAATACAACAAACTAGTGAATGTAACAAAAAAGAAGCAGACTCAGATATAGAGAACAAACTAGTGGTTACCAAGGGGGAAGGGGAAAGGAGCAATATAGATGTGGGGGACTAAGAGGTACAAACTATTAGGTATAAAATAAGCTACAAGGATATATTGTACAACATGGCGAACATAGCCAATACTTTATAATAACTATGAATGGAGTATAACCTTTAAAAACTGTGAATCACTATATTGTACACCTGTAAGTTAAATAATACTGTACATCAAGTATACTTCAATAAGATAAATTAGAAAAAAACAAAAAGTGATTTATCAAGACAGTTTTTTTTTTTTTTTTTTTTTATAAAGCTCAGTGTGTATTTCTAAGCTTGGACAGGAAGCAGCCCATGAAGTGCAGCACACGATTACTGTTTAGTTATTAAGACACAAGAAACTTCAGGGAACTTCTATCCCTCCCTCTTATCTTCCGGAGAAGAATGGCCGCCAGGAGATTGGCACAATACCCCTTGGAACCTGGCGGTCATGCCTCTGGGCTCAGCCCCGTCCAGTCCCTACTAGAACTTCCTCAGTCAGCTATACAAACCCAGAAAATTCCCTCCATGTGTGTGCAGTGGCCCCAGGTGCAGTTAATGTTCCACACTGAAATGCGAGACAAATCCACACCCAGCTCTCCTCATTTTATCAAATGGAAAAAGTCCTTTTTAAGTTCAGGCTTTATGCAAAAGGGTGGCTACACTTACTAGAGCACTTTTTTTTTTTTAAACCAGCTTATTGAGAAATACTTGACATACCTCACTGTAAAAGTTTAAGGCGTACAGCATGATGGTTTGATTGATGTGTTGTCAAAAGATCGCAGTAGGTCTACTTAACATCCATCATCTCATACAGCTTCAATAAAAAAAATTTCTCCTTGGGATGAGAACTTAGGATCTACTCTCTTAACTATATAATTTCTGATGTATCACACAGCAGTATTAACTGTCGTCGTCATGCTGTACATTACATCCCTAGCGCTAGTTTATCTTAAAACTGGAAGTTTGTGCCTTTAGCCACCTTTTCCCAATTCTTCCTAACAACAGAGCACTTTACGAACATGTGACAGGCATTTTACACACATTAGCTTATTTCATCCTCAGCAGAGTCACTTTACAGATGGGGAAACTGGGCCTCTGAGAGGTTAAGGAAAGGGCACCACTGCCGTTGTGACTGCCTAGTGGCAGATCTGGATGCAGCCCACATCCTGCTGATTCCAAAGCACATGCTCTTTCAACCACCTCAGCTACTGCTGGATTTTAATGGAACAAACATCCTTCCACATGGCATGCCGGCGTGCGGCATACAAGGGGGGCTGGGCAACTCCAGTCCAGGTGCAGGAGCTCCAAGAGTGACAAAGCCAAGGCCACTGTCAAGGAGCTCAGGGCACGGAGTCCCCAGTGGAAGGAAGGAACTAAGAAAAGGTTGCTTTGAGGGATACTTGGGAAAGGAGGGAGGGGGCTTGGTTGGTTCTGTCCACTTGTGTTGGTACCAGTTTTGGGAGTGGGTGGGAGCCATGGTCCCAGCTGGGGAGCCACCTTCCAGAGCCCTCTCTCCCTCCTCTGCATGGTTAGCCCAGCTTCAGGGCCACAGAGGTGATGTGAAATATGGCAGAATCCATGGAGCTACCTAGAACGGCTTCTGCCCACAGAACCAAAAACAATTTCCATAGAATTATTTAAGAGGACCCGTTTCGTTTTAAAAAAAAAAAGCACAGCCGTAGAGGCTAGTTTCCAGGGCCCACACCTCTGCCTGGACAGCATGTTAAACGGGATGGGGAGGGACCAAGCCCAGTTACCCACAGAGCAGGGGCCACTCCATTCGAAACAGGCTCTGACTCTTTCCCAAGTGCCTCATGCCTCCCCAGGGGCCTGCATGCCAATGACATCCAACCTCTGTTCCCATCAGCTTTTATCATTCCCTGGGAAACTTCCTAATGTGAATGGGTTCAGAAAGCCTCGGACCCATTAAAAGGTGCCCAATCCTTTCAATGCGAGGGATAATGGTTTCAGAGAAAACCGTGCGCTAAGTGCAATTTCCTCTGAAGTTATTATCCCAGCTGGAATGTGAATGGTCAAGCATTTCGAATGTCCTGGGAAAGCTCCCCAAACATGCCAGGCCCACACTTCTCCCTCTAACCCACTCTCTGCTTGGATCTTACACCCACCTCCCCGCTTTCAGCTACTGAGCATCTTCAATTCCAGTCGCTCCACTCTCACTGCCTCGCAGGTCCCATCTGAAAACACACATCCATCTCTGCCCCCCAGCCAAACCGCACCTGGGAAGGCGACTCAAACTGGAAACAGGGTTAACCATCAGCGGTCCAGAAACAGCAGTAACGGATGAATTAGAAGGAAACAAAGATTCCCTTCCTGTGCACGAGCAGTAGCCACAGAACCTTGAGAAAGGGACTCTAGTGTAGCTTGAAAAACTATAGCACAGAAGGGCTCAAAGTGAATTTTCCAAGACTTTAAGAACGGACTGTTTCCAGGCCATGGCCAGCTAATGAACCTGGATATTGGGTAGGATTTCTTAATCTCCCCCCAGCTGGTGATGACTTCTTACCCACTTTCCTTTCGCCAAAGGTGTGAACAGAAACCCCACGCCCAGGCTACAGAGAGAAAAAGCCCCAGGATCCTACCAACTCCAGTGTGTTCCGGGGGAAATATGTGGGCTGATTAGATCATTTTCCTTTGCACAAATGAAGCAGATCTAGGGAGAGGAGGTGCAGGCACTAGGATTTGCCACAGGTGTTTGAAAGTGAGAACACAGACTGCCTTGCTAGGAAAGAAAACCAGGCATCGCTACGGGAAAAACCACTACCACCTTCTCAGGACAGGCTTTGCCCAGAGTGCATGCTAAATGCTGGTTCTTCCCTTTAGACTGAGTTTATTAGGTTCTTTAAGTGATTGGGCTGACAGTCATTCATAGAACTAATCGAGATTTCTCTGTACTGTTGATTTTTTTTTCTGAGAATCAAAAAATGTGTTCGCTAGGGTCAAGCATGCACTTAGCAAGGATCCTCTGCTGAGATGGAAAGTGATTGTCGGAGACTGGATTCAACTTCTACAGCTCTAAGTATGGCAGTTTTCTAGGCAAGACCCTCAGGGAAAAGGGAAGCGGGGGTAAGGAAGTGCACAAGTTAGGGATCAGAGCCTAGTGACATCACGGTGTGCCTTCAGAAACCACGGCATGTACGTTTCACGTTTGGGGAAACAAAGTGAAAAGAAGTGTCATCATTTATATAATATACCTTTCCCAGGAGCTTCAGCCTTGGAATCAAAGAATCAAGGAAAATTCAGCCCTTTTCCATCACTGATGGGATGTTAGTTACAAGAAGCCCAGCTGAATCTCTTTGCCAATCATCAGCAGTAACAGGTCTCTTTCTGTCACGTTGGCAGAGGTCAAACCTTAGCCCGAAGGATAATGGGACCATTAGGCTTTCTACATCCTTTGTTTCTATGAGCAGTAAAGGTAACACAACAAACTGACTCCCTTTCGACTTTCTCTAAAGTGTTAAATCCATATCTCAGAATAAAATGCTATAATCCTCTAATAAAGCTTGAATCTATAAAAATAACATTTTGTGACAGTAGGGTAAAGAGGAAAAGGAAGAAAGAAGCTTCCACTGACATCCCAACTGGACTCAGAACTAAGTGAGAAAGCCAGTTCTCCAGCTGCAGAAGGGAATTTCAGCTCCAGTATAGTTTGACGCCAGCCCCACTGTAAAAGTGTGTTTATATAAAACGCTGAAAAAGCAGCAGCATCAGACTGTTCTAACCATTTCACTTCCCAGCACCCCTTCTTGCTATGTTCTGAAAAAATAATCACGTAGATGTGTGGCATCAGCCTGGACAAAACACCCCCGATGATGCCACACCCTTCCCTCCAGCTCTCTCAAAGAACTACGCTATTCTTTTTCTCCCAACCCCACAGAGCTGGCAAACATCCCTCCTTTTCCCCAAGGGTCTGGGGAGACCAGACTAGGCCTTTGACAGACACCCTGAACACAGCTGAGGGTCACTCCTTCAAGGAAGGCGCAAGATAAACTCTTCACGCCCAATTAAGGGCAAACTCAATCTAGTCATTTTTTAAGTCTACCTGCTTAAAAAACCAATGTATTTAAGGGTTCATCGCTTTAAGTAGAAAGCCATTTAACAAATTACAGAGCTTAAAGGCTTCTATTTGGAGGCTTTACAGCATGCTAAACACAGTACTATGTGCTTTTCACTCATTCTACCAGTCTTCCCCTTGCAACAATTTTATGAGATTAGTACCATTAGTTCTACTTTATAGATAAGGAATCAAAAGCTCAGAGAAATTAAGAAAATTGCCCCAGGTCACCCACTAAGCCCCCAAAGTCATTCTCAACATCAATGCTGCTCTGTAAGATAGAAATTCCATGCTGACAGTGAAGCGTGGAAAAAAAAATTGGGAAGTAGGTATAGTACTGCTTTCCACTGGGCTAATCCTTTATTATAATTCAAAATCAGATAGTATTAGTTACTATCCAGTTTAACATTGATCCCTCTGATGAGCAGGAAATAGAAAGTCATATCAGAAATGGATTATTTGAAGACCACCATGTTATTTACAAAATATAAACACTTAGATACATGATAAGCAAAAATGTCAGCTCAATAGGGAAGATTAATAATAAAACTGCTGATTCTAGAAGGTTATATATGTAGCCAGGAGGCGTTAACATTGTTAAAATAGCACATTAAAGAGAGAAAGCAGCATAATTCGATGGTTTAAAACTCGGCTGGAAAAAATGGTTAGCATTAGGATTACAGACAGGAAGAGTTAAAAACACATTTTATTCTGTTTGATGGCTGAGTACCGACTGAATAAACATTGAAGAAGGAAAATGTGATGCATATTCAGCATTAACAGGATTTTTGTTTTTTCTTCTGAACACAAGTCATTTCTCTGGCCAATCTAGTAAAAAGTCATATACAGTAGAAACGAAGGAAGAAAATGTTCACATGAAACAAAAGCTTACACAGCACATGTTGTCTGGGCAAGTGCACGTGTGTGGCAGCAAAGTGTGTGTGGTGTTTGTGGCAAGAGAATTGAAACAAAGGCCAGGAGACCCGGAGTAGACCCTGACGGCCACTACCTGCACGTGTGACCACAGACAGTCCCTCAGTCCCTGAGGGTCTCGACATTGTCATCTAAACAGAGAGGGAGCTTGACCATGAAGGGGTGGTCTCTTTTCGTTCTTAAATTCAGCTTCACACTTTTAGATAACATTTGTGACTAACATTGATGGGCCCCATTCAACATAGAAATCCCAGAACAAAGTCTGAAACCACGGGTCAGGAGAACCAGTCCCCAAGCATAGCTCTGCAAGACTGGTCCCCCATTGGGAGTAACGTGATGAAAGTCAAGGAGAAGAGGGCCGAGCCACTGAGTAGAAAGGCGAGTGCCATGAGGAGAGAGGATTCAAAGATTCATTAAAAAAAAAAAAAAATTGGATATAGCATCTCCTTGGCAACTTTCCAGTAAAGGGTCAGATAGTACATTTTTTAGGCTTTGTAGACCACACGGTCTGTTGCAATTATTCAATTCTGCCTCGGTAGCAGGAAAGCTGCTATAAACAACACGGAAAGAAATGGGAGGGGTTGTGTGACAGTAAAACGTTATCAGGCAGCAGCCAGATTCAGCGCAGGAGCCTCCTACCAACCCCTGAGGCAGAAATAATTCCTCTGCGTCAAAACATCCCACAAAAGGCTGGTGGGGCTGCAGAGAGCCCATAGGTCACAGCTGTTGGCCAAATCCTGTCTCCACACGAGGTCCCAGTACCTGGGCTCCAAAGGACTGCCACTCAGCCATCAGACTTTAAAGCCCCATCTAAACATGCCAGAAATACACACACCACTTGGAAAGCAAAGAGAATCACCACATTCACTTTTTTATGAAGCATGATAACAAGTCTGGGATGTTTTCACAAACCTGTAAGCATTCTGGCCTGGCGATTTAGCTTAAACGTTGACTCTACTTTGAACGTGGCACCCATGATTACAGAACGTGGTGGGGGCGGGGGAGTAGAAGGAAAAGGCAGGGACAATGAGATGTCTTAAAATATAATTTCCACTCTGGAGTCTTCCAAAAAGACTGATGACCACTCCCAAGGAACAGAACTTGCACAGTATAATTTTACAATGAGATTTTCAATGAGCAGGTCCACTTCAAGTGAATCAGAAAGAAGAGTGTTCCTTTCAAGAGGATGGGGTAGGATTTGGAGAGAACACAACAGATGACTGAAATTCTCATACTTAATGAAAAAGAAAGCCAATTATGTTTTCTACTATTTTTAAACAGCAGAGAAAAAATTTGAAAACCCTACAAAGCATTCATCATTGCGGCTCATATCACTGTAGAACATGCGAAGGAGTATTTTAAGCTATATTAAATCTTAGGAGAGCAGCTAACTACTTGAACAGTAAATTTTCTTGGGTATTCGGTAATTGCTAGCTTGCGACATAAGGAAGGAGGTTAAGTTAATTTACCTTCCAGAGAGCCACTGCTTTAAGTTGGTCTTAACAAAGGGAGAATTTTTAAGGACTCTGCTTTGAGGACATGAATTCCAGGTCATTAGTTTTTAGTTCTTGATGGTCAGGAACAGCATCTGGGCCTAATTACTCACATGTGTATCTAGTGGACAACTGTTTGGCTAACTAATATACTTTAAGAGGTCAGCATTTTTAGTGATGGAGTCGTAAACACAAGACTTATTATTTGTCTAAAGAACAAAGATTCTTACATACCAAATGCTAATTTCACAGGCTTCCTCCTCCACTATGGAAAGTATTACTTTCTACTCATGTGACCATAACTTTTGGTTTGCGTGTAGGGAGGGCCAAAAGCATCTACACCTCTGGGAAGATGTACCCAGAGGCCACCACTATAATCTGCCATTAGCTAAGCCCAGAGATCCTACAAGGCAGGGGAAAAAACCGATTACAACTGGGAAGATGAATCTACGGTCTCACACAGTTTACTGGCTTCACTGACAATTCCCTGGGGGCAATGGAAGGACAGGCCAGGTCCCCCCACAATATCTCCAACTCCTTGCCCTCATTGCCTGAGGGTCTATCTTGGGCCTTCCATTTCCTTGGCCCCATGATCTCTAGCAGTCCTGTATAGAACGCAATTACTTTCCAAAGCCACCAATCACATACCTGTGTTGCAACACAAAGCAGTCAGATTTAGCCAAGCTACCCAGCAAAGCATGCAGGGAACAAGACCTCAGCCGGGTCTGTAGATGAATAGAAGGGAAGGTGCTGAAGCTTTGAGGCAGATGTGAGTGAGGGATACTGAACAGCCAGGGAACCCCAAGAAGGTGGCTGAACTGAGCAGCTCTGAAAGGCAGAAGGGAGAAGGGAAAATAGAGACCCCAAGACGAATGTCAACTACATGTGCCTCCTATCTGATCAGGCAGGGCACTCACTACACAGCCGCCATCTTCACTTTCAAAGTGAAGAATCAACTCTCAGAATCCTCCTTAACAACAAGGATTGCTTTCCCTGATTCTTAGGGTTATCTGAGCATCAGTCTTGTTTACTAAGGAAAATAGTGTAATGTTTCATTCTCAGCAACTATGTTCTGATTCCTAAACACCAACTTCAGTTGCTCTTTTCAGAATATTCCCCTTGTTATATTCTGGGTACGTTTGTGCAGAGGACAAAGCCTTTTTGAGCCTAAGATTAAGCATTTGGTGAATATAAATTATTTTAACCACACTATATAAATACTGCATAAGTTCTCGTCTTTGACTTGTCTATATGTGTTCTTTACTGCCTCCTTTGTTGGGAAAATTTATAAACAGTCATGTCCACCTAAGTCAAAGACACGGTTCCTGTTTTCTGCCTCTACAATAAATGAAAACCCAACCCAATCTGTCTTTCAAAGGTGATATAAAGTAATCCCAAAATTCCTCCTGAGATGCTTAAAAAAATAATTCATGGAAAAAATCAGCTAGAACTATTCTCTCCTTGGAATAATTTCATAATTCCATGGCCAAAAGGTCAATCAACCACAGATTTACAAATGCCCTTTTTTTACCCTGACATCCCAATACCTGGCAGACTTTGGAACTAAGGGGAAATGTATAAATAAATACATCTTTGTAAAGTGTTTCCTCCTGTGACTACTTGATGATCATGGACTGGTAATTTTTTTTTTTAATGTGTATTTCCCCCCCTTGACCGAAGCTATTTTCCGTGGAGATGTTCCAACAATATACTGTTAACATACTCCCATTATGGAATTCATCTAGAAAATTTTGCAACTTAAAAAACATCTCAGCCATTTAACAGGCGTCTCTATGGAACTGCAGACTGGAGACCAAAAAATAACACAGTAAATTTTTTTGGTCTAGCTCAAAAGGAGTTTGGTGACGTGTGTGACTGAGCTTATTTGTTTATAATGATTTACTGAAGAAGTCAGGACTCTGCGTTCACATCCATTTGGTTTGGGGGTTAAGGATCTGAGGGTCGAATGTCCGCAGGGTCTGACTGAGAGTAGGGGCTCAGTAAACATTTGTTGAATGAATGAAAGCTTCAAGGCTTGTTCTCACTAGCTGTCTGCCTTGATATAAGACACTGAAATTCCTGAAGCTTTAATTTCCACAGTTAAAGAAATAGGTCCTGTGCAATTAATCCTCATTATTCATGGTAGTTATGTTTTACTACAGCTGCCACAACTATAACTGCAACAAACATGAAATTAGCAAATACTGAGCCATGGCTCCTAGCCAGGTTGAGGTTCCTGAAAGCTTCTGGTCACAACATGTTTATCAACCAACCAATACATAACCTTGTTTT
Organism: Hyperoodon ampullatus; assembly: GCF_949752795.1. Taxonomy (NCBI): domain Eukaryota; kingdom Metazoa; phylum Chordata; class Mammalia; order Artiodactyla; family Ziphiidae; genus Hyperoodon; species Hyperoodon ampullatus. Next base: position 74,764,798 of record NC_136926.1, read on the forward strand.
ATGTGCGTTTCTGTTTGAAGACGTTTAATAAATATTATTGATTCACTAACATTGATGTCACAACCAACAGCACTAACTCATGCCTGAACAAAGCTTATCTAACACACTTATTTTCCCTGGAAGGCACATCCCAGCCTTTTTATGCTTAGGAATACTAAACAGCACTTCTACATGATGCTTAGGGGCATTTTAAGCAGTAAAGTCACCAACAAAAAACACAAAAGTGTGGAAAACTTGCCACTAAGCATCACTATAAAAGGACTCTTGTTTACAGTACAAGCAGGGAAAAAAGGCACAGCATCACCTTGTTCAACCTCAGCTGGAAACACACATCAGGACACTCAAATTTTTCACTACTCTGCATGTGTCTGAATGACCACAAAAGTCCCACAAGTACTGATTTTGGGATTACAGATAAATGCTAATGAACAGGTAAGTTTGCAAATATGTAGTCCACAAACAAGGAGAATCAACTCTATTCTTTCCCTAAATATTGAGTGCTTCCTGGATGCCAGCCACTGTGGCAGGAAAGTGACCAGAATGGACAGGTCCCTTCCTCATTGTACTAATAGTCTAGTGGAGGTAGGGGGGGAATTAGTCACCCAAATATGTAAATTACAAACTCTGATAGCTACATGATGTATAATAGAAGATCTGGGAATGTACAGGGGGGGTCAGAATGCTACAGCAGGTTCAAGAGGAGGATAACATTTGAGTTCAGTACCAAAGCACAGGTTGGAGCTGGCCACGCGGAGGGAAGGGGGAGCTGACAGGCAGCATAAATGCAAGACCCCTAAGGCAAGCTTGGGTGTAATTAAATCAAGTCACATATATTAAAGGTATGCAACAGAATGAAACCTAGAGAATGGCTCCAAGTTCAAGGTGCTTAGGTTTAGAAAATGAATGAATGACTTTAAAAATGTAGTGAGGGGCTTCCCTGGTGGCGCAGTGGTTGAGAGTCCGCCTGCCGATGCAGGGGACACGGGTTCGTGCCCCAGTCTGGGAAGATCCCACATGCCGCGGAGCGGCTGGGCCCGTGAGCCATGGCCGCTGAGCCTGCGCGTCCGGAGCCTGTGGTCCGCAATGGGAGAGGCCACAACAGTGAGAGGCCTGCGTACTGCAAAAAAAATAATAAAATAAAAAAAATAAATAAAAATGTAGTGAGTAGTTCCCATGTGCCTGACACCAGGCATGGTGCTAAGGATACAAAAAAGGATAAAATATTGCACTGTCATGGAGCCCATGACCATTGGGGGGAGGGTGGTAAGACCCTCATATGGGAGAGATAAGAGCACACACATGCTTCAGTAACAGCCTGAAAAAAGCAATGCCAAGCACAGAGGGAGAAACTTGTATTTTTCTCTGGAGTGACTATGGAAAGAAGCACAGAGCAGATAATATCTGAGCTGCATTTTAAGGATGATGATGGGAGTTTGCTGGAAGAGTGGTCCTGATGTGCCTGGGACAGTCTCCATATTTGCCTATTATATCAGTGTAATTATCGATAGCACCTTATTCTCAGAAGCATCCTGATTTGGATGACCAAGGCTTCACTGATATGGCAGAGTTCAGAGAGGCTGGGACTTGGGAACAGGGCGCAGGGGGCGGTGGGAAGAGATGGAGTTGTGGACTGGTGTCAATGGTCGGCCAAGCTAAGAGGGTGTCTGTGCAAAGCCGAGCCAAGCAGAGCTGGATGCCTTCAGACTTGTCTTCTTAGGAAGATGTCGGGCAATGCGGGGGAAAGTCAGGAGGAAGAGTTCAGAGACTTGAGACCAGAGGACATTTAGGGCGAGAAATGATGAGCTGAATGGCCATGGGGATGGACAGAAAAGACCTAGCTCATGAGACTCACGAGGCAAAAGGGTCAGGCCTCAATATGAATTGAGTGAACCTGGAGAGTTCTGAAGGGCAGGGAAGAAATGGGTAACTCCCAGGATTGCAGTTTGGTGGTAAAGCCACTAAACCATGATCTCCAGAGGTGGAGGGCCGAGAGGCAGGAGAAATGCCTTCTGCTTTGAATACAGTGTGTTTGTGGAGCCTGCAGCGTCTCCAGGGAGTGGGTGACCAGAGCTTTGGAAAAGGGAAAGAACCGTCCACATGCACTGGGCAGTTTAGGATGAAGTAAATGGGAACAGATGAGATCTCCCTGGGTAGTGACTAGGCGGGGAGGTGGGGACCAAAGACTGAAAGAAGAGACCCACTGTAAGGGCTCTGAGCATTAACTCACCCTGCCCAAGACATGCCCAACAGTCACATGACGTCACATGAAAAGAAGGTGTACCACGTGAACGCCGCTTCAACGTAAATCCTCTATCCGCCTCCACTCCCAGCTTTTTTTTTTTTTTTTTTTTTTTTTTTTTTTTTGCGGTACACGGGCCTCTCACTGTTGTGGCCTCTCCCGTTGCGGAGCACAGGCTCCGGACGCGCAGGCTCAGCGGCCATGGCTCACGGGCCCAGCCACTTCGCGGCATGTGGGATCTTCCCAGACCGGGGCACGAACCCCCGTCCCCCGCACCGGCAGGCGGACTCTCAACCACTGTGCCACCAGGGAAGCCCCCAGCCTTTAAACTATGTTGCCTCCACTGAGTACCTCCTCCCACTTCAGAACTCCTGACACTCTAGTGATCTGAGAAACACCAACATTTACGGGGTGAGTTGAGGCAGAAGCGAAACGAAAGACCGACAACAAGAGGAATAGGGTCCGCATTCTTAAATACCCTTCTGTCGACTTCCCGTAAGGGAACACAATCACTTGTGAGTCCAGTAGCTAAAGTCAGCCTCGACTTCAAATAAGATTCCACTGTAATCTTCTCGCGATCTCCGCTTGGTTTTGGCACGGGAGTCATCATACACAAAGGCCAAAGCAGTTCTATGCATCAGCTGGCCTTCTCCTCAGTGCACGTGCAACCATCTGAAAACCCCAAAGGCCGAGCCTGTGCCACCATCGACAAGGGTGCTAGCCCCCAGACAGCAGCTGACTACTCCTAAGGACACAGGCAAAGATCTCTGTTCACAAGCTAATAATTGTATTTTCTTAGCTATAGAGGATGTTCCCTGTATCAACATTGTAAGCCTGATTTTATTGCTTATGGCTCAGAAAATGTGTTGACTTCTGCTCAGTGTATTAACATGAAACATCCCCATGGTTGACAGCAACTAAAACACCAGGCTAGAGGGCATGTAATCACAGGAGGAAGGAATCCACAGGAATTTATCTCCTTCCAAGTAAGTACTGGATAATTGTTAAGCTTACCCAATAAAGCAATCTAATATGAAATTTTTCTTCAAAATTCGGGGTATACCACAACATTTTAACCACTAATTTATGTAGCGATGCTCATATTTTATAGATCCAACTGCAAACACGTCAATCTTATGGAAATATTTGGGTATCACTTCACTATGTAGAACAACAGGAAAATGTGATTTTCTTCTGAAGGCAAAAATAAAAGCTAAACTCTGGATGTCAAGGAGCAGCCGTGTTTATAGGTACATTTCATATCAACGGAGTTCATCTACATACTTTGGACCAGGTTCTTCCGGGTTAAGTGTCTCTCGTGGAAAAGCATGTTGCTAACCAGGAGACAGAGCAAATGGGTCTAGTGAACATGTTTGCTTTGTGGCTATTACTATCGGCTGAGGAATGTGGCTTTAACTGAGCAGGAGCACTGGGGGCTGAAGTTAATCCAAGTTCACCAACACGTGAAGGATACATAACATGCAAACACTGTAGTAAATAAAGCTGGGGGTAATTCCACAGGAGCGTGGAGCAAACCAAACCACGCAGACTCCCCTGTGGGAGATTACAGTCTTAGGGGCAGTTAAGGGTTAAAGTGTATGCATTAGGGTTTTGAGATTAGTCTCTTTAGAGAGAAAAAGCATCAATATTTTAATGGCCTGCTGGGAAAGCTCCCTCTATTTTTGTGAAAGCAGGGAGCAAATTCTGCATGAGGATACAGCCAGAAACTGATCACTCAGAAGTATGCAAGGCTTGTGGAAACTGTCCAAACATGGACAGAGTTTTTGCTATTATCATAAAAGCTACAACAAAGCTCCAAGGCACATTTTTCTACTTCCTATGTATGCTCACTACAGAAATTAGAAACTATTGATGTAGTCCTCTGGGATCCAGGAGGGAAGTTCTGTGACAGAGCTATTTACGAAGGCGTACATGGGGTTTGGGGAAACCAATCCAGGATGTGAAGCATCGAGGGGTAACAACAGCAGGAAGCTGTCACCCCTATCGGCCTGATGGGCAAGAGGATGGGACGGTTGCAGGAATCCAGAGATGGAGGCTGAAGCTCTGGGAGGGGTAGTGGCCTTTCACAGACACTCAGCCAATAGCAACCCACAGGCGTGGAAGAAGGGAGCTGGGGAAGAAATATGCCAACCTCTCTCTTCCCAGTCTCTGCCCTGCTGCTGGGTGGTTATTGGCTACACCCAGCAGAAAGCCAGAAGGCATTTGATTCATTCTACAGAGTCACGCTCTGGAACACAGGATACAAAGTAGGATGGGAAAGGGTGGAGAGTAGGTCTGGAGAAACAATGAATAACCTGCACAAAAAAAATTGGGATGAAAAATAGCCCCACTACCCAGCAGACAGACCACGAGTTATATAGTCACTTAAATATTTAAGACTGGATAAAAATTCAAGTATTATCCATACCCACAATTTACAGAAATGGATACACTTCATATGTGACTTTTCACATGACTATCCTTTTATTTCAGAAAATATTCATTTAAACAGCATTCTACTGTATAGATATGCTCCAAAGAACAACCCCACTGTTGCATATTTAGGTTTGTTCAATTTTATATTAAAAAACAAACAAAACAGCCATTTGCAGCAACACAGATAGACCTAGAGATCATATTAAGTCAGTCAGACAGAAAGACAAATATCAAGTTACTTGTATATGGAATCCAAAAACAAAAACAAAACAGATTAAACCACCTTACGGCTGGCTGTATCTTTCTGCACATCCTTACTTTCCTTAAGATAAATTCCTAGGCATGGATTCTGCATGTTGCCAAAGGCCTCCAGTATGTGTAGCTAACTTGGCATATTATAAACTGAAATATCATAATTATTGCACTGGGTGGTGGTTCTGTACATGTAATATTTTTGTAAATGGTTTATCAAGTATTACACCTTTTTAGTTGCACTTTGTTCTATTTTCCAACACAGAATTGGCCAGCTCCCCCTCTAACCTGCCCTGCCCTCACACACTCACAGATGATGTTTACAAGTGGACAGCACTCCTGAGTAACAAGGATCCATCACCACGTCCCCTTGTCCAGGCTGACACCGCCTGTGCCGACTTACTCCTGCCCTCACCAGACATCTCACTGTCCCTGAGGAAACCTAGAGAGACCAACGGCTCCTCCCCTCCGTGAAGGTCCCAACCCTGACCCAGCAAAGATATCCCGGCCATGACCACAGTGCTGGAGGGTGGAATAACAAGGAGAATCCTGCAGCTGAAAGAGGCTTTAAGGCAAAGGAGGGGAGATTTGGGACCATCCCCCTTGGGACCTGTGTACAGTGGTAGCAGCCCAGGCCTGTCCCTGCAGCTGCAGGAAAGCTGCCTGCAGACCCAGGTCTCCAGCAGAGCTTCATGTGCCCAAAGGCTCAGACAGGAGGAAGACCTATTATGCCCTGATGACTTGGCCCCCTAGACATCGTGAAGGACTAGAAATGAGCAACCTGGGTATCACTTGGGTTTCCTCAGGTCTCTCCATGAACTTCTGGGCAGACATGGGTGTCAGTAGCACAATGAGAAGCCCCTGAGCCTGGGGTCAGGCAGACCCAGATGGAGCCCAGGCTGCCCGGGCAGCTCCCAGGAGCAGGACCATGGTCAAGTTTATTAACCACAACCAGTTTGTTTCCTTAGGTGAAAGATGTACAGATCACCAATCTTGTGGGGTCACTGTATAAAATGCACCCACGGTGTACAGCACAGATTGGGTGCTCAACAAATGGGAACTGTGATCATTGTCATTACAGATGTTCCATTAGCTTGAATGTCTATTTGCCTGCTACAGAGTCAAGTAACTGACTTGATAAATGTTTATTTCTCTTGCTTCTACAATGTGCATGAACAGCCCAGGCAATGTGCTGATGGGCTACTGCATCTTGCTGTTCCATCCCCAACATGTACTTCTATTTTAGCTCCTATACTATGTCTGTGTTCCAGGCAGCAGGAAAGCAGGACAGGAGAAGAGAGAGTATGCTTTTTTTTTTTTTTTTAATTAAAGGCAAGACCCAGAAGTGTTATGTTTATTATGGTTCCAGTATCATTCCCATTAATTTTTTCATCCCACAACTAAAGAAATGAACACTTTTATAAGAATGTTTTTCTTAGTCTGTTCAGATTCCTGTAACAATACCACAGACTGGGTGGCTTAAACAACATACACTTCTCACAGTTCTGGAGACTGGGAAGAGTCCACAATCAGGGTGACAGCAGATTCAGTGTCTGGTGAAAGCTCTTCCTGGTTCACAGACAGCTGTCTTCTTGCTGTAGCCTCACATGGCACAAAGGGCTCTCTGGCCTCTTTTATAAGGGCACGAATCCCGTTCTTGAGGGCTCCACCCTCCTGACCTAATCACCTCCCAAAGGCAACACCTCCAAATACCATCACATTGGGAATTAGGTTTCAACACATGAATTTGGGGGAGGATACAAGCATTCTGTCCGCTGCAATTTTCAATCAATATATAAACGGTAACAGATTCTTTCCTCTAAGGTGGGGCAAAAAATAAGTGAAATATCAACCCACGTCTGAGATGAGGAAATGTGGGCTTAAGATGGAAAGGATGATCCCCAAAGGGAAGATGTATGAGGCTGGAGATGTTATCAGCCTCCCTCATAATTCAGACTTGCCTGAAGTCATGCATGTGTGTTCACAGTAATGGGATGGCTTACAGCCTATACAACCCCCAACTACGTAACCACCTCTCCAGGGCCACTACTTCCAAGTAGATCTGCCTGTCTCTTCCTTAGCAAAACATTCTATTCACTACCAGGCACCCCACCAGCCTACATCAGTCTTCCCAAGCAGTGTTCCATCTTATCACTCCATTGTACAAAGCATTTTGGAAACCTTTCCAAGTAAAATCTGAACCCAAAGACTGACATTCAAAGCTATGCTACAATTTGGCCTCGAGCTGAGCTCTGCAGAGAGTAGCTGAATACCACTAGGGGAGAATTCTCACTTAAACATCAGAGTTTGGGGGAGGCAAGCTGCTGACAGGTCCTGCATACTAAGAAAGCCGTTTAAGTGCCCAACAATAAGAAATGACCAGAAGGAGGAGAGGGTCCTTGAGGAGGTAAGTGACAAGAATGTAGGTTTCGTTAATTGCATTTCCAAAGACGAGCAGCTGCAGGAAGAGGAGTGGAGTAGGAAGAGAGAAGGCCGGGAGGGTGATTGCGTTGAACACTGTGTTAAGTGAGGGATGAGGTGATACACAAGCCTGAACATGAGAGGTGAAGGGAAGGAAAAAAGGCATGTTCAAAGGTTCTTAGTAGGTGTTGGATTAGACAGAGGAAAGGATGGAGGGAAGGGAAGGAAGATCAAAACCCACACCAAGGGCTTCCCTGGTGGCGCAGTGGTTGAGAGTCCGCCTGCCGATGCAGGGGACGCGGGTTCGTGCCCCGGTCCGGGAAGATCCCACATGCCACGGAGCGGCTGGGCCCGTGAGCCATGGCCGCTGAGCCTGCACATCCGGAGCCTGTGCTCTGCAACGGGAGAGGCCACAACAGTGAGAGGCCCGTGTACCGCAAAAAACAGAAGAACAAAAAAACAAAAAAAACTCACACCAAAAAAGTGGGTTTAATGAGCCAGGAAGATGGTGGCCCCACGGGCAACAAGGAGAAGGGAGGCAGGATGCTGGTTTGGAGATAACTACAGAGATAACGAATTCAAGCAAGAGAAGAATGGAACTTGAATGTTCAAAAGGACAGAAAAGAAAGTAGCAAGGCCTTTAGTGGTGGACATGGGGACTGTCTTTATTCATTGGATAATAAGTGCATTAATGCAGGCATAATTGGACTAGAACTTGGGGCCAAGAGCTCTAAACTGCTATTATGCACAGAAATAAAGAGGGAATACAAGACATAGCAAAAGAATGGCTGGAGTAGCTGTTTGGAGAACCACAGTAGCCCCATGAGACTAGAAGTCAAGAGGAAAAAAAAAAAAGACATCAAGTGAAGAAGGATTACGGTCCACGGGGTGGTGGTGTTTAGAGATCTACAGCTTTGAGACCTACAAAAACAGCCTCCAACAATCCTCCCATTAAGCTGCACAGGCCACCTCCCTTGAATCTGGGCTGGTCCTCTATCCCTTGCTTTGATCAACAGTATATAGTGAAAGTGACCAATACAAGCTCCAGCCTTCAATAATTTAGGCCTTCGAAGCTTCCACCTTGCACCGCTTCCATCTCTGTGCTCTTGGAATGAGGAGCCTGCCCGACTATTGAACGATGAGGGCGCAGGTGGGGAGGGGTCACCTGGAGGACAGCGGAGGCACTGAGGCTGGCGGCCGGCACCAAGCACACCTCCCACAACATGACTGCTGCCATCTTGGTTCCTCCAGCCCCTGCTGAGTCCTCCCCCCAACCCCCAGCCAGGACCACACAGAGCAGAGCCGGCCCATCCCTGCCGAGTCCTGCCCCAACTACAAACCCACAGAACCGTGAGCCAGAAGATCACTGTTTCAGGCCACTAAGAGTTCTGGAAGTGTGTTACACAGCAATAGATGACTAGAAAAAACAAAGTGCTGATTAAGGAATGAATCAAGAATAAACTAAAAATTGGACACGCTACACCATGGCTCCACCACTTACAAGCCAAGTGATGTTGAGAAAGTTGCTCGACAGGCTAAGCTTTAATTTATCTCATCTGTAAAATGATCAAGAACAGTTGACCCTTGAACAACAGGGGTTTGAACTCCACATGTCCACTTACACTCAAATATTTTTCAGTAGTAAATACAGCCCGGGGTGCAGAAGGGCCCGACTACAAGTTATACCAGATTTTTGACTGTGGAGGGTCAGTGCCCCTAACCTCTGCATTGTTCAAAGGACAACTGCAGTTACTCAGAAGATTGCCCAGAGGGGTAAAGAAAATCATATACTGCCTTTTTTTTTTTTTTTTTTTTTTTTTGCTGTACAGGGGCCTCTCACTGCTGTGGCCTGTCCTGTTGTGGAGCACAGGCTCCGGACGCGCAGGCTCAGTGGCCATGGCTCACGGGCCCAGCCGCTCCATGGCATGTGGGATCTTCCTGGACCGGGGCACGAACCCGTGTCCCCTGCATCAGCAGGCGGACTCTCAACCACTGTGCCACCAGGGAAGCCCCCATATACTGCTTTAACACAGTGCCTGGGACACAGTAAGTGCTCAATACATATTTACAGTTATTACAAGCAAAATCCATATTTCTGAACACAACCAAAATTTATGTTTCTAAGTGCATATTTGGCACTGTCCAGAAAAACAATACAATCTCTTCTGCTATTACACAATATTTGCATTTCTAAGAAATCTTGTATAATCAACAACTATATTATAAAAATAATTGCTCCCAGGGGGAAAATGGCTTTAGGATCTCAAGCTTCAGGTTTACAATAAAAGTTATTTTCTGTAGGAATTTGATAAATAACAATGGTTTGCAGCTGTAAAACCTAAACATCCCTGAGCAAATCCAGCATTTAATCATATACAAATTTTGTTCAAAAGGCCCTTCCTTTTCTATCTTCAAGACTTTCATTTGTACTTTCTTAAACACATCTTTATCGCCAATGGCTTTTCATAAAGCATCAAATGGAAACGGGAGGGTTAAAGCCCCCAAAGTTAAATGCAACTTAGGTCATGAAGAATGTTGAAGGAGAGACCCCCAAAGCCAGACAGTCAGCTGCCCAAACCAAGCGTCCCAACAGCTGCTGTTGCCATGAGCACTTCTAGCTCCTGAAGGAAAGCTTCCTTAAGGACAGTGATTGCTTTGTGACGCAAAGGGCATTCTCTAATCTGTTGCACTGTATCCAATTTGTGGTATTAAAGCTGATCCTGCAGAAGGAATTTCTGCCTTGTATCCTACCCATGGTGCTAAGTAAAATCTCTTTTCTGCTCATACTCTATGATTGCTATGTTCAGTGACTGGTTTCACTTTGGGCTGTTTATAGAGGAAAAAAAGTCAAGCAACATCAACTAAAATCTACAGCAACATCACCTGCCACCCACACAGACAGGCACGTGCACCCACACAGACAGGCACGTGCACACACACACCCAGGGTTATGAAATTCTCATGAACGTTTCTGTTCCTTGGAGTACAGATTTGCTCTGCGCAGCCTCACTCTAAGTGGACAGCTCCCACATTCAAAGACTGACTTTACGAAGCTAAGGAAAAGAACTTGCTCAGTCTTTTAATCTCCACTCTCTTTAGAATCCCAGTGACTGTGAATATGTCTAAGCTCTTAAGGGAAAGCCCCACAGCGTTCAGAAGAGAGGAGAAAGCTGGTCCATCCACAGGGAAGGGACAGTTATCAAATATGAAGATAAAGAAGGTTCGGACGTTCTCAAAATACTATCTGGGAGACAAACACTGTTTAAGCTAGAAGATGCTGCTAGAGAAAGTATATCACCAGACCTAGAGATAGGATAGGAGGTGGCAGAAAAGTCTGGAAGGAAAGAAGTGGGATCTCTAAAGATATTTTCACAGGATCAAGTACGAAAGAAAATGCCGTGGTAACAGCCAGCAGTATTTGGTTAGGACACAGAGGAAGTTACAAATAAAAGCCCAAAAGTGTAATCCCCACCCACCATGTAGGTAATCTCCTGAAACAGGCAGAGCCATAAACCAAAGTAACAACAGCAACCATCACACAGCACATAGAGCAGTCCTCATACAGCACATAGAACCTAGACAGCATCATACAGGCCCCATACGTGGGCCTTAACCAAGCTGTACTTGACAGGACAGCGGCGTCAAGGTCATTTGAAGGTCATTGTAAGAACTGTTCCTATGAAACTTATTGTGTCCATTATAGGGATGATTTTCATCACGTTATGTATTTTCACAGTGACGCCTGGGTGAAACTTCTCTTTGGTCTTAACATAAAGAACAGCTGTAGTTCTCCCAGGCAATGTTCAGCTTTTTACCACATGGACTCGTATAACCGATCTTTTCTCACTGGCTGCTAAAGAGCTCAGAGCCCAATGGCCCACCCGTAGCAAGTCTTGTCTTTATGGTACACATGCTTACCCTCAAAGCTGGCTCCGTTTCTTAAGTTTCCAGCCTTTTATTGACCTTTTTAATATATGCTATCTCTTCATGTTTTATGTATTGTAAACTGCCTTACATACCTGGAATAGATCCAAGGATAAATTTAAATCCACAAATAATAAACATGGCTTTGTTTCAGAGAATGATCTTACTATACAGAAACCATGTGTATTCATTTACCCTTATCACAGACATGTATTCTGCAGGGAAAATGGATCAAGCACTGCCCTAGGCACAGAGGATACAAAAATAACTGAAACATGGCTTCCCTGGTGGTGCAGTGGTTGAGAGTCCGCCTGCCGATGCAGGGGGCACGGGTTTGTGCCCCGGTCTGGGAAGATCCCACATGCCGCTGAGCAGCTGGGCCTGCAAGCCATGGCCACTGAGCCTGCGCGTCCAGAGCCTGTGCTCCACAACGGGAGAGGCCACAACAGTGAGAGGCCCACGTACCACAAAAAAATAAAAATTAAAAATAATAATAATAATAATAATTGAAACAGGAATGGCCCCTGTCCTCCTCTAGTCAGGGGGAGACAAAATAAGCTACAAATGGTTTTAAGTGCTATAACAGAATAAAACAAGGACCTGAAATGGAGACCCATAGGGACAGGGGGATGTATTTGTAAGTAGGGGGCTTGGGAAACATCTCACAGAGGTGGTGACACTGAATTCTGAGTTATTGGAAGCTGGGATTAGTGGTTTTTTAAAAAGCAAGGGGAAGACCTTTTATCCAGGCAGAGGGACCAGAATGAGCAACAAGCTGAGACAAGTAAGACGGTCATTCCAAGACAGGAGGAGACCGAGCTAAACTGAGGAAGGATAACATATGACAAGGGGGGACAAGCAGGGGTCAGATCACTCAGGGCCTTACAGCCTTGGCTGAGGAGTAGAGATTTTGTTTCGAGGGTAATGAGAAGGCACTGAAGGATTTTAAACCTCGGTTGGACACCATCTGTTATAAGGTTCAGGATCTCACTTTCTGCTGCATGGGAACGGACTGTAAGAGACAGGACAGGAAGCAACAAGAAGAGCTGCAGTGGTTCAGGCCAAAGGTGATGGTAGCAGTGGAGACAGAGCCCAGATTCGAGTATATGTGATGAGAGACTGGAGGCAGAGGATGTGAAAAGCAATGATCTAAAATTGCTTCTGCATTTCTGTCTAGAGCAACTCACCGGGTATTAGCACCACAAGTGAGGGCAGCAGGTGTGTGTCGGGAGTGGGGAGGGAGAGTCAAAATCAGTCTGTTTGGACGTGTTACCTTTGAAATGTCATAAAGGCATCCGGCAGAGACCAAGTCGGCTGGATGCATGAATTGCCAACCCCCCCAAAAAAATACTCCTCCCAAGACCCTTTCTCAGGGAAGTGCTAGACTAGATGCTCCACCGAAAGGAGTAAATCAGGAAAGGGGAAAATATGGGATCCAGGAAACCTGGAACCTGACACCAGAGAGAGATTTCCCAGGCTCACAGACAGTAAGGGAACTCCTGAGGCCACAACAGGCTTAGAGAAACCAGTCTGGATCACAGCAGACCTCGAGGTTTGGAGAGGAACTTCTTCAAGATGGTTGAAACGATAGGACACCTATTAAGTTTGACTATACTGAGAGGCACTTTATACAAATGAGGGCAGCTTGGAGGTTGGCCTCGTATTTCTATACTTTTTTTTTTTAAAGGCAAAACATAGGACAAATATGAATTATAGGAAAGGCAAAATACAGTAGGAAAAAGAGGAGCCACAGCGTTCAAGCAGGGATGAGATGTCAATATCATCTCTGCAGTCATAACGTAGACAACGAAAACCAATCTATCCACAACTATACCGAGACGATGCAAAGAGGGGAAATAAGTGTGGATGGTGGCTGACAGCCAAGCTCTCTCCTCTCATAGAGGGAAGTCAAAAGACAGTACCGGAAATTAAAATAAATTATGCTGTAATACAAGTTTATTTAGAGGTGTGGATGCAAAAATTCAGAAGAATAAGGTTGAAAAACTGGAACAGCTTCTGTGGGACAGGAAGGTCTGAGAAGGGTTGAGGGCCCGCTGTTTGTCTTACCAGCCTTGACAGTACCGGAAATTAAAATAAATTATGCTGTAATACAAGTTTATTTAGAGGTGTGGATGCAAAAATTCAGAAGAATAAGGTTGAAAAACTGGAACAGCTTCTGTGGGACAGGAAGGTCTGAGAAGGGTTGAGGGCCCGCTGTTTGTCTTACCAGCCTTGGTGTAATTTAAATATTTAAGACTATCGTGTATGTAAGATGTTAACTACGCAGAGAGTAAATTATACCGTTGATTTTAAATGTTTTTAACAAAACATTGAAAAGGTACATGAATAGACGACATCAGAATAATAAAGACAAAAGAATAACAATTATGGCTCCCTTTCATTTCAGAAAATCTAAGTTGCTTTGTTTTTGTTATTAGTGAAGCTAATGTATTGAGCGTCAGTGAATACAATTTTGCCACCAAAAAATAGGGCAAAGAAAGTCCTGTTCAAAAAAAGACGACTCGGGTTTCCCTGGTGGTGCAGTGGTTGAGAATCTGCCTGCCGATGCAGGGGACACGGGTTCGAGCCCTGGTCTGGGAAGATCCCACATGCCGCGGAGCAACTGGGCCCGTGAGCCATGGCTGCTGAGCCTGCGCGTCTGGAGCCTGTGCTCCACAACGGGAGAGGCCACAACAGTGACAAGGCCCGCGTTAAAAAAAAAAAAAAAAAAAAAAAAAAGACAACTCACAGATATAGAGAACAAACTAGTGGGTACCAGTGTGTGTGGGGGGTGGTGGGCAGGGGAGGTACAAACTATTGGCTCAAGGATGTATTGTACAATATGGGGAATAGAGCCAATATTTTGTAGTAACTATAAATGGAAAGTAACCTTTAAAAACTATATAAAAATTTTAAAAAATTTTAAAGCCCTGTTCATTTGGGTTTAAAAGGCCCCTAAACCCTAAATGTAAGTAAAATATAAATACAGATAAGTATAAAAATAAAATGTCACAATACTTGTGAAACTGAATAACTATCCCTGGGCCATGGCCTCATACAGAGTTCCACCCTACTACAAACGGTGCTACAATGTGGCATGCTGGATACCAGTATGGGATTTCTATTCTAGAAACTCTCAGAAATACACACACCTGTTCAAAAGTAAGATCAATCATTCGTGGTGACAGAAGTACCCCCTCATCCATATGACTTAATTCAAGAGAGAGAACTCCACAAAACCCAGAGTTTATTGTGGGGGGATGTTTAAAACTTTGGGGTATGACGACATTTTAGCAGTGTGAAAAAACCCTCTCTTAGGGATGAATACTAAAATATATTGTGGTAAAATGACATGTCTGGGATTTAATATACTTTAGAAAATAAAAGATAAAGCAAATGGTGCAAAAGCTTAATTACTGATGAGCACATGGACATTTTCTTGTAGAGTTACTTGAAGTTTTCATAATTAAATACATCGAAGGAAAATATGGTCAGCTTTTCCTCATCTTCCAAAAAAGGTAAGTCTGTACATTTTCTTTATGATTACGATGCAAGTAAAGTACATTGAAAAGCAAAGGCTGCCATCGAGATTTATTTCCATCCAAATTACAACCCCACCCTAATGAAAACTCTTTCAAAAGGATGTGGACAAAGTGAGAGAGTGGTAGTATATATATGGACATATATACACTACCAAATGTAAAATAGATACCTAGTGGGAAGCAGTCGAATAGCACAGGGAGATCAGCTCGGGGCTTTGTGACCAGCTACAAGGGTGGGATACGGAGGGTGGGAGGGAGGGAGACGCAAGAGGGAAGAGATAGGGGGATATATGTATAACTGATTCATTTGTTATAAAGCAGAAACTAACACACCATTGTAAAGCAATTATACCCCAATAAAAATGTTAAAAAAAAAAAAAAAAGGATGTGGACAAGGCAAGCTAGGGTGCAAAAGAGAAAATGAGCAGGAAAAAAAAAATCAAGCTTCAAATTAATGAGGAGCCTGTTGATTCAGTTCAAAATTCAAGTGTGATACCATTTTGTTAAAAACTAGGACCACCTAAGCATGGAGAAGGGTATTAAAAATCTGATCATTATCTGGGTAATTCGAGAGAAGCCTCATCCTTTCACGTGGGTAAATCTGGCTGAAACAAACACACCCAAAAAAAGTCCTTAATCTAAATTATGTAGCTAACGGCCTTGTTTCATCATCTCTCTATTCCCCTTGGCCAGACAGAGCCAAATATGGAGCCAGAACGAGGAGAGCAGCATGATCATACTGGCAACTCGGCTGCAGCAGGCCAATTAGCACGTGAAGTCTTTACAAGGACCCTTGGAAAAATAAACTCCAAAGGATATACATGTGTTGAAACATGTTTGTAATAAAATTTGTGTAACTTTAAGACAAATATTAAGCCCAGTACGTTAGGATAAAAGATGTGAAGGAGATTTTATGAGAAAGCCTTCTCACCTGAGGTCACCTTTCCTTCCCATTTTTATTACCATGTCTCCCCAAGTTAAACAATTTCTCCTTTCTAGAAAGGGGGAGGTCCACCATGGGAGTAAGGCTCTGCCTTAGGAGAGGAAATTGATACTTCACCCTCCTTAGTCTGTGGGGCAGCACACCTGGAAAGAAAGCAGAAGGGAAAGCCAACAGCAGTGGCGGGAGTAGGGAGAGAGCGTAACACCTGTGCAGAGAAAGATGACCCCTGTGCTCACCCAGCATGCGCTTGCAGCAAAGGGGACCTCACTTTCAACAGTATATACCTGGAGAGTAAAAAGACTTTTTTTCTCTTTAACTAAGTAACTGGGGTAAGACAAACTACCAAAGGCATTTAAGAGATGACAGCTCACAGATGGCTATCTTGCTTTTCAGGCTGATTAGAGATAAGTATCCAGACTGTCCCACAGTATCTTCAGGTCAAGCAAATCCCCTGGGCTATAAACGAAGCCGGCTTCCTTTGGCTCAGCTCTCCGTGAGGAAGGGAGTGATCAGTCACAGACCACCAGAGCTAGAAGGAACCCGATCAAAGCCCCACCATCCCACATCTAGGACCAGAGCCAGAGGGTTACAGGAATCCTAGGAGGGCAGCAACAGAGTTGTACACTAAAGGCCACGTCCTGCAGCTTCCAGACCAAAATGCTATCTGGTGACTCTAGATTCTTCTCTCCTAATTCGTTTAGGTAAAACTTGATATATCTGAAATTTGCATCTTAAATGTAAAGCCTGAACCCACCGAAACCCTCAGCATCTGCTAATTGCTTAATAAGAAGCTCTCCAGTGAAGAGATGAATTAGGATGCATCCATACAATAAAAATACTATGTGGTAAAAATGAGTTAGCATTCCATGTAATGGTAAGCGTTCTTTACCTATTGTTACGTGAAAACAGAGACTGCAGAACAAACCTGTTTCTGTAAGTAATAACTACGTTACGTCCGCAAGTAATAACTACGAGTATGTCCATTAGTAAAGGCACAGAAAAGATCAGGAAAATACACTCCAGTCCCTTGGCTTTCATTATCCTGGAGGAGCAAGATTATGGAGGATCTCCAGTTCCCAGTGATTCACATGACGTAAAACCCGTAAAGAGCAAGTCTTGCTATCATATACAAAAAGGTAAAGTTTTAAAAAGAGACTATTACCTCTTTCTTGCGCTCTTTTGTAGTAACTAGGAAGCACGATTCTTCCTTTACGCACTTCTCTAAGAAGGTGTTTTCCCCTCATCTTCATGATGGCGATTTCCTTTGGGAGCCAAGCCTCTCAGCTGCAGAGTCCTAAGAAGTATGGATGAAACCCTCACCTCTTCAGGGCAAGAGGAGTTAAATATGGTCCCTGCAGCACCGTGGGCTTCCCCAAATTAAGGCTTCCATCACATCAAAGGTACCCATATGAGCACAGACCAAGTGTGTCAGGACCATCCAGAGTCAAGCTATGTATAAGCTAAGGGATGAATAAACAGCCTAAAGATGATGCAAGTCATATTTTAAAGGATGGACAGGAGAAACTGTTTTTTAATAACAGCCAAGAAAGGAGTCACCGGAGAGGCAAAATTCGGAGGTACAGCTTGAATAAACAGCTTGATGGCCAAACGCTGTAAGGGGGTTGTCTACACTGGAGCATCCCCATGGGTGCACACCCCGCCCAACCCCAGCAGCAGTGACTGCTCAGGAACGGCTCCAGGTGTGCCAAGACCTCAACCCCTCCTGCTCTGGCACACCAGAGTGGCAGTTCGGACTGCCAAAGCCTCCTGGACCAGAGCCTCCTGCCTTAAGCATCCTTTGTCATTGACCTCAAGGTGTCCTCCACAGATGATCATTTTCATGTGAGCCATGACCTGGAAATGTGTTTCCCAAACACTAGGGGTCTCTGGGAAAGGACTCGAAGATAGTTGGGGTGGCAGACACGCCTAGTAAATTGTCAGCATCCTTTCACATCCTCGCCTAATGTTTTAAATACCTGTTCCTACTATATCCTTTCTAATAGAGTGCCACACTCATCATGCTGTCACAGACTCTGGAAGTTTAAGAACTCAGGTCACTTAGGAACCACTTCGCGTCTTGCCAGCCCCCAATTCAAAGAAATCCGTCATTAAGAACCTCAGAAGCACATCTACCCAGGAAATGCAATTGTATTTCCTTAATTTATAATAACTTCTAGGATTTAATCAGCATGACTGCATCTTTCTTTTTGAATAGAATGGCAATTACAGTAAGTCCCCTACATACAAGTTGCAAACTTTCACGCATTCCCACGTCCAGTTGTGTAAGTTAGTTCACGTGTCTGGCACAAATTGTCACGTGCGTGCATCCTCTACAAGTGGTTGTGCTTTTGAGTACTTTACTGTACAGTACTATATAGAGTACAGTAGTACAGTATCTTTATTTCAAACCCAGGATGTCATCTATGATGAGAAAAGAGGAAAGCTACTACCCAGACATCGCTGGATCGTTTTTTTTAAGAGGGTAGATAGAACTGAATGCAGCAAGGAACCAGAACCTGTGCCATCATCGTCAGGCGTGAAATGGCAGCTTGCCCTATCTCCTAGGGCTAACAATCCTTCAGCTCTACCATCTCCCACCTCCTCCAGTCAGTAACTCTTCTTGCCTGTTCACTCGATGCCAGCCCCTGGATGCCAGCTGTTGTACTGTACTTTTCAAGGTACTGTAAGATTAAAAATGTTTATTTTAGTCCTTGTGTAGTTCATACTACATAGTATGAGATTATTAATCTTATATGGCTATCCAATGGACCACGTTCTTTAGTGTGGAGAAAATTAAGAGAAAGTGTTTGCCGATGAATACTTGAACACTTGAGCTGTCTGACTCCCAGCGAGAAGATACCCTCCCCTAACTGGTGTCTCTTACATCAAGAAGAGCAAAGTTTTTGCTCTTGGTATTTTTTTCCTAATCCAGCCTATTTTTAGAAACTGGGTAGTTCTGCCCTTGATAAAGATGAAGAACCAGGGCTTCTACAATGGGTCAAGAAGATCACAAAGGAATAAGGATATATGTTAACCTGTATATTCTGACGACAGTACTTAGTCCTGCCAAGTTTAGTACTTTTAGGGAGAACTAAAATAAGACCTAATTTTTTGACAGCTTCAGGAGAATGAATTTGTCAAAATTATATAGAATTTCTCTGAGCTAGAAATACATGTATATCCAAGGAGAATGGTATCAAGTGCTTCTTCGGTTTTCACAAACGTTTTGCCACATCATTCACAAAACCAGTCTGAAAATGCAACTACTGTTGCTTTTTCTTCAATAATTCTTTGCTATCAACTCTCAAAATAAATGCTACTTAACTGATTACTTTTACCCAGGCGTGTTTGTCCCCTGGAAACTATAACTGACATACTTCTTCAGATATGTGGTTTCCTGTGCAATTCCTCAAAATAAAGCCTCTTTTCCACGGCTGAGAAAGGCCCACAAGTGAGTCTCTGCTCGGTAGCTGGGGAGACTTTTATTTTAAGGTTAAATTAGATCCTGCTACTCCCTTACTTCCCAACCTCCAATGGCTTCCCATCTTACCCAGTGATGGAAGAAATTGTCACAGGTATGGGAAGTCATTCTGGCTTACACAAGGTTTGGCTTGACCTTTATGCTAACTACAACAGCCTGTCTTCTGGTCTGTCAAACAGGCATTGTACATCTGATTTAAGCACTAAAATCTGATTTAACCATTTAAAAATCAAAAGGGAATAAACTGTGGTTCAGGCACTCAAAATGGAGCCGGATGGCCATCGTGGATGTGCTTTCAGACATGTTCCTGTATCACCGAGAACTTGAATTCTCTGAGCTGTATCAGACTCAAGGATACCATCAGCCGTTCTTAATATCTGCTAGCAGCTGCCTAGGTCTCAAGGTCTCCCCTTGTACCTGTGCAACCACTTCAGACCCCAACCAATCCTTATTTGACAAGCATCCTGACTTCTGCCAGCTCCAATTATGATTCTTGATCAATGACTCATGCGACTAACTGTAACTTGGTGATTTTTGCTTATATAAGCCTCCCCCATTTTGCAGTCAGGTGGAACACAGTTTAAGTACTCCTTAAATCTGTGTCTCTTGGGCTATAGTCCTCAGGCTCAAATAAAATTCTTTTCTATTCCTATTAAAATATATTTTTTGTTTGTTTGCTTGTTTTTATATATTATTTGTGTGAGAAGTATTATAAACCTATTACAGTACAGTACTATATAGCCGATTGTGTTAGTGGAGTACCTAGGCTAACTTTGTTGGACTTACAGACAAACTGGTCTTATGTGCTCTCGGAAGGGAACGTGTTCATATGTAGGGGACTTACTGTACACGTATGTAACGATGCATTCCATATGGACCTACTTGGGGACTGCCTGGTTTGCGGCCACATGGTATATACAGGGCTTAGGTGATAACTATGCAGTCAAACCACAGAGCACACTGTTTCGTTTTGCACAAAGTTAACGCAAACCTAGAAAAAGCCCTGTGTTTGCTGGGGGTTGAGAGGTTTCTTCAGTTATCAGAGGGGAGGCCTGAAGAGTTGAAGAGGAACACAAAAACGGAATGGGAAGAGAAGCTCTGCCAGCACATAGATTTCCTGTCGCACTAAGTAGAAAAAATAGTGTGTGTTTGATGCTTGCAAGGAAAGAAAGACACAGCTTGACACTGAAAAAGCTTTCATTTGTAATATGCTGAGCCATGTTTATATCTTGGGAGAAAGTTCATGCAGTGCAGCAACAAAACATTTTCTAAAAAATTCAACAAAGGTCACCAAGTAGCTCCAGACACCAAGCTGAGAGGCTGCAATAGGAAATGAAAAGTGATGGAATGTGCACCAGGGGATTTAGGACTGATCAGCTTAAGAAACACAACGCTCATGAGGAATGGACCACCTTTCTTGATCCACCTCAGTCCACTTCATCACTCTCCTGACTGCCCTCGAACCATCCAACTCAGAAGAGAAAGGTGATGCCAGGAGGGAAAAAGTAGGACCCGACAGAAGAAGGAGGAGACGCCAGGCACCAACACAAGCTCTAGCTGTAAATTTCCCTGCCAAGGGGCATGGACCTGCAGTAACTGCACAACACATGAGGACCCAGGCCTAATGGCCATAGAAGGAAGAAACAGGGACCATTTCTCCATTGGCAAGGAATCAGGCGGCTCACCCCCTTTTGCTTTCTGCTCCAAGGTTTTCAACCTTGGCTGCATAATGGAATCATGCAAGGAACTTCAAAAATTTCCAATGTCTGGCACCCACCTCCAGAGTTTGATGAAACTGGTCTAGGGTACCAATCTCGACAATGGAATTTTTTTTTTTTTTTTAAGCTCACCAGGTGATTCCAAGCATAGTCTAGGCTGTAAAGCCATAGGCAGTGTTTTGCAAGTAGGAAGCAAAGAAGAGCCAGGTGTGAGGAAGGAGGCCTGGAACGGTACAGTGATGATCAGAACAACGCTTCTCAGTTTAATGTGAGTAGGAAACACCTTGTTAAAATGCAGATTCTAATTCAGTAGGTCTGGGGTGGGGGGGCCTCAGCATTTACAACAGTGATGTCTTGATGTAGGGAGTTAGAACAGATCACAGCCTCCATCATTTAGCTAGAGAAGGAGTTACCACAGAAGGGATCATTACAAACAACATTATGGTTTCATGTTTTTCTTCTTCAGTGGTATTAACGGTACTTTAATTTCATTGGATAACTCAGGATCACCATGTGGACAGTGATGCCCATGGAAATCAGTGTGTATGAAAACCGTCCCCTTTATCACATGGCCCCAGCGTGTGCTGGGCTTTTTTGGTGGGGGAATACGATGGGCTGAATTGTGTCCTCCCAAAACTTACACATTGAAGTCCTAAAACCAGTACCGGAGAATGTGATGATTTAGAGATCAAAGCTTTAAGTAGGCCAGAGTTAAAATGAGTTATGAGAATGGGCTCTAATGCCGTATGAAGTGGTATCCTTGTAAGAGGAAGAGATTAGGACACAGACAAGTACAGAAGGAAGACCTTGTGAAAACACAGAGAGAAGATGGCCACATGCAAGTCAAGGAGAGGCCTCAGAAGGGATCAACCCTGCCACCACACTGGTCCCAGACCTCTAGCCTCCAAAACTGCAAGAAAGTCTCTTGTTTAAGCTTCCCAGTCTATGGTAGTCTGCCGAGGCGTTCCCGGCAAACTAACATGGGGCAGGACGGGTGGTTGGTTCATGTGTCTACTTTTGATAACTTGTCCGACTTATGTATTTTACCAGCAGGACGGACATCCTTATTTCTAGCATCCTCCTTCCCTCAGTCTAAAGGTCTCTTTAATATATGGTTGGCAGCAGGCAAGGTAACCAGTTGTCAGGCTTTTCAGAGGAGCCTAGTGGTTAACAACAGGCTCTGGCGTCAGCCTGTCTGGTTCCGCCACACACCTGCTCTGGGACTTGAGAATTCACAGGACAACAAGCTAGTTCCTGACAGCAAGCCTTCACACAGGGCCGCCAGAGGAACGCACACGAGCTTGCGTTTCTCCATGATCTCTGCTTTTGCGTTCAAAGTTCCCCCAGACCCACCGCCCTTTTCCCTCCCCTCCTCTCACCTGTGTTCCAGGTAGAAAATGCAGCCTGATTAAAGTGACCTCCAAGTAGATTTTAGGCAGAGCCTCACACTTATCTTTCCCTATGCCCTCCCAGCTGATGGGCAGGAGTGATTTCCAGAAAACCGACATAATATTAAAGTCGATTTTTACAGAATTAAAATCCTTCAGCCAAACTTTCTCAGAGATTAAAAAAAAAAAAAAAACCCACTGATGTTACATTCTAGGTTCCTCTAGCCTTTCAGAATCTGCCAGAACTAAATTCCAGTGCATCTTTTGGGCAATGACCTTGCCCTCCAATGAACCGTCTTGTGGTCTTGCTGGGCTCCCAGGAAGCCAACCTCCACTCTGATCTGTAATTTTTCACCACAGAAGCCATGAGTCGTTTCACTATAGGAAAATTCCAGAGTGACACACGGACACGTTACCAAGAGCAAGGCCAAGTGGAAGCAAAGAGAGGGGAGAGGTGGAGGGGAAGTCACAGCCTGGTCTCCGCACTGGCTTTTCGACGGCCTCCGACCTCTGAAGGAACAGTGCTGAACACACACAGGACGTTACAAAAAGTGCATTTGTCAATCTTGTCGACCTTTATAAGCTTAGTTTGCCTTTCATTTAACCTCCATTCAGCTGAGTCCATTAAAACGGCTGTTACCAAGGTCAGAGGCTCCTACGTGACTAATATCCACATCTTTTTCTCCCCCGACTTCATCTCCATAGGATACTCTCTACTCCTTATCAAGTGTTTATACCTATCATTTTCTTCTTTGCTATCCCCCAGGGCATTTCTTAATCTCCCTAATGTGTCAAGTGGTGCATTCCAACATTCTCCTCCTTTCCCTTCTCCAAAATACCAGTAGACTTCTGCCTCTCTCTCCTCGGAGTATTTCAGTAGTCCTTTCCTTCTCCACTACTTTGTCCCCACCCTCAGTGTCGAAAGGCATCACGCTAGGAGTCTCCGTGATCTCCATGGAATCAAAGAGCTGGCACTGAAAAAGGCAGTTCAGAGTTTAAGTTCAAAAGTTTAATTACTGATGTTGTGCACAGTGCAACTGAGCCGACCTATGATGCTTTTTAGCCATAAAAGGAAAAGTGAAATGTTGCAACACTGATTTAGGACACTCTTCATTGAAAATAACTTTCTGTAGATGTGTGTTCCTCAAATAAAATATATACTCTCATTTGATTTTTGAACGTGAGGCCTTCCACTGTAGAAATTCAAAACGAACAAGTTTATGGAGAGTTGGCTTGGAGTCAAAGCATGTGACGATCACTACACAAGTTGGGAATTAAGGACATATGGAATTAAGAATGGTGGGCAATGAGCCAAGGCAATCCAAGGATTACTCAGCTGGCAAGGAAGGCCTGTCTGGGAACACACAGAAAAGCAGCAGTAAGTCAGCACTTAACTAGTTGCAGTAAAATCCGCTTCTTAAAAACATCCCGACAAGTTACATTCACTTAGAGAATCATTTAAGGGAAGATGACTGGAAATAAAGTTCCAGCTCAACAATAACTATGGTTGATGCCTTGAGATCAGGAAATCAAGTCACAATGAAAAGATGCTCAGGCCAAAGACCCAGGCACAATAAGGGAATACAAAGGCAAAGGCCCCAAAGAGGAAGCGGCCTAAATGTCCTCAAGGTTGCCCCCTTGAGGACTCAGACCTGTGGATGAGGTCACATATGGATGGAGAACTCCACTCCCAGTCTTTGTATTAAGACAGCACTTTAGAAGTTGGCAAACTTTCCCTGAAGAGGGCCAGACAGTAAATATCTGAGGTTTGGGGGGCCAAGTAAGGTCTGTTGTGCAGTTTAACCCTTTAAACAAGGTAAAAAGCATTCTTAGATCATGGGTCATATAAAGACATGCCACCTGCCCTACTTGGCCAATCCCTGCCTTATACCAAACTTTCCGAGCCAGATCCCAGTGCAGAGAGCTCTCCCAGCTTCCCACCAGTTCTCTGTACCAGCAGCCACTGACAGCTGCTCCTTCTGTTCCCAGAGGACTAAGGATGGGGGCCTCACACCAGCACGGGCAGATAGCAGAGAACACCCCAGAGCAGTGGCCAAGGGGTGGAAAGGTTGCGAATGGATAAGGCTAGAATGGACGTGGTCCAAGTTTCTGAAGTCATGAAGGGCATGGAAAGATGACCTAGTTCACGTCCTAACACACCAAACAAGGAGGCAATAGAGTTGTTCTTCCAAGTTCTCACACCTAGTTTTGACTCACATGAATCATACCTTGAAGCTAGAAAGATGTACTTTGCTTGACTGGGATTAAACATGTAGAGGTAACACCACTCCGACCCTATACAGGTACTTCAGGACGTAAACAAGTTGTCCATACAGTTCAGGTGCATTTATGAACACAGGCCCGTAATGGGTTATTAGAGTCGAGGAATGCAGGAGGGGCACGCCTTCTCTCAACACTCTGCTTAAAGTTACTGTTAGCAAACACGGGGCAACCTAGGCTGAGGCAAACCGGGTCCACATGAGGTATCTGTTCCTAGTTGGCCCATTCTGATGCTGTCTCACAGGACACACAGAGAATTGGCCTTCTCTTTGGAATGCTTTCACATTCCAATAATTCTTAGAAGGGACTTGTGGCACGTGTTAGTTCCCTTCCTGCTAGGAGAAGAAAAACACATTAGTTACCACCTTCCCTGGGTTCTTGTGTCCCTGCCTGGAGCCATGGGGTTTCTTTTGCTGAAAAGATACAGCTGGGCCACAGGAAATTAAGCTCTTAGTCTCCCCAAATGTGACATCGGATGTGTGCCAAAGATAATCATCTAACAAACGTCCCCAAGGACATCCTTGGCTCGAAATTCCTTTACTGAAAAAAAAATAAATTGAATTAAAATCCATGCATTCCATGAGGGCAGAGGTTTGGGGGGTTTTTCCCGACTTACTCACATATGTATTCTGGGTGCCTAGAATGTGCTCGGCACATAGCAAGCTCTGAATAAGGAACACAATCGCTGGTAAAACTTTGAAATTGGTAAATGGCTTTTATGGAAAAGAACCTGGCTGGTAGAAGAGAAACTGCAGATGTTACAGCTGATTACCTTTTCACCCCCCAAATAAAAAGCAATAAGCTGAGACAGAATGGAGACCTTCGTTCACTGGATAGTCAGCAATGCCCCGAATCAGCAGACCCTCTAACGCACAGAAGCAGCGAGGGTCCCACTGCACAGCAAGGTAGTAAGTTTGCGGAAGATGAACCACTGAACTTAAACTACCGATTGGAATGCAAACTACCATCCGAGAAAATAGGGTATTCTAGAGAAAAGAGCATATTTGCTTTTTCCAGGTGCATCCCCCCCACAGCTTCACTTAGAAAAGATGAAGGGAAGTGAATGTAGCAAGTCAGGCATCAACAACTTTGGGCACAATGAGTAGCAACTGGACCCGGTCTCAAAGGACACCAGTGAAAGCATGGCCTTTTGTGGCCAGTTCAGTTGTTAGTTGTTTCCTACCCTTTTGTCTTGTTCCCTACCCTTTTGTCTTGTTCCCTAGAGAATGAGTGAAAAGTGAGAAAGAACCTTGCCTGGGCCAACATCCTCCACCGTCCCCTCTCTCCAGACACCTGCTCAAGCTAAAGAAGAGGGTGTGAGTAGGGAGCGAGATCCCCTTTAAAACTGCATCCACCACCACTTCAAAGCCAGTGTCCACAGGGCAATCAACACACTGGGCAGGACTGCCCACATCCTCTTCAGGTATGATTTAAAGTAACAAGTCCATGGAATGAGCTATATAACTGCCAGAATCAGCACCTGTAACACATTAGCAATTAAAGCTTAACAGGTCAAGGTGGGAACTAATGCAAACAATGGCAGCAGCTCAGAGGTTAAGTAATCGGTTTCTAGCAGAAAGAAACTCAGCTAAAAATAGCAGGCATACTCTGATAGCAACAGAAGTTCTGGAAGACCTAAAAGATTTCGGTCAAATCTCCTTGTTTACTGACAACATTAACATTCATCCACCGAGTCCTGTGTACGCAACAATGTGTATGGACCCTGTCCAGGCACGGGGCTAGCCTCTGAGGCTACAGTCATGGATGAGAGGACAGAGAAACCATGCGCTCAGCAAGCTAACCATCCAGTGGGAGAGAGGATCTAACAGGGAAACATGAGGCTGCCTCCAACTTACCTGTGATTCAGGCAGTTTTGCACGAAGCCACCCCCATCTGTCCCCTGCTGTTCTTCACAACATTTGGACTACTTCCTCCTTATGGCTGGAATATGGACAGTGGTCATGAAGATACAAGTGCTTTCTTAAAGGGGTCCCACAAGCCCTGAATAAGCGAACAGTGATTCAGAGCTGCCCTCAGAGCGGGTTCTAAGCTATGCTGGCCATAGAACGGGGAGGAAGAAGGGAGGGACCAGAACTGGGCTGAGGACCTAAGTCGCCAGTCTTGTCTCTGCCAATAAAACCCTTCATGACCCTGGACAAGGGGCAAATCTCTAAGAGTCTCTAAAATGGGGTAAACTATGCCTTCTGCCTGCTTTTATACTTACGTGAATAGAGGACATCGTGTAGTCAGGTAGGAGGCAGGAAGCAAAAGATATCCTTTTTGTATTGATAATTTTCCCAAGGCACTAGATTTCTGGGCCAGCCTACATTTGGAGAGGCAACTAAAAACAGCTGACGTGCGACTGCTATAAACACCCTCAGGGTTTCTGGCTAGGGTCTGAATGTGCTCTTTCAAAAATGTCTACTGTAAAGCTCAAAACTCAGCAGATGTCTACTGAGCACCCAGCTTGTGCACTCACCACGCCAGACTTGGGGAGACACAGCAGCGAGCCTGAGAGGCAGCATTCACTGAGCGCTTCCTATGTATGTCAACTCATTTACATCTTCACTGTAACCCTATAACTGCAGTACTAACGTGATCCTCATTTACTTAAAGGAGAACACTAGAGCACACAGGTTGAGAAATGTTCAAGGTCACAGAAGCAGTAGAGCTGGAATTCAAACTAGGGAAGAGAGTTTCTACTATGGATGTTTTGACAGCAAAGCCCTGTGTAGGGACCCAGGAACCTGCCAGATAGCACATTCTCCAGCCCTTCCTCCAATGGAGACTCAGCTAAAGTCCGGGGCTCTCCCTCTGGTGGTGCTGCTCTAATTAAGAGACCTTATTGCTCTCCAATTTCCAAGTAAACATATTTGCAGAAATGTCAACTTCCACATTTTAATTGAGATAATGCAACAGTGTTGCCAAATCTTAAGTGGGAGTTTTTGCATCCCCATGTCATTATTTCCCATGGGACCATGACCCTCATGAGACAGCACTGATGGGACAAATACAGCTGAGAGCCTCTACTTGTAGGTCTGTGAACCACAAAGCTGAAGATCATAGCTAGTACAACACCAAACATTCTGTGAAAGAACCACGTTAAAGGACAATCAAGTCTTCTCTTGCCCATAAAGCCATTCCTAGCTGTTTCTAATCTCTTCCCCATCACATAGTATACACTACACAATTTTGAACTCAATCATGTACATTGTATACTGGTTATAGCCTTAGAGGCCTCGGTCTAAAAATCAAGTCTGTAAAACGTGACCAGGGACTATGCTCAAGCATTTTCTAGGACTATCTTAAGCTCATAATAGATGCTCAAGTCCTTAATTGATTAATGGATCCAAAGAGTTAATTAGCATGTTTATTGGACACAGGCTCACTCAATACAAGTTGATTTCTTGATGTTTCCTACACTCATTTTCTTATTTTTAAAAAGACTTTATCACTTTCTTGATATGAGACCCCCATAAAGAAAAGATAGACACAAACCTTTTGTTCAAGAACTACGTCGTCTGGGAAAGGAGGAAAAAAGTTAACTTGTAGGAACAACTTTAATAGCCACAAGAGGGGTAAATGCCATTATAACTTTATGGGCTTGCTTTGGCTAGGATAAATTTAGAGTCTAGATAAATCACACACACTCTGAAATCTTAACTACTGGTAAAAGAATACGCTCCATGTCAGAGTGTAACACTGAGCAAACATGCCCTCTAAGCTTAAGCTGCCAAAGGCGTTCGCTCAGTGTTTTATCAGCTTTGGGGACTTGGCTCAATGCACACTGGGGTAGAGTCCCTAGAGACAGACCCTGTGATTACGATGAAATCCTACAAGGAAGGAAAGCTATACATATAGGAACCAACGTCGTGTATAACATGGAAATGTAAGCTCAACTGTTTGAGACAGATCAAGAGCAGTGGTAACTCAGAAAACCACTGTGGTCACAGGGGCTGCTGGAGTTACCTGCTTCTTTCGAGTTTATAGCCTCTAAATGTATAGTTTTCTTCCTTACTTAGATGCCAGATTTGCAAAGTTCAGCCACATCTGTAGACACCACCGGGATGATGAAAGGGCCCAGACTTTGAAGTCAGACAAACCTGGGTCTGGACCTCGACTCTCCCCCGTGTATTAACTTTGTGATCCTGGGCAAGTGAACTTAATCCGAGCTTCGGTTCTCTCTGTAAATCTGAGGCAACACGCATGCTACAGAGTGGCTTTGAGAATTACAGCTGTATGTACGTAAAGTGCATAGGACACTGGGTGAATATATAGTAAATCCTCCAACTCTCATTTAATATAAGGCTTAAGCGGAAAGGTGTTGCTTATGTAAAACCACGGAAAACAGAAGTGTACAAGCGTGGTGGTGTCCAGGACAGAGTATTCCGACCCCATCTCTTTTCCATATCACCTCAGCCTCCATATGACTTTTAGGAATAATGGCAAATCAGATGTTACATCTACCATACCTCCACGTCAATAGGTTTTCGAAAGCCAGTGTTAAAAGACCACCTTCTAAATTCAGGAGTGACTTCCGGTATGCATTCTCTTCTACAAAAAGCCATTCACCAGAGACATCTGCTAAGAGTGGGATTCTAGGCAGTCAGAAAGCATTCCCAGAACAGTAGTAGCTCTATGTTACTTTCACTTTAATTAAGGGTCATCCAACAGTCCACGAGTCCGATTTCCTGGAAGGCTGGCTCTTTGTCTGATTTTACGTTACTGTGGTAGAAGGGCTAACTCATCTGCAGGGGCCTCTGAGCTCCTGAGGATCTGTCCAAACAGGTCTGCACCATGACTCGGGTGAGGACACTGGTTTCTATAGCAGCGCTTCAAGGCTTAATACATATCTCGTTAACATGCAAGTTCTGATTCAGGAGTTCTGGGCAGGGACCTGAGACAATACAAGCTCCCAGAAGATGCCTGTGCCAGTTTCCAGACCACACCGGGAGTAACATGGGTCTACAGGGCCAGGACAATTAAATTTTACAAACCGAAGAGCACACAGCGTTCCTCCATTCTTGGGGCTCAAAATGGGGGCAGCAACTGGCAACTAACTGTGTTTGGGAAGGTACTAAACTATGGCAATTGTATAAAACCAACGAAGTACACATAGAACTCTTAAAGGAAAACCAAAGAAACAATATTCACAGGGACCATTACCATTTTCTTCAGCTGAAAACATCCTCCCACTCCTCTAAGCTCTTTTCTCCTAGAAATGATATCCTTTTTGTTAGCTCTCATAAGCTGTTTCTTTGAGTAGCTGTTAATGAAAACATATCAAGACACTGCTAATGTCTCCTACAGAGGCTTAGTGCAGAAAAACACCAGTTTTTAAATTCTGTTTAAAAAAAAGATAGTAACAGTGTAACAAGTAACAGCGTAACGAATGAAATCAGCTTAGAACACTCATCAGGCACCAATGGTTTCTGAAAATCAGACACGCATTCTGTAACTGTCACTGACTTATGTGCAGTCTGACCTTCAGGGACCAAATAAATGAGCAAACCATCTCAGGGATACGTTCCATGTTAGAGGTTTTATGCTGCGGTGACAGGGAAAAAAACGGGTCCTAAGAAATAGTGTGGAAGAAACAGGGCTGGCACCAGGTCAGGTCTCCAGATGGGCGACCTTGCTTACCCAGTTAACCTAAGTCTTCACCTGCCAACTGAACCATACTCCCTCTTCCCCACTAGCTCACATGTCTCGTTCAGTGTCACCACCCACTTCCCAGAGAAGGCGCCCTTCCCAAGGCTAAAACTTGACTGTTGCTTCACTTAAGCAGCATGGTACGTAACTGATGGTGCCTTTGTACCCCTAAACTGACCAGCCCTGTAACCACTTACACCTGAACCTTTGAGCACATGCAAATTTTTTTTTTTTTTTAACAGCTCAAAGGATTCATCTGCTACCACATCATCAGTGCAACTTCCTTCTCTTTCAAGTTCACTTTTGAGGATTACTGTGTTATCTTGTACTACCCAATAGTTAGCCTGGCACCCCAAACAGTGCATGATTCCCAGAGACAGAGATGGAGTCTGGTGGAGTGTGTGATCCCTGTACCTCCCACAGAACCTTTAAAAAGCAGGCAACTCATAAGCGCTTATGGTGGGTGCCTCCTTCCAATGAGGGCACTGGCACAGAAGCCTATGGTGACAACAAGTCAACCCTCACCTCCAGAAAATTGCAAGCAGGGAACGGTGATTCACCTTGTTGAGAATCAGAACCACCTGGGAGCATTTTCCATACTATTGAGTCCCTAGCCCTATTCAAGCTTAGCTTTAACAAGTACCCAGGCTCTGTAAGCTGAGTTTTCAGGAAGACTGATCCTCTTCTTGTGGCTCAACCATCTTGGCGCTTTTTGCTTTCACTTAACCCTATCGACGGCCGGCAGTCCTCCCACATCCTCCTGCCCACAGAGGCCGTGACACTGTTACACTCCGTCCTGGCAGAAAATCAAAAGATAGCCAAGGACCAAGGATTTCCTGGTTGTATGCCTTTAAGTTTTCAAAACAAAACGCAAAACCAGCCATTCACCTTTGTTATGCCGCACTGTTTACACCCACCATCCGACCCGCTTTCTTTACGAAACTTTCAACGTTTTCTCCAACCATCACGCAAGTATTCGAGGGAGCACTAAACCACCTCCCTCGGGTTCTCAGAGCACGAACTCTAGGTGCGGCCGCCACTCAGCTGCCCATCGTTGCTCCGGCGCAGAAACCACACGCAAAAGAAAAGAAAGCGTTTGCACCAAGGAGCACTCACCCAGCACCCACCACCGTGGCCCCGGTCCCCGAGCGG
This sequence comes from Hyperoodon ampullatus, assembly GCF_949752795.1. NCBI lineage: Eukaryota > Metazoa > Chordata > Mammalia > Artiodactyla > Ziphiidae > Hyperoodon > Hyperoodon ampullatus. The sequence goes on from NC_136926.1 coordinate 74,796,226, forward strand.
ATCTCCAAGCCCCTCCTGCGCGGCGCCGCCTCCCCAAACAGCCCGGGCGCGCACGGACGGACTCCGCGGAGCCCCGAGACTTACCTGAAGCACGTCGTGAGCTCGCCTGAAGACTTCAGACACGGGTATGTGGTCGTAGCGATTTTGTTTTCCGAGCAGATTTCTCTGTAGAAAAAGTTGAGGAACTTCGTTGGTTCTCCGCTGGAGAGCGGAGGGTAGACGCGCGTTGGGCGTCCGCGTCCCGCGCGCCGACCAGGCGCTGGTTCCCCTCAGGCGGGCGCGGAGCGGACTCCAGGGTCAGGGGCGGGCCCGGCGAGGGTCCAACGCAGGGAACCCAGGTCCAAGGGAAAGAAAAGGTGAAGAAGCGGGGCACTGAAGGGCGGCAGGAATGCTGCGCGCGGGTATCTCGGTGCCCCGACCCACAGATGGGGGAGCCAGGGCTAAGGGCGCGGAGGGTCTCACCCGGGAGCAGAGTTTAACGTCGGCCAAAACAGTTGAGTGTCCGGGGAAGCGAGGGCGTAAGGCTCACCGCTGTGGGGGGAAAGGGGCACCGCCTGCACCCCAAGAGCCGGGGCGCACCAAGCAGGGACCGGCAGCGCTTACCTGTCGCTGTCCTCGGGCTCCTCTCGGTAGCTCCACGTGTGTCCCAGCGCCAGGAGCAGCAGAAGCGGACCCAGGCTCTTGCCCAGCTGCCCCCTCGCCGCTCCTCCCCGGGTCGGAGGTGGCGGCACCATCAGGGAAGCTCCCGGCTTCTTCTCGGCGCCGGAGCTCTCTCCCCGCCCTGCGCCCGGCTCCTCCGCGCCCGCCGCCGCCTTCCCTCTCCCCGGCAGGGGGCGCCCGAGGGCGGGGGCGTTTGCGCCACCTGAGAGAGGCACCGGGGTTGGTGGCGCCGTGGTGTTGAGGGGGTTAGGCTAGGGATTGGGGTGCAGAGTGCCAGCTCTGAAGAGAGGCTGGGAAATGGGGCGCCTGCGGTGCCCAGCCGGCGCGACGGTCGCGGGGTCCAGGCCGTCTCGCTCGGGAGGTTCACGCCGGAGAGACGAACTCGCTCCACGCGGCTTGGGGCGGCGCCTTCGTCGCTTGTTTCTTCCTCTGCCGGGCGCCGCGCGCAGGGTGCGGAAAGCAGGCGGCCGCTTAGCATTTTACCCCGGGGTCGCACGCCCGGGAGGAGGAGCCGATTCTCACCCCGGGAAAAGGGAGGGGGAGCAGAGGGGTTAATAAGCTTCCTTCCTGTTGTCAGTTGCTTTCCAAGTACCCAGGTCAGGCTAATGTTTGGCTTCTCCCCTCGAGCGCCTACACTGTCCTTTCCCGCTACCTCGGTTCTCCTTAGCAGAATAAGGGAGGAAGGAGGAGGTGAAGGCTCCAGCGGCTCTCCCAAACTGCCTTCTCTGAAACCTGAAATTGCACCATTTCTAGAGCGTGGTCTGTCTTCATTAAAGCCCCTTAGTCCTCCGGTCGAACAAGCAACGAGCTCTCCTCAGCTCTTTCTGGGTAGGTGTGTGTGTGTGCGTGCGGGGGGGGTTAAATCCTCGTGCCCTGAGCAGCTTTAATGCTGCTTCAAAACCACGCACACACGTGAGAGCTGGAAGATCAGGCGAGACACGGAAGGGGGCCGTTAATCAGCGCCTGCCCCCTGCTAGTTAACGCGGGGCTGTTAACGGGTATCCTGAAAATCCGGGCTGGGGGGCGGTACGGTAAATCAGCTCACCTGGTGGTGACCCAATTGTAACTCATATATACGCCTGCATCTTCACACTTGGTTGCACGTTAGGCGTTTCTGTGCCTGTTAAAGAGAAGCTCGTGATATAAACGTGCCCCGCTGAGCAAGCAAGTGGTCGTGGCCCAGAAATAAGTTGCAAGAGCAGGAGGTTGCCCGAGGAGCTGAAAAGGTAGCTTGTTCACAAGTTACCGGTGCGCTAATTGGTTAGGTGAGCAGGTGTTTTGATTCAAAATATTCTGGGCAACTGAGAATCACCGTGCGTATCACATACATCTTGACATTTTAAAATAGCAATGGTATCCTCATTTCTCTGTAGATTGCTTTTATGTTTTCCAAAGGTTTTTCACATTTACGATTTTATTTGATACCATACCCCTTGAAACTAGGAGTCCGACTTCAGCGAGGTGGGTTTCTTTCCTACAAAACTTAGACATGGCAGAGCATAAAACACACTTGATATTGAAATACGGTGCTACACACAAGAGAAGTGAATTTTCACGTGGTAGTTCAGGAGACACTTCAGAAGCTGGCCAAACCTGCCAGTGACCATCATACAGTCAGAAAAAAAACAACAAATAAACCTGGATTCAAACCCAGGCTGTGTGGCTTCCTTGGTCTGTGACCTTGCGCAAGTTACGTGACCTTGTGCAAGTTACCTAACCTTTCTGAAACTCAGTTTCCTCATCTGTAAAATGGAGAAAACTCCCTGAGTGTTTAAGAGTAATAAATGAGGTAATGCGTATGATGTTTTCTCAGTGCCTGGCGTATATTGAGTGCTCAGTAGACATTAACTGTTACCATTTTTAACCTAAATGATTATATGCACAGGATTTTCAGTTTTAACTTTCCAGCTTTCTGCTTTCTGGATAGTTTATTTCACAACAGTTGTTTGGGTTCCTAAAGAGATACCTCTCTAAGCACTTGAAAAATAAACCCATGGTGGAAATTATAAAAATTGTATCACTTTAGATTGTGCCAAAAAAATGTTTAGTCTCCGTCTTGCAGAGAAGAGGCCATTCTGTAGAAGGTTCTATTTCTTTTTTTTTTTTCTTTTTTTGGCCAAGTCATGCAGCTTGTGGGAATCTTAGTTCCCAGACCAGGGATAGAACCCACGCCCCCTGCAGTGGAAGCTTGGAGGCCTAACCGCTGACTGGACCACCCGCGAGGGGAAGTCCCTAGGAGGTTCTATTTTTATTTTCTTACCTATTACTCTATTTTGATATCTGGCTATCTTTTTTTTCCTCTTTACTCAATTTTGCTTTTCTACTGTTGTATTATGGGTCTTAGTTCTACAAGTAGGAGAGAATGGTATAGGAGATTTGTTATCGGCTTCCTTAAATAGTTAATAAGCCACATATGGGGACATGCAGCTTTACGGAGAAAGTAATTCAGGATGCAAATGATAAAAGCAAAATCATGTTTGTTATGCACAGCTGTGTGGTGGAAAATTGGGGACTGAGCTGACTTTGAGGCCTCCTTATTTTCAGCCCCTCCACTGAGCACAGATGAGAATGAGGTGTCAGAGGAGGTGCTGGGGCCCAACAAACAGGCCAGGTTTGCCTGGGAGGAAACCCTGAGGCTGGGTGGTCAGGGGGCATTTCTGGAAGAGGTGAGCTGGAGCAGAGACCTTTTTTAAAACCTTTGCCTGGAGGCCTGGAATTTAAACTCACTGGCAGCTACTGACCCCACAAGACATTTCTTGTGGGGCTTTGGGAGCTGGGCTGGAAAGCACAGCCCAGCGGAAAGAGATGTGGATGGCCTGTATGGATTCCAGTCCCCTGAAAAGTTAAACGCTCCTGTAAAAGACGAACCCTGCACTGGCTGGCTCAGGCTGCAGCCTGCATCGGAGATGTCGGAATGCAGCTGAGTGCGGCAGGGACCTCTGGGGTCTTCGGTTGTCTCTCCTGAGACCCTAACTCTCTCTCCAGCCACACATAAGCTCCCCAACGATCTGCCTCATTCCCTCACTTAAGAAACACTGGCTGAGAGGACGCACCTCCTGCCTCTTTCATAGGCGTGTTACAAAGACTGATGATACGGACCTAAATGCTCCTCGGGGGAGGCTCTGTATGATTATTTCTCTTCAGCATAGCACTGTCTGCAATGTTTTCCATATAGGCCTGTCAGCTTCTCTGAGACAAAGCAGAGCGTGCATAGTTATACAATTTGCCATGTCCTAGGGGTACGAGGCTGTACCAAGGGCTTTGAATGCAGACTGTGCTGTAGGTTCAACTCCCTCGTGGGCCAGGTAGGGCTGGGGCTACTGTTAAGGGCTGCTGAGTGCTGTCTGGGGCTGGGGGGAGAAGGGGGGTTGACTGGCTGGAGAACATAGAGGCCGGTATACACAAGCAAAGTGAAAAAACTAGGCCATGGGGCAGAGAGTACCCTTGGAGATAAGAACCATGGCCTCTTCGACTCATTTTTTTTTAATTTTTAGCTTTTATTTTTTTAACTGAGGCAAATTGACACATAAAGTATTAGTTTCAGGTGTACAATGTAATGATTCCATATGTTACCTATAGCAAAATGATCACCACAGTAAGTCCAGTTAATCCATCACCGCACAAAGTTACCATTTTTTTTTCTTGTGATGAGAACATTTAAGATCTACTCTCTTAGACCTAACTCTCAAATATACAGTACAGTATTATTAACTATAGTCACCATGCTGGGCGGTATATTACCAGGACTTATTTATTTTAGAACTGGAAATTTGTACCTTTCGACCACCTTTACCCATTTTGCCCACTCCTTTTTGAGAAACTCCAACATCTTATTTGGAGATCAACATCGTATTAGAAAAGAACGATCAATAAAAAGACAAATTAAAGGGCAAAACACCACCAAGTGGGGACACAATTCATTCCTCTATTATTTGTTTGCTTAAATTTTTCCTTATGAAAGGGATTTGTGGTGGCTGAAAAAAAATACATACTATTTTACAGTGTACACATTTCTTTATATAGTATATGCATTATTTATAGCATTATATATGGCATGGAGCAGGATTAGATAAAGCAATTAAAGCAAAGGAAGGGGCTTCCCTGGTGACGCAGTGGTTGAGAGTCCGCCTGCCGATGCAGGGGACACGAGTTCGTGCCCCGGTCCGGGAAGATGCCACATGCTGCGGAGCGGCTGGGCCCGTGAGCCATGGCCACTGAGCCTGCGCGTCCGGAGCCTGTGCTCCGCAACGGGAGAGGCCACAGCAGTGAGAGGCCTGTGTACCACAAAAAAAAAAAAAAAAAAAAAAAATGTATTGAGAACTTGGAGATACTTAGCTCAGTAGTATGGTATCAAGCCAATATGACAGGTAATAACAATGTTGACTTTAATAAAAGTTTTCTTATTTGAGCCAAGGTATCTTTTATGGTGGAATAAATATAATGCCCATGCTAGCAGAGAATGGGTACTTACTTATTAAAAGTACCTACTTATTACTTATTAAAAATATTTTTTTCCTGTGGATATGAGGTTGATTTTACCTCCTTCCTTTTAAAAAATGGACTTAGAGGAATAACACTGGGAAAAGAAAGGAATTAGACTTAAAAATTAGAGTTACCTAGATTTGAAATCCAGCTCTAAAACCTAAAACCTTTATGACCCTGAACAAGTTCCTGGGATTCAGTTTATCCATAGATAATTAGAAACAACAATCTCCAAGTCACAGGATTATTGAAAAAAGTAAATGAGATATATAAGATGACTGTTGCATCAGAGATAATAAATGAAAGCAAATATTATTTTAATTGTTTATCTTTGAAAATTTGAGTGAAGTTATGGTGGGCCATCCACCCTGTCACATTTAACTTACTTTCCATAAAAGATACCTTGTGAAATGGATGGCTAGGGATAGAGACGTCCTGTCACAGGACAGACTAAACTAAGTAGCAGCATTCACATTGCTCTCACTATCATTGTGCTTTTTTTTAAAGATTATTTTTATTTATTTTTTGGCTGCATTGGATCTTCATTGCTGCACACGGGCTTTCTCTAGTTGCTGCTAGCAGGGGCGACTCTTCATTGTGGTGCGCAGGCTTCTCATTGCAGTGGCTTCTCTTGTTGTGGAGCACGGGCTCTAGGAGCATGGGCTTCAGTAGTTGTGGCATGTGGGATCAGTAGTTGTGGCACACGGGCTTAGTGGCTCCACGGCATGTGGGATCTTCCCCAACCAGGGATCAAACCCATGTCCCCTGAATTGGCAGGCAGATTCTTAACCACTGCGCCACCAGGGAAGTCCCTACCATTGTGCTTTAATTAAATGTTAGGGGGTGACTAAGGCCCTGGGTAACTCAAGTCCATTAGCAGTTGCTAGAAATTAGAATGTACATACTTTGCCTTAGAGAATAGTTGTGCTTCTGAATATTGTGCCTGTCTGACTTTTATATATTTTAAACCAAATCATGATCTAAGTGTGTTCAAGGAACTGGCTAGTTAAAACCCAGCTGCGGTCAATCCTAGAGTGGTGTGAACACTCTCTTCAAATCTATGCATCCGTGTGATTGCATTATTTTCTGTTGAATGTTTCTAACTGGGTCAGGCTGGGAAAATTTGCAGCAGAGGAATGGGCCCTACCTAAGGAGGCCACAGTCTTCCGGGAGGGCAGTTCTGTTTAAAGAAAATGAGGCAGTCCATATGATGCAGAAAAATCTTAGCACTCAGGGTAAAGGTTGTTAGAGTCTGACAGAACATGCAGTACATCTGTTAACCAAAATGAGACCTATTCATGATAAAATACCAAGAAAGCCACATTCCTGAATGCTTTTAATGGATGATGATAATTTTCCAAGAATTTGGCACAAAGTATAACGACAAATACTTATTGAGCACTTGGTACATGCAGATATATATATATATATATTTATTTATTTATTTATTTTTGGCTGCGTTGGGTCTTCGTTGCTGGGCATGGGCTTTCTCTAGTTGCAGCGAGCGGGGGCTACTCTTCGTTGTGGTGCGCGGGCTTCTCATTGCGGTGGCTTCTCTTGTTGCAGAGCACGGGCTCTAGGCGCGCAGGCTCAGTAGTTGTGACTCTCGGGCTCTAGAGCGCAGGCTCAGTAGTTGTGGCGCACGGGCTTAGTTGCTCCGCAGCATGTGGGATCTTCCCAGAACAGAGCTTGAACCCGTTTCCCCTGCATTGGCAGGTGGATTCTTAACCACTGCGCCACCAGGGAAGCCCCATGCAGATATTTTTAAAAGCACTTTACAAGTATTATCCAGTGGTTAGGACTCTGCACTTCCATTGCAGGGGGCACAGGTTCAATCCTTAGTCCGGGAACTAAGATCCCACATGCCACACAGCACGGCCAAAAAAAAAAAAACAGAAAAAAAAACAACAAAAGTCTACAAGTATTATCTCATCTAATCCTTATTATAATCCTCTGTCACTGATTCTATTATCATCTGCTTTTTACAGGTGAGGAAATTGAGGTAGAGATTTTAATTCACTTGCCTAAGGTACAGAGTTATGAGTAATGAGCTGGGTTTGAATTGAGGCATTTTTAGCCCCAGGGTCCATGCTCTTAACACTACACTAAACTGCCCTTTGGAGAAGTAAGAATCTGGGCAGTTTTCTCCTAAGAGACAGACTACATCCAGGATGTTTGCCCAGGGATATAATGAGAACCAGGGAAAGCCCAAGGTCCACCATGATAATCAGTGACCCTGAGACTCTATCATGGTTCGTGCTCAGGCACGATCCTTTCTAGGCAGCTCTGTGCCAACCAGCTGACCCCATAAGTCCTCACCTTTGTGTATTAGCTGACCTCTCTCTTTGCTGCAATGCTGAGTTTTATCCACGGGACCTGTCCTCGTGGAGCTAGAGAGTCTGCTGAGTTACGTGGGAATGCTGACACGAGAAGATTGAGATCCAGCTTCCAAACCCTTGGAGCTCTGGCACGTTTGCAAACCCTCCTTCCCATTCTAGCCCTGGACCTGAGACAGGTCTTTATCGGACCTAGAACTCTCACGGAACTAGGCTATCAGGAAAGCCCGCAGGGGTGTTGGAGGGAGCATTTTTGTAGTCACCACGCAGAAATACCTAGGCAAAATGCTTTGAAAATATCAGAGTCCAGCGTAGTCCCATGGAATCACCTTCCGGTTGGAAACTGTTTTTTTTTTTTTTTTTTGCGGTACGCGGGCCTCTCACTCTTGCGGCCTCTCCCGTTGCGGAGCCCAGGCTCGGGACGCGCAGGCTCAGCGGCCATGGCTCACGGGCCCAGCCGCTCCGCGGCATGTGGAATCTTCCCAGACCGGGGCACGAACCCGCGTCCCCTGCTTCGGCAGGCGGACTCTCAACCACTGCGCCACCAGGGAAGCCCGGAAACGGATTCTTTGAGATCTAGAAAGAATAGTGGAGGGTAAGCAGTTGCAACCAAGGTTTGCTCAGGAAAGCTGGAAGAGTTTTGGATCCCTCCCTCTTTCTCCCATCCTCCCTCCCCTCTCACCGCCCCTCCCCCTCCACACACACAATCCTCAGAGGTTGTGGGCTTGTGGATGTTTCAGATCAGCATGGGTTTGCATTCTTCCATCCTAATCTTTACCAACAATGCAGAATCCCAAAGGAATGTCAGATAAAACGAGCGGCCTTGGTTTAGGTTCGTTTCATCCACATGCATCCCGTTTGGTTTGGGGTGTATCAGGGCAATTGTTTACCTTCCTTCTGCCTGATCCGTGATGTTTAGACCTGAGGTGTACCTTTTAGTGTTGTTTCTTTGGTTTGATCGCTGATGACCGCCTTGATAGTTCATCAGAAAAGGAGTTGGGACATTTCAAGTCTTCTTTCAGTTGCAGCATTTATCTGAGGGATACCTATAATGAGCCTGAAAGTTATGTGTATGCAGCCTGACATGTATTTGGCTCTCAAATCCTCACGTCCTGATACAAGGCTAATGGGCCAGACCCCTCGTGTCAGTAACCCGTCATTAAATCCCCGAGGGACCCGCTTTGAAGTCCATTCCCTCTCAGGCTGTGTCCTTTCTTCTTGGCCAGTCATCCCTGCTTTCCTTTCGGGCCTTTTTCTCTCCTGTTTCTGATTTCTGCTTCCTTCTGGTCCGTTCTGCTCTTTCATCAATCATTTTGCTGTAATTCCTCCTTTGGTCAGATTCAGTCCTTTCACCCACCAACTTTCACTTTCTGTCTGCCAGCTTGACTCCCTCGTCTCTGCTGTTTTCCTTCTGCTGCTCTGCGCTTCCTTAAAGTGTGTCCTTCCCCAAGTATACAGGTTTAAAGTATGTTCCCTCCCCAATCCTTTTTCTTCTGTGAAATCATCGGTTCTCACCTGGGGGTCAATTCTGTCACCCAGCAGAAATTCGACAACATCGGAGACATTTTAGGTGTCACAGCTGGGGGGCTGGGCGCTCTGGCATCTAGATGTGCACAGGCCGGGATGCCGCTCAACCTCCTGCAGTGCGCGGGGCAGCCTCCTCCCCACATCCCACAGCAAAGAATTGTCTGGCTTGAGATGTCCGCGGTGTCAAGGTTGAGAAATACTGCTCGAAACACATAGTCATCCACCTCTCACTCTCATTTTTCGTCTCCTGTTTCCAAATCCCTGTTGCTTCACCCTCTTCTGCCCCGAGCCTGCCCTGGAGTCCAGCTCCCATCTTCTCATCGCTTCTTCCTGGTCACGGCATCCATCCCCTTGGCGGAATCTCCTTTACGCCTTTCAACGTGGTCAGATCTCACCTCTTAGACTCTTTGTCTCCTCCTGGCTTCGTGTTCCTATCTTAGTTCAGCAGTTACCTTATCTCTCCGCTGTCCTGCACTGATGAGAGGAACTGTGAAAATATTTTGCTTAGAATTCTGTTTATCTTCTCAGTTTTCCCAAACCCAAAGCAGCCCTTAAACGTTCTGGTTTCAGACTCCCTCGAGTGTATCAGACAGCCCTGTGTTCTGACTACCCTCGCACCTTCCTGCGTGCTTTCCTCAGCTCACCTGCCGCTGGCCGCAGCGGTTGCTCTGGTCCTTTCTTCCCGATGTTGATGTTTATGTGTTGCTTGCGTTGGCGTGGCACGGCGTGGCTGTGCCCGCTCTTCTCCTGCTGTAAGAGAAGGGAGAAATACATTCCCTACCTTCATTCATTAAAAGACAAACAAAGAATCAAATGATTTTGCTGTATTTGCTGTATGACAGGCAATGTTGGATGTGTTAGCAACTAAAATAAATAAGAGAACAAACGTCCCCAGAGAGTTCCAGCTCTGACCCGGAGGCAAGCGAGCCACCCAGCCACAGCTAAGCTGGGTGCTGCATGCAGGAGGTGAGGGGTGATCGGAGCAGAAAGGAAAGAGCACCTTGTATGAGTTTCCTGCGGCTGTTACGAGAACTGACCACAGTGTAGTGGCTTACAACAACAGAAATTTATTATCTTGTGGCTCTAGAAGTCAGAAGTTCCAGGCCAGTCTCACTGGGCTAAAATCACAGTGTCATCAGGGCTTCTTTCCTCCTGCAGGATCTGGGGAGCAGGTTTGCTAGGGTTTCACTTCCTTTGAAGACTCCAGCGTAGAATTGGTTGCTTAAACGTTTGCAGGAACGAACGCTGAATGCATTCGTGGATAAAGGAGGTGGGCAGCCTTCATGGCGGGGGGACAGCAAAGCAAGGACACAGGAATCAGAGGCCACCTATCCTCAGCTTCCTTCCCACAATCCTCGTAGCTAAGATCCCTCTTTTACAGATGAGTCATCTGTGAAGTGTGGCCATCCACTTGGACCCCAATGTAGCTCAGTGGAATCGCCACAGGAAGCCAGGCAAGCCGCATAGCTTCCCCTCTCCACTCCCAGCACCCAAGCCCAACATTCTGAAAAAGACCACCATATTGGAGACGCCTGCGTTTGACCCCAACGCACAAAACACCCGTGACTCTTTCAGGAGCTCCCATACCACGGGTGACAGCTCCGCGCCTCCGTACTTATTGATTTCTCATTTCTTGCAAAAACACCATCAACATTCAATCAAGTCCCAAAAGAAAGGGTCAGAAGACAAGTGGTTTCAGTCACCTCCACTTGACAGCCGCTTCCTACAAAAACTGTTTTCTTGCTCTTCAGGCCAAACTGTTGTCCTCCATACAGTTAATAGGTCAGAGCGGGCTGAGTTGTGTCATTGACTAGGAAACTTTACCAGTCAGGAGTTATTAGGCCGTGTCTCTGGAAATCAGGACATTTCTGAACAGTGTGGAAGTTGCCCCAGCTCAACGATAGGCTGCCTTCACCACATTAAGAAATTTGCAGCCAGCGGTAACTACTTTTGAGGCCGGCTTTACTTTTCTTCTACCCTGAATTCCCTGAAATCTAAGGTCAAGGTTAAGAAAACTTAGAGCAGCTGTTTAGGGGATTGAAGGAAAACAGTAAGATTGAGCTGAGCATAAGCCCTAAAAAGGCTGTCATTCCTGGGAGAGGGAGGACTTTTATATAGAAAACTGGGTGTCAAGGAAGACATTTTTTTTCCCCCTGAGATCCAACTGAGACCAACACAATTCGAAACCCCCTTCCCTGAGCATTATCACCTTATATTTTCCCACGAGATGGGCTTTCTCCCCATGGCTCTGGAGGGGGTGGGGATGTCCCTGAAAGGGCCATAATCCTGTTTGTGATACCACTATCTATTGCCAGGCTGGGGTGTCAGTGCCAGACTGGGGATTATAGGCACATTCTTCACGGCTCTGTGAAATTCATGTGCTCATGATGAGAACACGGGCCTCCTGGTGTCCCTCTGGATGTTAAGCTTGTGCCCCATCCTGTTTCAATAACAGTCCTGACAATCCTTTATCATCTGTTCATTATATCCCAAGAGCTGTTCTAAGTGATTTTCTGAGGTGATGTTATCCAGTTCCCCAGCAAGCCTGCCAGGTAAATAGGATTATCCCCATTTTATAGATGAGGAAAACTGAGGCATGGAAAGGCCAGTCATGCAACCAAGGTCCCTGGATCAGTTAAGTGGTGGGACCTGGAATCTGATGCTGGCTGGCTGGTCTGGGAGAGCACATGCTTAGCCACTAAGGACTGGCTTTGGCTCTTATCTACAAAGGCTGTTTTGCATGACGCATCTCTATCCAGGCCGCCCTCCCCACAGAAACCTCATTTGGGTCTGTCACCATTATTTCACTGACTGGACTGATCTCCCTTAATGGCCTGAGTTATCAGGCCAGACAGCTTGGACTTTGCCTGCAAACAAGGCCTGGGGGTCCCTTAAAGAAAGAGGAAGTGACTCTGAAGTTCATTCTTCACTGTGTCCTGTGGCACGTTCTTGCCATTTATGATCAGTTGGCCAAGTTGGGTGATTTATTTAAGGTTCCAAGAGCGGTCTCCGTGTGAGCCGATAGCTCTGCTGAGCTCCGTGGCCACAGACTGTGCATAATTCCAGGCAGCCACCTGAAAATTCATAAAGAGTCAAGAGGGACCTTGGCAAGCAAACGGAAGTGTATGCCTGCAAATGTTATCACAGTCAGAGAAACCTCAGGCACCCCGGGTGGGGGTTGGGGTGGGGTGAGGGCTGGATGTGCAAACAAAAGGAGGACATGTTGCTACATTATTGGCAAGAAAATAATTCAGGGCCACTTAGGATTTGGCTAGAGCCTCGAGCCCAGGTTTAGGATTTAAGACAAGGAAATGTGTAAATCTCTGAATATTTCACTTCGGCCTCGTGCACAATACATTCCTAACAAATGACTGTGGATTAAAGAAAAGATTTATTTCGCACATCGTTGCGTTCTTCACGTAGGATGAACATCTCCTATTTGTTAAATGATTCCACCATGGTTGAAGGAAGGGACTTGAGTATCTTCGTTTCACATGTCACTTAGGAGGCCATTTGCAAAGTTTTATCATCATCATCACGGTGAGGAAGATCAGCTGCTCTGGGTTCCAAACCTGAGAGCTGGTGTCCAGTATCCAGGTCAGCCTGTCTCACCCCGACCACATTCACTTCCCCCTCAGCTGGGTTGGGGGCTACAGGGTAGGTCAGAAACCTTGCTGGGCCCTCTGTTATTTGATTTTCTGGTTCTTTTCTATCAACCCAGCTCCTGAGGATTTCCAGCTGTAGCTGGCTTTCCTGAGGAAAAGCACAAGTAGCAGAGGAGTGACTGAATGTGGAGGTGCCCCAGAAATAGAAATAGGTCGTAGACAGAAAACTGACACCCACCCCAGCAGGGGCTGAGCTGCCTCGCTGGGTGGGCTGAGGGCTGAAGCAGAGGCATCTGGAGATGAGGGTCCTAAGCGCTCTCTGCAGCCGGTGTTAAGGGTGAGACACGGGCTTGGAATTCCATTTCCCTCTCTGTGAATCTGGGTCAATGCTCGTGGCTTGGTCAATTATTATTTGTCTAATTAACAGATGGTTGTGGGTTTCTAGACCCTTTAGATTACAGTTCTTGAAGTTCTTCACTGCTTAGCCACATCACCAGACCTCCCCTCTCTGGAGGAGGGAAAGGAAATAGAATGAAAATTCCATCAGAAGCTTTCCCTATTGGCACAGTTCAGCTCGGAGGCCGAGAGGGAGAGGAGGTTGGAAGTTACTGTTTAATGAGATGTGATTGTTGGAGGTGGCCGGGTCCCTGCTGGGAGGTTACTGTAATCATGGTGAGGTCTGCCAGAGGCAATGGAGGGCAGACAGCGTGGGGATGGGGTGGGGAAGGAGGCGTCTCTGTGCTTCGCTCTGAACCCGCCCCCTTGCAAGCAGTTGTGAGGCTATGGCCTCACTTTTAAGGATGATAGCAACAACTATTTTATGAGTATCAGAAAGGAACAGCGCCTTCCTCCATTCTCCAGGGCCAACAAGCCAATGAGACTGAATGGAAACAGCTTTGTCATTTCCCCCCATGAAACATTAGGAAAAAACTTGTAAAAGAAATTTCACAGTGATGGAGTTAGTAAGCTATTCTTTCCCACCGCTTGTGTTCCCCATCAAGGAATGCCATCCAAATGGTTTTCTGACACCTCATATAATGCAATCATGAGAGTCAGCTGGTTGGTTATATTTTGTTTGGGTTTATTTTGCTTTGGGGGGAAGTGTTTCTGTACATAAATCATACATTTTAGGAACAAGTCAGAGAGAAGTGGTGGTCCTCACAGCAGCACACGGTTGCAGATTGAAATCATAGTGCTCTAACCTCAGAACTCATGTTTTAGACACAGTCACAGATGGCCAAGGTTGTTTCTACTTACTCATCTTCCTCTAGCCTCCCAAAACGTCTTCCTGGAATATGCTCCTGGGAGGGGGGTGGGGGAGGTGAAGGGAGTGTTATTTATAATCTCACGTAATCCTCATTCTCATACTAAACCATCCAGTGGTTGCTTTCCACGGGAAGAATAACAGCTCATGTGAGTTGGAAGGAATGCAAGGGAGGCATTTGCCACTCCTGATACCTCCAACCTGCGTCCAATTTAGAAGAGTCTTGGCCTCCTGGGGCAAAGAAATGAGGGCCCCTCACACACACTTGTCTGGGCCTCTACGGCAGTGTATGCTGACCTTGAGCAGGGACACGACGGGCAGTCTGACAAAGACAATGACAAGGGTGATGGCTCTGACCAGATGCGGTACTGCTTTTTGCATCTTGGATCCTTAACTTGACTGCTCACAGGACTAAGCTCATCCTTAAATCAATGATATATTCTGGAATGGGCATCAGCTGGAAACACAGCTACAGGATGTCTTCAAAAGAGGCAGAGGAGACAACTTAAGGATGTTATTTAAAGGAATGGGGATAAACCAGTCTTAGGAAGAGGATAGGTTTTGGAAGTATCCCATGGGTTCCTAGCCACACTGTACCTTACTAGCTTGGGGCCATAGTCAAGTTACTTAAGCTGTCTAGTCCCCAGCTTGCTCATCTTTAAAGTAGAGATGATGACAATTCTCATTACAAAGGATACAGGGAGGTTAGATAATACATGAAAGTCCTACACAGGACAGAGTACTGGGCATATGAAATGTACTCAGTAAACCTACTGTGTACGTGTTCCTGTGAGCATGCACTTAGTGACTGTAGAAATCATAAATAAACATACTGATTTTATCTAACACTTAGGATCAGAAGAAAGTCACTTAGTTATCTCTGTCTCAGATTTCCCTCCTATAAATTGATGTGCCTACCCCAAGGACAGGGGCAATGCGTAACCTTTAGATAGTGTTTTAAATTTTACTAAGTGGCATATTATCAATACAAAATGTCATTCTGCTATCCCTCATCAGTTCTAAAGTAAAGAAAAATTATCTTAACCTTTGTAAGTATCTTAGTTGAACTTATTCTAGAAGTATTCTATAAATCATTCCACCAGTGGGCTTGTTTTACATGCTACAAATTCTTCATACAGCTACGGATATTCTATAAGCACAGTTGGTTGCATAAGGCATGTTGGTTACAGACAATGTCTGTATCTACTTGATTTATTACATGACAACGAATAAATCAGTGAGTTTTGGGGTTTACATAAGTGCTTTCTGAAAGATCCTAGTGGCCAATAATGACTTATCAAGAATGATGAGGATAGCAAGTACGAGGAAAACCGCATTGTAGCACTCTCCTTAGTGATTCAAGACATTGCCAGTTGGCCCGCAGCTGGACTATACTGGGGCAGACTTTTCTAATCAAGGCTCATTCTGGGAACTATCTTCTACTTTGGCTCATCTGCAACTGAGATGGACTCAATTAGCCAAATGGCGGACCATGTGAGGAATTAGAAAAATTTGTACTTTGCAGCCATATCGTCCTATATCACACAGTAATGTTACTGGGTCATATCACTCATGTTGAAATCCAGAGAAATCTGGGAAATTCCCAGAAAACAGTAGTTAACTCAGGAGGTTTCCTTGCTAAAATTATGACCGTTATACGTAGAAATGCTATGCTTCTAGAATGCTCATATGATACTCTTGAAGTCTGGAATTTAAGCAGAACATATGTTGGTAAGTGCCCAAAGAGGAACTTCCCATTATTCTTTTCTTTTTTTAATTTAAAAAAATGGATACAGCAGGTTCTTATTAGTTATCTATTTTATACATATTAGTGTATACATGTCAATCCCAATCTCCCAATTCATCACACCACCACCACCACCCCTCCACTTTCCCCCCTTGGTGTCCATACATTTGTTCTCTACGTCTGTGTCTCTACTTCTGGCCTGCAAACCGGTTCATTTCTACCATTTTTCTAGGTTCCACATATATGCATTAATATGCGATATTTGTTTTTCTGACTTACTTCACCCTGTATGACAGTCTCTAGATCCATCCACGTCTCTACAAATCCATTATTCTATTCATTAAATCCATCCCACAATTGCAGAAACATGTTTTTATTATGTATTCATTGTTTCCAGCTAAGCAATAGGAACAAATATTCACTTACTCAGGGTTTTAACTTGAGTATTTCACTTACTCAGGGTTTTAACTTTCCATTTTCCTGTGTCCTTCAAAAAATATGTTGAGGGGACTTCCCTGGCGGTCCAGTGGTTAAGACTTCACGCTTCCACTGCAGGGGGCATGGGTTCAATCTGTGGTCACGGAACTAAGATCCCACATGCCACGCAGTGTGGCCAAAAAAAAAAAAAAGAATGTTGAAATCCTAACCCCAGTACCTCAGATGTGACCTTACTTGGAAATAGGATCATTGCAGATTTAATTAGTTAAGATGAAGTCATACTGGAGTAAGATGGGCCCTTAATCCTATATGCCTGCTGTCCTTATAAAGAGGAGAAAAAGACAGAAGAAAAGATGGCTGTGTGACCTATGACAGAGGCAGTAATTGTAGTGATGCATCTACAAGCCAAGGAATGCCAAGAATTGCTGGAAAACACCAAAAACCAGAAGAGGCAAGGAGTATTCTTCCCTATGGTTTTCACAGTGAACATGGCCCTGCCGACAATTTAATTTTGGACTTCTGGCCCCCAGAACTATGAGACAATAAATTTCTGTTGTTTTAAGACACCCAGTTTGTGGTACTTTGTTAAAGCAGCCCTAGAAAACGAACATACCTGGTCTGTACATCTCTTTTAACAATATTAGATGTCTATATGTAGTGTATAAAGGGATAGTTAGGTAAACATTTAAAACTTAATCCTTAAACCATTTGCATCTGCTAACACTTCAAGCCTCATCCATGTGCAAGTATTGCCACCGCTAAGTGGTCAACCAGAGGGCTCACATGGCTCCCAGGACTCCACATGCAGCCCTACAAGTCCTTCTAATGAAAAGTAATTCAAATTGTAAACTGTCAAAATTCTGTGATTTAAAGCCTTAATATGCCTTTGTCTAGTTACACAATCACCAAATGGAATACATATCATACTGTCAGTCCTTAGAAGAAAATCACTAGACAGTATCAGCAGGAAAGCATATGTTACTATTGGTTCCAGGAGAATAAATAAGCCAGGTATGAACATTTAAAGAATTATTGTCACTTTTTTTGGCACTGGTGAAGTTTGGCTCCTTTCCTGGTTATCCTTGTGAGAAATGGTTGAGTTGTTTCAATCACTATGTCAACTAGTGAAAGTTGTATAAAACCAGAATTTGACAATATTAGGGATATACTCCTTTTGTATTTGTTTTTCAAAGATGTGCTCTATAACTAGTGCAGAAAGCACTATCTTCAGTGTATCCACAGATGAAGATAAAAATAAGTTAAATAAGTGATTGGATAGAGGACCCCTATGTGCTTGAATGTTTTTTTTATTTAATTTTATTTATTTTTTTATACAGCAGATTCTTATTAGTCATCCATTTTATACACATCAGCATATGCATGTCAATCCCAGGCACCCAGTTCATCACACCACCACCCCCAACACCCCGCCGCTTTCCCCCCTTGGTGTCCATATATTTTTTTTCTACTTCTGTGTCTCAATTTCTGCTCTGCAAACCAGTTCATCTGTACCATTTTCTAGGTTCCACATATATGCATTAATATACGATATTTTTTTCTCTTTCTGACTTACTTCACTCTGTATGACTGTCTCTAGATCTATCCATGTCTTTACAAATGACCCAGTTTTGTTCCTTTTTATGGCTGAGTAATATTCCATTCTATACATGCACCACACCTTCTTTATCCATTCATCTGTCGATGGGCATTTAGGTTGCTTCCATGACCTGGCTATTGTAAATAGTGCTGCAATGAACACTGGGGTGCATGTGTCTTTTTGAATTATGGTTTTCTCTGGGTATATGCCCAGTAGTGGGATTCCTGGGTCATATGGTAATTTTATTTTTAGTTTCTTAAGGGACCTCCATACTGTTCTCCATAGTGGCTGTATCAATTTACATTCCCACCAACAGTGCAAGAGGGTTCCCTTTTCTCCACACCCTCTCCAGCATTTGTTGTTTGTAGATTTTCTGATGGAGCCCATTCTAACTGGTGTGATACCTCACTGTAGTTTTGACTTGCATTTCTCTAATAATTAGTGATGTCGAGCAACTTTTCATGTGCTTCTTGGCCATCTGTATGTCTTCTTTGGAGAAATGTCTATTTATGTCTTCTGCACATTTTTGGATTGGGTTTGCTTTTTTAATATTGAGCTGCATGAGCTGTTTATATATTTTGGAGATTAATCCTTTGTCTCTTGATTTGTTTGCAAATCTTTTCTCCCATTCTGAGGATTGTCTTTTCATCTTGTTTATGGTTTCCTTTGCTGTGCAAAAGCTTTTAAGTTTCATTAGGTCCCATTTGTTTATTTTTGTTTTTATTTCCATTACTCTAGGAGGTGGATCAAAAAAGGTCTTGCTGTAATTTATGTCAAAGAGTGTTCTTCCTTATGTTTTCCTCTAAGAGTTTTATAGTGCCCAGTTTTACATTTAGTTCTCTAATCCATTTTGAGTTTATTTTTGTGTATGGTGTTAGGGAGTGTTCTAATTTCATTCTTTTTCATGTAGCTGTTCAGTTTTCCCAGCACCACTTATTGAAGAGGCTATCTTTTCTCCACTGTATATTCTTGCCTCCTTTATCAAAGGTGACCATATGTGCATGGGTTTATCCCTGGGCTTTCTATCCTGTTCCATTGATCTATATTTCTGTTTTTGTGCCAGTACCATATTGTCTTGATTACTGTAGCTTTGTAGTAGAGTCTGAAGTCAGGGAGTCTGATTCCTCCAGCTCCTTTTTTTCCCCTCAAGACTGCTTTGGCTATTCAGGGTCTTCTTTCTCTCCATACAAATTTTAAGATTTTCTGTTCTAGTTCTATATAAAATGCCATTGGTAGTTTCATAGGGATTGCATTGAATCTGTAGATTGCTTTGGATAGTATAGTCATTTTCACAATATTGATTCTTCCAATCCAAGAACATGCTATATCTCTCCATCTGTTGGTATCATCTTTAATTTCTTTCATCACTGTCTTATAGTTTTCTGCATACAGGTCTTTTGTCTCCCGAGGTAGGTTTATTCCTAGGTATTTTATTCTCTTTGTTGCAATGGTAAATGGGAGTGTTTCCTTAATTTCTCTTTCAGATCTTTCATCACTAGTGTATAGGAATGCAAGAGATTTCTGTGCATTAATTTTGTATCCTGCTACTTTACCAAATTCATTGATTAGCTCTAATAGTTTTCTGGTGGCATCTTTAGGATTCTCTATGTATAGTATCATGTCATCTGCAAACAGTGACAGTTTTACTTCTTCTTTTCCAATTTGTATTCCTTTTATTTCTTTTTCTTCTCTGATTGCCGTGGCTAGGACTTCCAAAACTATGTTGAATAATAGTGGTGAGAGTGGACATCCTTGTCTTGTTCCTGATCTTAGAGGAAATGCTTTCAGTTTTTCACCATTGAGAATGATGTTTGCTGTGGGTTTGTCATATATGGGCTTTATTATGTTGAGGTGGGTTCCCTTTATGCCCACTTTCTGGAGACATTTTATCATAAATGGGTGTTGAATTTTGTCAAAAGCTTTTTCTGTGTCTATTGAGATGATCATATGGTTTTGATTCTTCAATTTGTTCATATGGTGTATCACATTGATTGATTTACGTATAATGAAGAATCCTTGCAATCCTTGCATAAATCCCACTTGACCATGGTGTCTGATCCTTTTAATGTGTTGTTGGATTCTGTTTGCTAGTATTTTGTTGAGGACTTTTGCATCTATATTCGTCAGTGATATTGGTCTGTAATGTTCTTTTTTGTAGTATCTTTGTCTGGTTTTGGTATCAGGGTGATGGTGGCCTCATAGAATGAGTTTGGGGGTGTTCCTTCCTCTGCAGTTTTTTGGAAGAGTTTAAGAAGGATGGGTGTTAGCTCTTCTCTAAATGTTTGATAGAATTCACCTGTGAAGCCATCTGGTCCTGGACTTTTGTTTGTTGGAAGATTTTTAATCACAGTTTCAATTTCATTACTTGTGATTGGTCTGTTCATATTTTCTATTTCTTCCTGGTTCAGTCTTGGAAGGTTATACCTTTCTAAGAATTTGTCCATTTCTTCCAGGTTGTCCATTTTATTAGCATAGAGTTGATTGTAGTAGTCTCTTATGATGCTTTGTATTTCTGCGGTGTTTCTTGTAACTTCTCCTTTTTCATTTCTAATTTTATTGATTTGAGTCCTCTCCCTCTTTTTCTTGATCAGTCTGGCTAATGGTTTATCAATCTTGTTTATCTTCTCAAAGAACCAGCTTTTAGTTTTATTGGTCTTTGCTATTGTTTTCTTTGTTTGTATTTCATTTATTTCTGCTCTGATCTTGATGATTTCTTTCCTTCTGCTAACTTTGGGTTTTGTTTGTTCTTCTTTCTCTAGTTCCTTTAGGTGTAAGGTTAGATTGTTTATTTGAGATTTTTCTTGTTTCTTGATGTAGGCTTGTATAGCTGTAGACTTCCCTCTTAGAACTGCTTTTGCTGCATCCCATAGGTTTTGGATCGTCGTGTTTTCATTGTCGTTTGTCTCTAGATATTTTTTGATTTCCTTTTTTATTTCTTCAGTGATCTCTTGGTTATTTAGTAACATATTGTTTAGCCTCCATGTGTTTGTGTTTTTTACGTTTTTTTCCCCTGTAATTCATTTCTAGTCTCATAGCATTGTGGTCAGAAAAGATGCTTGATATGATTTCAATTCTCTTAAATTTAGTGAGGCTTGATTTGTGACCCAAGATATGATCTATCCTGGAGAATGTTCCGTGCACATTTGAGAAGAAAGCATAATCTGCTGTTTTTGGATGAAATGTCCTATAAATATCAATTAAATCTATCTGGTCTATTGTGTCATTTAAAGCTTATTTCCTTATTAATTTTCTGTTTGTATGATCTGTCCATTGGTGTAAGTGAGGTGTTAAAGTCCCCCACTATTATTGTGTCGATTTACTCTTTTAGAGCTGTTAGCAGTTGCCTTATGTATTGAGGTGCTTATAATTGTTATATCTTCTTCTTGGATTGATCCCTTGATCATTATGTAGTGTCCTTCCTTGTCTCTTGTAACATTCTTTATTTTAAAGTCTATTTTATCTGATATGAGTATTGCTACTCCAGCTGGAGTAATCAAAATGAAAATCAAAATGAAATCTTTTGATTTCCATTTGCATGGAATATCTTTTTCCATCCCCTCACTTTCAGTCTGTATGTGTCCCTAGGTCTGAAGTGGGTCTCTTGTCTTGTAGACAGCATATATATGGGTCTTGTTTTTGTATCCATTCAGCAAGCCTCTGTCTTTTGGTTGGAGCGTTTAATCCATTCACGTTTAAGGTAATTATCAATATGTATGTTCCTATGACCATTTTCTTAATTGTTTTGGGTTTGTTTTTGTAGGTCTTTTTCTTCTCTTGCATTTCTCACTTAGAGAAGTTCCTTTAGCATTTGTTGTAGAGCTGGTTTGGTGGTGCTGAATTTTCTTAGCTTTTGCTTGTCTGTAAAGCTTTTGATTTCTCCATCGAATCTGAATGAGATCCTTGCCGGGTAGAGTAATCTTGGTTGTAGGTTCTTCCTTTTCATCACTTTAAGTATATTATGCCACTCCCTTCTTGCTTTTAGAGTTTCTGCTGAGAAATCAGCTGTTAACCTTATGGGAGTTCCCTTGTATGTTATTTGTCATTTTTCCCTTGCTGCTTTCAATAATTTTTCTTTGTCTTTAATTTTTGCCAATTTGATTACTATGTGTCTCGGCGTGTTTCTCCTTGGGTTTATCCTGTATGGGACTCTCTGTGCTTCCTGGACTTGGGTGGCTATTTCCTTTCCCATGTTAGGGAAGTTTTCCACTATAATCTCTTCAAATATTTTCTCGGGTCCTTCCTCTCTCTCTTCTCCTTCTGGGACCCCTATAATGGGAATGTTGTTGCATTTGATGTTGTCCCAGAGGTCTCTTAGGCTGTCTTCATTTCTTTTCATTCCTTTTTCTTTATTCTGTTCCGCAGCAGTGAATTCCACCATTCTGTCTTCCAGGTCACTTATCCGTTCTTCTGCCTCAGTTATTCTGCTATTGATTCCTTCTAGTGTAGTTTTCATTTCACTTACTGTATTGTTCATCTCTGTTTGTTTGTTCTTTAATTCTTCTAGGTCTTTGTTAAACATTTCTTGCATCTTCTCGATCTTTGCCTCCATTCTTTTTCTGAGGTCCTGGATCATCTTCACTATCATTATTCTGAATTCTTTTTCTGGGAGGTTGCCCATCTCCACTTCATTTAGTTGTTTTTCTGGGGTTTTATCTTGTTCCTTCATCTGGTACATAGCCCTCTGCCTTTTCATCTTGTCCATCTTTCTGTGAATGTGTTTTTTTTTTCCCCAAGCTGCAGGATTGTAGTTCTTCTTGCTTCTTGTTGTCGAATTTTTGACTGCTATTAACATTTTGTTTGCAGAGCATGTTTAGTGACACAGGAAACACTTAACATATATTTTGGTGAGAAAAGTCAGGATGAGAAATTCAGATATAGTTTGATACCAAATAAATATAACAAATCCTGTGCATAAAAAAATGTTAACAGAGACAATTGTTATGGGGTGGGATTTCAAGTGCTTTTACACTTTTTGCTACTTTCCAAACTCTTAACATACGCAAAAATTACTTCTCTAATCCAAAAGCATTTTTTTTTTTTTTTTTTTTTTTTTTGCAGTACGCGGGCCTCTCACTGTTGTGGCCTCTCCCGTTGCAGAGCACAGGCTCTGGACGTGCAGGCTCAGTGGCCATGGCTCACAGGCCCAGCCACTCCGCGGCATGTGGGATCTTCCCGGACCGGGACACGAACCCACGTCCCCTGCATTGGCAGGCAGACTCTCAACCACTGCGCCACCAGGGAAGCCCCCAAAAGCATTTTAATGCTAAAAATAAATACACCAGAACATTGTCATTTTCTGTGGGTTGTAATGTTGTGGTTGACTTTTCTTTAGTCTAGTCTTTTATACTTTTTATATATTCTCAAATAAGTTTTTTATTATTTTCACAATGAAAGAAAATTAAACTTAAAAAATTGTATAAGTTTATGGATGATCTAGCCATAATGGGTGCAAGGTGTCAGAACTGCTTTAAAATGACCCATGAAACTTTTGATATGATTTCATAGGGAACTACCATAATGCCTATTGTAGATTACATTATGGTCCCCAACTTCGGTACTCTATGTCATTTGACTGCGGTCCTTCCCACTGATGGCAAAAAATATTCCTCCACTCCACTGATACCAGCCCAAGCCTCGTGGCTCGCTTTGGCTAATGGAATGTGGGCAGAAGTGACAGTTGTGCCAGTTTTGAGCCCAGGTCTTAAGGTTCCTCACATTTCTGCTCCCTGACTTGCACATCTGTCATCACTATGAGAAGATCCTCCAAAAAGTAGCTACTGCTCCTTCAGCCTGGTAAAAGAACACACAAGGAGCAAATCCAAGTCCAACCCAAAGCTAAGCCAAGCAAGACCCACAGCCCCAAGAAGAACCACTGAGCTGAGCCAAGCCTAAATCAGCCATTCAATCAACCTATAGACCAAAGAGCACGAAAGCAAATGTCTACTGATGAAAGCTATTGAATTTTGGAATGGTGTTTTTATGCAGCAAAGACTAACTGATAAAATCTCATGGACAAACACACAATATTGACCTGGATGAACAGTGGCTCGGTATGAGGACTAACAAAGTATGTCAACCCAGTATGATAAAAGGCCCTTTCATCATAGCTTAAAAATAGAAATGGCCCTGAATCTTGATAAAGTAGGTTTTGTGTGTGTGTGTATGTGAGTTTCTAATATATGTCTATATGTATGTATGTACATATGTATATAGTAAAATTATTGAATGCTATGCTGTACCACTGTTTAGTTCATATTTAGTTGTCTTCTCTAGCTTTCAGTTAAACCCATTAAATATACATTTTTCACTTTGGCATATTCTGGTTTCCATTGAAGAATGGTATTTATAGTCCTCAATGTTTATTTAGCAACTTTAAAAGCTCCAAGAATATTAACCATATTGCACTCATCTTTGGTGTGCAGACTGGAATTATTCTTCTCTTTGGCACAAGTTTTCTCAACCTTGGCACTATTGGCTTTTAAAAAAAATTTTTTGTGTGTTTTTTTTGGTTTGTTTTCTAGGCTTTTCTGTTCATCCATATTATCACTTCCTTTCTTCCAGTCTTGCCCCTTTATTTATTTACTTATTTTATTTTTTAATTTTATTTATTTATTTTTATTTTTTATTTATTTTTGGCTGTGTTGGGTCTTTGTTGCTGCACGTGGGCCTCCTCTAGTTGCGGCGAGTGGGGGCTACTCTTCGTTGTGGTGCACAGGCTTCTCATTGTGGTGACTTCTCTTGTGGCGGAGCGTGGGCTCTAGGCGCACGGGCTTCAGTAGTTGCAGCATGTGGGCTCAGTAGTTGTGGCTCCTGGGCTCTAGGGCGCAGGCTCAGTTGTTGTGGCGCACGGGCTTAGTTGCTCCACGCCATGTGGGATCTTCCCGGACCAGGGCTCGAACCTGTGTTCCCTGCATTGGCAGGCGGATTCTTAACCACTGTGCCACCAGGGAAGCCCTAATTTTAGTTTTTAATTTAGTTTTGGGTGCATCGGGTCTTTGTTGCTGTGCGCAGGCTTTCTCTAGCTGTGGCGAGCAGGGATTACTCTTTGTTGCGGTGCGCGGGCTTCTCATTGTGGTGGCTTCTCTTGTTGCGGAGCACAGGCTCTAGGTGCACAGGCGTCAGTAGTTCTGGCTCGCAGGCTCTAGAGCGCAGGCTCAGTAGTTGTGGCACACGGGCTTAGTTGCTCTGCGGCATGTGGGACCTTCCTGGACCAGGGATTGAACCATGTCCCCTGCGTTGGCAGACGGACTCTTAACCACTGTGCCACCAGGGAAGTCCTAAAAAATTTTTTATTGAAGTACATTTGATTTACAATGTTGTGTTAATTTCCGCTGTACAGCAAAGTGACTCAGTTATACACATATATATATTCCTTTTTATATTCTTTTCCATTATGGTTTATCCCAGGATATTGAATATAGTTCCCTGTGCTACACAGTAGGACTGTGTTGTTTATCCATTCTATATGTAATAGTTTGCATCTACTAACCCCAAACTCCCAGTCCATCCCACCCCTCCCCCCGCTTAGCAACCACGAATCTGTTCTCTATGTCTGTGGCACTATTGGCTTTTTGAGCCAGATAATTCTTTGTTGTGAGGGTGTTGTCCTGCACACTGTGAGGTGTTGAGCAGCATCCCTGGTGTCTACCCACTAAATGACTGTAGCATATACTCCCACACACACCCCGTTGTGACAGTCAAAAACATCTCGAGGCCTTTCTGAATGTCCTTAGGGGTAGCCAAATCACCCTTAATTGAGAACCACTGTTTTAGAGAAAATTAGGATTCGGTTTGGTTAAGTCAAATGGTGGAAACCACTGGCCATTTTTTAAAAAAGGCTAGGTTAATAATAATTCAGACAGTGATAAAAATACAGTAAGATCTTAAATACAATCCCAAACTCTGGAACTTCTGATTCTTATGGTCCTCATAAATATATTGTTACTGATGGCGGGGGGGGAAACCAAAAATGTGTTAATGGCCTGACAGGTAGGTTTTCTGAACCCATCTGCGCCTACTCCAAAGTCAGGCTAAAATTTCCCCTTTACACACACTAACAGGCAGCTTGATGGGACGAGCAATACCCTGGGCATTGTTTTTTTTTGGGTATGACCGCATGACCAGCTTAACACTTCATAAAAATGAACAGGGAATAGTGGAATTCTAACTATAAATGAGGAATTTCAAATACCACCTTACTCAAAGATTCCATTTCTATCAGACAAAAGATGAAGCAAAATTTAATTTCCTGGCAGTTTATATGCTTTAGCAGGAATGTCGGCAAGAGCCAGTTAAGTGCTAAACCTGACTCTGGGACATGTGGTTAAAATTAACATCAAAACAGAGCTTGTATTCATGATTATACTCTTTTCAGGGGAACTCAGATGAGATTGAACTGTACTTTAACATTGGGAGCTCTGGTACAAGATCTTCAATCTCTATGCAGTTTCCCTTTGGGCTCATTCATTAAAACTGTCTGAATCTCAGTTCCCTTGTCTGCAGAATGAGAAGGCTGGACCCAATAGGGTCTGTGACCCCTTTCAGCTAAAACATTCTTTAAGCTTTGTAATAGTTTGTTTGTCACAACAAAGGAATTGGGCAGTATTGGGGAGTTTCTTATAATATAATCTGACTCATGCTTCAAGCAATTTGCCTGCAAAGATTTTTACACAAGGCAGCAAAACACGCTCAAAGCCAATGGAGTGAATCCTTCTGTTCTCCTTGGAGGCCCATCAAGAGATGGATTTCGACCAATAAGGGAGTAGGGAGAAAAAAATTCATGGATTTGTCGCTGGAAACTGAACAGATTTAAGAAAATTATGCCACAAGGAGACTGTTCTTTTTAAGATAGAGAAGAGGAGGACTCCACATAGTAATGTCACTAAGTCACTGAATAAAACGAGAAAGCAATCCCAGGGAATTATGATGGGTGATCAGGACTGATTTCTAAAACCCCCAACCCATCAATTGAATATACTGGATGGGATGTGAAGATCTGTGATCAGGCTAAAGAATTTCCATAACATGTACAGAAAAAATGGTGGAAAAAAATCTATTTCTACTCAGAGGCTCTAGGTTATTGGTTCTAGGATATGCTGGAAGGAGAGCCTCCTGAAGTGTAAGAAGAGGAAAAAAAATCCCTTCCTTTGTGATTGTTCTCCAGTTTAGAGCAAGAGAGCCTCAAATGGATCCTTTAAAACATGGTGCTCTTGACAGAAAGGAATGAGATGTGCCCTTCAATCGGATGAGGAAAAGACCTAAGTTTATGGCCTCAGCTGTGCTCACATCCCCATCCTGAGTGTCAGCGACTGATTCTCTACCATCATCATCTACCTACAGACTATCCTCTACCCACAGTCCCCCGACCCCATTGCAGAGCCTCAAGCTTCAGAGCAGGGGTGGGGTGGGGTGGGGGTGGTATCCAGGCTCATTATATGTAAGCTCTTTGCTCAGAGACATGATGCTAGGTTTGTTTGCTTTAAAATGAAGATTTAGTCAGGAATGTCAATTCTTAATTTATTCATTTCTTAAGGTATCTTCCAATTCCACCACAAGAGAATTCGTATCCAATTTGTGTTTGCAAAGATTTAAATTGAAAACAAAACACAGATAGTCTGATCACCTCGGGGAAATGACCGGAGGGAGGCATTGCAAATCCTTTCTAACGCATGCTCTGCAGTTCTACATTCTTGTCTCTTATGGGCATATACCAGAAACATTTTTTTAGTTTAAATGAATGGAAAGATCCAGCACTTGGAAGGAAGAATTGTTACCCGCCCTGTTTGTTCCAATAAAGAACGAAACTGCTTGTTGCTCAATGAGAATCAAAACTGACAACTTGTAAAAACCAGAAAACATAAAATCTTGGACTGTATTTAGGGCTGATTGATATTTCCACACTCTTATGATGATCCTGAGGGAGAAGCCTGTCTAGATTTCCACCGTGTCAGTGAAAAATACTTCTCTGGAAAACCGGCTACACAACGGCCAAAAGTTTTTCCAATTCCAATTCCAATTTTTATCTATTGAAAGATTTTTGGGCTCATGGAACAGCAGTAGATGGGATGTAAGCTGACATCATTGTAAGTTCAGAGACTCATTCTGCATAATTTTGTAATTAACAATGAGATCAGGTAAAATAGCAAGAATTTGCCATGTTATTGTGATTTCAATCCTCTTAACACTGGGTCTGGGACATATTTTAAAGATTCACTTGAGTTAAACAGACTTTAGCTATGTGCGTGCAGGCCAAATAAAGAAGAGAACTGAGCTAAGCAGTTGTCTGAACAATGCAAGCAAAGTGAACTTACTCTTAGAAGAGGATTCTCTGTGAAAGATGCTGGGAGATGTGAAGGCACATTGGGAGATATGAATAAGACACATGGATCATATTGAGGGCTTGTGGGAGACAGAATTCCAAAATGGACCTCCAAGATTACCTGCCCTAATCCCTGGCACTGTGAGGATTATGAGATATCACACGTAGGAAGCAAGTGCTCAGTGAGTGTGATGGTAATATTATTCACCTTCCTCTCTTGGCCTCCCAGCCAAATCCGTTTATCTCTTTCCATCAGACACAACATACAATATACCAGGTGCATGCAGAGTCAGATTTAAAATTCCAATTAATTTATATTACAATAAACTAACCTGCTAAATTGAATATCAGATTTTTTTTTTTTTGGCTATTGTGGCTAATCGTAATTGTATACGCATCATTTATCAGTTGAAGAAATACTGTTCTTCAAATTGTGCCATAGCTCTCTCTATTGTGCACCTGAACAAACGAGCTAGGGTTTTATATAATGGACAGAGATATTTGTTGCTTTGCTATAGAGAAACCTGAACACTCATTGAACTTTTACAAATAAATAATTGGATTTATTTGCACATGATAATGTTACCATACATTATTCCTTTGGATAATCCTCTTTTTAATGCCATCAATGAGATATCAGGTTCTCTGTGTTTTGTGTGTTTGCTTTTCCCATGACCCAAGGAGGAAATACTCCAAAGGAGGAAATTCTATCTAAATAAATGTGGCAATTGATTTAAAGAAATTTGGTACTCCTGGTGATGACCTTATGGGTATGCTCACTTAGGCTACTTTGCTCTTTCATGTTTTCTGTTCATTCACTCATTTATTTATTCAGAACCATGTATTGACAGTTTACTATGCGCTGTGTTAGAAAACAATGACAAATAGGACAGATAGTCCCTACCCTCATAGAGACAAAAAAAAATGTAAGAGCTAGTGTTTGTTGCAACCTTTTAAGTCCAGCTATGGAGTTGTCTCTTTTAATCCTTAAAACCTGATGAAGTATACAGCTCCATCTTACAGATGAGGAAACTGAGATTTGTAGGTTAACTAACTTGCTCAAGGTCACACAGCTACAATGAAATAGAGCTGGGATTCAGATCTGACTTCAAAACCATGCCCTTACTCCTGTACTTCCTGTCTCTTTCTGATTACTCCTCACTACCACATCTTCTATCCTTGTTAGGTGGATCACTCTGTGCTCCACACACAAAAATTCTCTGCCTTTGCCATTGCCAGACACCCAGACCCCAAGTGCAACCCAACCTCGTATGTCTAACCCAAGCCCTTCTTCTCTGTGTCATTACAGGCTCACTAACCCATCTCACTTCTTCAGCCTCTGACACTGACACATCCCCACCTCACTCCCCAAGTATCAAGTCATTTTGTACGTTCATCTGATGTTCCAAACTAGATCATAAGTTCCAAATTAGATCATAAAGTTCCCCCGAAAATCTATATTTTCTTTTCTCCCATCCTAGCCCAGAACTTAGGCAGAGCGTTAGGTGATAAATTACAGTTGTCTTTTCCATTGCTAAATTGGTGCTATGGTCCTGAAAACATTAATAGATTCATAGAAAAAAAAAAGGTAGGTGACCCATTTAAGAATCAGTAAATAGAATGTGTTCGCTTGGCTGATTCCCCTCTCCTTTAGTTAGTCACTGCCATTGTCCTAACACTGCCTACATCCTACAACTGTAGCCTTTGCATGAATGGTTCCGCAATGACCACACAATCCTGGTTTACATAATGTAGCCTGGGCTTGTATCCCTACCTTAAGCCTTTGGGACAAGGCCAAAGCTAGAGGTCACTGGAGCACCCACTTAGCCTGAAATGGAAGGATAGATACTCAAGGGTCTGTCATTGGTTGCCTCCTGCTCTGAAAACTCACAGACCCCTGTATCATCCTTCTTACTTAACACTTATAGCCTTGAGATGTCATTTTTCATAGCTGTGTATTCTGCATGGCCTAGCCCAGCAACTTGGAGCAAGCCCTCTCTGAACTGTTGACTAGCCTGGATTTATCAAGGAGATTATTGCCAGGACCTCTGGGATGGAAGCTGCTAGGGCTTCCCAAGGTGTTGATAACCCCTGGCTCCTCAGAGTGATTCAGGGCAGGCAGGGAGTCTTTCTCACTTTGGGATGTTTTGGCTGGACTCTTGATTTCCATGCTCCACCTTCCCCATTGCTTCCCTTCTGGAGTATCAAATGCTGGGTGTTTGCAGTCATGACATCGGAGAATTGCCTCGCCAGCTCATGGGAGGAGAAAAGTCTTGAGACAGAGAAAAATTCTATGGGATTTCACTCATTCCCAGTGCATCTCTATATTACTCACCATGTCCTAACTTCAGCTTGGAGAGCTTGCATTTCTTTTCCTCCTGGGGAAGAGGAGTGGGAGTGAGCTACAGGATGAGCTGCTTCTGCAGGGTGGGGAGCTGGAGTGGACTTAGCCTGGGGACTAAGGCAGTTTCCAGAGAGTCCTCCTTAGGTGACCTCGGGGAGCTATTTTCCACTGGGAGACCAACTGGGAGCTAAAAGCTTCCAAGGCTGTCCCATGTCACAGGCAGACTGCTTTAGGGATGGTGTAAAATCTGTAACCCCACCCCCCACTTTAGCCTCAGGCCTCACACAAGTGGATGATAAAGTGTATTTCTATGCCATTGGGAAGCACTTTACAGTACATTTTCTGTTCTCATCTGCCTCTCCATCCCTCACACTCTATTAGATAATGTAGTATTTATGTCCACTCTTAGGGAGGAGGACTCCAAGTGGTCACAGAAGAGAGGGATTAGAATTCCCTTTTCAGGGCTTCCCTGGTGGCACAGTGGTTGAGAGGCCGCCTGCCAATGCAGGGGACACGGGTTCGAGCCCTGGTCTGGGAAGATGCCACATGACGCAGAGCAACTAAGCCCGTGCGCCACAACTACTGAGCCTGCACCCTAGAGCCTGCGAGCCACAGCGACTGAAGCCCAAGTGCCCTAGAGCCCATGCTCTGCACCAAGAGAAGCCACGGCAATGAGACGCCTGCACACCGCAGAAGAGTAGCCCCCGCTCGCCGCAACTAGAGAAAGCCTGCGCACAGCAACGAAGACCCAATGCAACCAAAAATAAATAAATAAATAAATTTATGGAAAAGAAAAAGAATTCCCTTTTCATGATTTACTTTTTTTTAAATGAATATTCCCTATTTCCTCACTCTGATTTTTCATAGATTCGGGTTCCTGAACAGTCTTAAACCACTTCCTGCCCATGTATAGCCTCATTTGGAATATGCTAATGACGCCTGCTTTAACCCTTTGCCTTATTATCAACTCTTTTTGTTCATCTCTGGTTCAGTCTTGAGGCTTTTTCTTGGATTTCTGCAGTTGATGGTCATTATTTCCTGAGCAGAACAGAGTTCTTTATACATCTCTGGGGCTCCTTTCCTTCCTACTCTCTTTAAAGTTTTTGCCTTTAAGGAGTTCTTGGAAATCATATTTAATAGTTTGGCCTCATACTCAAGTGGTTAGACAGGACATTAGGTCACACTCTTAATCATCATCAGAATAAAAACCTGTTGCAGATTTAATTGAGGCCACCACCAACTCCGGGTGCCTTGCCAAGAAAGATATACTCTTGTAGGTAATCCAAGTAAGTGCAGTTATCCAGCTGGCCATTAAGGAGGGACAGTCTGAACTATTAAAGTAGAAGAAAAATTGGATTTAATATAAATGAGATGTCAGTTTCCTCAAGAATGCCCCCCACTGAGTAATTCTGAGTGTACTCACCATTCTGTGGTAAATGGGAACTGTCTGCAGGACAAGGTTGGTGACACATAGCTTACTTAACGGTGAATAAATCTGATAAAACAAAATATACTTCCAGCACTAAAGTGTGTGCTAATATTTTATACCCTATGTATAAAATGCATGACATTTACTTGAAAACTAACATGTGCAAGGCTGCATACCCAAGAGTTAATATAGTCTAAGAATTGTCATGCACCGAACCTTCTGTAGGATGACTTCTTGGTCTCCATTTCATTGACACTGAGCAGGAAATGCTAAGTGTGAGTTGCCCAGACAGAGTGGGTCTGCAGCTTTCTTCCCCATCATGCAGACACCCTTCACTGTCACCCTCCGTGGGACATATTGGTGAGTCCCATGGCTGCTCACCATGGGGCAAGAGGGCAAAGACAAGAGCCACAGTTCCTCGCTCTTTCTAGGGCAGCTCTAACACTAGTCCTTGATTTGAATGAATGTTAGCTGTTCTTTGTTTCCCCTAATCCCATCTTAACCCTCCATTTCTTCATCCAAGAAATCCATCAAATACAAATGGGTAGAGGATCAAGGAAAAGTTGAAACCATTTCCTTCTTGTGGTTAAAAGCTTTAGCTCTCTTCCTCTCACTGAACAGAGTGTACTTTTAGCCACTCGCCTTTGACTGCATGCCGGCACTATATAGGAACACGAGCTTTGAAAGGCCCTCTTGCTACTCCTGTTGTCATCACTGTATCTGTGACATCTCTGACATCCATAAATCTAAGTCTTTCCAATGTTTTTTCTCATACATTAGTTCATTTTTTAATAAAATAATCAGGACAGGTATAGAGAATTAGAATTTCCAGGTTGAAGACAACTTTACTGTGTTCCAATTGCTTCTGCCATTTGAGGCCCAAAGGCACTTCTAAGTGGTTGTTCATCCTCTATTTAGATTCCTCTAGTAAAAAGAAATTCACCATCACACAAGCAGAGCACACCGTTTAAAAAATACCTCTGACTACTGAAAAAAATCTTCCGTGATATGAATCTTGTCACTTCCACCCTTTGGCCCACCTTGGCCCAAGTTTTTGAACTTACTATTTTTTCCACATAAGAGTTCTTAGAATAAAGACAATTATCTTGCCCTCCAAAGTGTTTTTGTATTCAGGTTGCCCATGCCCATTTTCTTCAAAAATGTATGGATTTCCATCCCCCTCCTCATCCTGGCCAGCTCTCCTCAGCACAGTTCAATTTGTCCAGGTGTCTCTGAAGGTGTCATGCAAAGAGCTGAATATGCTAAGACTGCCATCCATCTCCTTATTGTTTCCAGTTCACAGACGAGAAAACTGAGACCACCCACTAAAGGACTCATCAAAGGTCATAAACAAGACCTTGAACTTGAATCTCTACTCTCTGTAGTAGAGAAAAAGGAGCCCTGTAATTTAATCCTGGTCTGTATTTCCTGATATAACATGCACGTGTGGCCAGAGACCCCCATTTAACACTCAGGTAGAACAAACAGCCTGGGATCATGCTGGTTTCCAGGTCCAGTGAAATGGCAAAAGGGCTGAGCCAAAAAGACTTCCTAGACATGTCAGTTGGCAATAATCTTAAAGTTGCCTGCTTGGGCTCTGAGTGCCCCTCCCCTCTCTTTTCCTCCCTCTCAGCTCCACTACCCACCCCTCTTTTGTGGGTACCAGTGTCTGGTGTGTTTGTTAGTCATCTGTTTGTGAGGCAGCCCGTCTGTGACTCAGCTCCCTCCGGGATGGCCACATCAGATGGGTGCTATTGCCATATGAAACCAATAGAGGCTAGAATTCGAAAAATGCTCTTATTTATTTGAATATTCATCTCTGGCCCATTCAAACTTTTCACTGTTAGCTCTAAGAGATATGACAAGGGAATCATTCTTTCTGGGGTATCCAAACACTTAAAGTTTCTAGAAAGGGATTCTAAACTTTAGAACTCCAAATTATCTCAGTGTTCCCAAATTGCTCAAAGCAAAATAAATATGAATTCATTTTAACAAATGCATTCTACCTGGCACTTTTAAGAGACCCAGAAAGGCAAACAACCTTTGTGTCCCAACTCCAGGAAGAATTAAGTTAGTGTGATTAGAGCCACTATGGTGGCTGGAAATCTGATAGACCTGTGGCTCTGAGTCTAGGAGACCCAGCCCAAGAGAGGGTTTTGCTTGACTTGTGAGGAAACTGCTATCTCAGGTGGCCAAGAAGGCAATGATTCTCACAATTATTCTCTTAATACAAAATTTTTACTTCACTTATTGGTGATATTGCTCCTCGAGTCCTTTTACTGAGGTCCAAGACAACTTCTGTTTTAAATATTTTCACAAGTTCTAAGCAATAATGCAGCTTTATTATACCCCTAAGAAAACTCCAAATGGTTTTGCATCCATATGATGAATGCACAGGCTCATTCTTTACTTCATTACTAATCATTGACAGTACTGCCAACTCTCTGTTGGCAGTATGCCCTAATCGTCTACTGTATTTGAAAACTAACACATTCCTTAATATACCAGACTGACATATGTTACAGCTGAAGTCTGTCAACTTACTCAAGCCTACTGATGTTCAACAAATTACATAACATGCCTTAGTTGCTTCTTTTCTTCTTAATTTTGATTTCCTTAAAGTGTGTTCTGTTGGCACCTTGCTTATAAGTTGGCGCCGAAAAAGGAATTCTACAGAAAAATCAGTTTTAGAAACACTACATGCTACATGCCCTGAAGATTCATACTACACATGGCATATTAAAGGTTTGTGAAATCGTGTAGCAAAGAAACTCGTTTAAATTAGTTTAATCCAACTTGTCCCAAATGTATTTGGCCATAGAAAATTTCTTTTTTCCTCCCCACAGCATCTATTGGAACACATTTCGGAAAATCTAATCTCATGTTATAACTTACTATCCTCGTTAGGAGTCATAAAAAGCCTAGAAAGAATATTGCCTAAGCAAAGAATAAAGAAAAGCACAAATTATTTTATGAAATCTACCAAACAATCAAGGTACTAATGATTCCTTATAAAGATAACAGAGTCAATTAAATAAACTATCCTTTATTATATACTATTTGTTTGTATTTAATGTGATGTCTCATCTTTAAACCATTTCCAGGGCTGGCTAAGAGAATAGTCACTTCCTTTGTAAAGCTAAGCAGTCTTACATTTGATTCCAAGTCTATAAAAGGGAACGCGACATTTCTTCCTTTTGCCTGTTTTAAAAAGGTCTAATATCGATCAATGTACTTGGGCTTCCTGATTGAGAAGGGAGGGGTCTGTATCTTCCATGGGAGGAGGAAATAAAGTCAGCGGCTTGGTTTGGGCCTTCAACTGCTTCTACCTTTTTGTCCCCAGCTTTATTGAAATATAATTGACAATATAACATTGTGTAAGTTTAAGGTGTGCAAACTGGTAATTTGATACACTTTTCTATTGTGAATGATTATCACAATAAGATGAACATATCCATCACCTCACATAATTACCATGATGTGGTGGTGGTGAGAGCATTTAAAATCTATTCTCTTAGCAACTTTCAAGTATATAATATGGTATTGTTAATTATAGTCACCATGCTGTACATTAGACTCCCAGGATGTTTTTCATCTTTATAACTGGAAGTTTGTAGTGCTTTGACCAACATCTTTTCCCCAATGTGTGTATTTGTGACGCTCTCAGCTACACAGAGTAGCTGGTAAAGCACCAAAATGATCAAACTATACAAACAGGGACATTCATGCAAAACTATAAATTGAAATCAAGAACACATTAAAAGAACTAGAATAGGCAAATTCACTGAGGCAGAAAGTAGAATAATGGTTACCAGGGGCAGCAGGGAGGGAGAAATGGGAGTTATTCTTTAAGGGGTACAGAGCTTCTGTTAGGGATGATGAAAAAGTATGGGAAATGGATAGTAGTGATGGTTATACAACATTATGAAGGTACTTAACACCACTGAACTGTACAATTAAACACAGTTAAAAGGATAATTTTTGTTAGGTTATATTTTACCACAATAAAAAAATACTATGAAAGTAACAAAAGAGAGAGAGGGAAAACTACACATTGCCTATTGTAACAAGGTCAATTTTTCTGATTTCCATACTGTTTTATAGTTAACATAAACTGTAACCATTGAGGGAAACTGGGTGAAAGGAATTTGGGATCACCTTGTACTATCTTTGCAACTTCCTGTGACTCTATAATTATTTCAAAATGAAAAGTTAAAATAAAATGAATGTATTAAAAGAGTAAGCCACCACGACCAAGAAGTATTTACCTGGAAATACGAAGAGGTTTGATTTTTGGAAGTCTGTTAATATTTCACACGTATAGCTGAAATAAGAGAGAAATCATGTGATCTTTACAGATGCTTATAATGGTCTCATTAACTCTAATGAACTTTCTTGTAACAGATTTTTTTCACATCACTACACAGATCCATCTAGACTACAATGAGGCTTCACACTCAAACACTGGTTTTCTTTTTTTCCATTTATTTTATTTATTTATTTATTTGGCTGTGTTGGGTCTTCGTTTCTGTGCGAGGGCTTTCTCTAGCTGCGGCGAGCGGGGGCCACTCTTCATCGCGGTGCGCGGGCCTCTCACTGTCGCGGCCTCTCTTGTTGCGGAGCACAGGCTCCAGATGTGCAGGCTCAGTAGTTGTGGCTCACGGGCCCAGTTGCTCCGCGGCATGTGGGATCCTCCCAGACCAGGGCTCAAACCCGTGTCCCCTGCGTTGGCAGGCAGATTCTCAACCACTGCGCCACCAGGGAAGCCCCAAACACTGTGTTTTTAATAAAATCAGAAATAATACGGTAATGCTCAATATCACTGTTACTTAGCATCATTCTGAAACTTTCGGTCACTTCATGGTCCGCGGTTATAACTATGAAAATAAGTGTATGGAATTATGGAATCATTGTTGTGACAAGGGCAAATTCTCCCACTTTAAGTGATTAGCTTTTTTTTCCCCCCCTCAGAGGATGTTTCATATGCTACATTTGAATGTAGTACGTGTATGTGTGACTTTGCCTGGGAACTGTAGTCAAGAGTGTCTGGCTGCCTGTCAGCTTTTATTGGATCATGAGCTAGGATGACCCATTTCTATGGTGAGGTGGCTGGTTCTAGCCTGTCTGCAGTCTGTGGGTGTTTAAGGAGGAGGGGTGTTTTTAGTGAAGTGCCATAAATCACTTAGACTTTTGAAGGTAATCCACAGTTTTTGGAGCAACCCTCCATTATCTCACTGTCCTGGTTTCATGAAGGCTAAGACTCAGAAAGCAGTACTGGAGATCAGGGTAAGTTGCCCAGCTCCCTAAAAAGAATGGAACGCAGAGGAATTTTAGGGCAGTGGAACTATTCTGTCCAATAGTATAATGGCAGATACATGTCATTATATATTTGTGAAAACCCGTAGAATGGACAACACCAAGAGTGAGCACTGAATAAAATAAACAATGGACTTTGGCTGGCAATGAATGATAAGGATGTGTCAGTGTAGTCCACTGATTATAATCCCTGTTGCACGCCAGTGGGAGAAGCTGATAGTGGAGGGGGAGTGTGTATGTGGAGGCAGGGGATTATGGGAAGAACCCTCTGTACTTTTTTGCTCGGTTTTGCTGTGAACCCAAAATTGCTCCAAAAAAATAGTCTATTTGAAAAATAAAGAGGGGAGTTTGAAGCTTTGCTTTAAAATATATTTTGTAACCCCAGAAACTGGAAAGTATTCAGCAAAACAAAACAAAATCCTGGGTAATAATCTAGTCCTTACAAAATGCTCTCTTTTATCTGATATTTTACTGATATTCTCTCCTCCATCCTTTGCTCTCCTCACACACTCGCCCACTGTCTCCTCCCTACTGAGAGCTTGCCTGTATCCTTATCTAACCCAGAATTATCTCCTAAGCTCCAGGCTCTTCTATCCGAAGGTCTCCGAGAAATCGCAGTTTGAATGTCCTTGAGGCACTTCAGCATCAATTGGTTCCCAATGAGAATCACTCACTCCATTCCCCAACTCCTCTTTCTATATTCCAGCCTTTCTGTAAAAGAGGTATGACCTTCTAGAACTCTACTTGTCCTTCTAAATTTTCATGCTAAAATAACAAGTCCTCACTTCTGATCAAATATAGTGGGTTGAATAATTGTGGGTATCTGTGTTCCTGCTAAAATTCCAACAGAATTGCATTACAGTAAAGGGATTTTAAAAGAAGCATAACCCCACAAGAACAAAGAGACTGAGAAGAGAGGACAGCTATACAGTCTCAGAAGGTGGAAAAGCACAGGGATAAATAGGAACTGACATGGCAAACTGAAGACCATCAGAACCTAAGCTGGCAGAGGGGAAAACCCAGAAACAAGCCGATTAACATAGATGAATCCGGCAGAGGTCAGGAAGAGGAGGCTCCAGGCAACTTAAAGCAGCAATCAAATCAGTAAAACTGCAGACATGTGAGGTCTCCCAAACATAGCCTTCTGGCTCATGTTTACTTTCTAGAAAAGCATCTGGAGGATGTGTTCTACCAAAATAAAAGAGTAAGCCAAGAACCAAGATGACATGGGCTTTAACACAAAAGGGAGGCACAGGGCATCCTGGGTTGTTGATGAAGGACCATCCCAGGACCACAGCTATGGTCATGACTTTTTAGTTCTATTAATCCTTGTACACGTAGGTTTAGAAAAGTTTAATAATTTGTTCAAGATCACACAGCTAGTCTAGTGAGTTTTTGAGTTAGGAATCAAACCCAGGTAGATCTGCTGCAAAGACAAGATGGAGCATTTCTGTAATTATGGAATTCGGAGCCAATGAATGACTAATGCAGGCAAGAACAGTTCCAAGACATAAGCGTACAATGAGAATTAAGTGAGATAATCACCCAAAGCATTAACCCAGTGTCTGGCACATGGGAACCTAAATATTATTGTCTTACTTCTAACTAAAAATATAATCGATTATATTTTCATTATTGCCTCTATCAAATGTTTCATGAAGGATTAGCATTTTAGTTGGATCTGGAAATACAAGTGGTATCTTGACGGGTGGAGAAAAAGAGAACATTCCAAGCTGAAGGGACAATATTAACAAAAGAGAAGACAGTGAAGATGCACACATTTCAGGCATTTGTCAAAGAATCCCATCACGAACTAACTATAGTTCAGCACTTGCCAAAGGTTTGCTTTACACATCTGGGATTTGAAGGAAATCTGTTAATTCTCCACTTCTCTACATTTTGTTAAGCCCTATCCCCTGAAGCCAATTAGATCATCAGAAATCAACAATCCTCAACTCGATTATCTTGACTTCTCACAGATTAACTTTCATAGAATTAAGATGAATTAATATCATGTCCTTGGACTTTGCAGAAGAGGAATACAGCACTGATTTTAAGAATGTTTTCTTATCTTTTGCAAAATCGTACACACTGTAGATAACGTGTACCATTAACGTGCTGATTTAGTGTTCAACAGCAGTAATTTAATTCACACCAAATGCTTCAGGACAGCTCTCCTCTTCCTATAAATATATAAAAATAAATGTGTTTGTCTTCTTTCATCTATTTAAAAATATTGTGTATTATCTTAGGACAGGTGAGTTTTAACAAATAAAATTGAATATATTGTTGAATTTTGGAATAATACAAGTGTCAAGAAGGTAAGAAAAAGATGTTACCAGACAGTGAGAGCCTGAGACATTTTTGGTATCCCATAATGAGGTG
The DNA here is from genome assembly GCF_949752795.1 of Hyperoodon ampullatus. Lineage (NCBI taxonomy): Eukaryota > Metazoa > Chordata > Mammalia > Artiodactyla > Ziphiidae > Hyperoodon > Hyperoodon ampullatus. The sequence continues at coordinate 74,835,674 of NC_136926.1, forward strand.
ATTATCAGGTGCAGGATAGGCTCAAGGATGTATTATACAACATGGAGAATATAACCAATATATTACATTGTTGTATATATTATATACAACACCATATATATTATATACAATACAATATATTGTATTGTATATAATATATATATAATATATACATATATATGTATATATATTATATACAATACAATATATATATTACATTTTGTAATAACTATAAATGGAAAGTCACCTTTAAAAACTGTATAAAAATTAAAAATTTTTTGAATTAAAAAAAACAATATCTCATTTGTTTCACTAAAATTTCAACAGAATTTTAGGAGAACCAACTAGCAGAGCTGCTCAGTAAAAGCAAGGTTATCTGTTAAGGGACACTGCCTTTTATCTATGAGGAAAACCTTTTCAGATTTTAATATTCAATTTAAACATTTTCACCTACATTAGTCAGCCTTAGCCAGATTGTACTGCAGTTTAAAAAACAGAAAACAAAAAAATCCAGTATCCTAGAGGCTTAAAACAACAAAGTTTACTTCTCATTGATGCTACATGTCCATCTTGGGTGAGCAGGACTTCCTTTATTTTCTTTTTCTTTTTTGAGCATGACTTTCTACTCTGCATTGTCCTTACTCGGGGACCTAGGTTGCCAGAGACTCCACTTTCTAGAACATTGCTGGTTGCCATGGTAGGGGGAAGGGAAAATGACAAATCAAGTACAGTTGTCCCTTGGTATACGGCGAGGGATTGGTTCTGGAGCCCTGCATATGGCAAAATCTGTAGATGTTCAAGTCCCACAGGTGGCCCTCGGTACCCATGGTGGCGCACCTGCGGTGGTGTAGTACTGTATGTACTTATTGAAAAAATCCCCCTTGAAGTGGACCCACACAGTTCAAACTCGTGTTGTTCAAGGGTCAACTGTACTGCATCTGAACCTTCTGCCTGAAAGTGGTACAAGTCCCTTTCATTCCTGTTTCATTGCCCAAGGCAAATCACATGGCCTGCTAAACATCAAGGTGGCAAGATGCTGTATCCCTTTAATGCTTAGAAAGAGAAGAACTGGAATTGTTGGGGAACAGCCCTAATGACTACTAGAGTTTTACCTTTTTGCTACTGAATATTCAGTTCACTTTCCTTTCCGCATGCCAAATACACTCATCTCTTCCTCCAAGGAATATATGCCAGCAAGTTTCATCTCAATACAGCTTTTAGTTCTAAACCCAGGATTTGGGGAGATGCACAGCCATTTTTACGTCAGGTCTGGATATAGCACCTACTGATTCAGGGACCTATGAACAACAAAGTCACATAATCTGCCCTCCACACAACCACCCTTCAATGGTAGAACAAGGACAGGGTAACTACAATAAGTACCTCCATTCAGAAATGAAAGCATGAGAGACCCATGGTAGATACTTGTCAATAGCAGATGTTTTGAGGGCTCCTACCCGGGGGCAGGGAAAGTCCCTTGATTACGTTCTGATCTTGTTTCCTGGGAAAAGTTCTTACCCAATCATCATCCTGAAGCCTGGTTCCAATTTCTTCGAGTTCTTTTTCATTATTCTCTGTGGCCACATGTGAAGTGGGCAATGAGAATATTTCCTTTTTGGGATGAGCGGCTTTCTCAGCCCACTTCCTGCTCTTAGATGAGTAGAATCCCAAAGTCAGGTAGGTCATAAATAAGCCCCATCTCTTCTGTCCAGGCTGGTTAATACTTCTTTTGTCAAAAACATAGCTTCTTGTATAGTTTTTGTTACCAATCAGGGTTCTTGAATTGATCAGAGACCAGACAAGAAATTCAGCCAAGGCTTTATTGGGGCCCCTGCTGCAGCAGCGGGGAGTGAGAACAAACAACAGTTTCCCTAGCTAGCCCACTTGCAGAGGTGGGGGGCAAGCTGATTCCTTATATGGGGGTGAGGGTACGGTTGTGTCCAGGTGTCGGGGCTGCAGGGGTAGCTTAGTTGGTTTGCTCACCCCTTAGGTGGTGTGCAGGGGGCATGGGTGGGGTGGTACTCTGCTTTTGTTCCCCATCCCCTGCTTTTGCTCCCAGCTCTTCAGAAGTGGCAGTTGGGCTTTTTGGTCTCTTTGTATCTCATTGTCCAGAATTTGTCCCAACTGTGCAGGCATGCAATTAGTTATTTTTAGTCCCTTATAGTTTCTCTGTCTTTTGTGTCCAGGTGCAAGCACTGCAGCACTGCAGCAAAGGGTCCCAGGTCCCAGCCTGTCTCATTTTCTTCCAGTCAGCTCCATATGCCAATAGCTATAGTTTCTTTTCAGACATGTCTCATATTTATTGTATTTCTTTGCTTTCTTGCTCCTATGCCTCTTTTTATCAGTTTAATTTCTATTCCCTGAAGCCATCAGACCTCACAGAGAGTCACATGCAAGCTTCATCTCTTTTTCTTGAGCCATTTTGTACAAGTGAAAGGATATTTTGCACAACATTAATGGGAATTTTACTCAGAGATGGCTTAATTCATTAACAGGTTTTAGCAACGAGTGTAATGATCATACATACCCTTAATTTGTCCTTTGATTTAAGGTCGAGTTTCAATTTGTCCCTCTGCTTTAAGTTTTCTTCATTTTATCATTTGCTATTTAGGACTGAGCCTTCTTTTAGCCTTTTAAATCCCTTAACCTTATTTTGTTCCTTCCTGCTTGAAAATGAGCCCATTTCTTTTTTTTTTTTTTTTATGTTGGGGGTAGGAGTTTATTAATTAATTTATTTATTTTTGCTCTGTTGGGTCTTTGTTTCTGTGTGAGGACTTTCTCTAGTTGTGGCAAGCAGGGTCCACTCTTCATCGTGGTGCGCGGGCCTCTCACTATTGCGGCCTCTCTTGTTGCGGAGCACAAGCTCCAGATGCGCAGGCTCAGTAGTTGTGGCTCACAGGCCTAGTTGCTCCGCGGCATGTGGGATCCTCCCAGACGAGGGCTTGAACCCGTGTCCCCTGCATTAGCAGGCAGATTCTCAACCACTGCGCCACCAGGGAAGCCCCGAGCCCATTTCTTTTTGAGCTCACCTCTTTCTTGTAATATTTTTAAAGGGTTCTCAACTGCATTCCGACCTGTGTGTGTGGAAGCTTCCCTACACCAACAAGCAATTCTCAGATGACAACAGGGTGTCTGAGAATTCAACTCAATTCTGACACTATCTACTCAAAGACAGAATCAGATTCCACAGGTAAAGGGCTTGGTTCCACAAGACTGCCCTCCACTTCAGACACTAGTGTAGGCTGTTACCCATGCTTTTGAGGTACCGGCTACAAACTGGAGGTCCCAACTACCCCCTCCAACTCAAAATATCACCCCCAAATCCAGGTTATTACCTGGCCTTCTGACAGGCTGGCTACAAATCAGAGGTCCCATGACTCCCTCCTTGGATTCCATTAATTTGCTAGGACAGCTCACAAAACTCAGGAAAACCATTTTCTCACTAGATTACCGATTTATTATAAAAGGACATTAAAGGATACGAACCAATAACTAGATGAAGATATACACAGGGCAAGGTCCTGATCAAAGAACCGTCTGTCCTCATAAAGTCTGGGGCCTGTCACAGAGGCACATGGAAACCTTCTGTTCCCCGACATGGAAACAACCCCGGTATTTCAGGGGCCTATAATAAATTCTTATTTTCCTCTCCAGCTACATGTCCATCTCAGGTCAGTGGGGGGATACTTCTTTATATTGTCCTCACCCTTGGACCCATGCTGGTGGAATCTCTACCAACTGAAAAGTGACCGGTTGCCACGCAAGATGGAAAGGAACATGGAAAATGGTGCATCCACCCCCAAGTGGGACCTTTCATTTCTGATCACATTTCATTGGCTACTCAGATGGCCAACCCTAACTTCAAGTGGGCAGAGAAGTGAAATCTTTCCACGTCCCCAGAAAGCGGAGAAGCAGAAAGATTGGCAACTAGCCCTAGGGACTCTCTCCACACCCATTTAGTAGAAATATGCGTGTATATCCTCTTCTCCCAGCACACACACTATTTATGTTGGACTTATAGTCTCTAGGGACCTGTTCCTACAGTAAATTAAGGAGACCAAAATTTAAATCCCAGTTTCAAGTGGATGTCATTGGCACAGTCAACATAGTACAGAGAAAACAGCTAAAATAGAGAGAAACATTCATAAACAGATACAGGAATGGGGCAACTGAATGTGTGGATATTTTATTTGTCAAATGTCATAGGAACATATTTGCTTCTGTATGTATTCCTCCTTTTCTAACCAAGTGGATGCTTTTCTAAGCTCCAAAACAAAAGAGAAGCATTAGTGATCTCAACCGCCTTGAGACTTTAAGGCAGATAGGAAATACAATATGGTCCAAATCTAATTTTTCCAATGGTTGTCTGGTTAGTCAATAAATATTTGATTGATTGAGTAACCCCATGACCCAGATAAATAGTGTGGCCTCAGAAGGAAACAACAATAAGCCAGATGACAAAAAAAAAAAAAAATGTTTCCACTCCAAACCCGTTTGGCCACAGGCCCACAAACTCAGTCATAAAGCTGGAAGTACTTCTCCAAGGTTGAAGCTGAATCTGATAGCTAGGCGCTATTTATAAACTTTGGGAAGATTTTTTGAGATAAAATGTTTAAACATGCTTTTGGAAAGCGAATGTCTTTGTTCAGTTTGTTGCCCAAGCTCTCTTTGATCCATTAATTTCACTTGTCTTTTGATTTTTCTCAAACTCTCAGAAGAGAAAGTCCATGTTTTCATATGGCGAGCAGTAAATCATTTGTTCATGATGGACAAACCCTCTGGATGTGTAAGCGTGCTGTTTTCCTTAGTCCTAAGCCTAGTGTTCTGTAGAACAAAGGCACGGCCAAAGCATGCGCCTCTGTGTAAGACAAAGAGCCTTAGGATTCTGAAGAAGGGAGGATGTTCCTGGGAACCCTGGCATCTTCTTTCAGTCCTTCCCAGATCTCCTATGGTGCAAGCTTCTGCTGAGTCAGGGCTCCAGTGAGCAAGGACTTTCCAGGGCAGGGCTGGGGCCTCTCCCTGCCAGGATGAAGTGGTTTTAGCTTTGTCAACTTCTTGTAAATTAATATTTTTAGAAAAGAAGTGAGCAAGTTGGTCGGATGTCCAGAGGTCCCCGTGGGCTCAGTTGAGTTGGGAATCAACACGTGCTCATCGAGGAGGTCAGGGGTCAAGCCAGAAAAGAGTCAGTGGGAGGCAAGTGTGGGTAGGGGGGATAGCCCAGGAGTACAGGTGGGGACTCCCTTGGGACAGTCTGATAGGGAGGAGCAGAAGCAGGCCCCATAAGCCTTGCCCCTAACAAGCAAAGCGGAGTGGGAGCCACGTCAGGACCAGTTCACGGCGGGAGACCCCTGCCAAGGTTTCTTCCAGCGAGGCCACGTACAGCACCATGGGCTCATGGTCAAAGGCTACGTTTATCAGAGCTCCCCCAGGCTCCCTGGGAAGCCTGGCTGGAGGAGGTCTTTCTCTAATCTGAATGAGGCACAGATATTTGGGGGCCCTGGTGTGAGAATGAAGGAGTTCTTGTTCAGTTGCGAAAATAGCATCCTGCCATTTGGTCCAAGATTCCTCTGAGTCTGACTTGGGAAAGCAGCAGAGTTTATGGAGGCTTTGAAGAAAGAGAACAGCAGCTCCAAAGAGCCATGTTTCCCAACAGAAGGTAACCATGTCCTTGGAGACACCTGGAATGACTTTAGGTGAAAGAGAGAAAAACTGACAATTGTGAGCGGAGGGGCTTGGGTGGCTGGGGAAAGGCAGGAGGGAGGAAGGGAGATCAGACTGGGCGAGGCCAGCTAAGCGGGCACCATGATTCCTTTTCTGGTCCCATGACTTGGAGGAGGCTGCCCTCCACCCCGCAGAACCCACCACATCCAACCTTCTGACCAAGACTTGGGGTCAGCCAGTGGCCAAGCCAAGGCCTTTCTAGAACAGAGCAATGGGGCATAGATGGGGAAAGGGTCGGGGCCCACAGCCAATGTGTCAGGAGAACCCAGCCTTCCCTCACTCACCCCTCTCCCCACTCACCCCTCTCCCCACTGCTCAGATTCCTGCCAGGAGCCTGGGACCCAGTTCTCTGGGAAAAGTAAGGAGGAAATGTGGCCATAAATTTCTCTTCAGCACCCACGGAGGCAGTGGAGCTCTGTGATTAAAAGAGTGTGATTCACAGAAAAGGTGGAACGTTCTGGAATAAAAAGGTAGGGGAAGACTGTACTCTTCAAAAATGTCAATGCTGTAAAAGACAAAGAAATGTTCTAGGTTAAAGGAAGCCAGAGACATGACAAGTAAATGCACAGCCTGGCCCTAGATTAGATCCTATACTTGGCACAGAGGCGGGGCTTACAGGGGTCAGGGGACAGGGATGCTATATGGGATATTATTAGGCCAACAGACAAACGTGTAACAGGGACAGTAGATTAGGTAAAAGTATTGCTTCAGGGGAAATTTATGAAATTAATCACTGTGCTGTGGCTACATAAGAGACTATACCTGCTTTTAGGAAATACAGAGGAAGCACAGATAATGTGGGAATATGTTAACCACTTGGGTAAATCAGGGTAGAGTGTATCGTATTAGTTGTTATTGGTAGGAAGGTGATAATTTGTCATTCGAACCAGAACACCTTTGAGAGTGAAAGGGAACACAATTCATAATTATGCCAGGTCAACAGGTAAGAACCAGGACAATCCTGGGCACACCAGAACCCGCATCACTGGTGACCTTGACTAGGACAGTTCTGGTGACCTGTTGGGCGCAAAAGCCTGATTGATAGAGCTCTGGAGGGAATGGAAGAAGAGAAGGTGAAAACAGTGCACGTGTCAAGGGGGGTTCTTATTACAAAAAGCAAACCAGAGCAGTCAGCAGGAGCAGGGGGGAAAGGTGGGGCTACGGTCACCACATCCTGGAGAGAGGAAACAAACATCTTTTAAAATCTTCCCATCTCTGTATATCAACATGGATGGATAACGAAAACAGACTGCTACTCAAAAGCACAAAGGAATTTAGTATATAGTAAAAGTGGTATTTTAAATCACTGGGGGGAAAGTACATTATTGAATGAATGAGGTTGGGACAATTCAGCAGCTGGAACACTAGTTCACAAATAGTGAATCATTACCACCACTTGGTGACAGAATACACTAATTTCATGTTCATACCTTTTGGGTGATAAATCAACCTCTTAAAAAATGAATGAATAGCAGCTTAAGTTGTTTCACATACCAAAGTCTCTTTTTCTCATATTAGACCTTTCCTCCAGTCTTCCTCCAAAACACACATAATAGAAACCTAAATCTTTAACTCATCAAAGGTCAACAGGAATCTCACTGAATTCTCCAGATCTCACAGTGGAATCTATCTAGGAACCAGGGTGGGGTTTTTTGTTGTTTTGTTGTTGTTGTGCCCCTCCCTGGATCTTTGGGGCTAATCAAGAGCTTTTAGCTCAAAGACTGTCATCACGGGTCCACTAGATGTCACTCTCACCTAAATTAATAGTGCTCTAAATACAAACTCCATCTATAAAACGACACTGAAGGGACCCCAGGTTAGCTTCAAAGAGCAAATTATGAATCAGCGTTACGTACGACATGTACATTCTGGGGGTAGGAGACATGGAGAGGGAGGCTTTCAGAAGTCTGGCAGGAAGGGAGCTCCAAACAATGAAAGGAGGTGTGGACTGGAATCTGAGATTATCACTCAGTTTGTGGCTAAACGTACCTGAATGGAGTGAGGGAACAAGACAGGCAAAGATCCAGGGGAAGAGTGTACCAGGAGGTGGTAACAGCAAATGCAAAGGGCCCGAGGCAGAGAGAGAGCCAGGGCCCCGTATCGAAGAAGCGGGGCCTTGTAGGGTTTGATAAAGTATATAAATTTCACTCTAAAGGAGATGGGAAGCCACTGGAAGAGTCCATGATTTCTAACTTTTCATGGAAGAGCCCTCAGAATCTACTTGAATATAATGCTGAGGAAACACCTGACATAACCAAATGGAGGAATTGTCTATAAAATAAGTGGCCTGCGTTCTTAAAAATGCCAATGTCCTAACCAACAAAGAGAGGTTGGGAAACTGTTCCAGAACAAAGGAGACTAAAGGACAATGAAATGCAAGCTATGATCCTGGGCTGCATTGCTCTAAAAGACATTAATTGGGACAATGGACAATATTGGAATATGGATTAGAGACTGGACAACATTGTGGTATTAATATTCAATTTCCTGAAGTTGGCTCTTGTGTTGTGGATACGTACGAGAATATCTTGCTTTTAGAGTAAACACAATGAAGTATTAAGGGGTAAAGGAGTAAGGCTTAGGGGTGATAAATACCGTTAGAGAGTGGGGGAAACTGCTACCCTCAGAAGTGAGTCTGTACGTAAATATGCAGTAATTTGACCCCTGAATCGTCCCCAGAGGGAATGAGGGCCTCAGCAAGGAGGCTGCAGATTTAAAATCATGATCCTTAAAACCCTCACTTTGATGACACGACATTGTTATATTTCTGTTAAGCTTTTCACCCCATCCCCAAAACAGTTTCTGTGGTTTCTGTATCTCTAGAGAACCTTCAAAAGAAGACACCCCTCTACTCTTGGGAGGACTTAGCTATCCACTTCTCATCTGAGTAGATGACAGACACCCTTTGATGAGGTGATAAAAGCTTTACTCAAGTAGATAAAAGTCTCAAATTTCTCTGGAACTGACATCCCTAAGAACACTGGCTTTCATCCAAGAAAATCATCCCTAACATTTAATCTTTGTGCTTTAAAAAGCTAACTCAAAAATGTGACAAAAATTAAGCTCTGAGTAAACAGTGGGCATAGATTGCATTTGCTTAGAGTCCACATTTTGTCTGTTGGCTAAAGATGAATGTTGGAAGACATGGGCAATATACGGAGTGAGAAAGATGGTTTGGGCTGAAACGGCCATTCTTCAGCACCAAGCATTTTTATGAGCATCTATTACGGTCAAGATGGCCTGTTAAGTACTCTGTACAAAATACAGACAATTTAAACATGACATCTTCCTCTGATTTTGTGCCTTCGTACTAGAGGATTTTGGCGAGGCTCAAAAAAAAGACCGTGATTTAGTTTTATTGTATTTAAAACATTTTAGGAGGTGTGACTGACAGCCTCTGGGCAAACAGCAGCTCTGCCGACCATGGACTGGGCTGTACCAGCTGTTGGTTTTCCCAATGAAATGACAAATAAGCACAAACGCTTGCAGTTGAGAAGTTAGGTGAGACAGTGGAGCAAATCCAGGAAAAGGTTATGATAGTGCTAAAGCAGTGCAAAATGGGTTCTTATTAAGAGAAGTCTGGAGAAATTGAGGTTCTATTTCCCAGAGAGGATGATACTTAATTACCATCTTCATATGTATAAAAGGGATACTTAGGGCTTCCCTGGTGGCGCAGTGGTTGAGAGTCCGCCTGCCGATGCAGGGGACACGGGTTCGTGCCCCGGTCCGGGAAGATCCCACATGCCGCGGAGCGGCTGGGCCCGTGAGCCATGGCCGCTGAGCCTGCGCGTCCAGGGCCTGTGCTCCACCACGGGAGAGGCCACGGCAGTGAGAGGCCTGCGTACCACAAAAAAAAAAAAAAAAAAAAAAAAGGGGATACTTAATGAGAAGGGTTTTGCCCACTTGTTTTCCAACTTCACTGAGCCATAAACAGAAGAAAACAAGTTCAAATTTTAAAGGAAGACTTTTTGGATAAACATTTGGATTTGCTGATCTTAGAAAATTAAACCCAGAAGCTACCATGGGTTCCTAGAGGACCTTCAAAAGAATATACAACTCTCCACTTTGGAAGACATAGGCATCAGCTGGCTTCTCACCCAGGTAGATGACAGCCACCCTGTGATGAGCTGATAAAAAAACAGCCCCGGAAGCTCATTACCTTCACCCCGAAGAACTTCCCACTGGCCCTCCCGTAGAGCCTGAGCGTCTCACCTTAGCCATTTCTCTTCCTTTCGGTTAAGGCATTTAAGGTTTCAATTAAAATGTAAATGTGATCTGAAGGGAATGACATTCTGCTAGGATCAGCCATTAACATCTCTTCTCAATCAGTTGTCAAGGGAGTGAGTCCCCTATGAGGGCTCTGGGAAAACTCCGGGACCTCAGAAAATAAGGTAGAAGGAGGAAGTTTGGGTGGTAGAGAAGGCACTGGGGAAACTTCAGAGTTTTTTCTGGGGAGGAAAACTCTGGGTGGATCAGCACTGCTAGCAACCCTGAGGATTCACACGTGAGAGCACTGATTTGCACTTGGCCTCTTCCATCGACTTCACTCGCTTCTCTCCTCCCCTCTCTCCCCTCCTTCTCTCCCCTCCCCTCCCTATTCTCTCCCTTCCTTCTTCTTGCAATTATTTCTGCAATTTTCGCTGGAACTAGATGTTAGATGCGTCATCCTAGGTTCTGAACACGCCTTGAACACATGTTACTGCCACTTAATTTCCCAAAGGAGGATGCTATTCTCCATGTACTGCACAGATATAACCCTCTCTGGTCCATTAGGAGTGTCAATACCAGAGCAAAGAGCACATCGCAGGAAAAGCTTTCATCCCTGAGACGCATATACCAGGGGCGGCACTGCCTGATAACACCTTGGGGCCCTGGCCCTTCGAAACATAACCCATGTGTCTCTTGCCATATAGGCACTTGCCCTCCATGCAGTGAATATCTCCTTTGTTTCATTCACCCTGTCATAGTTCATTAACTTTTTTTTTTAAGTCTAGAGAGTCTACTGTTTGTTCTGTCAATTTGACAACGGGATTTGAGAATCTTCTTATTGTTTTCTAAGTACTTGGTGTGCAAATAATTCTTGAGGTCACACATTGACTGTTGCAGCTTCCTCTGTAGCCTTTCCATTAAAAAAAAAAAAAGTTCCCCCTCCTACACTGTTTGGTGGAAATGGAAATTGGTGCAGCCCCGATGGAAAACAGTATGGATGTTCCTCAAAAAACTAAAAATAGAGTTGCCATATGATCCAGCAATCCAGCAATCCCACTCCTGGGCATATATCCGGAGAAAGCTCTTATTCAAAAAGATGCATGCACGCCTATATCCACAGCAGCACTATTTACAATAGCCAAGACATGGAAGCAGGGCTTCCCTGATGGCGCAGTGGTTAAGAATCTGCCTGCCAATGCAGGGGACACAGGTTCCTGCCCTGGTCCAGGAAGATTCCACATGCCATGGAGCAACTAAGCCAGTGTGCCACAACTACTGAAGCCTGCAAGCCTAGAGTCCAACTCTGCAACAAGAGAACCCACCTGCTCTGCAACAAGAGAACCCACCACAATGAGAAGCCCACGCACCACAATGAAGAGTAGCCCCCGCTCACCACAACTAGAGAAAGCCTGCGTGTAGCAACGAAGACCCAATGCAGCCAAAAGTAAAAAAAATAAAATAAAATAAATTAATTAAAAAAATAGCTTAAAAAAAAGACATGGAAGCAACCTAAGTGTCTATTGGTGGATGAATGGGTAAAGAAGATGTAGTACCTATATACAAGGGAATACTATTCAGCCATAAAAAAAGAATGAAATAATGCCATTTGCAGCAACACAGATGGACCTAAAGATGATCATATTAAGTGAAGTAAGTCAGAAAGAGAAAGACAAATACCATAGGATATCACTTATATGAGGCATCTAAACTACAACAGGAATGAACATATCTAAGAAACACAAACAGTCTCACAGACATAGAGAACACACTGTGGTTGCCAAGTGGGGCGGGCAGGTTGGGGAGGGATGGATTGGGAGATTGGGGTTAGCAGATGCCAACTATTATGTATAGAATGGATAAACAAGGTCCTACTGTATAGCACAGGGAACTATATTCCATATCCTGTGGTAAACCATAATGGAAAAGAATATGAAAAAAATGTTCCCTGTAGGTGTGTTTAACTCAGAAAGCCCAACTCACTTAGCCATTTAATTTTGTACTTATTTTTTTCATAATAAAGTTTAATGCAATAGCACTGTGCTTAAAACATTAAAATCATTTTAGTATTAGAAACACTATTCTGAACGATATCTAGCAAAATAGACGAGACATAAATATTTACCACTGGGAAGTTTTCCCCTCTACTTCTTAATGATTACAATGTATTCATTCCACACATTTTTACCAGGTGCCTGCCCTGCCCAGGCTTCTGGCTAGGTACAGAGCACACAGTGTAAACACAATGACTGCCCGAAGTCCAGCTCTCTTTTGTTTCTCCATCTGCACTTCTCTCCTGAACTCAAACAAAACAAGACCCTGGAGAGAAATGAGTTGTACTCTTAAAGGCTGGGTTTTAAAGTTGACTACTGGAAACTCGCAACCCCATTCCTCCTGGGAAGAATGATATCAGGGCACTTAGATTCCAGGACCGCCTACAAACGTGATGTATAAATCTGCCTGAAATATAGTTCTGAAGAATCTGCCTCGACGCCCTTTAACCACGATCAAAACACCCATTTTAAGGAACACTACGCAACTCAGGACAGGAGGAACACACCTGTCCCCGGGGGCTTCTGAACAAGGCAGAAAACCCGGAGCCCAACAAAGCGTTTCAGTGCCTTCGCTGGCATCTCCAAAAGTAAACAGTCCTCACCTGTTCCCACTTGTGGATCAAAAGGCAGCTGACCACAGGGAGGGAGAAGTGTGAGATCGTTCATAAAGGCGTGTGTACTGCTCTCGGGCGGGCAGTCACTAAGCCTCTCATGCAAGTACCCGGCCCTGGGCTCCGGGCATCCTCAGCAAGCGAAAGCCCCAAGGGTCTGGGCCCCAAGGCCCTCGTGGACTAAACGACACGCCCCAGTGCCTGCCGCTCCGCAGCCTTCGCGCTGGGATCATTCTCTGCTCCGTCAGCACTCTCTTTTCTCAGCTGCACTTGTTCTGTGCGCTGATAAAGGATGGAGAAACGCCGTAGCTGAGTCTCCACGGGCATTTTCCCCGGATGCCCCAGGCAGTTGAATATTTACTCATCCACGATGCCCTTCTGACCCACAGGTCCCGCTGCGCGCAGGAGCTATAGTTCATGCCTTTTCTCTTGTATTATTTCTGACTCGTCCTCGCCGTCCTCCTTCCAGCCTGTTCACCCACCCACCTCTTGGGTGGAATCGGCCCCTCCCTGCGGCGTGCCATCCTTGCTGATATGTCCTGACGCTAAGTGTCTCTGACACTCTCATACTTGTTCACGTTTCCTTCCCCCGTGACATGATACTGTTGGCTGAGACTTTGTCTCACTTACCTTTGATGTTCAGGTCAAATCTAGTAGCAGGCACTCAAAAAACGTTCAATAATTGAGGGACTGTATCTGCTAGTGTGGTTGACTTCAAGATAGAGAGAGGGGCAAGTCACAGCACCAGCTTCAACTCCAAATTGCTCCCTTGCCAAAATGCCAGCACATGGTGGCAATGTGTACGGTTTGACATGGATTTATATTCGTTTTTTTCTCTACTGCCAAAAACATAAAGAATGGTACTGTTCTCTGATACAGAGTATCTTCTCAAATTTTTTTGGAATTTTGTACTAGGCTTATTATAGAATTTTAAATTAATTCCCCTACTGTGAGGGGAATGTAGAGGTACGAATTTCCAGTTACAAAATAAATGAGTCACAGGTATGAAATGTACAGTGTGGGAAATATAGCCAATAATAATGTAACATCTTTGTATGGTGACAGATGGTAACTAGACTTATTGTGGTGACCATTTTGTAATGTATAGAAATATTGAATCACTATGTCATGTCCCTGGAACTAACATAATGTTGTAGGTGGATTATACTTTAAAAACAAACTCGGGCTTCCCTGGTGGCGCAGTGGTTGGGAGTCCGCCTGCCGATGCAGGGGACACGGGTTCGTGCCCCGGTCTGGGAGGATCCCACATGCCGCGGAGCGGCTGGGCCCGTGAGCCATGGCCGCTGAGCCTGCGCGTCCGGAGCCTGTGCTCCGCAACGGGAGAGGCCACAGCAGTGAGAGGCCCGCGTAACGCAAAAAAAAATAAAAAATAAAAAATAAATAAAAACAAACTCATAGAAAAGGAGATCGGAGGTGAGGGGGCAGGGGGAATTGGATGAACGTGGTCAAAAGGTATGAACTTCAGTTATAAGATAAATAAGTACTAGGGATGTAATATACAAGATGATTAATATAATTAACACTTGCATGTTGTATATGAAAGTTGTTAAGAGCATAAACCCTGAGTTCTCATCACAAGGAAAAACATTTTTATCTTTTTTTTATGTCTATATGAGATGATAGATGTTCACTAAGCTTATTGTGGTAATAATTTCATGGTGTAAGTCAAATCATTATCCTGTACCCCTTAAGCTTATATAGTGCTGTATGTCAACTATACTTCAATAAAACTGGAAGAGAAAATGCAAAATTAAAAATAAATAAATAAAATAGATTTTTTTAATTTGAAAGGACTTAAATGAGAAGCAAATTGATTTTGCCACAAACATTAGAGCACCTTTTTTTTTTTTTTTTTTTGTGGTACGCGGGCCTCTCACTGTTGTGGCCTCTCCCGTTGCGGAGCACAGGCTCCGGACGCACAGGCTCAGCGGCCATGGCTCACGGGCCCAGCCGCTCCGCGGCACGTGGGATCTCCCCTGACCGGGGCACGAACCCGCGTTCCCTGCATCGGCAGGCGGACTCTCAACCACTGCGCCACCAGGGAAGCCTAGAGCACCATTTTAAATAGTATTAAGTAAATAAAAATATTCCTAAAATTCAAATTCCAAAGCCAATATCAATAGGTGTTGTTCTTCATTTCTTTCACCTGTCTGACTAAAGAGTGTGTTATCCATACTGAATCTGCATATTACTTACTATTTTTCCTCAGTGCTACAGTATTCATTGTCAATTATATGTGTATTAATCATATAAGCTACACTAAGACTTTACATTATTTTAGTGCATTGTATGCATGTACTTCGAATATCATTTTTCCTGGAATGGGCTCTTCTCTTTGTCCTAAAGAAATAGTCTTGGATCCAGAAATTCAGAATGAATAGTAGGAAGACCATATTAGATATGTTTATTGTGCCTAAGAACACGTGTTAAGGCTGGACTAAATTTTGTAGTACAAGGTATTGATGAAATACCTTATGTAACTGTTGTTTTGTAAATGTCTATAACATGTAGCCCTTTCTCATTTTGGCAATATTGAATTCAGATGAAGTTTCCTCCATGCTTTAGTAATCATCAGAACATGTTCATACTTTGATAAGTTCAGGAAGAATTTATGGTTTAGAAAAATAAGCTTTAGGGCAGTACCTGCACATGAGTAGGTAGACAGATCCCACAGGTGGAAGTGATGAGAAACTGATCTAGAGAAATTGGGCAATGTACTATTTTTTCTGCAGCCCTGAAATAATCTTAAAAATAAATTATACAGTAGTTGATATCGAGGCAATAAGGAGATCACTGTGACAATAGAAACTGTCACATATATTTCTGAATACCCTCTAGGAGCTTGAAAGCCATTTTCTGGCTCATTTAAAGGGCTTGATCTCCTTTGCTAGAATATCAAGTCGTATAAAAGTAAAGAAACTCTAGAATTATGGAGAAATGATTTGAGGGCAGAAAGACCTCCTTCAGGTTTCTTAAAGCATCAGGTAGTCATCTGCCTACACTAACCACACCTGTGACCAGCCTAAGTCTAAGCCATTCGTGGGATATTTCAGGGGTACGTGGCCTAAGGAAGGGCCAGTTCTATTTGCAGTAAACTGATATTACTTGTCGGATGTGGGTGTGTCTTGGGGGGTGTATGTAAGATGGATTCTGATGATCCATTGTGGCCTCAGGACCACCCCTGCACCTGCCCTTGGGGTCCTCGATGTGGCTGATGCTTGGGAAAGCCATATTGACAGAAGTGCGGGGGTGGGTAGTTTACACACCAGTGTGTATAATATGTGTTTGTAAAGATATATATCATAATTTACGTTTCTGCATTTTCCAAGTTTTCTACTATAAGCATGTGTTATTTTTATCAGAAAATATCCTTTTTATAAAGAAATGAGAGGGAGAGGTGGGGAAGCAGCATTTCTCAAAATAGCTGAAGCCACAATGAAAAGTGAAAGCATCCTGTGTTTTCATCATTGCAGAGGTTAGTAAAGGACACCAAATGGGCTGAACTTGAAACACAAGAGGTTTCAATTAAAGAGAGGAAGATAGCGTGCTTGGGCGGGGAGCGGGGAGCAGAATGAGTTCCCGGTCTGGGAAAGGCCTTTCTCCTCTCTAGTGGAGACAGCTTGTTCTTCAGACTTCAGCCATTGTGTCTTATTCGGACGGCAGCAAAGATGAAAAACAATTCTCCCATCTTTTGAACCTACCCTTTAAAATGGACCAACACTGTTCTCTTTGAGATGGCATGGCATGTTTCTTCAGAAAGTGTAAGAGCTCTTACCAATTACAGACCCTGGGGTGAAGGGGGCTCCTGGGTAGATAGATCAGACAATATGATGAGATCAGAAACTTGTGTTCTCACCCGAAAAGGACTAGTTGGTGGTCCAGCAAATGCCCACGCCCCACCCCTGCCCAGTAACAACATCACCACTCTCTCGGGAGCAACTGACTGCAGACCACAGATCCTGAAATGTTTGCAGTGGGATTGTGCCCCTCCTGCAAAATCAACTTAAAATAGTGTTAAGTCTAGAGAGCAGCTCTGTGTTATCTAATTAGACAGTCCCAGGCAAGTCCCATAGAAGCCAGTTTTCAACTGAGTTCACTCTTGAAGGGCTGGAAACCATCAGAGGTATCCCATTTCAAAGCATTGTTTACTGTGTGATTTTTCACTCCTTCCTTGCATGGCTTCCAAAGGATTTAAAGCAGGTACAAAGCATAGCATGGTGCCTTTTGTACTCAGTACTGGTGACTTAATGCTAAATTGAAAATTACCCACAAGGTATTGAGGGACATGTAAAAATCATTATGGTCAAAGTTATCTTAATGATTTCTTTCCTTCTGGATTCAATGGGAAATGTTTGTTGCTGCCCTAGGCTGAGTCCAAATGACTATTTGACCCAAAAACCCTTAAAGGGAAAAAAGGGACAAAAGGGACTGTGACCACCTCTATATGATCACACACTTTGGATGACCACTGGAAGGGTCAAAGAACCACTGGACTAAACAGCATTGGAGACAGCCCTTGACAAATGACTTTCACCCCGGCTGCACTTGTTTTTATATAGTAACAGCTTTAACATATACGTGGCTCATTAATTTTAATTTTCACATAGATGAAAAGTTGCCAACTACTAAGTGGAAAAAGCACTAAACTAAGAGCCGTGGCCATTCTCTGTCCCTGTGAACTTGAACAAGTCACAGCCTCATAAGGTCTCACCTTTTCTACTTATAAAATGAGAATAACCGTATCTACCCCATCTAAGTCACCTAGTTTTTTAAAGATTGCATGATGCTTTAACCAGTTTATTTTATTTAATAAACAGTTACATAGGACTTATTACACCCCTGAAAGTTGTATGAACTAATTTAATTCTCATAACAATCCTGTGAAGGAGGTATTATTATTCCCATTTTACAGATGAATAAACTGAGACACAGAATTTAACTGAAAACATTAAGCTGTAAATTATTAATAACAAGAATTGTTGTTCCTTTCTAAACACGAGTAATTAGCATTTCTCTCACAATTATGATTTCTATTCCCCTAAGTTAATTTCCCACAGGGTCTCACGGCTTCTTGGATTTAGCCAGACTTCATTTTCTTGCCTCTCTGTGTCAGGTTTTCCTATTGTTATGGGCTGAATTGCATCTCTCCAAAATTCCTATGTTGAAGTCCTAAAACCCTGATACCTCAGAACGAGATTGTATTTGGAGATAGGAGCTTTAAAGAGGTAATTAATATTAAATGAGGTCATTAGCGTGGGCCCTAGTTCAATATGACAGAGTCCTTATAAGAAGAGATGCTTAGGACACAAACACAGACAGTGAAGACATCAGAGGAAGACATCCATGGCCATCTACAAGCCAGGGAGAGAGCTCTTAGAAGAAACCAACCATGTCAAAACTTTGATCTTATCCTCTAGCCTCCAGAATTGTAGAAGAGAAATTTCTGTTGCTTCAGCCACCTAGCCTGTGGTACTTTCTTATGTCAGACTGTGATGGTTAATTTTATGTGTCAACTTGACACATGGGGTGCCCAGATATTTGGTTAAACATTGTTCTGGGTACATCTGTTAGAGTTTCTCAATGAGAATAACATTAAAATCAATAGCTTGAGTCATGCAGATTGCCTTCCCCAAGGTGAATGGGGTCATCTAATCCACCGGAGGCTTGAATGGAATAAAAAATGCTGAAAACATGGAATCAGCTCCCTCTGCCTGACTGTCTTCAAGTTGGGACATTTGTCTTCTCCTGCCTTCATCTGAAAACTCAAAGTAGAACTTACACCATTGGCTCTCTTGTTCTGAGGCCTTCAGACACTGACAGATGCTATGTCATTGGCTCTCCTGTGTCTCTAGCTGATCGACTGTAGATCTTGAGATTTCCTACCCACAGCAACTCATTCACTTAAATGTCTGTAATTAAAGGGTGAGAATCAGGCACTTATCATGAACCTCCTATAAGAACTGTACCCTTAGGTAACCAAATACTAGATGTTGAGAAGTTTCTCT